>NC_134537.1:87359835-87972960 GCF_050624435.1 Tenrec ecaudatus | reverse complement strand
TATGAATTGCAACTCACTGCAAAGAAAACAAAATCCTTACAACTGGGCCAATAGGCAACGGCATGCTAATGGAAAAAGGATAGACATTGCTAAGAATTTCGTTTTGCTTCCATCTACAACAGCACTGTTCTCAACTTGTGGGTCGTGAACCCTTTGGGGATCTAAGAACCCTTTCACAGGGATACCCCCATTCATAATAGAAGCATAATTACAGCTATGAAGTAGCAACAAAAATAATTTTGTGGTTGGGGGTCAATGCAACAAGAGGAACTGTATTAAAGGGTCATGGCATTAGGAAAGTTGACAACCACTGATCTACAATTAATGCGCTTGGAAACAGCAGCCAAGAAACCAATCGCATATTGCAGTTGGTTATTCTGTTGCAAGAATGTCCCTTTGGCAACCCAAGCTTCGGCGTTTTCAGTTGCCTTATATGTTTGTGCAAGTTGGATGATGGATAAGGAAGACAGTGCATTTGAATTGATGCATTTGAATGACAGCATTGGCAAAGAATCTTGAAAGGTCTCTTAACTGCCTGGACAACAAACAAATGTGTGTCTCTTGCAGAATACATCCAGGATTCTCTTTAGAAGTGAGGATGGTGAGAATTGGTCTCACCTCCTTTCGCATGTGATCAGGAGAGATTAGTCCCTGGCAAAGGATAGCTTGCTTAGGAAAGTAGAGGCTCAGCAAAAATAGAAGAAGACCCTTGACAAGATGGACTGACATAGTGGTTTTATCATTACTCCCATTATGATGTTGCATGACCAGGAAGTGTTTCATTCAGTTGTTTTCATTCAAGGGATTACTCTGAAAGCGCCTGAGAACAATGACAATCTTTCCAGAGGGTCCCGGGTGCAGGCTAACTGAACTGCTATCTGCAGGCAGAGGCACTGCTTCCACAACAAATGCCCCGAAACAAACAGTGGGCGACTAAAGGGATGTTGCTGTTATGATGATTCTCACAAGTCATCTATCTTTGAAGACTCAGTTAACATTTTTCCTAAATTTGCTACAATTTCCAGCCAATTTTGCCACGTAAAGTGTGTGTGGCAAGACTGCCCCCCATTCTTTTAAATCATCGTTAGAACAAGGAAGGAAAGCACGTCTACCCACTGACCTACCCAGGTACAGATAGTTTTACAGTTTACATGTATGATTACAGATCCGTACGCAGTACATGTCTTAGAAATGTTCACCTTTCCTCTGATAATGTGCCAAGCCTGTACTTTCGGTGAAAGAATACAAAGACAATTTTTGCTATAGTTGGTGAAACAATATAACAACAAGACAGAAAATTCTAACTTATTGTCATGGACATTCAGACTCCTAGTGATGCCACAGGACAGGCTAGAACTGCCCCTGTGGGTTTCCCAGACTAACTCTTTACAAGAGTGGAAAGTCTCACCTTTCTCCTGCTGAGTGGATGGTGGTTTCAAACCACTGACTTTGAAGCTAGCAGCTCAACACATAACTCAGTACATCACCAGGGCTCTTGAAATTTCTAACCATCGAAAGGGAAATGAGCTAAAAAGTAGAATTCCAGAATGACAGAGGTAAGACCTTAATGAACATGCTCTTACTCTAAAATATCCAAAACATGAGCAAACCAATTAAAACCACTTATGTCAAGAACTCTGGCAAATAATCAAACGTTTGAAGGAACTGCAAACTCTCTATCCAAAGCAAATTAATGAGACTTTGTAAGTGGTGAGATCTCTGATAATGTAATGTGAACCTTTTGCCATCTCTCCTACCAACCCAGATCAGTGGCATGGTAAACAACCATCAGCATTACGATGGAAAACAGAGAGCTATGAGCACCTCTGGAACTTTGTTAAAAACTCCATCCTTGCAACACAATCACCATGTACGTGAAATTGCAATATGCTAGGAAAGCTCTCTACTTAGTTTGGTGGCTGTTTCATTTGACTCAGAGCTCAGCTTAGTGTATGCATGCGTGTGTGTGTGTGTGTGTGTAGGTGGAAGCCTATTGCAGTGGATTATGCAAACAATAGCTAACTCCTGGCAGGATCTCAGTTGTCAAAGTCTGTACTATCAGCTGACCAAAAAAGAGCCTGACTCATAATTTAAAAGGAAATCTTTGAGAACTAGAGAACTATAGGACACTTAAAAACTCTACTCTTGGGGTCTAAAAGGGTCTTCATACATAGGACTTCTCAAATGTCCTAGAGCAGTGGTTCTCAACCTTCCCCATGCCATGACCCTTTAATACAGTTCCTCATGTTGTGGTGACCCCAACCATAAAATTATTTCCCTTGCTACTTCATAGCTGTCATTTTGCTACTGTTATGAATTATAATATAAATATCTGATATGCAGGATGTATTTTCCTTGTAAATTGAACCTAATTAAGGCATAGTGATTAATCACAAAACAATATGTAATTATATATTGTGAAATATTTATTGCTAATTACAAATAAATGAAATTTTGTCGTGAAGTACGGTGTAGCATGGTAACAGTCTTCAGGCCAGGTACTCCTATGTGGGTGTATCTGTGTGTCAGCAGACCCGCCTGGAGATGGGTAGAGGTGGTGTCTCAGAAAACATGTGTTTTCTGATGGTCTTAGGCGACCCCTGTGAAAGGGTCGCTCTACCCCAAAGGCATCACGACCCACAGGTTGAGAACTGCTGCCCTCGAGATATCTGAGGAAGGAAAAGGTACCACTCTTTCACCTGTGGCTTCCTTGGGGCTCTGGACAAGAAGGAAGCCAAAACCTAGATAGTCTCAAAAATTGCCTAAATTTTGAAGGCTTGTCTCTCTCATACAGATTACGGAGCACATCTAATGCATATTTAATTAAATATCCCTAGAAGATTTCATGGAAAACATTTTTAAAGTTTTACTTATAATTTCTAGCTATTAAATCATACTGAATAGCTAAACAAATATACAGTAGCAAGAAAACAAGAGCAACAAAAATACCTAATGATGATAACAAAGCTTTTGGGAAGAGAGCTTAAGAATATAAGACCAGATTGTTCCAAAATATTATTTTAAATATCTGTTGTTGTTAGGCGCTGTAGAATCAGTGACCCCACATACCACAGCACAAGCCATGCCCCTACATACCACCGAGCCCTGTGCCATCCCCCACTTTTGTGTGCTTGAGCTCACTGTTGTACCCACTGTGTCAGTCCATCTCATCAAGGACCTTTCCCCTCTTTTGGCTGCCCTTCTACTTGACCAAGTATGATTTCCTTTTCCAGGAACTTCTCTCTGCTGACAACATGCCCAAAATATGGAAGACAAATCTCACCATTTTTGCTTGTCAGGAGCATTCAGGCTGTACTTCTTCCAACACAGATTTATTTGTTCTTCTGGCAGGCCCCCGTACTCCTATATTTAACATTCTTCACTAACACCATACTTCAAGGGCACCAAATTTTGTCCTGTCTTTTTAGTCATTGTCCCACTTTCATATGCATATGAGGTGATTGAGAATACCAAGGCTTATATCCGACACATGAGGGGGTACCTGCCTCGAACCAGAATTTTTTTCAAAGCTATCTTATTATTATTATTTTACAAAACAACCATATCATCTTCAAAGTACCCTCCATTACACTTAATACATTGGTCAAATCTGTGATTCCCTTCTTGGAAACATATTTCAAAGTCATCTGTTTGGATGGCGGACAGCCCCTCCCTAGCTTTTTCTTTCCCTCTTCCACACAGCCCCTTCTCAGTCCTTTCAGGTTCCACTTCATTTACGGAAGCACAAAGAAGTTGCACAGGACAAGGTCAGGTGAGTAAGGTACATGGGGCAAGAGAGGCATGCTGTTTTTGCCCAAAACTGGCACACTGAGATGGCTGCAAGAACAGGTACATTGTCATGGTGGCAAAACCAGTCCCCTGTCTGCCATAAATCAGGTCTTTTTGTTGCACACTGTTACACAATCTTTTCAGAACCTCTAAATAGAAAGCTTGATTAACAGTCTGACCTGGTAGAATGAACTACAAATGCACCTCAAGCTGTCAGTTTTGTCTGTTCGGGAAGTTGATGGAGGTACGGAATGAGGTTTGTCATCAATCAACATTTCACCTTTTTGAAATGAGCAAATCACTAGTACATTTGAGTTTTTTCCATAGCACTGTCCTTGTAAGTTGTGTTCAACATCATAGCAGTTTCTGAAGTATTTTTCCCTGACAGGAAACAAAAAATTCACAGCTGCACACTGTCCTCTTAAACTGGCCACCACAAAAAACAAGGTTCCCGTGAAACTGCTTCCCCCCACCCACCCAGATCACTTTACTGTGGGCTCTGACAACTCTTGCTACAATCCAAACACCAATTGTATCTGACATATTAGTACATGTATTCCATCATTCTTTTCTAGACCTTTACTTTCCATTGGGCCATTAGGATTAGCTCATCTTTTTTTCCCTCCCTCCCCCTACCCTAATCTCTGTGGTCCCTTGATAGATTATAGATTATTAATTATTTTCAAATCTCACACCGACCAGGGTCTCCCCTCCCCTCTGGTTTCTGTTGTTCTTCCCCATGGATGGGGGTGTTTGGTTTTGTGCCATTTATTGTGATTGGTGCACCCTCCCCACCTCTCCCTGCCTTACCCCTACACTTTTGGTAACTCTATTCCCATTTCTGTTCCTGGGCTCCATGTGTTGTGAGTTTTATCTCTTGCCTATACTTATGTACATGCTCCTGTCTAGTCCAGAGTGGGAAGCAGAACATCTAGGAAAGGGTAGAGGTATTGTGAGTATTAGAGTAACACCAAGCTAGTGGAGAGGAAGCAATAAGATGTTGAAAAAGGGTCAAAGTGATGGCGGGGCAGGAGGAGGAAAAAGGAAACAGAGGCAAGCTCTAGGAAGCAAAGGAATAGATAGGGAGATTAACAGAGGTGTGCACTTATGTAAATACTTCAATCCATAATAATAGAGGTATTGGCCTATGCACATGTATTTATAAGGCAATGCACGGAGGCTGAAGATGAGCCTTGGGCATCGGCTCATACCTTCCCTCAGTACAAGAACATTTTGTTCTAACAAATTGGCATTCTGTTATGCTCACTCCCACCCCCACCTCCCCACCCCAAATGATCACTGAAGACAAAATGGGTGCATAAGCAGATGTGGTGAAGATAGAGGATGGTGCCCAGCTATTAAAAGATACAGTGTGTGTGGGGGGGGCGAGTCTTAAAAACTTGAAGTTAAACAAGCGGCCGTACAATAGTGAAGCAGCAAAACGGCTTTTAAGAAAAAACTTCACTGTGAGCAGAGAATCTTCCCAGGCAATGTCACTGGGTTCACTGACAGAATGAGTTGCTTGATGCTTGCCTAGTGGGAAAAAATGCATACTATGAAAGTTTTTCTTCATACAGAAATATCTGGTTTGGCAGACATTAAAGTGACCTCATTGTTTTTGAATATGTTTGAGAGGCCTTTTGTAGTACCTTTACCCAATTCGATACATTGCTTTCTTGACTCCTTCTAAGTTAGACATTGACTGTGGATCTAAGTTAAGTGAAAATCTTGACAGCATCAGACTTTTCTCTGGTTATATCATGATGCTTATCCATTTGTGAGTTTTTCTTTTCTTTTTAATTTACCTTGAGGTATAATCCATATTGAAGGCTGCAGTCTTTGATCTTCCCCACTAAGTGCTTTAAGTCTTCTTTGCTTTCAGCAAGTGAGGTTGTGTCATCTGCATATTACAGATTGTGACTGAGTCTTATTCCATTACTGATACTGGGTTCTTTTTCATAGTCCAGTTCTCAGATTATTCACTCAGTTTACCAATTGAATAAGTTTGGTTAAAGGGTACCAACCCTGTTGTATATATTTTCTGATTTTAGGACATGCCACATCCCCTTGTTCTTTTCAAATATTGTCTCTTGATCCATTTAAAGCATGACCAAGAACACTCCTTAGAGGCAAGGTTAGCAAAACTTCTCACATACCTTGGACTTGTTGTCAGGGAAGACCAATCCTTAGAAAAAGACATGCTTGGTAAAGTAGAGAGGCAGTGAAAAAGAGGAAGACCCTTGGGAGATGGATTGATACAGTGACTACAACAGTGAACTCAGACATAAAAACAATTGGAAGTGTCGCAAGATAGGGCAGTGCTTCGTTCTATTGTACATAGGCTCATGTGGCAGTTATATAATCTACTGTCAACTTGAGAAATGGGTGGGGTCTAGCCTGTCAATCAAGTCGCAGCTTGATAACTTCATTTGAAGGTGTGACGGAGATAAATAGCTCAGTAGAGGCTAGATATACTCTCTCTGATTACATTGCTGTTGACAAGCCACATGGAGCTATGAGGAAGGAGACAGAACCCTAGAGCTGGAGGAGCCACATGGAAACCCCTGCCAGTACTGAGATTCTTCTACAGCCAATGGATCCACAAGACTTTCCCCCCACTGGACTATGATCTTCCTGTGTTGTATGAGTCTGAAAATAAATTTATAGACTAATATTAGACTTATGGACTTGATCTAGACAGGTATCAGGTGTTTTCTCAATACACAATTTCTCTTTTATATAAAGCTTTTTATGGTACACATATGAGTGTCTGAATTTGTTTCTGTAGTCTACCCAGGCTAATTGACTGTATATACCTAACAACAACACAATTTTTAAATGGGCAAATGATTTGAATGACTATATTGGTGAAGGGACCATGAAACTGGCCCCTAGAGAAACCCAGAGGGTGGGGTGAAGCACTCACTGCTAACAGGAAGGTTGGCAGATTGAACCCATTAGCAGTCTCCCTGGGGAAAAGATCTGACAACCTACACCTATAAAACTTACAACATAGGAAATCTTATGGAATAGTTCTAGTCAGTCATGTATTGCTACTATGGGCTGGAATTAACTTGATGGTACACAACAACATGGAATGGATTCTGAGGGGAGAAACAAAAATAATGAAAAAAAGAGAAAAGGCCAGGGAACACACCAAAAGATGCTAAATGTTCTTATTTATTGCTGTTGCTGTTATTGAGTACCATCTAGTCAGCTCTAATTCATCACTCTCTACGCACAGCAGAATAATACACTGCTGGGTCCTCCACCGCCTCATAATGGTTGCTGTATTTCAGTTCTTGTTCCGGTCACTGTGTTAATCCAGCCTTCTCTCTTTCACTGCCCTTCTTATTCATTAGGTGAATGAAAACTGTGTTAGACTAGAGAAACAAAATTCATAGGCACTCATACTTTATAAGAAAGAGTTTTATATACAGGGTAAGTGTACATTAAGAAAACATCTCAACCCAGTCCAGTCCAAGCCCATAAATCCAACATTAGCCCATATGCCCAACACCAATCTACAAAGTGCTCCACAAACTCACAAAACACTCAATGACGCTGAATGCAGGAGGAAAGCAGAATCAGTGAGTGTGTAAGCATCTCAACGCTGGCAGGGGTCCCCACACAGTTTCTCCAGCACCCAGGGCTGCATCGGAGTAGGGCCATATGGCTTCTCCTCAGCGATGTCTCGCAGCAAGTGAGCCTTGTCAACTGAGGCAGAGAACTAGCTAAGGCAGCAACACACTGGTCTGACCTTCAGAGATTGAGAGACCAGACAGGCAAGGCTCGCCGAGCCATTTATCTTTCTGCCCCTTCAATTAATCCCACATGTGTTCATCAGCCTGGTTGGAACGATAAACTTTAACACCACAACACCACACAGATCAAAGTCCAATGAGACAGTATAGAATAAAAAGGTTGATCTATAATGACTTGGCAAGAATTTGGAAAAAATGGAACACTGATATATTACAGTGGGTGTGCTAGTTACATAATTTCATGACAACTTGATAAATAAGTATATGAGTGGAGTCTAGCCTGTCAATCAGTTCACAGTCTGATGATGCCTCCTTGTAGGCATGACTGTCTCATGAGGATTCTGGGAACTTGCTGGAAGCAGACTATACACTCTCTCTGCTTCAAGCCACCCGGAGACCTTCCAGACCCCTGGAGATGCATCTACCAGTATTGGATCCAAAAGGCTTTTCTCCCACTGGCCTGTAATCTTCCTGTATTTTGCATCATTGCTTGTGGCTGCATGAGTCTGAAGAGGGATTTATGGACTAGTATCAAACTTATGGACTAATATTGGACTTAACAACTTGATCTCAACTAGGCCGGGATGTTTTATTGATGCAGAATTTCCTCTTTATATAAAGCTCTCTCTTACACATATATGAGTGTCTCTGAATTTTTTCTTTAGTCAACCCAGTCTAACACAGTGGGAATATAAAATTCCCCAGCCATTTTCAAAATAAATATGGCAGTTTCTCGAAACATTAGGATTATATGATCCACTGAATCTACTCTTAACTGTATACCCAAGAACTTAAATTAATGTTCTTAAAAGTTGCAAATGCATTATCATAGCAGATTTACTCATAATAGCTAAAAAGCAAAAATAACTTGAACAACAATTGATGAATGGACAAGCAAAATGATTATATCCATATAATAGCATATTAATTAGCAATGAAAAGAGAAACAAATGACTTATACATGCTAAAACATATATGCATCCTGAAAATGTTTGGCTAAGTGAAAGAAGCTAGTTGCAAAATAAATTGCATTCATTCTGTTATTATGAAATATTTACAATAGTTATGTTCATACAGACTTGAAGTAGGTTTCTAATTGAATGAGGCTGTCATGGGGCTTGATGGGCAGAAACTGGATATGATTATACTACTGTGTATCAATTCTGTTGGGGGTTGAAAGTGTTCTAATATTAGGTTATACTTGTGTTGCAAAACTGTAATAAAGTAATAACCATTGAACTACAAAAGTGAATTTTATAGTATGAGAATTGCGTCCCAATAAATGACTCACAATTTATTTCTATACAACTCTTTTCAAATGTATACTGAACATTTGTAAAGTTAAATGACTTGTCCAATGTAGGAAGTGACAAATTCAAGACAGAAGTAAATATAGCTCTTACTTATATGACTTAACCAGGCAAAACTCTGGAATTTTAAAACATAGGGTGATCAGAGATAGCTGTTGATATAAAGCAAAATATGTAATTATAACTCAAGTCTGCATATCAAAAGATTAAAGATATATGAGGGGTTTTCCCATAGTTTGTGGAAATTTTTCCTTGTCCGCATTTGTAGAGAGGCTCTGAGAAAAAGATAATAAAAAGAAAAACACTAAAAAGGCTATGTCATGAAGATTCTTCAACTGGATAGAATGCACATTTATGAGAATGTATGCATTTGTGAGGTGTGAAATGTGAGCCTATATATAGCATTCTAGATACATTGAGAACAATCACGGGCTCCTCTTGCTTGAACAATCAAGACCCCACTTGTATTTTCGGATCTCTATTAGCTCACTAGCCATTCCATCCACATCTTCTATGGCTTCTCTCTATAGAACACATTCTATTGCCAAATTGGAAGTCCTGGTGGTGCAACGGATTAAATGTTGGGCTGCTAAATGAGAAGTCAGTAGTTTCAACCCACCAGGTGCTCCCAAAGGAAAAAGAAGTGCCGAAACCATTTCTGTTTAAGGAGTAGAAAACAGAGAAAGAGCACCCCACGATGGAAACAATGCTGCAGTCAGTCTACAGGCCTTTATTAGATGTCTGCTGCATTACAACACTGGGAGTGAATAATTTGGCAGGTAATTTAATTTGGAGAGATAATTTAATTTGGAGATTAATATATGAATTTTAGAACGGCTATTACAGCAGAGAAGTGAGAAAAATAGTTTGATTGTAGTGGATTGAAAGTACTGCAGACATTGAATAAAGACATTCACCTGTGAACAAGGAAACAATTTTATTAACCATAAGAGGGGCAAACAATTCTGTGTAAGACCTTCAGAATGGAAACAGAAAGGATGTTTCAGCAAACTAGAAATAACAAATGAAGACCTGGAAGGCAGATTCTGCTGTAGTGCACTCATGTATTATAACTCAACACAGAGAGTTTGGAGGTTATTTTAGCAGGGCTGTGATCAATCGTTTAATTTTTATCCAGGCCAGTTAGTCTTACATAATGAATGCTTTGTGTTTTTGAATGCAGTAGCACCCCTGACCATAGGCAGCCATTAAAAAGCTCATGGCATTGCTTAGAGACATGGCAGGGGACATTGAAGGGAAATGAGAAGCTAACAGCATTGAGTATGAGAAAAAATAATATGTCCAAAATTAACTGTGGTGATTATTGCACAACCCTTCATAATATGGTTGAGTTACTGAGTTGCATGAAATGTGAATTATGTGTCAATTAAAAATTAATATAAAGAGATTTATCTTGAAGTATAATGTTGTCTTTGCTAGGACAATAACTGTATGCTGATCAAATAATCAGAGGAGCTGGAATATCTGAAGAAGAATGCTGTATCAGAATTGGAGGAAGGCTCATTATTAACCTGAAATAGGTACATGACACAACCTCGCTTGCTGAAAGTGAGGAAAACTTTAAGCATTTGCTGACAAAGATCAGGACTTGCAGCCTTCAGGATGGATTTTAACTCGATGAAAGCAAGCTAAAATCATGACACCTGGACCAATACATTGTTGTTGTTAGTTGCCATCCAGCCAGATCAAACCCATAGTGACTATGCAAAACAGAATGAAACGCTGCACAGTCCTGCACCATCCTCACAACTGTTCTTATGCCTGAGCCTGTTGTTGCAGCCACTGGGTCAATGCATCTCCTTAAAGGTCTTCTTCTTTTTCACTGCTCCTCCACTTTACCAAGGATGATGTCCTTCTCCAGGACTCGTCCAAATATGGCCAAAGTACATAAGCATAGGCATCCTTGCTTCTAAGGACCACTCAGGCCATGTTTCTTCATTTTAGCACTCTATGGTACTTTCAATAGTCTCCTCCAGACCCACAATTCAAGTACATAGGTAACATCCCTAAATGGAGGAAGTATTGAAGTTGTCAAGTATTCCATCTTGCTTGGAATCAGGTTCAATGCTCATGGAAGAATCAAGAGATTCGGTGATACATTGCCGTGGGTAAATCTGATGCACAAGACTTTGGTAAAATGTGGAAAAGCAAGGATGTTACTTTTAGAACTTAGGGGTGTGTGACAATGGTATCTTCAAGTGCCTTGTGTGAACGTGAAGCACTGAATATGGCAAACTGGAGAAGAACCGTTGCATTTGAATTACGGTGCTGTCAGAGGATATGAAACATACTGTGGACTTCCAAAAGAACTAGCAAATCTATATGGAAGAAGTACAACCACAATGCTCCTTAGAGGCAAGGATGCTGAGACTTCATCTTGCATACTTTGGACATTAATATATCCAAAGATATGGATCAGTCCCTGGAGAAGGACATCATGTTTGGTAGAGTGGCAGTGGGAAAAGCTAGACTGACACAGTGGCTGCCTGAATGGGCTCAAACATAACAATCGTGAGCATGGCAAAGACGGGGCTCTATTTCATTCAGTTGAACATAGGTCTCTAGGAGTCAGACCTGACTTGATGGCACCTAAGATCAACAACTTCTAAAACATTTCATAACATTGGCCCATCCAAGTTGAAATAAAACCTTTTTTGAAAATCGTTTTATTAGGGTCTCATACAACTCTTATCGCAATCCATACCTACATCAATTGTGTACAGCACATTTGTACATTCATTGCCCTCATTACTGTCAAAACATTTGTTCTCCACTTGAGCCCTTGGCATCAGGTCCTCATTTTCCCCCTCCTTCCACACTCCCACCTCCCTCATGAACCTTTGATAATTTATAAATTATTATTTTGTCATATCTTGACCTGTCCGACATCTCCCTTCACCCACTTTTCTGTTGTCTGTCTCCCAGGGAAGAGGTCACATGTAGATTCTTGTAATCGGTTGCCCTTTTCCAACCCACCCTCCCTCTATGCTCCCAGTATTGCCACTCACACCCCTGGTGCTGAAGGGATCATCCGCCCTGGATTCCCCATGTTTCCAGTTCCTATCTGTACCAGTATACATCCTCTGGTCTAGCCATACTTGCAAGGTAGAATTGGGGTCATGATGGGGCCGGGGGGGTGGGGGGCAGGGAGGAAGCATTTAGGAACTAGAGAAAAGTTGTATTTTTCATCGTTGCTACATCGCACCCTGACTGGCTCATCTCCTCCCTGAGATCCTTCTGTAAAGGAATATCCAGTGGCCTACAAATGGGCTTTGGGTATCCATTCCACATGCCCCCCTCATTCACTATGGTAAGATTTTTTGTTCTGATGATGCCTTATACCTCATCCCTTCAACACCTGGTGATCACACAGGTTGGTGTGCTTCTTCCATGTGGGCTTTGTTGCTTCTGAGCTAGATGGCTGCTTGTTTACCTTCAAGTCTTTAAGACCCCAAACACTATATCTTTTGATAGCTGGGCACCATCATCTTTCTTCACAACATTTGCTTATTCACTTTCTTTGTCTTCAGCGGTTGTGTTGGGAAGGTGAGCATCATAGAATGCCAATTTAATAGAACAAAGTATTCTTGCATTGAGGGAGTACTTGAGTGGAGGCCCAATGTCCTTTTGCTACCTTAATACTAAACCTATAAATATATGCATATAGATATATTTCCCCATCCTCATATATAAATATATTTACATATGCACATGTCTTTATCTAGACCATTATAAATGCCCTTTGCTTCTCAGTTCTTTCCTCTATTTCCCTTAACTTTTCTCCTGTCCCTCTATCATGCTCAGTTCCCACCAGGGTTTCAGCAATTCCACTTGGTTGCATTTCCCTTGATCATGCCCTACCAGGCCTCCTACACCCTCCTCACCACCGATTTGGGTCACTTCTTGTTCCCTTGTCCCTGGGTCCCCCCACCTCCCCTTCTTCCATGTCCTGCCAGAACTGTTGGTCCCGCTGTTCTCTCCTCCAGATTGTTCATCCAGCCTATCTTATTTAGATAGACCTGCAGAGATAATAACATGCACAAAAACAAGACAGAGCAAAACCAAGCGACAATATACAACAAAACAACAACAAAATACCAAGGACCAAAAAATCCAAGACAAAACAAGAAAGAAAAGCTTGTAGTTAGTTCAAGGATTGTTTATTGGCCTTTAAGAGTGTTTTCCAGTCCAGTCTGTTGGGGCACCATGCCCTGGCCCCAAAGTCCACCTTCAGCATTCGATGGGACCCTCACCACTCCATTCCCTTGCTGTTCTTTTGCTCCCCCTTAGTGTATTGCCTCAGTGTGGTGGGATCAGATCGGGTGCAATTCCCACACTGGGTCTCCGGTGTTGTCCCCTGTAAAGATATGGGTCACTTAGGAGCATCATGTCTCATAGTGGGGCCGGTCATGTGGTTCTTTCTGTGGACTGGCTGCTCTAATTGGGAACACCGTCCTCAAGGCCTGTTGGGCCATGATGTACTCCACTCTCTCCTCCTCCCCCTCATCTGCTCCCATGTGCTCTGATCAAATATGTCCCTTTCCCAGAGCTGCAGATTCAATGCCATCCTTTGAAATAAATTCTTCTGGGGGGAGGGGCAGGTGTCCACTTAGTAGTTGGGATTGGGGCAGGCCCCCCAGACCTCTCCACTGGTTCCCTATTCCCCACCGGCATATTGCATTCACATCTTGGAGCACTGATTTTAAGTCTGGTCCCTCTTTCCCTGTGGGGATATAAACAATACCCTCCCTTTGGGTTAGTGCCCTATGCCCCCGCTGCCCATTTCATATTTTTTTCCCTTTCCTCACCTAATTTTTAGTTGTCTACCATGTGTATCCCTGTATTTAGTCTGGTCCCTGCCATATTACCTGGTCCTACCCCAGGAATGTTTGTGTAGAGTAGCTTTTTCCCTATGCTTCTTTTGCATTTTTTTTAAAAAGCTAACCTCAGCGACTCATGTTGCACTTGTTCTTTTGTCCTTGGCTTACTTCACTTAGCATAATTTCTTCCAGTTCTTCCCATGCGGTGATATGCTTCATGCATTCATCACTACTTTTTAGCGATGCATAGTACTCATTGATGTATGTACCACAGTTTTTTAATCCATTCATCTGTTGATGGAAATTTGGGTTGTTTCCAACTCCTTGCAATTGCAAACTGTGATGCAATCAACATTGGAGCACAGATGGCAGGCCATGGTTTGTTTCTTGCCACTTCTGGGTATATGCCCAGTAGGGGAATTGCTGGGTTGTATGTGACTCAATTTCCTTTTGTTTGAGAAATCGCCAAATCGATTTCCATAGTGGCTGTACATACCTATAGGTCCACCAGCAGTGGATGAGAGTTCCTATCTCACCACAGTCCCTCCAACACTTGTTGCTTTCTGATATTTTGAATTGGACTACCTTTGAGGGTCTTAGGTGGTACTTCATTGTTGTTTTAATTTGCATTTCTCTTATGGCTAAAGATAAGGAACATTTTCTCATATATTTGTTGGCCATTTGGATTTCTGACCCTGTGAAACTTCTGTTCAGGTTTTTGCACACCTCTCTAGTGGGCTATTAGGTATATTTTTTTGGAAGCTAGCAGAATATTATAGATAAGGCCTTTGTCTGATGTGTCATTGCTAAAGATGTTTTCCCAGTCTGTTGACTCTCTTATTACTCTCTTGGTGAATTCTTTCGATGTTTACAGGTGTTTTATCTTCAGTGTATCCCATTTGTCAATTTGTGCCTCATCTGTGTTTGTGTCCTTCCCTATTTCTGATAGCCTGTGTATTCCCTGTGCCAAAGTTTTCAAGTTGGTCCCAATTCCCTCATTGATGACCCTAATATTATGGGGTTTAACTTCAAGGTCTGTGATCCACCTTGAGTTTATTCTTGTGCATGGAGTGAGATAAGAGTCTAGCTTCACTTTTCTGCAGATAAATATCCATTTTTTTCTAGCTCCACTTGTTAAAGAGGACATCTGCTTCCCATTTGATATTTTGGAGGCCCTTATCAAAGATAATTTGTCTGTATGCTGATAATTTTATTTCTGGGTTTTCAATTATTTTTCATTGGTCTGAGTATCTGTCATTGTACCAACACCATGCGGTTTTGACAACTGTGGCTGTATAGTATGTGCTAAAGTCAGGTAAAGCGAGTCCTCCCACTGTGTCCTTCTTCTTGAGGAGTTCTCTGCTAATTCTGGGCTTCTTCCCTCTCCATATGAAGTTTGTAATCAGTTTTTCCATTTCTTTGAAGAAAGATGATGGTAATTGTATCGGGATAGCATTGAACTTATATATAGTGCCTTGGGCAGAACTGACATCTGGACTATATTGCGTCTTCCAATCCACGAGCATGGGATATTCTTCCATTTGTTGAGGTCGCTCTTGGTTTCTTGTGATAGTGTTCTGTAGTTTCCCCATATAGATCTTTTGTTCTTTTAGTAAGGTATATCCCTAGATATTTCTATTTGTGTTGGGCTATTGTGAAGAGTACCACTTTTTAGATCTCCTCCTCTGTGGTCTGATCTGATGTGTATAACAGTCCTATGGACTTCTATTTGTTGATCTTGTATCCTGCCACTGTGCCAAATTCCTCTATTGCTTCCAGTATTCCCCTTGTGGAACTTTTGGGGTTTTCCATATATAAAATCATATCATCTGCAAATAACGATAGTTTCACCTCTTCCTTCCCCAGACAAATAACTTTGATGTCTTTTCTTTGCTTTATGCTGTTAGCTAAAACCTTGAGCACAATATTAAATGAGTGAGGACAATGGGCATCCTTGTCTGGTCCCCTTTATCAATGGGATTGTGTTAGTCTTTTCTCATTGACTACCAGGTTGGCCGTTGGTTTTTCATATATAGCTTCTATTGTCTTGAGGAATTTTCCTTCCATTCCTATCTTCACAAGTGTCTTAAACAGGAATTGGTGTTGGATGTTAATGAATCATTTTTATGCATCTGTCAATATTATCATGTGGTTCTTATAGTTTTTCATGTCAATGTGATGAATAATATTAATGATCTTTCATATGTTGAACCATCCCTGCATCCCTGGTCTGAATCTCATTGGTCATGGTGAATTATTTGATTTATATACTTTTGTATTCTGTTGGCTAGTACTGTGTTAAGGATTTTTGCATCAGTGTTCATTAGGGATATTGGTCTGTAGTTCTTGATTCTTGTGGGATACTTGCCCGGTTTTGTTATCAGAGTTTATACTGGCTTCATAGAATGAGTTCAGGAGTTTGCTGTCTTTTTTCTATGTTATGGAGTAATTTGTGTAGGATTGGTGTTAGTTCTTCCCTAAATACTTGGTAGAATTCTCCAATGAAGCCATCTGGTCCAGGGTTTTTTTTTGTTGGTAATCCCTCGATAAACTTGTCTATGTTTTCTCTTGCTATGGGTTTGTTGAAATTCTTGATGTCCATCGAGCATAGTCTAGGCAGGGATTGGTTTTCCAAGAATTTGTACATGTCTTACAAATTTTTTAATTCATTGGAGTACAATCCTTCGTAGTACTGTGTAATTAACCTTTTGATTTCATTAGGGATTGTTGTAATGTCCCTTCGTCCATCCCTTATTCTTGCTATTGAAATGTGTTGCCTCCTTTCTTTGCTTAGTCTTGCCAGTGGTCTTTGATTCTGGTTATCCTTTCAAAGAACCAACTTTTAGCAATATTAATTTTTTCCATAGTTTTCTTATTTTCCCTCTCCTGAATCTCAGCCCTGATTTTAAAAATTTCTTTTCTTTTGCTTTTAGTAGGATTGTCCTGCTGATTCTGCTCTAGTTGTGGTAAATTTTGTGCGAGCATATCAATCACGAGTCTCTTTTCCTTTCTCAGGTATGTATGTATTTATATGAAACTTCCTCTGATAACTGTCTTTGCCATGTCCCATAAGTTTTGGTACATTGTGTGCTCATTCTTGTTGGTTTGTAGAAATTTCCTAATTTTATCTCTGATCTGTGCCACTATGCACTCCTTTTTCAGTAACGTTTTATTCTTTCCTCCAATTGTTTGCTCTAGTTTTCGATGTCTTCATTTTGTTGATTTCCAGCCTTATGGCACAGTGGTCAGAAAGAGAGGTCTGTATGATATCAATGTGCTAAAATTTATGTAGATTCGCCATATTCCCCAGCATGTGGTCTATCTGTGAATATGTGCCATGAGGGCTTGAGAAGAATGATTTTTTTTGTATTTAGATGAAAAGTTCTGTAAATACCTATCTGGTCACATTGTAGTGTTTAGATCTCTAGCCTCCTTGTTGAGTTTCTTTTCCTGTGATCTATCTTTCTCAGAGAGTGGTGTGTTGACGTCACCCACTATAATTGCTGAGGCTGTGATTTCTTTTTTCATTGTTTTGAGTGTTTGATTGACGTATTCAATGGGTCTCTCATTCAGGAAATATATGTTTACAATGTTTAGTGATTCTTTGTCTACCATTCCCTTGAGCATTATATAGTGTCCCTCATCATCTCTTTTTATGGTTTGCACTTTGAGGTCAATTTTATCCGAGATTAGAATTGCAACCCCTGCTAATTTTGAAATGTTGTTTGCTTGGTATACCTTTCTCCAGCCTTTGGTTCTGAGCCAATTTTTTGTCTGTAGCCTTGAGATGTGTCTCCTGTAAGCAGCAGATTGATGGGTTGTGTTTTCTAAGCCACTCTGCTAGTCTCAGTTTTTAAATGCCTGAATCCAGGCCATTGATATTCAGGGTTATTATGTCCATCGGCAGACTCTGTGATGTCATCTTATACCTTTTGTATTGGGTGCTTTCCTACTTTCCTTTTTCATTAGTGTGTTGTTCGTGTGTGTGTGTGTGTGTGTGTGTGTGTGTGTGAGATTCTTGATTTCTTTCCATCCTTAAGCCAATGCTATCTTGGGGTGTTTGGTCTTTGTTGCCCTTTGGGTGAGGTTGTTCTATGTGGCGGTCTCTTATTTATGCTTGGTAAGTTTTGTTCTTCTGCCCATACTAGTTCGGCAAGGATCTTTTGTAGGGCTGGGTTTCTTCTAATGTATTCTGTGAGTTTTCCTTGTCTGGGAAGACTCTTACTTCATCTATCTTGATCAATAATTAGGCTGGGAAGAGTATTCTTGGGTTTGCATTGTTTTCCTTCAATTTTTGGAACATGTTACAGCACTCTCTCCTCTTCTTCATAGTTTCTGCTGATAGGTCTGAGCATATTCTTGCTTGAGAACCTTTATATGTGATTGCTTGTTTTTCCCTAGCTGCTCTCATGATTTTCTCCTTTTCTTCAAAGTTGGATAGTTTAACTATTATGTGCCTTGGTGACTTCTTGGATTTAGTCTAGCTGGTGTTCTTTCAGCTTCCAGAATGGTTGCCTGGTTTTCATTCATTATGCAGGGGAAGTTTTCCTGCATGAATTCTCTCACTATTATTGCAGATGACTTCTTTGTTGTGTCTTCCTCCGGTAAGCCAACAATTCTAATGTTGTTCCACTTCATAGCATCGGACATTGCTCTTGGGTTTTCTTCAGCATCTTTGATGAACTTATTAGATTTTTGTTCGTGTTTGTTAATGTCTGCTTGGCTGTCATCCAAGTCACTGATGCGGTTCTCTGCTTCCTCCAGTCACTTCTCGAGGTCTGTGTTTCTGCTACTGGTTTTTGTTATCTCCTCTTAAGCTCCTGTATTTCCCTTTGGTGTATGGCCTTTATCTCCTCTATCATTTCATCCTTTTTCTTTATTGTTTCCCTCATCCTGTATGACTCTAAGCAGCATTCTGAAATTTTCTTTCTGTGGCAGCTCAATGTCTACTTCTTCTATGCATGTCGTTATGTTTGGAACATCTTCTGCCATTGTTTTTGTTTCTCCTGTTTTTTGTTGAGGTCTTTGGGGGCTGATGACTGTTTGCATTGCGTTGTTTTAGAGGAGCCAGGTGCCATTTTCTAGGGAGTCTAAGAGCACTGGCTCTCTCTGGGAAATTTATAAGAATGTTTCTTTGAACTGCCTACATCTAATTTCACTGTGGAATTAACCTACCATTTTATCCTCCTGTGACTTCCCTCTCAGGGGAGTGCCCCAGAAGGCTGGTGGGTTGCCTGCTTTGGTGTTGCGGAGGTTTGGCAGTGGTTCCTGCAGCAGCTTGGAATGTTGACAAGTGTTGACTTAGCTGCCTTATGCCCCCAGGTACACAGGCAGGAATTCCTTGATAAGAAGTTGGGCGGAGTATCCCCTGGTGGAGGTCAGCTGGGCTATCCCCAGCCTTGGGCTAGCTACACATGGTGGAGCTCACCTAGCTGGGTGTGGCACAGGCGTAAATATCCTAGTCTAAGGGGAGTGGTCCAGAGGTCAGCAGTGGAGTGTGAGAGAACAGGAAAGAGACATAGAGGAGAAAAAAATTAAAAAGTAAGCCCTCTTAGACTGTAGGAGTATATAGAGAAGAGAGGAAAACAAAAGCAACAATGTAGCTGAGTCCTGATCCCTGCTCATGAAGCTGCAAGGCTATAGTCCCTGAACCAAGGTGGCCCCAGCAAGCTGTGGCTGTGTTGAGAAAAAAGCCCCTGTGAAGATCTCCAAGATTGTAGGGGGATAGAGATCAGAAATGGAAATAAAAGTAATAATGTAGCTAAACCCCGATCCATGCCTGTGGAGCTGCAAGGGTCCAGTCCCTGTCCTGAGGCAGGCAGCGGCAAACTGTGGCTGTGTTCAGAGCAAGCCCCGCGATGGGCTCCAAATTGTCCCAGCCCCGCAGACAGTGGCAGAGCCAAGGTCTAGCACCAGCTGGCTTCCACTGAGGTAAACCAAAAGCCCCCAGGGTCTGTGCCTACTTAGCTTTATGATGCTCTTCCTGCACTCCAGCAGCCTTGAGTTACCATCTAAGCAACTCTGCTGGGCTGAATTCTGCGGAATCCCTCTGGTATGTGTTACTCCATCACCATCTTCCCGGAAGTCCCAAATAAAACCTCTACTACCACTTGCAACAACTTCTAAATGCTAACACTTGTCAGTGAGTTTGTCATCACGTGGTGGCTTTCATGTTGCTGTGATGCTTTGCTGAAAGTTATGTTGCCAGTATTTCAAATACCAGCTGGACCACCTACAGTAAGTAAGAGCTTCTAGATTAAGGATAGACTACAAAGAAGTAATAGACTGTCTTCTAAGGAATTAGCCACTGAAAACTTCATGAACAACAGTGGAATATTGTTAAACATAATGCTAAAAACAAACTCTCAGGTCCGAAGGTCCTCAAAATATGAAGGTGCACCTTCTTTCTTAGTTGCTAGAAAACTCATGGCCACTGAGTTAATTCAAACTCGTAGTGACCCTATAGTCAACCATAATAATGGTTGTAAAGCTTTGTCTATATTCAACCATAATAATGGTTATAAAAATGGAGTAAAGCTTTAGGGACTTTCATTTGTTGATGGGGCATGTATTGGAATGAGAAGAAACAATTGAAAGCATTTATTGATTACTAAAACTTGAAATGTCAATGTAGAAATCTACAAAAACTGGAAGTTATCAAAATGAAATGGAACACATAAAGATCAATATACTAGACTTGAGCAGAAATGGACTGGTATTGGTATTTTGGGTTAAATAATTAAAGGGATTATTATGCAGGGAATCACAAATTCAAGAGGAATGCTATCACATTGACCATCAAATTTGGCCCTAGGAAACTAATACAAACAAGAATACATATCTTAGGATTTCAATTTTGCTATAGGAGTCCTGGAGTCATAGTGGTTATTCATCTGCTAGAATCCACAAGGTTGGCAGTTCAACACCACCAGCTGATCTGCTGTAGAAAGGAGGGCCTTTCTACTCCAGTAAACAGTTTCAGTTTCAGAAACTCACAGAGCCAGTGCTACCCTGGCCTGCATGGCAGCTATGCTTTGGCATTTACTTGATAGCAGTGAATATGAGTCAGTTTCAATAAAAGACAAGGTATAAAAGCTCAGCATGACACATTGTTTTGTAAATCTAAGTAAGAAGTCGTGTAGGCTTTCCCTTGGTTCAAAGAAGAGTCCTTTTCTAGGCTAAAGATTTCACTTTTAACCAAAAGTTACTGTATATACTCGAGTATAAGCCAACCTGAATACCAGCTGAAGCAATTAATTTTACCACAAAAAACTGCAAAAACTATGTGCCAAAAAACTTGGCTTATACACGAGTATATGTGGTAATTGTTTAGCTCTATCTAGATGTACTTCCCAAGCTTTGGTGGCTTAGTGGATCAAGCATTGGACTACTTACTACAGGTCAGCCATGCCAAACCACTAGCCTCTTTGGGAGAAATTAAGTTTCAAGGTTTTCCACTCTGTAAATGGTTAGTCTCAGGAAATCTACATGGGCAGTTCTACCCTATCCTATATGGTTGCTATGACTTGGACATTGAGCCCGTGTCAGTGCACTTGAGAGATGCGCCTCCCAGGAGCCCTATGATTAGTCATTTGAAACCACCAGCGGCTCCTCAGGAGAAAGAGGAAGCTTTCTATTCTCCATAAAGAGTTGCAGTCTCAGACATCAGCAGGGGCAGTCTACCCGCACCTGTTAGATCACTATGAGTTTTTTTGGAGATGCTCATCCTAAGAAAGGATTGAAAATCGATTTTTGAATGGGCACAGCTCTGAAAACCCTCAGGAGGACAAGGCTATTTTGTACACAGGTAGTTTCCATGAGTTGAAATCTACTTTTAAGTAACTGATTTGGCTTAAGGAATTTAGTTGAGAAAAAAAATAGAACTAATCCAAGAATTTGGTATCACTTAATTTAATAACTTTAGTTAAACAACTAGACTGTATTGATTCATTCAACCAGTCAGCAAATGTTTTTGCAAGATAATTGTTTGCTAAAAATATCTATTTAAGTGCTACAGTTTCACAGTGAATACGTTATATACAAGTATTCATACTCCCTGCCCTCAGGTAACTTCCAGTCTATTGAAAGAGTTCATTAACAATGTGATGGGACAACCAGAATGTCTTATTCAACATACCTATTGTTGTTGTTAACCAATATACATTAAGTTGGCTCCAACCATGGGATGTACATTTTATCTAGTTTTTGTTGATCAGAGAGTAAGTCTCAGAGGAAACCCACTCAAAATCAGAAAGATGCAATAACAATGGGTGGGAAACATGTTCCAATTCAAAGGTTCCAGAAAGGAAACCTAGGTGATATTAAAGGAATTTCAAGCAGCAATCACTGAAAGTGAATATGAAATCTTGTAAGTGAAGTGCAAACATTTATTCCAAGGATAGTAGAGAACCAGTAGCTTGTATGAACTGCAGGAAATAGCATGGCCAGTCAGCAGGAATTGGAGGGCAAAAAGGGAAGCAGGGTAGCCAGTTACGGGCTCTATGACAGTTATCTAACGTTGTCATTTGCAGTATTTTCAAATGAAGACGAGAGGGTAGATCAAGAAAGTCAAAGGAATTCAAATCCATAGGCCTTGATGATACATTGTCAATGAAAGAGAGAGAAAACTCCAGGATGATTTCCTGTTTCAACACCGAGAAAAGAGTGGGAAATGGTGCTATTTACAGAGGCGGCAATTCCTGGATAAAGGACATACTTGGACGAGAAGTTTGAATGTGGGCCTGCTGAATCCAAAGTGACGAAGGAACACCCAAGTGGAGGTATCAAATGACTATTAAGGACTGCTGAGCCAGCATTCATAGATTGAGGAGAAGATCTTGGAGTAAGCAGTTAGAAAATGGCATTATGGAAACAGCTGAGATGATGTTTTTTGGCATATCTAATTATATCAACTGTGGTGATAGGATTGAACTAGGAAAATGGACTAAGTTTTACCACCATATGATTGGCTATGATGCACAGGTGTGCTTCCAGTGTTCCTACCTAACCAATTTTATCTGTGAAATCTGAAAAGACCAGGATGGAGCAAACTATCTTAAATCAGTGTAACACTTATAAAAAGAACAATCTAAAATGTATTCTTCATATGTCAAGAATATCTATTTTTTATCTTGGTTTGCTCAGTGATGAACCCAAACACATAGAAGAATGGAACATAGTAGGCATGTAACAGATATTTGATGATTCAGTCAATTACAAATTCTGTTCAAAAATGGTTCATCCATCAGCCTAAAATGATCATCGGGTTTTTTAAATATTAATAATATTCAGCAAAATTGTTCACATGGTGCACATTTTATGATGTATGTTTTTACCACAATTTGAAGACACCTATACATGTCTTACTGAGTATTTCTATTATCAAGTTTTAAAATGTCTAACTTTAAAGGCAAAGTTAGAACCCAGAGTCGCAGAGCCTCTCTGTGCAAGAATCTTAGGCTGTCGAGCTTATTCTGGCAACAGGTTTTATGCTGTCTAGGTGGATGCCCTATGTCCCTTCCAATTTTGAGATGATAGGACTCTAGTTAAAGGGAAAATTATATTGCGTTTTCCCCCCAGGAGCCCATCCTGAATTTCAACTCATATCCAGCCAGCCAGTCCTCCAGCGTCTCTCTTTTCTGTTTATGATTCCACCTCTCTGTCTTTGTCTTTAGGGACAATGGTTCCTTTCCATATATATTTTGGGTTATGCCTCTAATAGGAAATATTTCAGTTAAAATGTGTTTTCCCAAACTTATAAGCTTCATCCTTTATTGGAAGACTTTCTGACCTTTGAGCATTTGATGGGGAGACACAGGAGCTATGTAGCATTGAAGCTGGGAGAATGCATGTTCCTGAGCTGCTGTCAGTGTTAGCCTCTAAAAGGGCAAGCCTGTTGCTAAGGAAACTGCTGCTCCAGGGGGGCTAAACACACAGTGAAATAGCAGGGAAGGAAAGGCACAAACAAGTCAAACGCTTGGGGGAAGGGTAGCATGGAGCAGCTTGACAAGTCAAAACCTTTATCTTTGAGAACACATCAAAGGCTCTTGCAGGGGGGAAAATCAAGCATTCCTTGCCCTTCCTAGAAAATAACTAGCTGGATTTGAAATGGATCCTAGACTCCCTTTTGAATTTAATTTTGCCTTTGGCACAAGCAGGAAAGCAGAGTGGTTGTCAATTTTCCATTCATCTTTAGGAAGTTTATAGCAGTTTTTCAAGTTTAATCACCTTCATCTGTAACACACAGAATCACTAGAGCAGATTTACAGTGCTCAATAGCATCATTTGATTAATTCTGCATGATGCTTTTTATTAATGGCTTGGTAACTATTGATGAATGCATTTTGAAAAGTATGTGCTATACCATCTTCTTTTTTGAATATTTAACTCTCCTCAAAGAAAAACACTTTCAGTATCCTCAGAGAAGACTTTCTATGTCCTTAAGTAGCTCTGCACTGAATTTTCTGTTAAGCATTTGTAATATGATGAATCTTGAGTTATTTAAATGAATGAATCAGCTAAATTCTGAAATCACAGAAGAATTATATTTAACCTTAGACTAGAAAAGTAAGGAACATAACTTCAAAGGCACTTTTAATATTACTGTAGTAGATGTGCTCTTTCTTTACCAATGAAAAGCTGATGTATTTATATACAATGAGTTGGCACAACATCTAACATGGACAATCTTTGGTCTTTCCATTGCCCTGCTTGTAAAAGATCTGCTTGTATCAATAAACACTTCCTTCCTTTCCATCCTTTCCTCTCCCAGAATAAAATAAATCTCCAGTCCAGAGCAATGCCATCTAGACTTTTACAATCTTGAAGCTAGATGGTCATATATAGATCATGCAATGTAACCCTCTCATCTAACAACTACATCTACCTTTAATTCTCATCACTGGAGCATTTCCAAATAGTTCTATGAATAGATGTCTACAAAAGGCCAAGCTCAAAGTTGTCTGGAGACTACCAACTCACCTAGCAACCTGGCTTTTAATGTATCTATACCTCTGTGTTGACAACAGTGGGATCCACAACGGTTATCATCTCAAAGGGTGTTTCCCCAAAAGGAACACATTCTGTTGGGCCTAGAAATTTTAAAACAAGGAGCATGTTTTTAAGTAAAAAGAGCTCAAGTTGAACTAGACAGAAATAAATGAGAAGGCAGCATAAAAGTCAGCGTGCATTTTCTTACTATGTGTCCACCATGGTAGCAAGACACCAGGGAGGGGTGGGTATCTGGAAGTGCCATAGGAGAATGGCAAAGGCATTGGAGATATAGGCTTTCTGTTGCTGGAACCCAGAAGCCATTATGGTAACTTGGGAGAAAGCCAGATTCTCTGTAAGTGCTCTTGTTACAATGGTTGTTTGTTTGAAGCTATATGCCAAATGTGGCTTATGAAGTAAATCTGAGTGCAACTTTTAAGAACTCAAATGACCAGACTGGAAACCCCCTCTCTACTGTTTGCCTTGAGATTTGAAGCAAGTCATCAGAATTCATCGTTCACAAAACCAGTGTTTAACTTCATAATATAAAGTGTAATTTCATGATGGTAGAATAAATTAGTTTGAATAACTGATGTTAAATTTCTAATCCAGTCTTCTCTTGGATCTATTTGAAAAGAAGCTCTTGACTTCGTAGGGATATTCCTAAATTCTCTTTAACACAACCAGAAAAAAGATAAGCATCGGAAATTGTGTAAGCTGATTTCACTCACATGTGAGAATGAAATAAGAAGGAGTGACTTAGAAAACATACACCAAACCAATGGAAGAACAAAGAGTACCTTAAAAAGTAATATGCAAGGAAGGTTGAGTCAGATAATTGAGAGCATGTAGATTCATTATAAAAATTCAAAGCCAGGTGTTCATTATTTCATTCTTTTACTCTTCATCAAATAATTATTAAGGCCTGAGTTCCAGGCAATGGGCTAGGTATTGGGTGGGAATCTAATACTAATAAAATAGAGTTCCCTTCCTCAAATAGTCCACATGTTAATGCATGGGATAAGAAGAGACTTTATATCCACACTAATATATCATTTTTGTGGGACTTGTCATTTTCTTCTTATAATATTTAAATCCAAGAATTAGAAATTAATGATTATGATTTTAGAAAAAAATTAGAAACAGTTTCTTGTCTGAATGGGAATCTGTTTTACAGTTCTGCTTGCTTGGCTAGTAATGAACTTGGAAAAAAACCATGAGCAACAACAAAATTTACGTTAATAAGGTTTATAATACACAAAACACTGCCTCATCCATTATCTCGACTGATTTGCACCTCGTCAGTGCAGGATTTATGATCTCATTGCACAAATAAAGAAATGGCGACAAAAAGAGATGAGTAATTTTCTCAAAGTCATTTGGAACTAGATGCGCAACTTCTAGAGTTTAGATCTTTAGTCCACATTCTGTTCTTTCTATATTATTCAATATCTTTTGGAGAAATGTATATTGTTGATTCCTTTACTGATTATATATTCTCATTCTAAAGGTATTACATTATATTCATTTATTCAGTTGCTAAAATTATCAGTTGGTTTTTAATTTTTGCTAGATAGCATCTTATTATGCTATGAAGTATCTTATTATGCTATGTTGTTTCAATATACTAAAGTTAATTCTTTCTACCAATTGTGACTTTTTCAATTTGGGGGCTATTATGAATAACACTTCCTTGAGCATTTTGTGCAAACTTTAAGAGGATACTACTTTCTCTTTCAGACACTAATTTCAGTGAGCTAAATTATGACTTCTGGAGTAAATTTTGCCAAAAATATCTCTGAAAATAATGTAGGAAAACTGTACTGACTCTACTTTCTTATCCATATACAATGATGCCATTCTCTTAAATGTAGGCATTTTGTTTGTGTCTCATACTTACCTTGTTGTGGATTGTTGACATTTCCCTGGTGAGTAGAGACTGAGTGCTTTTTATGCGTTAAATTGCCTGTTAGAAATTTTTTGTAGTGTGTCAGTTCAAGTTTTTCACACATTTAAACCTAGATCCTGGAAGTGAATTGAAATCAATGGAGAGAAGGGTGTAGGATGCCTAGTGGGGCTTAATCAAGGGCAATGTAGCAGCGAGGAATTACTAAATCTGAATGAAGCCAGAATATAAGAAAAGGAGAAAAGGAAAGGAAATTGAAGAAAAAACCACGAGACAAAGAACATTTATAGAGGTCTGAATACAGGCATGTACATATGTAAATATATTTATATATGATGGGAGGTGAATAGAACTATGTACTCCTATCCATATGTGAAGAATTAAGGTTGCAGATGGACATTGGGCATCTACTAAAGTATTCCCTCAACACAAGACCACTTTGTTCTAATAATCCAGCCTTCTGCGATGCTCACCTACCCCACATGATCACTGAAGATAAAAAAGATGCATAAGAAAATGTGGTGAAGAAAGCTGATGGTGCCTGGCTATCAAAAGATATAGCATCTGGGATCTTAAAGGCTTAAAGATAAAAAAGTGGCCATCTGAGAAGCAACAAAGCCCACATGGAAGAAACACGCCAGCCTGTGTGATCATGGGGTGTCGATGGGATCAGGTATCAGGCATCTAAGACCCAGAACAAAATCAAGCGCACTTTGAATGGTGGGGTGGGGTGTGGGGCTGGAGTGGAGACTCAATGCCTATCTGTAGACAATTGGACATCCCCTCACAGAGGGGTCACAGAAGAGAGATGAGCCAGTCAGGGTGCAGTATAGCACTGATGAAACACACAACTTTCCTCTACTTCTTTAGTGTTTCCTTCCCACCACTATCATGACCTCAATTCTACTTTACAAATCGGATTATACCAGAATATGCACAGTGCTACAGATAAGAGTCTGCAACACAGGGAATGCAGGATAGATAAACCCCTCAGGACCAACAATGTGAGTAGAACCAGGAGGATTAAGGGAGGGTGGGGGGAGAAAGTGGGAATTGAGTACAAGGATTAACCTATACCCCCTCCCAGGGGGACAAACAATGGAAAAGTATGTGAGGCGTGATGGGGGATGATGTAAGATATGAAAATAGTAATCTATAGCTTATCAAGGGTTTGTGAGGGAGGATGGCAGAGGGAGGGAGAGAGGGAGGGAGGGAGAAGAAATGAGGAGCTGATATCAGGGGCTCAAGTGGGAAGAGAATGCTTTGAAAATGATGATGGCAGCATATGTGAAAGTGTGCTTGACACACTGGATGAATTTATGGATTGTGATAAGAGATGTAAGAGACCCCAATGAAAGTATATAAAAAAACGAAAAATGTAGATGATTGGGTGTAATGTAAGGTTGTTATATAAATAATGCCTGTCCAATATCATTTGAAAACTATGTCCTAAAGCCAAATATAAAGAGTACAAATTGTTAAAAGTACAACATACTTTCATGCTAAATTAGGTACCTCTGCATCACACTCACCACATACCAGTCCCGTTTTCTGTATTATAATTGAAGTTTTCTTGCATTAAAGCACACCTTGTATACTTAAAAAATAGATCCTATTATTTTTTCTTTATTGATTTGTGATAATTCTTCCAAGCACTAGATAGGAGTACTTTGTGATAATGAGTATTTTATATATGTACTCTCAATTTGCAGCTTATAGATCTTTCTCTCTTAATAGTGTCTTTTGATAAAAATATGTTCTTAATTTCAATGAATCTCAATTTGTCAGTTTTTCTTTTCAAGTTAGGATTTCTGTCCTTTTTTTTAAATTTTTTTTTATTTTAACAATTTATTGGGGCTGATACAATTCTTTTCACAGTTCATACATATACATACATCAATTGTATAAAGCACATCTGTACAGTCTTTGCCCTAATCATTTTTTTCTCTTTTCTTCTTTTACATTTTATTAGGGACTCAAACAACTCTTACCACAATCCATACATATACATACATCAATTGTATAAAGCACATCCACACATTCCCCGCCCCAATCACTCTCAAAGCATTCGCCCTCCACTTAAGCCCCTTGCATCAGATCCTCTTTTTTTTGCCCCTCCCTCCCCGCTTCCCCCTCCCTCATGTGCCCTTGGTAATTTATACATCGTTATTTTGTCATATCTTGCCCTATCCGGAGTCTCCCTTCCCCCCTTCTCTGCTGTCCCTCTCCCAGGGAAGAGGTCACATGTGGATCCCTGTAATCAGTTCCCCCTTTCCAACCCACTCACCCTCCACTCTCCCAGCATCGTCCCTCACACCCTTGGTCCTGAAGGTATCATCCACCCCGGATTCCCTGTACCTCCAACCCTCATATGTACCAGTGTACAGCCTCTGTCCCATCCAGCCCTGCAAGGTAGAATTCGGATCATGGTAGTTGGGGGGAGGAAGCATCCAGGATCTGGGGGAAAGCTGTGTTCTTCATCGATACTACCTCACACCCTAATTAACCCATCTCCTCTCCTAAACCCCTCTATGAGGGGATCTCCATTGGCCGTTCTGTCCTTTTTTTTATCCTAAGTTCTTAGGGATCTTTAGCACACTTTCTTCTAAAAATGTTACTGTTTGGAGATGAAAACAGTTAGATTGTCAGTTTGTCATACTGTGGCGGCTTGTGTGTTGCTGTGATGCTGGAAGCTATGTCACTGGTATTTCACATACCAGCAAGGTCACCCAAAGTGAACAGGTTTTGGCAGAGCCTCCAGAGAAAGAACAGATTATGAAAAAGGAATAGGTTGCCCATTTCTGAGGAATTAGTCACTGGAAGCCTTATGGATAATAGCAGAACCTGGTCAGGTGCTGTGAAAATGTTATAAATAACACCTGAACATTGTCAGAGATAGTGCCAGAGAGGAATCCCTCGGGTCAGAGGCCACTCAAAATATGACTGAAGAAGAGATACTTTCTTACAGTAAAGTTGACCATAATGACTTGGATGGAGTAACCACCCCCCCGGAATAGTCTCTGGGACCTTCATTTGCTAATGGGGGATTACTCAAAACAAGCAGCAGCCGCAAACATACATTAATAATGGGAACTCAGAATATATGAAATATGGCTCTAGGATCATTAGAAATCATCAAAAATGAAACAATGCACAAAGGTCATTTCAGAAGAAGGCATTGAATAAGAGATATCATTGCTGATGTCAGATGGACCTTGGATTAAAACAGAATATCAGAAAAAATGTTTCCTTGTATTTCATTGACTTCACAAAGCCATTCAACTGTGTGGATCACACCAAACCATGGACAATTTTGAGAAGAGTGTGAATTCTAAAGCACCTAAAAATTCCAGAGAAGGTAATTCTGCATGGTTTAAAATCAGAAAAGGTGTGTTTCAGGGCTGTGTCCTCTCATCATATTTATTCAATTTATATACTGAGAAAATAATCAGAGAAACTGGATTATGTGCAGTGACAGTTGATGGAAGGCTTGTTAAGAACTTGGGCTATACCGATCACACAACCTTACTTGCTGAAAGTGAGGAGGGCTTGAAGTACTTGCTGATGAAGATCAAGAACTGCGGCCTACACTATAGTTTATAACTAAATGCAAAAGGAGACCATAATCTTCACAACATCATGATAGAGAAAAAATTGAAGTCAAGGAATTTGTTTTGCTTGGATCCATCATCAACGCTCATGGAAGCACCAATCAAAGGACACATTGCTTTGGATTAATCTGCTATCAGGTTGTGTCTGACCCAACCTAGGGTATTTTCTTTATTTAGATCATTTTATTAGGGCTCATACAATTCTTATCACAATCCATACATACATCTATTGTGTAAAACCATTTGTACATTCATTGCGCTCTTCATTCTCAAAACATTTGCTCTCCACCTAAGTCCCTGGCATCAGCTCCTCATTTTGTTCCCTCCTTCCCCACTCCTCCCCCTCCCTCATGAACCCTTGATAATTTATAAATTATTATTTTGTCATATCTTGCCCTGTCCAATGTCTCCCTTCACCCACTTTTCTGTTGTTCATCCCCGAGGGAGGAGGTTATATGTAGATCCTTGTAATCAGTTTCCCCTTTCCAACCCACCCTCCTTCTACCCTCCCAGTATCGCCACTCACACCACTGGTCCTGAAGGGATCATCCACCCTGGAGTCTCTGTGTTTCCAGTTCCTATTTGTACCAGTGTACATCCTCTGGTCTAGGCAGACTTGCAAGGTAGAATTGGGATCATGATAGTGGGGGGTAGGTAACCTCTAGGAAGTAGAGGAAAGTTGTATGTTTCATCATTGCTATATCAAACTCTGACTGGCTGTCTTCTCCCCGAGACCTTTCTATAAGGGGATTTCCAGTGGCCTACAAATGGGCTCTGGGTCTCCACTCCACTCTCCCCATCCCTCATTCACAATGACATGATTTTTTGTTCTGATGATGCCTGATACCTGATCCCTTCGACACGTTTTGATTGCACAGGCTGGTGTGCTTCTTCCATGTTGGCTCTGTTGTTTCTGAGCTAGATGGCCCCTTGTTTACCTTCAGATGCTATATATTTTGATAGCTGGGCACCATCAGCTTTCTTCACCATATTTGCTTATTCACCTGCTTTGTCTTAAGCGATTGTGTCGGGAAGGTGAGCATCATAGAATGCTAGTTTAATAGATCAATGTAGTCTTGCATTGAGGGAATACTTGAGTGGAGGCCCAATGTTCTTAATACTAAACCTATAACTATATGCACACTAGGGACATAGTGTGGGAATTGTGCCCAATCTGATCCCGCCATACTGAGGCAAAAACACTAAGGGGGTGCAACAGAACAGCAAGGGAATGGAGTAGCAAGGAACCCAGGGAATGCTGAAGATGAACTTTGGGGCCAGGGCATGGTGCCCCAACAGACTGGACTGGAAAACATTCCTAAAGGCCAACAAACAGTCCTTGAACTAACTACAAGCTTTTCTTTCTTGTTGTGTGTGTGTGTGTGTGTTTGTCATTAGTTTGTTGTTGTTTTGTTGTATATTATTGTTTGGTTTTGCTCTGTCTTGTTTTTGTGCATATCTCTGCAGGTATATCTAAATAAGATAGGCTGGATAAACAATCTCGAGGAGAAAACAATGGAACCGACAGTTCCAGGAGGACATGGGAGAGAGGAAGGTGGGAGGAAAGGTAGTGGTGTTAAGAAACCCAAAGACAAGGGAACAGCAAGTGATCCAAATTGGTGGTGAGGAGGGTGTAGTAGACCTGGTAGGGCATGATCAAGGGAAATGCAACCAAGTGGAATTACTGAAACCCAAATGAAGACTGAGCATGGTAGTAGGACAAGAGGAAAGTACAAGGAAATAGAAGAAAGAGCTAGGAGGCAAAGGACATTTATACAGGTCTAAATAAAGGCATGTACTTATGTAAATATATTTATATGTGATGGGGAAATAGAACCCATGGTATTTTCAGTCACCTCATATGCATATGAAAGTTGGACATCAAATAAGGAAGGCTAAAGAAGAAGCCATACATTTGAATTATGGTGCTGGCAAAGAATATTGAAAGTACCACAGACTGCCAAAAGAACAAATAAATGTGTCCTGGAAGAAGTACAGCCAGAATGCTTCTTGGGTGCACAGATGGCAAGACTTCGTCTCATGTGCTTTGGACATGTTGTCAGGAAAGAACATCCTTGAAGAAAGACATTATGCATGGTGAAGTAGAGGGGCAGTGAAAAAGAGGAAAACCTTTGACAAGATGGATTGACACAGTGACTACCACCATGAACACACACCTAAGAACAATTGTGGGAATGGTGCCGGGCTGCCTGATGTTTCATTCTATTGGACAGAGGGTCTCTATGAGTGAGAACTGATTCAGCAGCACCTAACAAAACAGCAAAATACTCTTCCTTAGATAGCAATTAAATCTCACAGATCTTTCCACTGTAACCACTGTGAATACATGGTAACCTTATTAGAGCGGTGGTAATGTTTGGTGGAAAAAAGTAAGCTTTTGATAACCTTCTGATTAAAAATTGGAATATTTTCATAAATATTTATTTTATAAATACTTCTCTTAGTGATACAGATGAATAAAAAAAGAAACAAAAAAGAACTTCCACCTACTTCATTCCTTAGCTTCAATATACCCCATTGATTTCCTAGATTTCTTGATCCCTGGTGACTATTTTTCCACTTACATGAAACAGGACTAGCATTGGATTGCTAACTGCACATCAGCAGTTCAAACCCAGCAGCCGAAGCAGGAGAGATGAAGCTATCTTCTCCGTAGAGATGTACAGCTTCGGACACCTGTCTCTCCTGCTGCTGGCTCCCTAAGCAAGCAACAGCCTAGTGCAGGTGTGGGCCAGCTGGACTTGCCTTGGACTCTCACCTTCTCTCTGTGGCATCCCTGTAGGCAAAGGAGTCAGGTAACCCAAGTGCAACAGTAAGAGGGAGACAACAGGGCAGACTTCAGGTAGGGAAAACCAGGTAGCTTCATCCTCTGGAGTGGCTTCTCTGGTCCAGGGTGTGCAGACACATGCACTTCATGGACTGGGGCTAACTGTGCTGGCGAAAGCTCTTTCTGAGGTCGAGAAAAGGATTTTGTCCTGCATTGAAAAAAAGCCATTTGCAGAGCAAGGAAAGGGGCTGCTTTAGACATTCTAGAGGAGGCTCTTTAAGGTGTGCTGCTGGGAACCAAACGCCCATGTCAATCGGCACTGAGAAGAAGTCATAGCATTAAATCTACAGTTTTACTGCTGTCTCTTCTTCAGCACCCTGTACTTTTCAGCGGGTTCAATAATCCATTGTAATGAAAATACAGACCTCAGCGACGGTATTCATGATTATGGGGTTTATCAGGGAAGTTGACAGGTTAGAACTGACATGAGAAATGACAGGATACTGTTATTCAATCAGGACAGTCTTGGCCATGGAAAGGCAGGCCTCTCTATAGTGCGCCTTCTCTCACATTGGCCTCTGCTAGGGTTGGGCGATATTAGAAAGCTCTTTGGGGGCTGTTAATAAGTACTTAAAGATCAGGCAACTCTGCTGTAAACAGCAGGGCTCCATGGGTCAGCAAACCCTGGTTCCCCAACGAAGTGCTCAGAGGTACCCCACTCCACAAGCCACTCTCCTGCTCTCAAGAAGTCAGCTTTACTTGCCCGATGGGCTGGGCAGCCCACCACTCTGCCGTCTCCTGCTCTCCATCCTCCTTCTGTTGTTGCCACTTTCCTTCAGCTTGTTTGGTGTCAAAGCTGTCTCCGGGAGCAAGGAGATCCACTGTGCAGGGCTCTCATGGCCCCAAAGCACACTATTCCTGGCGTTTCTCTGTTGCTGGTAGTAAGATCCCTCCTCCTGTCCCTGAGATGGTTCACTTTATAGCCAGCAAGATGTCAATTGCAATGCAGCCTGTTAACAAGCACTCACCACTGAATTCTGTATCTTTCTCTACTTTCTCTCATGGTTATGGAGACCATGGGGTAGAAGAGTCACATGAAATAACTTATTGCGCTACACTGTTGGGTAGAGAAATGAAATTCAAGTTTGCAAATCCAAAATTGCGTTTGTGTAGCACACTTATTAAAATAACACATATGGTTGCATGCTATGGAAAACTCATCTAATGCGTGCTAAATCGTGTAAAATTATGGTAGGTGCTCCTACGAGTTAATGGCCCTGGCATCTTTCGTAACGGTAAGCTGGTTCCAGATGTGACTCAGGGCATTCCTGGAGTGATGGTTTGCCCTTTGCTTTCAGATCCTTAATGGGTTTGAAAAAAGGATGTGATTTTCATTTTGTCCAACATTTGGTTTGCTTTTAGGAGCAATGACTTCTAAGTGATTTGCATGTTGGAGCTGAACCATTGTCCTTTCTATAATGAGAAAACATTCCCATGAATCAGCAAGAAGTGATGAGGGGGATGATGAGTTCTTTTTACTTAATGGACTCATGTAATTTTTATCTTAATTTCCTTGTATTTTAAGAGAATATCTCAAATTGTTTAATTCATAAATACAACTTCTATAATAGTTAATTAGCATTTAATTGGCCTTATGATGTTTTCAAAAGAAAATGCTCATATTTCTTATACTAAAATTCCCTAGCCTCATATTTTTTATTTAAAACATTGTATTTGCATATTTATATGTATAATTTGAGTATTTTCTCCGGTGGACATTGGGCCTCCTTGCGCTCATTCTTTCAATAAGAGAACACCTTGCTCAGCTAAAAGGTCATTTCATGATATCCACCTTCCCGACATGATCATTTAAGACAGACATGTGCATAAGCAAACGTGGTAAAGAAAGCTGATGGTGGACGGCTACCAAAAGATAAAGCATCTGGGGTCTTAAAGGCTTGAAGGTAAACAAGCGGCCATCTAGCTCAGAAGCAACAGAGTCCACAGAGAAGAAGTACACAAGCCTGTGTGAACATGAGGTGTTGAAGGGATCAGGAAGCAGACACCAAAGAACAAAAATCATCATTGTGCAATCACCTTCCCCAAATAAATGCTGAAGACGAATGTGTGCATAAGTAAGTGTAGAGAAGAAGGCTGATGGTGCCCGGCTATCGAGAGATATAGTGTCTGGGGACTTAAAGGCTTGAAAGTAAACAAGTGGCCATCTAGCCCAGAAGCAACAAAGCCCACATGGAAGCAGCACACCAACATGTGTGATTATGAAAGGCCGAAGGCACCAGATCTCAAGCACCAACAGCGTGGGGGAAATCATATCATCGTGAATGAGGGGAGCGCCTGATGGGACCCAATGCCTATCTGTAGACAAATGGACATCCTTTGCAGAGGGGTAGTGGGGAGGAGATGAGTCACTCAGGGTTCAGTGTAGCAACAATGAAACTCACAACTTTCCTCCAGTTCTTAAATGCTTCCTCTCCCCAACTATCATGATCCCAATTTTACCTTACAAACCTGGTTGGTCCAGAGGATGCACAGTGGTACAGATGGGATCTGGGGACACGGAATCTAGGACAGATGAACCCCTCAGGACCAACGGTGTGAATGGCGATACCGGGAGGGAAGGTGGGGTAGAAAAGGGAAACCGATCTCGGGGATCTACATATAACCTCCTCTCTGGGGGATGGGCAACAGGAAAGTGAGTGAAGGGAGACGCTGAGCGGTATAAAATAAGGTAAAATAATAATGTATAAATTATTATGGGTTCATGAGGGAGGGGGGAGTATGGAGGGAGGGAGGGAAGGGAAAAAGGAAATTTAGCTGCTGATTCCAGGAACCCAAGTGGAAGGCAAATTTTGAGAATGATGAGGTCAATGAATATATAAGTGTGCTTTACACAATTGATGTATGTTTGGATTGTGATAAGAGTTTTATGAGCCCCACTAAAATGCTTTAAAAAATAAAATAAAAATAGATTTCATAGGGTTCTGTCAGAGCTTATGTGACTAATTATTAGAATTGGTCTAAACTTTTTCTTTATTTTGCTTGAGTATAAATTCAGTTACATTTATATAGTAAAGAGAAAAAATTAACATTTAAAAAGTAGGAATCTTTGCATTTAGAGCAAATTCTTTCTGTAATGTATTTATTTTCTTTAAGTTCAAAGTCCTTCCTTTAAGAGCTCTTTATCGTGTTTAGTAACTAGCACATCCATGCTTAGGAAGAATTATATTTATATTCACAAAGTTTTCTTTGCGAAAACTAGTTTTTCTACTACTTCAATAAAATCTTGAAAGTAAAAACACTTGCTGCAAACAACTACAGCTATTTGTCACTCTATATTTAGAGTCGTAAGGAAGTTATCCTGGGATGGATCAACTCTTCATCTTCTCTTCCATTTTCTGCAATTATATATATTTTCCTTTCTTTCTATTTTTTTACTCTTATGGATATTTCAAAGTGGGGAGAGGGAACAATAGTTTTTAATCAATGGTGCTCAATTTTCCCTCTTAATTCTTGAGTATCCTGTACTTTTTTATGGTCATATTCTTGGCTTATTTACAGTATCAGAGCCTTGTGTTTTGATGTTATGACCCATTGCAACCTTCTGTGCAAGAGAATAAAACATTGCTCTGTCTTGTGCCCTCATCTCAGTTGTTCCTGTGCTTGAACCCATCCTTGCAGCTGCCGCTCAGTCCTTGTCCTTGAGGGCCTTCCTCTCGTTCATTGCCCCTCTACCAAGCATGATGTCCTTGCTCAGGAACTGGTCTCTTCGGTCAACTGGTTCCAAATAGGTAAGACAAAGTCTTGCCATCCTTTCTTCTAAAATTTCTGTTGTTCTAGTGGGTAAGTGTTGGGTTGTGATCTGCATGGTTGGCAGTTTGAACCACCAGTAACTCAACAGGAGAAACACTGGGCTTTCTATTCCCATAAACAGTCTCAAAAGCCATAAGAAGTGAGCATGAATCAGCATCAACTTGTTGGCAGTGACTAATCTTTTAATCTAAAAGAATGACCTGAATAGAAAAAAAAAACACTTCTCTGTTCTGAGACTATTATATTTATAATCATCATTAAAAATGTCAGTATTAGGAATGGCTAGCAATGTGTCCTATTTTATAGTAGTTTAGATGTGAATCTCACCTTAAAGCAGCCATTCTCAACCTGTAGGTAACGACCCCTTTGGGGGTCAAACAACCCTTTCACAAGGGCCACCTGATTCATAACAGTAGCAAAATTACAGTTATGAAGCAGCATCAGATATAGTTTTATGGTTGGGGGGTCACCACAACATGAGGAACTGTATTAAAGGGTCACGGCATTAGGAAGGTTGAGAACCACTGCCTTAAAGTAGAATCGTGCATAGGGATATAGCTCTGAAATGTCAGATTTTGCTATTGCATAACTTTTAAAGTTGGAGAATGCATTATAATACAAATTTGCTGAGCAATGATCAGTCTGGAAAACTTGCTGTCAGAGAAAATTAGAACTGGCTTCACACTACCAAATTAAGAAAAGAATTTGGCAATTTATTTCTATCGCTTGCCCAGTGTTTAATATTACTTGAGGAAATGTCTGCTTTTAATGAAAACTAGATTTGTGGATTGGAAGAAAAGTTTTATTTTTTCATTTATCAAAATGAAAGATATGAATAAAGAGTGAGACAGCAGTTTTGCATAGTTTTCTGAAATATAACAGATATTCTCTAAAGTTAACCCTTTGCATGATTAGAACAAGAGTACTCTTGCTCTATGCTTAGCCTATTCACCACTAACCTTTGCTGAAAATTGTGAGTGTAAGACTATTTCTAAATGAACTGGAGAAACTATCAAATGTAATCTGCTGGAGCCTAAATAGTGCCTCATCTTTGAGAATGTGGCTATGTGTTGGGCTGAAATCCACAAAGCAAGCAGTTCAATAAAGACCCGACTTTCTGCTCCCATAAACAGTTACAGTCTAGGAAACCCACAGGGGGCCACTGTGAGTCAGCATTGACTCCATGGCAGGGAGAATAAATTTAAAAAACCAGCGTTGCATTTATCTCAAGAAGCTCTCTTAACCATTTAACTGCTAAACAGAAGGTAGGTGTTGTGAACTCACCTTTGACTCCAGGAGACAAAAGCCCTGACAATCCACTCCGTATAGATTACAGCCTAAGTGCCCTATGGGACCCTTCAACTCTGTCCTAGAGCATCACTAGACATTTGAATTGATTTGGTAGCACACAACATACGTACATAGGGTTAATTTTTTTCTTTATTGTGTGCATATTATTTTTCATACAAGTAAGGTGCACTTTATATAGTTTTATGTATCACACCATCTCCCTGCGTGCTATTTTTAAATACATTTTTTTTCATAATGCTGGCTTCACTTTCTTTTTGTTCCTGTCCAGCAGATGTACGGTTTAGTCTTCACCTTGGTGCCTGTTACTGCGTCTGGGTGGCGGGGTTCCCTGCAGCAGGCCTTCACCAGCCTGTCCCTGAGTTTACAGAATCCCTTGAATCCCTTCTCCAGCAGGATCTCAAGGAGAAATCACCCTTTTCCTTTGAAGACACATTCTTCCTGAGACAGCTGGTCCCACCACAAAAAGTGCATGGGTCTGTGCAGGCCCCAGCCCAGGATCCTACTCTGGAAGTTGAAGCTGGCATGCAGCAGTCATGCATGTTCTGTTTTGTGTTCATCTAGCCAGATGCGAAGTCTGGATCACTTGAATTTCCCACAAATGAAGACAACACAGAGTGAACATGAGAGCCAGGAGTGCAGAGGGGTTTCAAATCCCTCACTTGGATACATTGGACAGGCTGCTGGGGGCCCTACTATGTCTCACTGCCTGGCTTCACACTCGCACTGCAGGATTGAGATGTGAGTGGGCAACAAGCCCTGTTTAATGTTGGAGCAGCCTGTGCTCAGGTTGTGTCATACCTGCACAACCTTCCATTTGACCATCTGCCCATGTCGGGCACGACGTATGTTGGTGCATATCAGTATCGGCATGGCCCTCTCAGGCCTGGCCTTGAACTGCTCCAGAGATAATGCACAGTTGTAATGATTTGCTTTCTGGTTACTGGGTTTCTACCAAATAAGATTCATAACTACTTGATCATGATACAGTACATAGTTATTAGACAAATACAATAACCAGTAATCCTTTCTGTCTATTCCTTCTCCTATACAACAGAGGTAAAGGGGACGGGTTTAGGAATAAGAGAGACCAGATGCTTCAAGTTTAGATTGAGGATGAAAGTCAAGGATCCTAGAACTTTGTCTCGGTTCTGTAATTTTCTGAGAAAACGCAAAACAAAGCAAAGAGGCAACAAGAAAACCAACAACTCTATGGCAGTGTAGATAAATCAGTAAACTTTCACTATCAGCAACTTGATCAAATTAAACTATTTCTGTATTTACAAGTGGAAAGGGCACCTCAATTTTAACTGTAATAAGGTTAGACATTTTAGCCACCATGTTTTCTAGTGGTTGATATTTTGGGTCGTGGGGGATCTGCAGGTACCTGAATGCCAAAATACAAGCATCAGTACAATCTGTGCTTTTGGATAAACCAAATTGTCTGCTATGCTCACAACATCAGCTGTTGCTGTTAGATGTCATTGTGTCAGTGCTGACCCATAGCAACCCTGTGCAATACAGAACAAAACTCTGTCTGGCCCTTCACCACTCTCACAATATTTCCTATGCTTAAGATGGAGACGAGGGACAGGGAATGACCTCTATAACACTAGTGATTCCCTTGGTTCTAGGAAACTCGCAATTCAATTGGTAAGTAAAGTTGTCTCACTGCAGTCTTTCTACTTCCCCCATTTCTTGAGTCAGAGTCATGATTTGGGTCAAGTTCAGAGGGGGAGGTTTTTCAGAAGTTGACTTGTTTATATATTTCAGGAATTTTGTAAACCCATGAGTTCTTTGCTGAGCATCCGTTTTTTTCTCATTTCTTTCAGAAACAAGTCCAACTCTTTTTAACATGACCTCGCTTCTCAGTCCAGTCTCATCACTCACCATCTTCCCCTTGTCCTCTGCGACTGCACTTACCAATGTGGTCAGTTCTTTGAAGCTGGCCTAATTGCTCCAGCATCCAAGTGCTCTCACGTGCCATCCTTTGCTGGGAAAGTACTGCCACATACACAAGAGACCCTGGTGGGTTTCAATGGGAAACCAAATAGGCTGCTAACCATAATGTTAGAGGGTTGAGCCCACCTAGATGAACCTAGGAAGAACGACAGAGTTTACTTCTGAACAACCAACTATTGAAAACCCTATGGGGCAATGTTCCACTTTGGCTCGTGGGGTCTCCATGAGGTGCAGTTACTCAATGGCAGTTGTTTTTTCTTCTCTCCAAACATAGAGCTTGGACCATGGTAGGAATTAAATAAATATTTGTTGGATCCCTATATTTGGATGGTATATGCAAGAATAAAGAGGAATTTGTTGAAGTATTCTGATCCAATAAAAAAAATAGGTTTTACTTGCCACGTTGTTATTCCTGTCCCCTTTCTCCTACCCATCAATCTCCTCCTCTTCTGGATCTGAGATTTTGGTGAAATAGTAAGGGTCATCACAGAAAAATCTGTTTAAAGGTATGAGGAACATATGTTCATATGTAAAGCAAAATAAGAATAGTTTTAGATATCAAGTGCTACATTTCCAGTTAGTATAAACCATGTTTAAATTTATACTTACAAAACTGATTCTAGACGAGTTACCATACTTGGATTTTATGATCCATAAAACACAAATGGGAAGGTAAACAAGCGGCCATCAAGCTCAGAAGCAACAAAGCCCACATGGAAGAAGCACACCAGTCTGTGTGATCATAAGGTGTTGAACGGATCAGGTATCAAATATCAAAGAACAAAAAATCATATCATTGTGTGCTCACCTTGCCGATAAAATCACTGAAGACAAATGGGTGCATAAGAAAATGTGGTGAAGAAAGCTGATGGTGCTCAGCTATCAAAAGATATATCATCTGGGGTCTTAAAGACTTGAAGGTAAACAAGTGGCCATCTAGCTCAGAAGCAACAAAGCCCACATGGTAGAAGCACACCAGCCTGTGTAATCATGAGGTGTTGAAGGGATCAGGTATCAGGCATCAAAGAACAAAAAATCATATCATTGTGAATGACATGGAGTGCAGATTGGGGATTCAAAGCCCATCTGTAGGCAACTGGACATCCCCTTACAGAAGGGTCACTGGGATGAGATGAGCCAGTCAGGGTGCAGTGTAGCAATGAGGAAACATACAAATTTCCTCTAGTTCTTAAATGCTTTCTTCCCCCACCCACTATCATGATCCCAATTCTGCTTTACAAATGTGGCTACATCAGAGGATGCACCTTGGTACAGATAGGAACTGGAAACATGGGGTATCCAGGACAGATGATCCCTTCTGGACCAGAGGTGAGTGGCAATACTGGGAGGTTGGAGGGAAAGTGGGGTAGAGAGGGGGAACTGAATACTAGGATCTACATATAGCCTCCTCTTTGGGGGATGGACAACAGAAAAGTGGGTAAAGGGAGACATTGGATAATGTAAGATATGACAAAATAATAATAATTTCTAAATTATCAAGGATTCATGAGTGGGGGCTGTTGGAGGGATGGGAAAATAAGGAGCTGATACCAAGGGCTCAAGTAGAAAGCAAATGTTTTGAGAATGATGAGGGCAACAAATGTACAAATGTGCTTGACACAATGAATGGATGGATGGAGTGTGATAAGAGTTGTATGAGCCCACAATGATATAATTTTAAAAGCCACACTATTGTGACATAGTGAGCTGTTTTTTGTGGCATTGGTTCATGGAACATTTGGGGTTCATTAATGATGTGAACGGAGTTCCTGGGGGATGCAAAAGGCAACGTATTCTGCTTTCACTGAAAAACTTGAAGTTCAATTTCACCCTGAGATGTCTCAGAAAACGACCTGATGATCTACTTCTGAGAAATCAGTTATTGAAAATCTAGTTCTCTTTTGTTATATATTGTTGCTTGGTTTTGCTCTGTCTTGTTTTTGTGCATGTTCTTGTCTCTGCAGGTCTGTCTAAATAAGATAGGCTGGATGAAAAAAGCTGGAGGAGAAAACAACGGGACTGACAGTTCCAGGGGGATATGGGAGAGGGGGAGGTGGGGGGGAAAGGAAGTCATGTTAACAAACCCAGGGACAAGGGAATAACAGGTGATCCAAATTGGTGGTGAGGAGGGTGTGCGAGGCCTGGTAGGGCATGATCAAGGGTAATGTAACAAAAAGGAATTGCTGAAACCCTGGTGGGGACTAAGCATGATAGTGGGACAGGAGGAAAGTCAAGGAGATAGAGGAAAGAGCTGGAAGGCAAAAAACATTTATAGAGGTCTAGATAAAGTCATGTACATATGCAAATATATTTATATATGAGGATGGGGAAATAGATCTATGTGCATATATTTATATAGGTTTAGTATTAAAGTAGCCGAAGGGCATTGGGCCTCTACTCAAGTGCTCCCTCAATGCAAGAATACTTTCTTCTATTAAATTGGATTCTATGATGCTCACCTTCCCGATACAACAGCTGAAGACAAAGTAGGTGAATAAGCAAACGTGGTAAAGAAAGCTGATGGTGCCTGGCTATCAAAAGATATAGCACCTGGGGCCTTAAAGGCTTAAAGGTTAACAAGTGGCCATCTAGCTCAGAAGCAACAAACCCCACATGGAAGAAGCACTCTGGTGCGATCACGAGGTGTTGAAGGGATCAGGTATCAGGCATCATCAAGACAAAAAATCTTAGCATAGTGAATGAGGGGAGGGGAGTTTGGAGTGGAGACCCAAAGTCCATTTGTAGGCCACTGGAGATCCCCTTGCAGAGGAGTCTCGGGGAAGAGACGAGTCAGACAGGGTGCTGTGTAGCAATGATGAAAAATACAACTTTCCTCGAGTTTCTAAATGCTTCTCCCCCACCCCATTATCATGATCCCAATTCTACCTTGCAAGTCTGGCTAGACCAGAGGATGTGCACTGGTACAGATAGGAACCAGAAACACAAGGAATCCAGGGTGGAGGATCCCTTCAGGACCAGTGGTGCGAGTGGCGATACTGGGAACATAGAGGGAGGGTGGGTTGGAAAGGGGGACCTGATTACATGGATCTACATGTGACTTCCTCCCTGGGAGTTGGATAACAGAAAAGTGGGTGAAGGGGGACATTGTACAGGGCAAGATATGACAAAATAGTAATTTATAAATTATCAAGGGTTCATGAGGGAGGCGGGAGCAGGGAGGGAGGGGAAAAATGAGGACCTGATGTCAGGGGCTTAAGTGGAGAGCAAATATTTTGAGAATGAATAGGGCAATGAATGTACAAATGTGCTTTACACAAATGATGTATGTATGGATTGTGATAAGAGTTGTATGAGCCCCTAATAAAATGATTTAAAAAAAAGAAAAAGAAAACCCAGTTCTGCTCTGACACACATGGCCCCTCTCCTTGAGTCAAAGCCAACACAATGGAATCTTTTTTTTATTTAAATAACTTCTGTGTGTGAGGATAAAGCAATGAATATTTTACTCTTTTCATTTTCCTTTAAAATTTCTTAGTGAATGCCTTCTTCCTTTTTTGCTGAATGAAATCTCCATCAGATAACCATTGTTATTATTGTTTTTAACGTTGTGAATTGAATTTTGTCACCCTAAAAAGAAGGAGCCCTTTTGGAGAAGGGCATTAAATTTGAGTTGCTAATTGAAAGGAGGGACTACACTGTCAATTGTTGAGGAATTAGCCAGTGAAACTTTTTGGATAGCATCTAAGGCAGAGACTCTCAACCTGTGGGTCACAACCTCTTTGAGGGTTGAACAACCCTTTCACAGGGGTTGCTCAACTCATAACAGTAGCAAAATGACAGTTATGAAGTATCAATGAAAATAATTTTAAGGTTGGGGGCTTACCACCACATGAGGAACTATATGAAAGGATTTTGGCATTAGGAAGGTTGAGAACCACTGATGTAAACATTGCCAGATGCAGAAAACCTCATGAATAAAAGTAGAATATTATCAGATATAGTGACAGAGGTAAGGTCAGAAGATACTTCAAATGTGACTGAGGAAACACAACCTTCTAAAATAGAGTCAAGCACAATGACATGGATGGAATAAAGCCTGGTGCAATAACATTTTGGGACATTCATTTGCTGATGGGGGAATGACTCAAAATGAGAAGAAGCAGTTGTAAACATCAAATCAAAATTGGAACTAGGCATGTCCGAAGTATGAATCTAGGAAAATTGTCAATTGTCAACAATAAACTAGCACACATGAAGATTGATATTCTAGGTGTTAGTCAGCTGAAATAAACAGGAATTGGCCATTTTGAATCAGAAAATCATATGGTTTACTCTGCTGATAATGACAGATTCCAGAGGAATGCCATTCATTTACATTAATATCCAAAAAGGATGCTTCAAGACCTATTTTGAAGTACAAGGTCGTCTGTGACAGGATTATAACTATTCACCTTCAAGGAAATACAATTAATATAAGTTTTATTCAAATGTACGCATGACCAGCTCGAGGTAAGGATATAGAAACTGAAGAATTCTACCAATGTCTCCAGTCTGAAATTGATCAAACATGCAATCAAGCTGCAGTGATAATTATTGGTGACTGGAATGCAAACGTTGGAAACAAAGAGTTAGGAACAATAATTGAGAAATATGGTCAGGGTAATAGAAGCAAACTTGAAGAATTTTGCAAGATGAATGTCTTCATCTCAAATATGTTTTGCAACAACACACATGGAACTAATATAGCCAGAATGCTCCGTGTTGGCAAGTATAGAGAGACTTTATGTCTCCTGTACTTTGGAAATGAGGGAGAGTCTGGAGTCTTTCAGAATGTGGGTGGTGATTATGTACTGGGTTACTAACTTCAAGGTCAGTCTCGGGAGAAGACAGGGTTTTCTACTCCCGTAAAGAGTTACATTCTCAGAAACTCACAGGGGGAAGGTTTACTCTGCCCTAAAGAATTGCCGTGAATCGGTGTTGATTCAACGCTTGTGGTTTTGGTTTTAGCGCTCTTTGGTTTCAGGTTTGGAACACCAGCCAAAATTAACACACCAGAAAAGCACTCAGTTGACATCCTGTCATGTATATTAAGTTTAAATGTAACATACTGTTGCAGGAATTAACTTGTTATCAAAGCACTTTGATGTATTGGCTCCACACAAATTGATGTCATTGCATCAATTCTGTCCTAGAGAGTCATTCCGTCTTATGAAGAGGGTGGGAAAATCTAAAAGTGAACCAAATAAAACAAAAATCTAGGAAAGAACAGTGTCTTTTTAATACCATAACCTCCTCCCTACTGATAATTCCCAGTCCTGTAAGAGAGGTAACAAGGGAGGATATAATTTTAACAAAAATTTTGAAATTTGAATTTTTTGACCTGAATTCCCTGCCATGTACCTATTAGTTTGTTAGCTTTGAAAACTAATATTTATTCATCAAGACGTAGCAAATGCTTCATTATATTTTGAAGAGTTCATCTTCTTTTCTTTCTATTCTTAAGGAGCCTTATGCAGACCTTTTATTTTACATCTTGAGTGTTGGATTATATATTTTAAAATCATGAGAGTCTTAAGAGTAAAAATAAAAATTTGTTATTATTTTTCAAATATCTATTCTGGTGAGAAGTATAGAATTGGGATTCAGTAAATATAAAATATCTATAAAATAATTTCTTTACTTTGGTTCTCTGAAATCTATGTGGTTGCCTCAGAATGTTATCTGCAAATTAGAAAATGCAAAGCAGATTGGACTAAGATGTAATCTTGGTTCAAATGTCATTTTTTATGGCTAGACTGAATCCTATTAAGATATTTATTTAGTGCCTGAGTATAACTATACTTTCTACCTTTTTGATCATGAAATACTTGAGGTTACTTTTCATTTCATGTTTGGCCCATCCTTTGAAAGCCACTCTAGCCCAGCTGGCTGTGGCTGTTATGTAACATGGAGGTGATTCTGATTCCCAAGGCCCGACTGGACAGAGTAGAATAATTCTACAGGAGTTTGATGGTTTATGTGGAAGTAGATTAACATCTTTTCCCTGTGGAAATGCTACAGGTCTCCGACCCTTGATCTCTCAGCTGCCAGCTAAAGATTTCACCCTTATAACACCACAGGGCCTCTAAGTCTGTTAACCTGAATTGTCCATGGGGAAAGTCAGTATATGAAAATCATGTTCTAGAGTATATTTATAGTATATGTCAGATATCTGTATAGTATATATGTAATATATGTGACACGTATTGTAAATATACTATAGAACATGATTTTTACATACTGGCTTTGCTTATGAAAAATAATATATATATATATATAGACACCAAGCTCACTGTTATCAAGTTGATGATAACTCATAGCAGCCCTATAGGATAGAATAGAAGTGCCCCTATGAGTTTCAGAGACTGTAACTCTTTACAGGAGTAGAAATCCTGTTTTCTCCCAAGAAACAGCTGGTGGTTTTGAATTCCTGGCTTTGCGGATTTTAGCCAAATGTGAAACCACTGCTACCTGGCCTCCTTCATACAAACAAGGGTGTACCCCCCAAAAACAGATTTTTTTTTTTCCCTAAAGCTTACTTTTTTTTTTTAACAACACAACCATATCAACTTTAAAATACTCTCCACGACACTTCATATATTTGTCAAATTTCTGATTCCATTCTTGGAAACATTTTTCAAACTTATCTGTTGGATGGTTGACAGTACCTCCCTCATTTTTTTCCTTCACCTTTTCTAATCAAATCGCTGTCTTTCATGTCCCTCTTCATTCGAAAAAACAAAAAGAAGTCTCAGGGCAGCGGAGCAGCAAGAACGGAACAATGAGGTCACGTGAGTAAGGTGCATGGGGCAAGAGAGGCATGCTCCTTTGGGGCTCTGAGATGGCTGAGTGAATGGGTGCATTGTCATGGCAGCAAAACCAGTCCCTGTTTGTCATCAATCAGGCCCTTTTTGTCACACACTGTTATTCAATCTTTTCAGAACCTCTAAATAGAAAGCTTGATTAACAGTCTGACCTGGTGGAATAAACTTCAAATGCTCTATCCCTTCACATAAAAACACAACAAAACAACCCGCCAAAAAACCAAATGAGAATTGTCTTGATCCTTTGATTTTACTTGATGAGCTTTTGGGGGATAAGATGATGATGTGTCTTCCATTGGCTTGATTGATGTTTGCTTTCAAGATCATAAGAATAGCACCATGCTTTGTGACCAGTAATGACCTTGGGAAAAAACTCTTGCTTTGGAACTGTTCTTTGAAAGCATGGCATACTTCCACTTGATGCTTTTTTTCCTGGTTAGTCAGAAACCCAAGCAGAAATATCGCAGCCACCCTTCTCATTCCCAAATCTTCCATTAAAATTCAGAGAGCCAAGCTCCAATATGCTCCAGATAATTTTCCCATCTCTTCAGTGGTCCTCCATCGGTCTTCAGTGGTCCATCGTAGGTCTTTCAGCACAAATGCATACTTTTTTGACATTTTCTGGAAATTGACAGAATTCTAGAATGAGATTTGTCATCAATCAGCCTTTCACCTTTTGGAAATGAGAGAACTGTTCATACACTTGAGTTTTTTCCATAGTGCAATCCTTATAAGCTGTGTTCAACATCACAAGAGTTGCTGAGGCATTTTTGCTGAGCAGGGAACAAAATTTCACAGCTACACACTGTTTTCTTTAATCAACTATCACAAAAAATGAGGTTGGAACAAAACTTCTTTAGAAAAAATTCACTGTGACTAGAGAACCTTCCCTCTGGGTGCACTAACTCAGCGCATGTTGCTATATACTCACCTGGTGGGAAGAATGTGTATTTGAAAGCTTTCGCCCAGCAGAACTTTATCCATTTTGTTGGTTTGTTTGTTTGTTTTTGGGTGGTGGGGGAGAAGGAGGGTTCCCCCTTGTATGTATAAATATACATTTCTACTTTTTTATACTGTAGGTTATGTTGTGCCCTTCTTAATAGGGATAACAAACATAAAATTGCAAGGAATGCTGCTATTTATAAGAACAATGTAATGCTAAATAGCTTAATTAGTTTTGACAGCACTGTAAGGTAGTGGATTTGTTATCCACATTGTGAGAATCCAGAAGGTTAGAAAGTATTTTAAGAACTATCCCAAATCACATACGTAAAATAAGTGGAATATTCACGATTCAAATCAATTCATATTATAGCAACAAAAAGAGATATACATGATTTATTTGAAAAATATCCATTGCATAATTTTGTTTTTACATACAATTGCCACATAGCTGATATTTAGTGTAAGAAATAGTGATGAAATACTTTTTAAAATTTATACTAAACTTTCATGTCTATATAGCACTTAGTACTTTTTGAAATGTTTTAATTTTCTCATATGCTTCTCCCCAAGATCCAGACTTTGAGGCTTACTCTTCTTTTATTATCTTATAAAATCATAAATATTCTAAAAATAGACATAAATTTAAGCCTTTTGTGACATTCCATGATACGGACAGTTAGTTACAAGGTCCTAAGAAAGTGAAACTATAAATTACAGTGTCATTTACAGCTTTGGAGAAAAAAAAGAAAGACAGCTCCTCTTCATTCATCTAACTAACTAAATGTGCTTCTATCACAGTCTAAGACGGACTTACGAATGTGGAAGTCATTCAAATTAATATGGTTTATGTTTTACCACCAAGTAGCTTATATTTGAAATTAAAATATATATGACATCAACACACTGCTATGAAGTTGATGGCCACTCATACCTATACAATTCAAATATCCTATAAGTAGAGGCTAAATACTTTAAATTAAAAAGTTATTTGGAAGGAAATGTTCCTTCAGAGAATACCGGAAATATTGCAAGAGAGCAGGCCTTTGACTAGAGTGCTGCATGGCAGAGATAAGTGAAAATGAGGGAGGAGGATCTTGTAGCTTCGCTGATGAAAGACCAGACAAAAAGAGGAAAGCCCAGGCTAAATCTTAGAAATTATAGGTTGGATTACAGAGTTTATGGTAAGAGTAGAGAGAGAATCTAGGAAGGCAGTTGAGAGCAGAATATCAGGCTAGAGGTTGAATTTTATTCCCTGTATGGGGCTACAGAAGGGTTAGGATCAGGAGAGTGGGGCAAATTGACAACTATAATTTGTGAGCCATTTGATATTTAAAAAGTAGAAGAGGAATCACTGGAAGGTGATGAGTGTATATCTGATCATCTCTTTCCACTTCTTAAAATCCTTGAATGGGGTCCACTGTCTTTGTGTTTATAGACATCCTATGGAACAGAGTAGAAGGCTCTCCAGGGGGTTCCCAGACTGTGCATCTTCCCAGACTGTTACACGTTTTCCCCATTTATTGGCTGGGGGGTTTGAACTGCCCATCTTTCGGCTAGACAAAAAGCCATTAACCACTGTGATACCAAATTTTCTTTCTATTGTCTTTAGAAAATATTATTATGTCATAATTTTCCTGAGAAAATTTCATGTTTTTGATTTTTTAAAAACCTGTCTTCTTCCTTTCATTTATTCCAATATGCAATGCTTTCTTGGTCAAGTCTAGACCTTCACGCATGCTATTTTCTCTACAAGAAATTCACTTCTCTCTTCTAACCTGAATGATTTAAAGAATATGCATAAAGAAACCTTCACTTTTCCCAAGAAAATACATTTACCCTTGTGGAGAACAATGAGCTCTTTCTGCCATATATCCTCATTTTATCCTTTTCGGATGCCACTGAGGAGCTCCAGACTCAGAGTGAGAAACCTACACTTACAGAATGTAGACCTGCCTCAGGGGGGTTTCTAGATCGTACTGTTTATGGGAGCAGCTTGCTACATCTTTCTTTGATAGATCAACTGGTGGGGTCACATCAACTGTCTTCAAGTTCGCATTGAGTGCACAACCATAGCATGACCAGGGCTGCTTATTTGAGATGGCTTCAAAAAGTTTGTGGAAAAGTTCCATTATATCTTAGTTCAATTTTTCCAGAAACTATGTGAAGCCCTCTTACAAATCTTCACACTTCATTTCATGATCAGTTACAATTCATTTAATAATGCTTATTGCATTTCATTTTAAATTTAATTAGTAATTTATTTAAATTTAAAGGAATTCGTTGTTTAATGCAGTTTATCTCTAGTTAGGATAGAAACCCTGTGGGAGAAGAAACGACGTCTGGGTTGCTTACTCATGGGATCCAAGTGCAGGGCCTGCTTTGTGGAAGTTGCTCTAACAATATTTGTGGAACACATAGGCGTGTGCGTGTGTATGTGCTATGCTTCTGGGACATGGAGTTCGTTCCTACTCACAGAGCCTCTATGTACAACAGAAGGACACATTTCACCACCTGTGCCCTCCTCACAACAGTTATTGGGTTTGAGCCCATTACTGTAACTACTTGGCCAGTCCATCCTGTTGAGGGTTTCCCTCTTTTTCACTGGCCTTCTACTTTACCAAGCAGGCTCTCCTGTCTCTGGGGCTGCTCTCTTCTGATAGCCTGTCTGAAGTACATGACACCAAAGTCTCATCATTTGTAGTCCTAAGGAGTCTTTTGGCTGGACTTTTTCTATGACAGGTGGATAAAACTTCCTTGTGATTCTGGCGGTCCATGGTTCTTTCAATATTATTTCCCAGCACCACGATTCAATTTCATCATTGCTTCCCAGACCTTCATCTTTGCTGCCCAGTTTTCGCTGTACAGGAGAAATATGAAATACGATGGCTCGGGTCACACCTCAGAGCGACATTTTCCCACGTCAGTATTTTAAACTGGTGCAGTGCAGCAGATTTGCCAACAGAATACATTGTTTGATTTCTTGAATGCTGTATCAATTAGCATTGATTATGGACCCATTACAATGAAATCATAAACTTCATTATTTTCTCTATTTAAACATGGCTTTTTGTATTGGTCCAAATGTGAGGATTTTGTCTTTCTTTACATTGAGTTGTAACCCATACTGCAGGCTCCAGTCTGATTTTCATCAGCAAGTGCTTCAATTCCACTTTGCTTTCATCAAAGTTGTGTCATCTGCATATTACAGGATGTTAAGATTCTTCCAAGCCCAATGATGTGTTCTTCTTCATAAAAGTCCAGTTTCTCAGATTATTTGTTCAGCATATAGATTGAACCTATACAGTGGAAGAGTATGTCCCTGACACACACGTTTCCTGATTTTAAAATATACAGTGTTCCCTTGTTCTGATCAAATGAGTGTGTCTTGATCCATGCACAGATTCCACATTCGCACAACTAAGTGTTCTGGAATTCCCATTCTTCCCATGTTTTTTTTTTTTTTTATGATCCACATACTTGACTTCCTTTGCATGGCTAATAAAACAAAAGTAAACATCTTTCTGTTATTCTCTGCTTTCAGCAAGGTTCATCTGACATCAGCAATTATATCCTTTTTTTCATGTTTTCTTCTGAATCCAGATTGAATATCTTTCAGTTCCCTGTCAATATACTGCTACAATTATTTCTGAATGATCTTTAACAAAATTTTATTTACATGTTAAAGAGATAGGTGACATACATTTAAAGAATTATGATGACAAACGTTTTTAAACATGTGGTTCTAATAAATGGGTCATGGGACAGGGAGTCTGAATTTTGCCACTGTCCATGGTACTAAATATTAATGTTGTGTCCTTGAATGCTTAATTCCCTGGCCTTTGAAGGATGGGAAATCTGAGCCCCTTCATTTTCACATACACCTTCATTTATGTAGTGCACAAAATATCACCATCTCCACTCTCGTCACTTCTGGCATCAACAGCATCACAACAGTTCTCACTTGGTAAGACTTGCACTATGTCAGACCATTTTATCTGTGTTAATTTACTTTATCTAAACATATGAGTGAGTCTTGGTAACATAGTGGCTACCCACTTAGCTGCTAACTGCAAAGTCAGCAGTTTAAAACCACCAGCTGATCCATGGGTGAAAGACAGGGGGCTTTCTATTTTCCTAAATAGTTAGTTTTTTTTTCTATTTCCTTTTACTTTCCTCCTCTCCCACTATCATGTTCAGCCTTCATTCTGGTTTCCATAATTCCTCCCACCTACATTGCCCTTGATCAAGCCTCACCAGGCATCCTATGCCCTCCTCACCAACAATTTTAGATCACTCGTTGTTCCCTTGCCTCTGGGTTTGTTGGCAACCCCCTTCTTCCCTCACCCTCCCAACTCCCATGTCCACCTGGAACTATCGGTCCCATTTTTTTTTCTCCTTTGGATTGTTTATCCTGCCTATCCTATCTAGATAGACATGCAGAGACAATAATAAGCACAAAAACAAGACAAAGCAAAATGAAACAACAAAAGAACACCAAAAACAAAGTACTTGGGGTACTTTAGAGAAATAAATCCACAGAAACTCATATATATAAGAGAGAGTTTTATATAAAGGGTAAGTGTACATTAAGAAAGCATCCCAACCCACTGCTGCCTAAGTCCATAGGTCCAACATTAGCCCATATGTCCGACACCAATCTACAAAGTCCTCTTCAATCTCACAAAACACACACAATGATGCCGGCACAGGAGGAAAACCTAATCAGCGCTGGCAGGGGTCTCCACATGGCTGCTCCAGCACCCAGGGATGCATTAGGGTAGGTTCATGTGGCTTTTCCTCAGGGATGTCTTACAGGAAGTGAGCCTTGCTGGCTGAAGCAGGGAACTGGCTAAGGCAGCTGTACCCTGGTCCAACCATCAGAAAGCAAGAGACACAAGAATTAGAAAGGCGAGATTCACCAAGCCATTTATCTCTCTGCCCTTCAATGAATCCCACATGTGTTTACCAGCCAGGTTGGCACAATAAACCTGAACTATCTCACAAAGCAACAACAGCAATAACAACAAAAAGAAAAACCTATAAATAGTTCCAGGTTTGTTTGTTGACCTTCATGAGTGTTTTCTGGTTGAGTCTGATGGGGGGGCCATGCCCTGACCCCAAAGTCTATTTTTAGTATTCCTTTGGGACTTCATTGCTTTGCTTCCCCCACTGCTGTCCTGCACACCCCTAGTGTTGTCCCCCATAGCACTATGGGTCAGTGAGGGGCGTCCTGTCTTGTGGCTGGACCAGTCCTATGGTCCTCTCTGTGCATTGGTTATCAAAAGATATACTGCCTGGGGTTTTAAAAGCTTGAAGATAAACAAGTGGCCATCTAGCTGAGCAACAACAAAGCCCTCATGAAACAAGCACACCAGCCTGTGTGATCAAGAGGTGTCGAAGGGATCAGGTGTCAAGCATCAAAGACCCAAAACAAAAAAATCATATTGATGTGAATGAGGGGGAGAGTAGAGTGGAGACCCAAAGTCCATCTGTAGACTTTGGGTCTACATGTAGACATCCCCTCACAGAAGGGTCACAAGGAAGAGATGAACCACTCAGGGTGCAGTATAGCTCTGAGAAACCATACAACATTTGTCTAGTCTTTAATGCTTCTTTTCCCCCACTGTAATGACCCCAATTCTACCTTACAAATCCGGCTAGACCAGAGGATGTACACTGGTACAGATAAGAACTAGAAACACAGAGAATCCAGGACAGATAACCCCCTGAGGACCAATAATGAGAGTAGTGCTACCAGGAGTGAAAGTGGGGTGGGGGGAGAAAGGGGAAACTGATCACAAAAACTGATCATCTATTACTCCCTCCCAGGGGGATGGACAGCAGAAAAGTGGGTGGAGACAGTGGTCAGTGTAAGACAAGAAAAAATTAGTAATTCATGGATTATCAAGGGTTTATGAAGGAGAGAGGTGGAGGAGGGGGGGAAATGAGCTGATACCAAGGGCTCCAGTAGAAAGAAAATGTTTTGAGAATGATGATGACAACATCTGTACAAATGTGCTTGACACATTGGATGGACATATGGATTGTGATAAGAGCTGTAAGACCCCCTAATAAAATGATTTTTTTAAAAACAGTTAATTGATGTGCTTAAGGAAACAAAGCTAGTAGGTGAAACTTGTCTGAGATATGTAGGTTCATGTACAAACTCTTTATTTTACAAGAAATAGTGTTTATCTCCTTGCCTGCCTGTGTAAATTTCTTTTTATATAGTTTAATGGGAAAAATTACAACAATAAGTATTGCTTTGTGGGCAAATAAATTGCACCAATAAAAATAGCCAAACTAATTAATCTTTTACTCCTAAAAGTCTGTGTATGATGCAGAGGTTGCTAGCTCCTTACCTAAAATCAGTTCTCCTTTCATCCTTACTAACAACACTGACTTTTGTTGGAGTGGGGAAGATTGCCAGTTGAAAAGTCTGTGTTTCAGTTTGGTTAATCTTGTACACAGTTCATATGTGTTGGCAGAAAATGGCCATGATACTTTTGCTTACTATTTAGGTATTGCCTGGACATAGAGAGTGAGAATCACCATGAAGCTATACTTTCTAAGACTGGCTATCTTTGGTTGACAAGTTGTATTGAGATTAGTGTTACCTTATTTTGTAGTTGCAAAAAGGAGGCTCAGAGAGGTCAAAAGTTTTGCTGTAGGATAACTCCCAGAAGACCTAGGACTTAGTTTATCAACTTTAAATATTTTCCAAATATCTTTCTTCCATTTCTTTCTCTCTCTCCACCCACCCCTCTTGCTATCCTAATTTTGAGTGTAAATTTGGACTACTTAGTAAGAAAGACTGAAGAACCTAAAAAATGAACAGATTTAGAATTAATTCATTCCCACAGATCCTACAGAATGTCTTCAACAATATACTTTATTGTGTGTTTCTATTCTTATATGTATAGACATTGTAAGAAAATATATTAATACATTGTTTGACTGTAGTTAAAAAAAGAATAGATATTTTAGTCATTTTTTCTAGCCTGGCTGTTCTTATTTTATTTTTATAATTGAAAGTTTATCACAGCGTAACAACTCATTATTAGCATAACCACTTCTGCAACTTGCTTCACAGTCCCTTGCTCAGATAATATTTCTTGCTCATAGGCAAGTACTGTGAGCATATTATCTTTTTATATCCCTGGACACGATTCCTGCACTTCCTGTCACCAAAGATGGTCTACATTGGCCAAGTCTCATTCTCTAAACCAGTTCCCTAATATTTGCCACCAATGAAAACTGGAATTTCGTGATCCCTGGAAGAAAACAGAGCCATAGTTCCTTCAGTAATTACTTTTTGGAGTGGAATATAAGGTTGGGTCACTTATTGGAGTCCAATCCTCATAACTCAGTAGGTTATTCCTTCAGCTGGTCTACAGTTTGAATGGCATAAAGATTTAAAGCCTCAGAACCCTTCGGTTCTGCCCTGTAGGTTGCCATTAGAATCAGCTCAATGGCAGTGGGCTCGGAGTAGCTGGCTGGTAAAAGTAGAGCGGCGACAGAGATAATACTGGTTTCCAGGATCACTTCTTAGACGCAAAGGGTGATCACCATTAGCCTGTTTCCTGTAGTGGGAAACCATGGCTAGTGAATCCTCCTTACGTTCATGGAAGAAGTCATGTCCAGCCTTGGAATGGGCTTTGTAAGTGGGACTTATTTTCCTGTGTCTTCATATCTGCATGGGCTGTAGGAGAATGACTCAACTGTTCTTTCTTGCTTGCTGAATTTACCCTTGGGAATCCACACCGTGCCTATATACATATATACATAATCTATTTACATAATCTATTTACATAATCTGTTGTCAAGTTGAGACTATTAAGGGTGTAGGGGTGGAGTTAAGCCTATCAGTCGGGTCGCAGCTGAATAACCTCATTTGGAGGCGCTAAAGAGATTGCTAGCTGGTGGCAGGACACACCCACACCATCTCTGCTTGACTCTCCGTGAGACATTCCTGTTGACAAGACACATGGAGCTATGCTAGAGCCCTGGAGCTGGAGGAACCACGTGAAGAACCACACCAGCACTGAGATGATTCCCCCACTACTGGATCCAGGAGACTTTCCACCTACTGGCCTATGCTCTTCCTGCATTTGGCATCACTGCATGTGTTTTGTGAGTCTGAAGAGGAACATATAGATTGGTACCGGACACATGGATTAATATCAGACTTATAAATTTTATCTGGACTGGGCTGGAATGTTTTCTCAATATTCAATTGCTCTTGTATATGAAGCTATTTCTTATACACATATGAGTGTCTATGAATTTGTTTCTGTAGTCCACCGGGAATGACACAGGAGTAGTCCTCTACTTCACGTTCTCCTTTATAAACTGATTTGGATGCTTTTGTTCTACACCTCAAATCCTGTTGCCCTTTTCTGCAGAAAGGAAGTATCACCTGTTGAATTTCCCTCCTCTATGCCTTAAACCATCTGTTCCTCCTCCCCCAATCCAGCTTCATTTTTTTTTTTTTTTTTGGCCTCAGGCCTGGGTTATCAGAAATACAACCTCAGTTTTATGTGACTGGATAAAGGTGTCAAGAAAAGTGTTTATTGTTGGTCTTGGGCTTGATCCAGCAACACTGACTCTATAAAGATTATGTAAAATGGGTAGTAAGAGCAGGTGTCAGTCCATGGGCAGTTGGGCTGCAACCACAGGGAAGGCATTGTGGTTGAAGGAGAACATACATTTCCAGGTCACAAGGCAGAATCAAGCACGGAAAAGGAAAGATCCGTTCAGTTCTAAAACAGGTACTATTGCTGTTGCTACTGAATAGACAAATATTGAAATAGGGACTTGTAATGGGGTTAAGGCACAAGCAGAGTTAAATGAAGTGAGATCTGGAGTGATTTTGAACGAACCTGGAACTTTCTGGAAAAAGGTGAATTTTACCATGGGAAATCCACAATAGAGAGTACAAGGAAACTGGCAAACAGCAGAGAGTGAAATCGGACTGAAGTGTCCCATTAATTGAAGTGAATGGAGTTTCTTTAAAGCTCCATTTGAAAGGAAAGGAAGCTAACATTTATTTTATATTTTAAGCCAGAAACAAGGAGACTTGGTGGCACTGTGCTTAAAGTGCTTGTCTGCTAACTATACGCAAGCCATCCAAATCCACCGGTAGCTCTGTGGCAGTCTGCTTTCGTAAAAAGTACAGCATGGAAACCCTGGGGGGCAGTTCTACTCTGCCCGAGAGCATCCCTGTGAACTGGAATTTACTCCTGGCAATGGTGAGATTTCACAAATACAGTGGGAGAGACCCGTATGCTTTTTATATTTTACTTTACTTGATCATCAGAACAACTCAGGTGATTCTGCCACCCCTATCTCATAGATGAGAAGTACAATTTGCAGCATAAATTCTTTATTTCAACCCGATAACACAATGTTAAAGCAACATGAAGGCTAGGGTTGATGGCCGTTTCCTTTATGCTCTGTGGATTTTACACACGAGCACGTTCTCTCTCTCTGTGAGATGTTTTAAGTGACCAGCATTCAAAAATGAAGTAAAAGGAAGAAGAAGAAAATCCAGTCCAGCCTTTCTTCTGTGGTCAGTGGAGCCTAGGAGTAGTTCTCCCTTAACAGCAGGTCAGGGGACACTTTTGCTCAGTGAGCTGTCACTACTAGTCTTAGCTTCGACTTCAGGATCCAACACTTTACGTGCTTTCTCTGGGACAGTGTCCGTCTCATTGAATGTTTAGATTTGTACAAGCTAGTGTTTGTATTCGTCGATGGGATAATCTGATTCATGGTAGTTAAGGATAGACTGAGATGAATTCAAGAATTCAGAGCTGTCCCATAAATCCTCTGTAGTCCCTGAAAATGAAGTATATCAAGAGGAACCTGGGGTCCTTAGAATAAATCTGTGCAGAGGAAAAAGTTATTAATTTGTGCAAAATATTTATATGAAGTAATCTCTCATTGAAAAGTCAAAACTACCTAGCATGATTCTAAATTTTGGAGGATACAGAGATTATAGTAATCTTGGGGTTCTCCTATGCATTCACCTATTTCTTCATTCTCATATCTGTTATCCTATGTAAACTGCTTCTCCTTGTTAGTGATGATTCAGACAGTCTTTCTTTGAGCAAATAATAATTTTTGACAGGATGCTTACCATTAAATCCCTAGATTTCATTAAGTACCTCTGGTCCTCACTGGAGAAAGGAACCAACCTGCACGGCCATGTGTAAAGCTTTCATCAAGAGGGGAGCAATGAAGAGAATATTTGGACCATTTGCGGTTCAGATTCAATAAACATGTGAGGTCCTTAACCACAGGGTAGTACTGTGGGGTTTTCATAGTGAGCCACAGGGAACTCAATCTGCACACCATCATGTCTTCATCTCTGCTTAGAGAAATTACTTTCTTAATATTCAAATAATGAGCTGTAACTCTGTGGCAATATAAAGGGCAAAAGCATCGGCTAGACTATTAAAAAAGGATGACTAACCATAAGAATTGGTTGTGGTTCCAAAGACTGTTTAAATATTGTTATCCAAGCCCCTCTGCAATGAGTTTTAAAAAAGAATATAAAAGACTACATAATAATAATTTTAAAAGTCTTTCTCTCCCCAAATTATATTTGTCAACTCTAATGTATTCAGAAGGCCCTTGGTGAATATCTGGAAAGAATAATAGAGCTTTCCATATCTAGATGGGCTTAACTTCCAGCCATATTAGAACCAGTGGGAACGGAAAGAGAAAACGTGATTAGGTAGGAAAGGACTGGAGAAATTTATGTCTTCACAAGTTATTGGTCTTTGTCCGGATAAAGTCTTCAAATAATTATGACAAATATACACTTTTCTTCTGATTTGGGAAAACATGTCTGTTGGTATAATCTATAATGAGAGGTATGAAAACAAGTGCCAGGTGTTAATAGTGCTTTTAACTAGGTAGATGGCAGCACTGCTTTTCAGGTACTTTGAATGTTTGGAATAGTATTAGGCATCAGCTAAGTAGTTAGGAAGGAAGTGTAAGGTTCTGTGAAAAGGCAGAGAGAGGAGGGCTTGGTGGGCGTGGCCACTTTGTCAATTTGAATAAATGCCATTATATTTCTAATTTGCTGATAATTTTTATCTTGGTTCAATTTTGAATTTGTTGAATCTTTTTTTCTGAATTGTTAGAATGATACTTTTAAATTTTTTGTCTTCTAATAGGGTGAACTACAGGATCCCTGGATAGTGCACAGAATTTGTGCATGACTACTAACTAACCTAAAGGCTAGCACTTTGAACCTGTCCACTAGCTCTGCAGATGAGTGCTTCTTTATCTTCAAGCCTTTAGGACCCCAGGCACTATATCTTTTGATAACTGGGCACCAACACTGATATTTTTTGTTCTTTGATGCCTGATACCTGGTCCCTTCTATACTTCGTGATCACACAGGCTGGTGTGCTTCTTCCATGTGGGCTTTGTTGCTTCTGAACTAGATAGCCACTTGTTTATCTTCAAGCCTTTAAGACCCCAGACACTATAGCTTTTGATAGCCCGGCACCATCAGTTTTCTTCACCACATTTGCGTATGCACACATTTGCCTTCAGTGATCATATTGGGAAGGTGGGTACTCACTGATATGATTTTTAGTTCTTTGATGTCTGATAACTAGTCCCTTCTACACCTCGTGGTCAGACAGGCTGGTGTGCTTCTTCCATGTGGGCTTTGATGCTTCTGAGCTAGATGGCCGCTTGTTTATCTTCAAGCCTTAACACCCCAGAAGCTATATCTTTTGATAGGCAGGTACCATCAGCTTTCTTCACATTTGCTTATGCACATATTTTTTTTCAGCAATCATGTCAGGAAGGTGTGCATCATGGAATGCCAATTTAGTAGAACAATGTGTTCTTGCATTGAGTAAGTACTTGAGTGGAGGCTGAATGTCCATCTGCTGCCTTAAGACTAAACCTATAAATATATGCATACAGATTTATTTCCCCACCCTCCTATACAAATGTATTTACATATGTACATGCCAGTATCTAGAGCTCTATAAATACCCTTTGCCACCTGGTTCTTTAGTTCCTTTCACTTTCCTCTTGTCCCACTATCATGCTCAGCTTTCACTTGGGTTTCAGTAATCTCTCGGTTACATTACCCTTGATGAATCCCTACCAGGCCTCTCAAACCCTCCTTGCCACTGATTTTGGATCACTTGTTGCTCCCCTGTCCCTGTTTGGTCAGTACCACCAATTCCTTATCCCCTCCTCCCCCTCACCCATGTGCCGGAACCATTGGTCCCATTGTTTTCTCCTCCAGACTACTCATCCAGGCTATTTTATCTAGATAGCTCTGGAGAGATAATAATATGCACCAAAAATCAAGTCATAGCAAGATAGGTGATGAATGATAACCCAGCGATGACAACAAAAAAGAAAACCAATGATTCATAGAAGAATAAATTAATTTTTAAAAATTTAAAGAGAGAAAAACCTGTAAATAGATCAAGGTCTGATTTTTGATCTCTAGGCATGTCCTTCAGTCATGTCCAATGGGGTGCCACTCTCTGGCCCCATAGTCTGTATTTTGTCCTCCCATGGGAGCTCCCTGCTCTGCTCCTGTGGTTCCATGTGCGCACGCTTATAGTGGTTTGCCTCGTTGTCACTGGATCATTCCAGGCCAGTCCTGACACTGAGTCTCCAGTGTTGTCCCCCATAGGACCCTGGGCCAGCAAGGAACAGTGTGTCTCATGTTGAGATCAGCCATATGGTCCACTCTGTGCATTGGCTATTCAGACCGGGTCTATTGTCCTCTAGGCCTGGTGGGCCAGGATGTGCTCCACTCTCCCTTCCTCCCCCTTCATCTGCTCCCATGTGTTCTGATCAGACATGCCCCTCTCCCCTAGATGCAGCTTCAGTGCAGTCCTCTAACGTAAATTCTTCTGGGGGGAGCGGCAGTTGTCCACGTAACTGGTATGGGGGCCAAGCCCTCAAGCCCCTCCATGGGCTCCCCACTCCTTGCCAGCATGCTGCATTCCTCTGGAAGTGACTTTAAGTCTGGTCCCTCTATCCCTGTGGAGACAAACAATACCCTCCCCTTGGGTGGGTCAGTACCTATTCTCCTGCCACACATATTTTTTTCTCCACTCCCCGCCCCCTGTTTAGTTGGCTACCATATGTACCCCTGGATTTGGTCTGGTCCCTACCATACTACCTGGACCTCACCCCTGGAGAGGTTGTATACAGTAGCTTTTTCCCTGTGCCCCTTTTGCATTTCCTTGTCTGTTCTTTCTTTTTTTAATATATATAAACACATGTTATACTTGTCCTTTTTTGTGCTTGGCTTACTTCACTTAGCATCATTTCCTCCAGCTCTTCCCATGTGGCGATATGCTTCATGTGTTCATCACTGCTTTTTAGCGATGCATAGCACTCCATTGTATGTGTGTATCACAGTTTTTAATCCATTCATCTGTTGATGGGAATTTGGATTGTTTCCAACTCCTTGCGACTATCAACTGTGCCGCAGTGAACATTGGAGCACAGATGTCTGGCCATGGTTTGTTTCTTGCCTTTTCTGGGTATAAACCCAGTACAGGGATTGCTGGGTCATATGGTAGCTCAATTTCCATCTGTTTGAGAAATCGCCAAATCGATTTCCATAGTGGCTGTACATACCTACAGGTCCACCAACAGTGGATGAGAGTTCCTATCCTACCACAGCCTTTCCAACACTTGTTGCTTTCTGATTTTTTGAATTGGGATATCTTTGAGGGTGTTAGGTGATATCTGATAGTTCTTTTGATTTACATTTCTCTTATGGCTAATGATTGGGAACATTTTCTCATGTTTATTGGCCATTTGGATTTCAGACTCTATGGAACTTCTATTCAGGTCTTTTGCCCACCTCCTCAGTGGGCAATTAATTTTTCTCTTATTGTAATCTTGCAAAGTATTGTAGATTTTAGTAATAAGGCCTTTGTCTGATGTGTCATTGCTAAAGACGTTTTCCCATTCGGTGGACTCTTATTACTCTCTTGGTGAATTCTTTCAATGTACACAGGTGTCTTATCTTCAGTATATCCCACTTGTCTATTTGCGCATCCTCTGTGTTTGTGTCCTTCACTATTTCTGATAGCCTCTCTATTTCCTGTGCCAAGGGTTCTCAGGTTTGTGCCAATTCCCTCATTAATGGCCCTAATTGTTTGGGGTTTTATCTCAAGCTCTGTGATCCACCTTGAGTTTATTCTTGTGCATGGAGTGAGGTAAGGGTCTTGCTTCATTTTTCTGCAGGTAGATATATCCATTTTTTCCAGCACCATTTATTGAAGATGGCATCTGCTTCCCATTTAATATTTTCTGGGAAAATGTTATCAAAGATCAGTTGTGTGGATACTGATGTTTTTATTTCTGGGTCTTCAGCTCTTTTCCATTGGTCTAAATATCTGTCATTATACCAGTACCACACTGTTTTGATTACTGTGGCCATAAAGTACATGCTAAAGTCCAGTAGAACAAGCCCTCCCATTTTGTCCTTCTTCTTGAGGAGTTCTCTGATAATTCTGGGCTTCTTCCCCCTCCATATGAAGTTGGTAATCTGATTTTCCAATTCTTGGAAGAAGGATGGTGGTATTCGTATCAGGATAGCATTGAACTTATATAGTGCCTTGGGCAGAACTGACATCTTTTACTATATTGAGTCTGCCAACCGTGAGCAGGGGATATTCTTCCGTTTGTTGAGGTCACTCTCGATTTCTTGTAGTAGTATTTTATAGCTTTCCTCATACAAATCTTTTGGTTTTTTAGTCAGGTATATCCCTAGGTATTTCAACTTGTACTTGGTTATTGTAAAGGTTATTTTAATCTCTTATGTATCTTGGCTGATGTGTAGAGCAGTCCAATAGACTTCTGTTTGTTGATTTTGTATCCTGTCACTCTGCCATATTCCTCTGTTGCTTCCAACCATCCACTTGTGCAGTTTAAGGGATCCTCGATATATAGAATCATATCATCTGCGAATAATGATAATTTCTCCTCTTTATTCCCCAGCTGAATACCTTTAACATCTTTCCTTTTTCTTATGTTGTTAGCTAGGACCTCCAGTACGGTGTTAAACAGGAATGGGGACAAGGGTCATCCTTTTCTGGTCCCCTTTTTCGGTAGAATTGTTTTTGTCTTTTCTCCGTTAACTACCACGTTGGCTATTGGTTTTTCATATGTGGCTTGTATAATATTGAGGAATTTTCCTTCCATTCCTATCTTCTTGAGTATCTTAAACGGGAATGTGTGTTGGATGCTATCGAACACTTTTTCCACATCTATCTATAATATCATGTGTTTCTTATTTTTCCTGCCATTGTGGTGAATAATGCTGATGGTCTTTCATATGTTGAACCATCCCTGCATCACTGGGTTGAATCCCACTTGCCCATGGTGAATTATTATTTTAATATGCTTTTGTATTCTACTGGCCAGTATTTTATTAAGGATTTTTGCATTAATGTTCATTAGAGATATTTGGTCTGTAGTTCTCAATTCTTGTGGTATCTTTTCCTGCTTTTGGTATTAGAGTTATACTGGCTTCATAGAAAAAGTTTGGGAGTTTTCCATCTTTTTCTATGTTCTGGAAGTGTTTGTGTAGGGTTGGTGTCAGTTCTTCCCTGAATGCTTGGTAGAATTCTCCTGTGAATCCATCTGGGCCGGGGGATTTTTTGTTGGTAATCCCTTAATTACCTTGTCTATTTCTTCCATTGCTATGGGTCTGTTGAGGTTCTTGACATCAACCTGGGATAGTCTAGGGAGGGACTGTTTTTCCAAATATTTTTCCATGCCTTCCAACTTGTTGAATTCGTTAGCGTATAGACCTTCCTAGTATTGTGTAACTATCCTTTTGATTTCAATAGGGTCCGTTGTAATGTCAACTGTTTCATCCTTCATCCTTGCAAATGTCATTTGTTTCTTCCTTTCTTTGGTTAGGGTTGCCAGTTGTCTACCAATTCTGTTAATTCTTTCAAAGAACCAACGTTTAGGGGCATTAATTTTTCCTTAGCTTGCTTGTATTCTCTCTCCTGTATCTCAGTTCTGATTTATATTATATCTATCCCCTTGCTATTAGTAGGGTTGTTCTGTTGACTCTGCTCTAATTGGTGTAAGTTTTGTGGCAGCATATCATAGATGAATCTCTCTTCATTTTTAGTGTGTGCATTTATTGCTATCAGCCTTCCTCTGATAAATGCCTTAGCTGTATTCCACAGGTTTTGTTATGTCACATTTTCGTTCTCTGATTTCTAGAAACTACCTGATTTCATCTCTGATCTGGGTCAATACCCACTTCTTTTGCAATAGGAAATTGTTCATCCTTCAATTGTTTGTCCTTGTTTTAACTGTCCTCCTGTTAATTTACAGTTTTATGGCACAGTGATTGGAGAGAGATGTCTGTATAACCTCTATGTGCCTGAATTTACTCAAGTTCGCCTGGTGTCCCAGCATGTGGTCTTTTTTTTTAATATGTGCCATGTGGTCTTGAAAAGAATGTGAATTTTTTGCATGTGGGTGGAAAGCTCTGAAAATATCAAGTCAAGTCATCCAATTGTGATATTTAGATCTGTAACTGCCTTGTTGAGCTTCTTTCCCAATGATCTGTCTTTTTCAGAGAGTGGTGTATTAAAATCACCAATTATAATTGTTGATCCTGTGATCAGTTTTTTTTCATTTTTTGGAGTGTTTGATTTACAAATTTCGCAGGTCTCTCATTAGGTGCATATATGTTTATTATAATAACTGCTTCTTGGTCTGTTGTTCTCTTGAGCATTATATAGTGCTGCTCCTTGTCTTTTGAGGTCAGATATTAATATCATTACCCCTGCTTTTTTTGCATCACCATTTGCTTGGTATATTTTTCTCCAGCCTTTAATTCTCAACCTGTTTTTGTGCACAAGCTTGACATGAGTCTCCTGGAGGCAGCAGGTTGGGTTATGTTTCCTATGCCAGTCTCAGCCTCTGCCTTTTGATGCCTGAGTTCAGAACATTGATTTTCAGTGTTGTTATATCCATCTATGAACTCTGTGATATCATCTTGTACATTTGTATTGGATATTTTCCTATCTACCTATCTTTCTGCTTGTGTTGTATGTGTGGTTTTTGTTTTCCTTATTTCCACTTTTGAGCTGATGCTTTCCTGGGGGATGTTTCCTGTTTGTTGCCCTATAGGTGGAGTTGTTCTATGTGATGGTCTATTATTTGCCCTTGGTGAGTGATAATCTTCTGCCCATCCTGCATAGGCAAGGATCTTTTGTAGGGCTGGGTTTCATTTTACGTATTCTTTGAGGTTGTCCCTGTCTGGGAAGACTCTTACTTCTCCATATATCTTAAAGGATAATTTGGCAAGCTAAAGTATTCTTGGGTTTGCATTGTTTTCCTTCAATTTTTGGAATGTGTTACTCCATTCCCTCTTCTTCTTCATCGTTTCCGCTGATGAGTCTGAACATACTCTTACCGGGGTACCTTTATACATGTTTGTTTGCTATTCCCTAGTTGCTTTTATGGTCTTTTCCTCAGAGTTGGGTAATTTGAAAATTATGTGTCTTGGTGACTTCGTGGGATGTAGTCTGGCTGGTGTTCTTTCACCCTCTTGAATGGTTACCTGGTTTTAATTTATTAAGCTGGGGAAGTTTTCCTATAAGAATTCGCTTGCTATTCTCACTGTTAATTTTTGTGTGTCTTGTTCCAGTAGTTCAATTATTCTAATATTATTTCTTTTTATGGGATCTGACATGGCTCTCAAGTTTTCTTCAGCTAATTTGATTGTCTTATTTGACTGCTTTTCCCATTTGCTGAGGTCTGCTTGGTTATCCTCTAGGTCACTGGTTTGATTCTCTGCCTCAGGTCTATTTGCAAGGTTTGTCAATTTTTCACTGGATTTTGTTATTTCATCCCGTAACTCTTGTGTTTCCCTTTGGTGTGTTGCCTTTATCTCCTCTATCATGTCATCTTTTTTTCTGCATTGCTTCCCTCATATCATTTATAACTTCAAACAGCATTTTGAAAATTTCTTTTTGTGGCAGATCAATATCTGCTTGTTCTATGCCTATCATTAGGTTCATGACTTCTTCGGGCATTGTCTTCTGTTTCTCCTGCTTTTTTGTTGAAGCTGTTAGAACTGGTTGCTGTTTACATGTTGTTTTAGAGGATCCCAGAGCTATCTTTCTGAGTCAAAGTGCCCTGGGTTCTCTCTTGGGGGATTTGTATGAATGCTTCTATGACCTAACAGCCATTAGCTGTACTGAGGGGTTAGGCAATTCCCATATCGTCCTGTTGTTTCACTCTTATCCTAGCTGTCCAGTATTCTGTTATTTGGAATGTGTGTTCGATATTCCTCTCATGTGATGCTGGTCAGGTTGTTGTGTTACCATGATGGCGTTGCTTAGTTGGTCAATCTCTAAGTTTACTTCACCATTCTTGGGGCACCTTGTCTGGCCTGTGGTGTTTTCCTCTGCAACTGGAGTGCTGAGGAGGGCGTGTGGGTACACCCTCCTTGGTGTAGAGCTCTATAGCTGGTAGGTAAATTACCGTAGACAGAGAGATCGCCTTGGAGATTGGGTGGATGTTCCCACAGTAGCAAGGAGCCCCACCAGTAGTAGGCAGGCGTTTCCCCAAGTCATTTGTAAGGCCTCGGGGTTTAGGCTGGGGATGCCCCTACTGTTTTCAGGGGAGAACCCTTACTGCTTGGTTTGTGGAAGAGAATAAGCATTATTTCCCCAACTGATTGCCAAGCCAATAAACGTGGTGGGAGCTCCCCCATTTGGGCCTTCAGGGTTTCCCTAAGGAGAGGGAAGTGGCCTGGAGGCAGCTAGTTGCTTCTGAAATGAAAGAGAGTGAAAGGAGAAAAAAAGAGAGAAAGAAGAAGACACAGACTGGAGCAACAATGCCAAGCAAACTGACACCCACTGACAGACACAACTAAAATGCAGAGTAAAGAAAAGTGAACACAGTAAAAAAATGGAAAAGAAAAGAACAAAACAGGAGAACTGACTCTGCTGAGTCTGTGGTAGGAAAGAGAGCAGAGCAAGGAGAAGAGGAGAAAAGAAGAAAACGTGAAAGAAGAACACAAAGAAAGAATGAAAAAGAAGAACAAAAGAAAGCTAAGGAGCGAGAATTAAAAAATAGATAAAGAGGTAGCTGACCCTGTGCTGTGCTGTGTGTAGCACTGACTCATGCTGTGTGCAGCACTGTCTTAGGGGGAAGGCTGTAGCTCTCCCCACTGGGTGAGCAGAGTTGCCCTAGGCAGTGGCACGTGAAAAGAATAAGAGGGAGCAGAGAGGGTTATACAATCAGAGAGACAAGGGAAGAGAACAAAGACAGAAAGAGGAAAGAAAGAAAAATTGAATAAAGAGAAAGAAGGGGAATAAAACCAAACTGTGTTCACTAATAGTGGCTGTGATGGTAAAGAAGGCGGAGATAGAGAAGGAGGAAATGAAGAATAAAGAGATAGATGATCCCTCATTGCTTGAATGTGGGTCCAGATGGATTTAGATCTTGCCCCACAATGGCAGGTTGGTGTTCCCTTTTAATGCATGAATCCAGTGGTGCTGGGGAGAAATGCCCTAGTTGACCAGATCACCTTAGAGATCTGACGGAGGTTTCCTCAGCAGATGGCTGTTACAGCTGCCTTGTGTGGTGTACAGCACTCATGTGAAGGGAAGGCTGGAGTTTCCCCTGCTATTTGGGTTGATTTGACCTGAGGGGAGGGTACTGACCTGGAACCATTAGTGGCATATGATAGGAAAGAGTGTGAGAGAAGAGGAAAAAGTGGGAAAAAGAGAAAAAGTGGGAAAAAGAGGAAAAAAGAAGAAAGAGAGGGAAAACAACAAAAATCCGAGCTTGTTGAGACTGACTGCGGTGGGAAAGATAGAAGGGCTAGTGGCTGAAGAAATAGAAATTGAGTGGTAAGTAGGGAGATAACTGAGACTTTATCACCTGTTTGTAAGACTGGCTGAGTTCCAACTCTTCCTCAAGGTAGCAGGGTGCTATACCCGTTTGATGTAGGGTTCCACAGATGCTGTGTGGGATTATTTTCAAAGGCAAGATCACACCTGTGGCCAGGCATCAGTTCCTACCGCATTACTGAGCGCTAGAGTTCACTCGTACATACAGCCTTGTGCTGTATGGATCACTGCAGCAGGGACAGGGGCGGGGTGTTCCCACAGCCCTGTCAAGGGCCCCAGGACAGGCAGGACATCACCAGCTGTGTGTAGAATCACTGAGAGGGAAGCTAGGCTTATTTTTCTATCTAGTCTGCTGGTGCCCTACTTGATCAAAGGATTTTTTTTTTTAATCTCCCTTGGCCAGCTAGAATAGAATTAAATTAAATTGTCTTCCACAGTCTCCAGGCTGCAGCTTCATGTTGTTTGAAGCTGAGACTTGGTACAGCAGGTCTTTGCTATGAAAAAGCCTCCAGGCCCTGTAGCTGAGTTCTGGCATTCCTTAGCTAGGCTTCTTCTTAGGCTGACTTATGTTAAGAGCCCCTGTCTATGTGCTCCTTGGTGCTGAGCAACAAGACTGGGGTTTGAGTTTTTAACCAATAATGTATACTTCATTCTTTTTCATATTATGCTTGTGATGTGCTCTGATTTGAGGCTGTCCCACTGACCCCCAGAGGGGGAGATTCAGCTTATCAGGGGGGTTGTTTACTTCTTGGCCAATTGGAACTGAATATTCTCCCTAGACTCCAACTATCTGCCTATTTTCTCCCACAACACAATCTACCTCAGATAAAAATCTGCTTTTTCTTCTACTCCAAATTATGTCTACCCACCACCGCCACTCCCCAGGCTGTGAGCTTAAGGCAGCCAACAACATGGAGAGCTCCTGCATACGGTTCTCCTCGTGTCTGGGATTCTGTCCCCTTTAGGGCATCAGCCTGGAGAAATCACTGCTCCCGGCAGGGCATGAGGAGCTTTCTAGCTGGCACCCACGGGCTCTCCAAAGCTAGAGTGCTTCAGAGTGTTCTTGGTTTGCTTTGTGAGTGGAAATCCCATGCAAAAAGGGGGCTGAGGAGAGGCCCTAGTACCTTAGTTCTAATTTCAGGACTCCACCTCCCCATTTTCTCTACCTTACCGCCCTACTTTCTGGTCTGGCTGCAGGAGCTCCGGACGGGTGAGTGCAATGAGTCCCGTGATTTATGTTTGTATTGTGAATTACATTGATTTTTGACTAATGGATTAAGCTTGATTTTCTGGTATGTACCTAAATTGGTTGTGATGCATTATTCTTCTTAAATGACTATAGGTTATTTTGTTAGTGTATTTTGATAATTTTACACATTTTTATGTGGGATATTGGTTTTCAGTTTTTCTTTTTGTTGTGTCATTATTTCCTTTGGATATTGGATAATTCTGGTCTCATAATATGAGTTTGTAAGTATGTTTTCTTCTATTTCAGAGATTATGTAAAATTCCTATTTTACATATTTGAATTTCTAGACTTCTATTTAGTATTTAGTACTTTAATTGCTAGTAATTTTTCTAGTGGATACTGCTGCCTTTATAATTTTATTTTGTGTGATATTTTTAATTACACAGTTATCTTTTTTACATATGAGATTATATAGGTCATTTATTTATTCTTGAATGAAATTTACAGATTCTTTCTTAAAGAATTTACCTTTTTCAGCTAAGATGCAAAATTTATAGCCATAGAATTTTTTGAACCTCTTTGTATTTTTTAATATCTGTAGAATCAGATGTTTTTTAAAATTTTCTGATACTATTAATATATCTTCTCTCTATATTATGTATTCTCTACATATCTAATAGTGTATTCTCACATTCTCTCATTCACTTTCTGTATATATATGTGTGTGTGTATATATATACATATATATACACATATATAAATATATATATACTCACATATATGTTGGTCTGACTAAAGGTTTATCAATTTTATTGACCTTTTTGAATAACCAGTTTTTCATTTAGTGGATTTTCTGTATTATTTTAATCTTTGTAATTGTAATGATTTTTGCTTTATCTTTATTACTTCCTATCCATTACTTGCCTTAGAATTACTTTTTCACAATTTCTAAGATGTAAACTATGTCATTGATAATCTTTCAACTTTTTAAATACTATTATTATTATAAGCTTTTATTAGAAACGTGGAAAAGATATTTCAAAAATCTTAATCTTGCTTTACTTTGATCCCTTGATTTTTTTAATTAGCTTAAGTGGGCTCTAATTAAAACATCCTGCAATTCAATATTTCAGTAAAATTAAGAAGGGTTGTGCAGTCATCATGGCAATCAACTTTGGAATAATTTCCTGCTTTTTATATTCCTTGGGGTTGACTCTTCATTTTCCCACCCTCTTAACCCATGCCACTAGTCATTATTATTTTAAACATGTAAAACAAGCACAAAACAAACAAAAGGACTTAGCAAAAGAGGTTCCCTTGATTTTAATATTGTACGCCTTTTTCAATAATATTTTCTAAGTTCATAAAAGTTTCTAGTATCTCTTCTGTCATTTTGTTTGGGAATGTAGAGAGCACCTCAAGCTTACAACACACATTGTTGAACAACATAAAGAATTCTCTAGATGAAAATGCAAGAGGTCACTGAGAAGGCAGGAAATAGAGTTAAGACCAAAAGAAATGTTAGAAAAGACTTTGAAACTTGCTCCTGAATCTAGAGCAGTCAAAGCAAATGGAAGACATTATGAAGTAAACGAGTGGAACAGAAAGTTTCAAAGGGCAGCTTGAGAAAACAAAGTATCATAATAAAATATGTGAAGACCTAGATCGAGGTAGAAAGTCAAAATGAAAGACCCTCTGGATATTACAAGCTGAAATAATTGAAAAAAATTTTTAAGCCTTGATTGGAGGATTCCATGGGCCAAATATTGAACAATGCACAGAGTCACTTCACCCAAAAGAATAGATCCGCTGTCAACCACTTCAAGAGGTAGAGTGTGATCAAGAACTAATGGAATTGAAGGAAAAAGACTAAGTGGAACTGAGGCATTAGTGGAAAGCAAAGCTCTAGGACTTGACAGAAGGCCAATTGAAAGGTTTCAACAAACTGAATCAATCCTGGAAGAATTCACTAGTCTATGCCAAGGAAATTGAAAGACAGCCATCTGGTCAACTTGCTGGAGGAGATCCATGCTTGTGCCCAATGTAGAGAAAGACAGTCCAATAGGAATTATTGAACAGCATTATGCACCTAAAATGCTGATGAAGAATAATCCAAAAGCAGTTGCAGCAATACATTGACAAGCAGCTACAAGAAATTCAATCCAGATGCAGGAGAGAACTTTGAATGAGGGATATTATTGCTGATATCAGATGGACCTTGGCAGAAAGCAGAGAATACCAAAAATATGTGTTTGTTTTATTGGCTATACAAAGACATTTGACTGTGTGGACCATAACAAATTGTGGATAACATTGAAAAAATTCCAGAACACTTAACTGTGCAAATGTGGAAACTGTGCATGGACCAATAGGCAGTCCTTTGAACAAAACAAGGAAAACCTGCATAGTTTAAAATCAGGAAATGTATACAACAGGGCTGCATACTCTTACTGTACTTGTTCAATCTGGATAGTGAGGAAATTACCCCAAAAGAACGTGGTATCAAAATTGGAGGAAGGCTCATTAACAACCTGTGATACATAAATGATACAACCTTACTTGTTGAAAGTGAGGAGGCCTTGGAGCACATGGTGACAGAGATCAGAGAATGCACCCCCGAAGGTGGATTACAGCTCAATATAAATAAAATACCCTCAAAAACCCACACCATTGAGTGAATAGACAATTGATAAATGAAGAAAAGTTTGAAGCCGTGAAGGTTTCATTTTACTTAAATCTACATCAATGCTCATAGAAGCAGTCATCAAGCAAATGTGTCTTGGAAGAAGCACAGCCAGAAGGCCCCGGAGAAAGGAGGATGACAAGATTTGTGTCCTGGACTTCGGACAGGACATCAGTAGGCACCAGTCCCCGGGAAAAGGACAGCATTCTCCACAGAACACTTGATAAAAGGGTTAGTGAAAGAGAGAAAGACTCATTTAGCTGCATCTGGGCAGCTCCTGGCTGCAACAATGAGGTCGAGCATGACAATGGTCATCAATATGATGAAGGACCCAGCAATATTCTCTTCTGTTCGACAAAGGGTTGCTTTGAGAAGGGCCTGCCTCAAGGGCTCCTAACAGCTCCTCTAAGCACAAGCAGAGTATCTGAAGCTTCTAGTGGTGGACTTCATTCCTCTCTCCTGGCTAGTGTGCCGTTGTTTTTATGCTGTTACATATTTTATTGGAACATATGTTTTAAACCACATTATATTGGACCTTTTTTACTTGAAATAACCAATTGTATTTAACTGACATTCAAAATGTAAAATAAATGACATTTTACTGATATTTAAAAAATAAAGCAAGTCTGGGGCTCTTCATTCCTTTGTATTACTCCAAACTTCCAGGTGCGTTTGTTTCCCCTTTGTGAATGCCTTTCTCATAAGGCGTATCTGCTGTTAGTGAATTCTGTCAGCTTTGTTTGCTTGTACAATTCTAGAGTTCACTTCAGTTTTTGAAATATGTTCTTACCAAATATTTGTTTCCACCCTCCCTACCCTGAAAGTATGCTATTGTTTTTCTATCTGCCTGTTTGTGTTGTTCTTTAGAATCTGTTGCCATTCTCAGATCTGCTGTTTTTGTTTAATGTGCCTTTGTTCTCATTAAAACTTTCTTTCTCTCTCTTATTAGTTTGCAACAATTGCTTTGTGATGTGTCTTCATGGAGATATTATCATATTTCTACTCTGGGCTGGGCTGTGCCTTCCGGAACTATGGTATTGTTGTTTGCAACAATTTTTGAAATTTTTCAGCAACAGTTTTTATAAATATTTTTATGTCCCATTTTACATTGTTTTTCTTGAAGCATGCCAATTGCATGTTTTACACAGTTGCTCTGTTTATTTGAATTTTTTCAGTCGTTTTTCTCTGGGTGTAACTTCTTATAGCTTCTCTTGCTGTGCCTTTAAGTTCATTAATTTCTCCCTTTGCATTGTCTAATCTGCCATCAATGTGCTTTTCAGGTAAGGCATTATATTTTTCATTTTAGATACTTAAATTGGATTTTCTAATATTCCAATTATTATTTTGCTCATGTTTTTTCTATCTTATTGAACAGATGAAATTATACTTATAATAGACATTATACCATAATTCTCCACTGATTCTATCATCTGTGCATTTCTGGGTCTGCATTTTTGATGGTTTTGATTCTTTGTTATGAATCATAATTTATATGCTTTTTTTACTTGTTAACATTTTATTGGAAGCTCTTACCGATATTATTAAAATCCTTAGTTCCATTAGATCAGGTGCAGTTATACAATTTTTGCTATCGTCATTCACAATCCATTTTCTTATTATTGAAATTTCAATATCCACTCACTTTTATCCCCTCCCTCCCCCACCCTACCAACCCCCTGAACCCTTCCTTGAGGCTCCTTGATCTCATTGAAAGGAATCTTGGTGGCACAAGTGGGTGGCCAGCCACAAGTACAAGTCTCAATTCAGCAGCTGCTCCATGAGACCACAATGGAACTATCTGCTTCCATAGAGATTTACAGACTTGGACCCGAAGAGGTAATCCTATTGTGTCCCATAGGAGCCCTATTCGTTAAACTCAGTTTGATGACAGTGTTTTAGTTGACCTCTCTGGACTCCACTTTCCATCACACTCAAGAAGATTTCCATATTCTGGCATCCTCTTTAGTCTGCAAAGTCTCTGCTAGCAATAAGCGGTGACAATCATCAGATCTTTTTGGATAGATGTTTTGCCTCTTAGGAATCACTATTATGCTTTGTCTGTTGTCTAGAGTTTGAAAAATGCTCTTCCTGTGTCCTGCTATTTTCTGTATTTGATCGGTTGTTTAAAGACATTGTATAAATCAGATCCCTGTTCTCCATCATGACTTGGAAAAGAAGTCACTTCTTAAGGTAATTTCTAGTTTGCAGCTTTCAGTGAGATCTATATTATTTCTTCCATGAAAATGAATTTTAATCTTCAAAAGCAGGTGTTACTCATTTTAGTTCCTTTATGCACATTTTACTTCTAAGTTATCCAAGATATGTATAAAGGCACTTGAAACTTCGGGGTCATGGTTTGTTAAAATAAAATTTCTGAATCTTCCAACTTTGTTTCCTCTGAACTTATAAAAATTAAAAACTAATTTTAAACTTGTAGTAAATTTGTTGGCCTTGTTCTCATGTATTTTTTCCTTTTATCTAACCCATCTTAAAACTTATCCTCCTAAAACGCTTGATATCTATTATTTTCTCTTCATAGTAATAAATTTTATTTAACAAAACAACCTATTACATTATCTCTGGATTTTTATGAGTTTTTTTCCTTGCCAAATTTATCTCAGAAATGGAGAGAAGAAAAGCAGATAGGATGCAGCATAGACCTTATAATTTAAAAAATAAAGTAGGAGTGGAAATCAAACACTGACATGAAAACAAGAGAATGGATGCTATAATATGGAGTGTTGTATCAGGATGAGGACAATCAGAAAATCCGAGGAGGCACACATCAAAATTCCTTAAATGGAGCACAGAAATGGTCATGGCAAATCTTGGTTCCAGTCTTGTCCCATTTGTACTTAAATTATTATAGGAATTCTTCTGGACTTGTAATGTGGATTATCTACTGAGGTAGTTTACAGTTCTTGTGCTTTTAGCCTGCTGTTTTTATTTCTTTGCTGATTTTAGCCCAGGTCTGTCTTAAAAATAAGATGAAGAGACCCGCTTTAAAGTGGAAAATAAAGCCAGAAATCCTAAACAAGTTTTAAATTTCCTGAGTTTATATATTATTATAGCCAGCCAGCATTTACTGAGTATCTGTTACGTGGGAGACAGCATTCTCCTGTAGAGAGATGATAACGGTAACGTATCTGCTACTTTTGTTAATCTTAGTTTCTAGTTGTGATGGCAGACGTGCAATTGTACTTATTGCCTATTATAAATAATATTTGAATGGTACACACTAGTTCCAATCTTAGATTTATTTGTGAATTACTCAGCAGACCAGAGGAACCATCAGCAAGCTCTACGATGCAGTTCTTCTCTCATCCAGACGTGGTCTATGAACCAGAGCTGACTGCATAGTAACAGAGTTATAGGAACTTTCTAAGGAAATTAGTCGCTATGATACTGAATGTCTTTATTATACAATTTGCCAAGATATTTTTATTTCCACTCATTTTCCATTTTCTGCTATTTGACTAGAGAGAGAGAGACCTGGTACTATTTCCTTCCTTGAGCCACTAATTTCCTCTTCCTATTTTGATACATGGATTAAAGCACTCTTTTTTTTTTCTTTTCCTTGACTGACCTAAATATATTTTGAAAGCAATGCATTTTAATTTAAAATTTACTATTCCACAGTTTGGATACTTGAAAAACATTTCCAATTATGCTTTAGTTCAAGAGAAATTATTGTCCTATCGAGGCATGAAAAGCAAATGGAGAATTATGTCTTTTCATGAGAGAGATTCTTTCCTCTTTAATTAGTAGTTATCTAAAGTAGAACGATATTGGCTTGGTATGAAAGTAACATATAATTTCAAAGGTGGCATCAGGGCAGGTTTTGTTAGGTTTCTCTCTCCGGGCTAGATTTCAGTCTTGGTCCTTGGCTACGCACGAGAAAGATTTCACGCTGAAGCCGGGCTCATGATCCAAGTGAATTTAATGACAGTTAAAAGAAGTTTCAGGTTTTGCGCAGCACCCATAGGATTCCTTTGACCATGTGGCCTGGCAGAGACTGCCCCAGGGCATGCAAGGATCTCTCTCCTCCTAGGAAGACGACCAGACCACCCAAGCAAAACCCCTGTCCCTTTTGGTTCCTGCCTTTTCAAGGGTTCCGGGGGGGGGGGGGGGGGGGGAGGCGTGGTGAACGACCCCAGATTGATCCCATTGGCTGAATTGCAGTCACCTGGCCCAGGTGTAATGCCCATTGGAGCCCACCGGCAGGAAAATCCAGCTTTGTCCTTTGCTGGCTCTCCTGGGCATGCGTAAATGGACTTCCCAATTCCCTAGGCTAAACTACCTAACAGTTTTTCATTTTCCACTTGAAGCGTGTGGACCCCTGGGACCCTTTTTTCTTCTTCCTGTTTTATTTCCCCTTCTTCTTTTGGTACATTAGAATCATTTAGTCTACTTCTTTCTGAGACACGGTAAATAGAAAATCGATTGCATCAATATTACAACAGAGTTCATAGGAACACATTAGTAAATTTGAGAACATTTTCTCATGGCAAAAAAAATCTAGATGCATATGTCCTTGAAATACTCTTACAGTATAAATTTGGGGCTTAAGATATAAGTCAGCAACATCTAAATTAAAAATCACGTAGAAATAAGAGGATAGCCCATCCAAAAACACCCCATTAAAAACCATGAGTTTCTATGGAGAATTATAATTATCATTCAGTATCCTTATATATGTTCTTTAAGGAGCTTCTTAAATATGTCTGGTGGTGTCATTCTTTTTGCCAAGTTCAAAGAGGAATGCATACTGAGAGAGAAGCAACAGCAGGAAAGTGCTAAGAACACCTGTGCAATCAGCCAACTCAATGCTAAGAGGGTAAGTAAACACCACATAATACTGGGGAGTAGCCATATCTGTGAAGATTTAATCCTGCAGGATGGGACCAACATTGAAGTCCAGGGACTAGGAAATGCCTAAAATCAGATGGTCAGTAACTGGCAGTATGGAAAACATGGCAGACCCTCTGCAAGTTTGTGAGGGAATCAGGACTATGTAAACAGAGTCATGGAACCTAACACAAAACATTTGTATTGGCATTGGCACAGTGAGGATTAGGAAAAGGTAGAAACCAAACAATACACTCTTTATGTAGGGTGGTGGTGGTAGGTGGGGTGATGTTGAAGGACTCCCTTCATCAAGTCCATTCCAACTCACAGCCCTCCTTATAAGATGGAGTAGAACTGCCCTCATGGGTTTCAAGAGCCTGTGACTCTTCACAGGAGCAGAGAGCTTTGTCTTTCTCACGGAGAGCAGCTGGGAAGGATGCATATAAATAAACAGAACTGCTCCAGGCACATTAGTTGCCATTTTATGAAATTGAAACTATTTTAAGTATATATGGTTAATATATTCTCTTTCCATTTTGAATTAGGCTTATAAATCAGCCAAAGTTGAACCTGAAAATGAGGATGTGAGGCTGCTAGAAGTGTAGTCATGGTGTCTATGCCAAAATTAAATATATATATTTAAAAAGGTCTTACTTATCATCTAATTTTCCTCATTCTCTTCCACTTTCGGGTTTTGCTTCCACTAAATGTTGGTAATAAGAATTTCTGTGACACACAAAGCTTACTTTTGGGTATCCTACAAAAGCCATGCCTACCTACCTACATACCTGCTTACTTACCTACCTACCAACCTTCCTACTTACTAGGTTATAGATATATATACCTAGAGGGACATATAAAATTTCATATACATGAGTTATATAACCAATGTTATTGAGTTGATTCTGACTCACAGAGAACCTATAGGACAGAGTAGAACTGCCCAATAAGTTCCCAAGACTGTAATCTTGATGGAAGCAGAGTAGTCTATTTTTCCCCATGGAGTTCAAACCACTGACCTTTTGGTTAGTACTTGGGGTGATTAGACCAGTTATCATGCATCAAGCTGCATCTCAAATGAGGCGTGCGGGGTGAAAGGAAAAGAAAGACAAAGCAGGGGATTGGGAGGACAACAGTCTGATGGACTGAAGTACGGAGTATATTCAAAGCTTGATTTTTATACTCATCTTACAAGGGAATGGTTACAAAACAAACATCAAAGAACTTAAAAAACATTCCTAAACTCTTATCTATGCAAATGTTACTTAACTAGTCACACGTTCTTAACATTTGAATAATAAAAGCACTATTTTCTAAGACAAGCACATGGATATGCGAGATTCAAAAGAATCTTAAAAAGGTCATAAATAACTGAGTTATCTCTCAATATTTTTAGCTGCAAGGTCATAAATAACAGTTATTTTGCAATGTTTTTGCCTGCAAAGACACAGAGGCCCAGGGGACTAATTGGTCACCCATCAATAAACACCTTGATCAGCCAATGGCCTCCTACAAGTACTCAAACAACCAAGTGTTTAATTACCGTGTCTCCAGATTATAGATCACATTTATAGTTATCATACTCACTTGTGGATATTTATGCAAGCAATCTGTTCTATTGTTAATCTCTGCCTTCTATAGCCTAACTGGTGGGGGTTATTTATTTTATTCAAAATATGACTAATTGCCTATTACATTTTAGGCATAGATCCAGATATAAGGATTACTAAAGTATAACCATTATTAAAGTCCTGCAAGTAATAGGCACCAAAAGGCATGGTTTCTCTTCACGTCTGTGAAGAGGTGGGTTTCCTTAATCCGTGATTAAAGTAGCGTCTGATGTTGCCAAGTGACCATCAGGCTTTGTTGCCTAATGCTGGACTCATCCCTTCCATGAGCCAAAGAGAGATTCTATTCTAGATAAGATTCCTGTTAGCTCAATTTGCATTGATGGCTGTTTCCTGGATGGGACAATGCTTCCTTCCTAGTAAAATGTGTCCTGATTTCACCCAAAACTAGTCCCAGCTTGCTGTCCCCTACTGACTGGAAAATCCCAGCATACAATGTGGTTTTAACAAGAGCAATGATAAGGAACAGCGTAATTAAAAATTTGTTTCTACATGGTAAAAAGGGAGGCGAGGACAGCAAGTAATTTTATAATAATTAACTCTATGTTTATACTAGACATATAACATTTTGCCTTTTGGTATTTTTAATCATATATTTGAAATGAATTGTCACTAAATGTCCATTTCAGTTTTACTTTTTCTCCTTCTTTTTCTTTTTTAACCATGCAGACCAATATTTAGGTCTGAGGGATAAGCAGTCTGGAGGGATTTTTTGTTTGTTTGTTTTTAAAGAAGCACACTGTATAAAGTTACATAGCACTGTGCCCCCATATGTGGTTTTCTTTCTTTCTTTTCATCCGCAGTGCTTTCTTCTCCCTCCCTCCTCAATATCCTATCCCTCCTTCTCCCTGTTCCTGCCCCCGGCCCCTCCCCCCTGGCCTCCTGGTAGTCATCAAAATCTTCCCTTTTTGTGTAAAAACCATGTTTCTTCTCTTTGCTTTTTCCTTATAATAATGGTGTTATTAAATATTTATCTTTGTAAGATTGACCAAGTTTGCTAAATGTAATATTCTCTAGATACATCCATGTCTTGTGCTGATTAAGAGTTACCATTGTTTTTTATTGATGCATAATATTCCATTGTACAAATGTACCAAAGTTTGCTTATCCACTCCTCTATAATAAGTGTTTTTGGTTGTTTTCATGTTGTTGTTATTATGGAAATTACTGCAACAAACGTATGTGTGCAAGTCTGCTATTGTGTTCTTTATTCCTTGGGGCATATTCCAAGTAAAGCGATGGCTGGATCATCAAGTACTTGTATTTGAGTTTGTGTGAGGAAATGCCATTCTGATTTTCATGGTGGTTGCACAATTCCATTGTCTCCCCAGCAGTGTAACAGCATCCTGTTCTCTCGGCATCCTCTCTTATATTGATTTTCACACTTTGTTGTTTTAATGTGTATTTCTCTTATTCCCGATGAACTCTAACATTTCTTCATAGAGTTGTTGGCCGCCTGCAGGCCATCTTTGGTAAATTGTCTTTGTTCTTTTTGTGATTGTTTGTGTCACCCTGAAAAGTAAGACCATATATTTGTTTGGATTTACTTCAAGAAGTAAAGGAAACAGTGAGAAATGAAGAATAAAGGATTCTTTTTGGTGTTTATCACCACTTATGCAATGTAGCAACTGGTAGAGTTATATGTAAATCAGTCAGTCTGAGGGGGAAGCCAGGGCTGGTCATTTACACAAACAAGATTAGAGCCTGCAGGGGTGCATTCAGAGCCTCAGAACAACAAGAGCCCATTGCCTTGAACTGCTCCTAAGTAACCTGTGGACATCTTTGTCAGGGAGCTGTTCATAATGAGAAGCAGAAAAAGTTCTGGAAGGATACATTCTGGATGGCTGAATAATGTGTTTTAATGGTGTCTTGGTTTTTAGGCCTGTCCCTGAGGTTATTTGGGGTTCTGATTCAGAAAATTGCATTTGATAGACCACAGCAGCTCTAGTCTCTCTATATGGTGTTCCACTATATTTTTAGATCTTGTTATACTAATTTATTAACTTATCATCCTAGTTTTTAATCTGAGAAGAATTCAGTCCCACAAAGTATAAGACACAAAAAGGTAAGAAATCTTTGAAAAAGAACTAAGGACCTCCAAGGGAAGTTGGTTATGCTTTGAACTGCCAATCGTAGGACCAGTGGATCAAATGCAAAGGTCTCTGTGCAGCCTTTGGAAGATTTAAAGGTTTGGAAATCGAAATGGACAGTTCTTCTCCATCCTATAGGGTCACTATGGTTTGGAATTGATGATATTTAAGGCTATGGAATACATACAGAGACTACAAGCTGAATAATGAAAAGCCACAGCTTTGAGAAGAGGAGAACACAGAAAATTGAAAAGGCGTAGATATGGAATGTGTGAGGATAATTTAGAGCATCAAAACCGTGAGACCTCACGGCAATTTCCGTAAATATTTTGAAGACGTAAATATTTCCTCTTCAAATTATGCAGAACACATTTGAATATGTAGAAGTCAGAATAGTTCAGAGATGAGGTGGGCGCCAAGTTTCTTTATAAGAGAATTCTGACTTTTCTTCTAAGGGTTTATGCACACAGGCGGAGAAGTGGTGCCACCTCATATCAAGACTAAGACATTTCCATTTTAATAAAGGAGTTTGATCTCTGACAGGCCCATTTTGGGTTTCAGAACATTTGAACCTCTATTTATGGTAACAAACTCACTCCCAGTCAATTGCTTATGACCCATACAATCCTATAGAACAGAGCACAACTTCTCCTCTGGGTTTCTGAGGCTAAGACACTTTAGGGGAGCAGAGCGACTCACCATGCTGCAGTAGTTGACTTTGAGGTTAATGTCAAACACAGAGCCCGTCATGCCATCAGGGTGCCTTATTTATTGTACGGTGACTCTTATTTCTGATCTCTTTCTAAGATAACCAACTGGGACTGTTTGTTATTCAGTTCCTAATAAAGGTGAAGTGAAGCTTGGGGGGAGGAATTCTAAGTTTATGTAATTAGAACTACTCAAATATATCTTACGATGAAAAGGACACCGTGTGAAATATAACTTGACCAAGATATTGAGTACAACACCAATTACTTTAAAGAAAGCAGCATGCATTTCCTCGATCTCAGGCCAGCTAAGACGACATGAAAATGTTCTTTCTTTACGGCAACCCAAGTGAAGAGCGATGGATGGCATATGTTCTGTATTCCAAATACCAAGTGAATAAGGTAAAACTGGTGTCATTCTTTGGAATCAGCAGGTCGGACATGCCCAGAAACAAGTCTAACATCTGAGGCGCCAAACTGTGTGTTGGCCAGTGGAAGATATGAGAGTTTAAGCACTGCCTTAGCTCACACGGATTTTCAGAGAGGAACAGAAGAGCTGTGGCTTACTGCCACACTCTTTATTGGCCAACCCTCACTTAGAACCAGCATAGGAAAACATTCTGAGAAACACAGTGTCAGTGTAGATAACTTGGTCCAGTTAAAAGCCACCACAGTCTACCGCTTGTACCTTTCTCTACACATTTTTTTTATCGTTATTTATCTTTAAAATATCAGCAGCCCTGATGGTGTGATGGTTAAGCGTTTGGTTTTTAACCATAGGCTGATGGTTTCAACTTGTGTTTCAGAAAAAAGCTAGTGAGCTGCTGTGATACAGATTGCACTTGAGGAAAGTGTATGGGGCAATTCTACTCGGCTGTGTAGGTGACTGTATTCCAATCACACAACAGCATGCAACACAAACTTAACTCAGGATTAAAAACAAAATCATTTCTCCTCCTAAAATATTTCAATTAGCCCATGCAAAACTGAAAAAACAAACTCTACCCTTAAAAACATACATTGTTTTATATTCATTTTTCTTTAATATTCCTCTCTTCACTAGCTCAGTTGGACCCCTCCTTTGTCATCCTGTAACTTTCTTACTGAGACATAGATTAACATTTTATGTAAGAGAGACGGGAAATGGAGGAGTAGGAACAAAGCTAATATATTCATGTGAAAATAAGAAGAAAATATTTGTAAATGCTGTTTTTCTCTGTCCCTTTACATATTTCCTCTGTTCCTGCAACTAACCCAATTCTTCCCTGGTAGAGTGACCTTAAGCTTTATTGTTGAAATGTCTAGGGCAGCAGTTCTATCTCCACGTGACTGTTCCAGCAGTTTGTCATTGCCATCATCATAGCATACAGAAATATGATCAAGTCCCTACCAGGAATTTCCCACATTAAAGATGCACTCTCGGTCCACCTATTGTGTTGTAAGACTTGATTTTCCCTTTGAGTCCAAAACAGTCAATCCACTTAGCATAGTGAGCTCCTCCTTGGTCTGTTTCTCTCAGGAATAAGATGCTCAAAGGGAGAGAAAGCCATTGCATTGATGGTGAATACAAGAACCGCAGTGTGTCCTCCTGTAAACACAGCTTCATTTCCTCGTTGGTAATGGGAGCAGGATGAGGATCAAACATGTTGTTCACACAGCCTTACAGTTAATAACTGGAAGTTTCCGTTTCATTCCCTCCCATTGATTCTCAGATACACGAATCTTGGCAAAAAGAGAAATAGGACCTCATAGCGGTCAGTAATTTAGAGCATGTATCAGATTTTATCTGTATTGCTCCAGGTGGCACCACAATGGGATTTTTAAAGACCATTCTATCATTCTAACTGCTTTCAGGGTGATGGGATTATGGCGTCTTACTTATCTAGTGCTGCTATCACAGAAATACTACAAATGGGTAGCTTTAATGAACAGAACTTTATTCTCTCACATTCCAGGCTGGAATTCTACACTCAGCGTTTGCTGTAGGGAAAAGCGTTCTACCTCTGCCAACTCTGGGGGAAAATCTTTGTCTCCTTTCAACACGTGTGGGTCTTCTTTTCCTTGGGCCACACTCGTATGTCTTGGCACTGACCTCCTTGTGTCGGTCTGACCTAAACTCTAGGAGGTTCTCTGGGTAGGCTCCCTGGGGCTTAAAAACATGTTCCTCATCCCTCTCATCTTTTTTGGTGCTTTCAGGTCCCTTTCTCTCAGCGCGCTTCTCTCTCCTTTGAGCTCTTGTAAGATCTAAAGTATGACTCCAGCAAGGGTGTGACTTGAGTCATACCCTCATACTCTTTTTTTAAGATGCACCCCACAATAATCCTACCTCATGAATATGTAGAGGTTAGGATTTACAGCACATAAAATGAATAATAGCTACATATTGCTACAAAATGAAGGAGTGTTCTATCACATCACAAAATAGGGGCCAGCCATACACTACTGGGAATCATGGCTTTGTCAGATTTACATATATTTTTCTGAGACATAATTTATTCCATGACATTTAGTAAGATCGGTGAATCCCTTAAGAATAGGGAGGGGGAGGGGAAAATGGCAACCAGATAGGACTCATCCATCCAGAGCTCCTGCTGCCAGACCAGAAAATTGGTAGGTAAGGCAAAGGAAACGGGGAGGTGGAGTCCTGAAATTAGAACTAGGATACTAGGGTCTCTCCTCAACCCCTTTTGGCGTGGGATTTCCACTCACAAAGCAAACCAAGAACACTCTAAAGCGCTCTAGCTTGGGCGAGCCCTCAGGCGCCAGCTGTGCCCTTACTGGGAGCAGCCATTTCTGCAGGTGGATGCTAGAGAGGAGACAGAATCCCAGTCATGAGGCAAACTCCACACCGGAGCTCTCTGAGCGGTCGGATGCCTTGAGCTCACAGCCTGGGTAGTGGTGGTGGTGGGTAGCCATAATTTAGAGTAGGAGAAAAAGTAGACTATTACCTCAGGTAGATCTTGGTGTGGGAGAAGAGAGGTGGAAAGTCAGGAGTCCAGGGAGCAAATTTAGTTCCAATTGGCCGAGAAGGAAACCCCCCCCCATAAGCTGGATCTCCCCCTCTGGAGGTCAGCCTGACATCCCCCAAATCAGAGTACATCACAAGCATAATAATAATAAAGAGGGTGAAATATATATTAATGGGTTAAAACTCAAATACAAGTCTGGTTGCTCAGCTCCAAGAAGCACATAGGCAAAAGTCCTTACCATAAATCAGCCTAAGAAGAAGCCTAGTTAAGGAAAGCCAGAACTCAGCTACAGGGCCTGGCAGCTTTTTGCATAACAAAGACCTACCTGCTGTTGCATGTGTCAGCTTTAAACAGCACAGAGCTGCAGCCCAGTGACTGTTGGAGACAATTTCATTTGATTTTATTCTAGCTGGCCAGGGGGATAAAAAAAATCCTCTCATCTAGTAAGCACCAGCATACTAGATAGGACAATAAGCCCAGCTTCCCTCTCAGTGATGCTACACATAGCTGGGGAGGCCCTGCCTGTCCTGGGGCCCTAGACAGGGCTGTGGGAACACCCCAGTGCCCCCCTCCCCATCCCTGCTGCAGTGCTACACACAGCATAAGGCAGGTACACCAGCGAACTCCAGCACCCAAGTGATGCCTGGCCATGGGTGTGATCTTGCTTTTGAAGTAATCCCACACAGCATCTTTGGAACCCTACATCAAATGGGTACACCATCCCGCTACCTTGAGACAGAATTGGAACTCCTTGAGCCTCATCGACAGATGATCAAGTCTCAGTTATTTCCTTATCTACTCTCTATTTCTTCTCCCTTTATTCACTAGCCCTTCTGTATTTCCCACCGCACTCAGTCTCAACGAGCTCAGGTTTGTGTTGGGGTTTTATTTTCTCTTTCTTCTTTTTCCCTCTTTTCTCTTTTTCCCTTCTTTCTCCTCTTCTCTCCCAATCTCTCCTATCATATACCACTACTGGCTTTCAGGTCACTACCCTCCACTTAGGGCAAATCAATCCAAATAGCAGGAGGAACTTCAGCCTGCCCTCCGTGGGAGTGCTGTACACCACACAAGGCACCTGGGGCAAACACCTACACCATGGTACACTGCTGAGGCAACCTCCATCAGATCTCTAAGGGTATCTCATCAACTAGGGAAATTCTGCCCAGCATCTCTGGGTCCCAGCATTAAAAGGGCACACCAACCTGCCATTTGGGGGCAGTCTAAATAACTCTGACCCCACATTCAAGCAATCGGGGATCAGCTATATCTTTATTCTTTATTTCCTCCTTTACCATCACAGCCAATCTTAGTGAACTCATTTGGGTTTTTTCCCTTCTTTCTCTTTAATCTCTTTTTCTTTCTTTCCTCTTTCTGTCTTTGTTCTCCTCGCCTCTCTCTCTGCTTGTCTGATTCTCTCTGCTCCCTCTCATTCTTTTCACATGCCACTGCTGGTTCCCAGACTCCTACACTTGGCCTAGGGCAACCCTGTCCTCCAAGTTGGCAGCCTGACCTCTAAGACAGTGCTACACACAGCATGGCACGGGGTCAGCTCTTTCTTTAGCTATTTTAAATTCTTTCTCTCCTCTTTCTCTTCCCCTTTTCCCTTTCATTGTGTGCTACTTTCACATTTTCTTCTTTTCTCTTCTTCTAGCTCTTCTATATTTCCAACCACAGCCTCAGCAGATTAGTTCTCCATTTCAGTTCTTTTCTTTTCTTTTTCTTTCTTTCTTTCTTTTTTTTTTTACTATTTTCACCTTTGTTTACTCTGTGCATTTTATTTGTGCGTGGGTGAGTAGCTGTCAGTTTGCTTGACATTATTGCCCCAGTCTGTGTCTTCCTCTTTCTCTCTTTTTTACTCTCCTTTCACTCTATTCCTGTCACAAGCCACTAGCGGTCTCCAGGCCACTCCCCTATGCCTAGGGCAACTCTGATGGCCCAACTGAGGGAACTCTCACTCGCATTTATTGGCTTGGCAAGCAGCTGGGAAATTCACGCTGGTCCTCTCCACACAACAAACAGCAGGGGTTCTCCCCTAAAAAAAAGTGGAGGCATCCCCAGCCTAAATCCAGAAGCCCTACAAGTGACTGGGAAAAATGCCAGACCACCACTTGTGGGGCTCCACGCTACTATGGGAACATCCACCCAACCTCCAATGCGATCTCTGTCTACAGTAATTCCCCTGCCAGCTACAGAGCTCTACACCAAGGAGGATATACATGCACACCCTCCTCAGCACTACAGTTTCAGAGAAAAAACCACAGGCCGGCCGAGGTGCTGCAAGAACTGTGAATCCTACTTAGAGATAGGCCAGGGAAGCGACGCCTTCATGGGCCCAAAACAACTCGACCAGTGTCACATGAGAGGAATATCCAATACACATTCCAAGTAATGGAATTCTGGATGGCTAGGATAAGAGAGGAATCACAGGAAGATATAGCGATAGACTGACCCCTCAGAACAGGCAGGTAGTTCATAGAAGTACTCAGACAAATCCCCCAAGAGAGAGCCAACGGCTCTTTGACTCAGGAAGATGGCTCCAGGTTCCTCTAAAACAACACATAAACAGCAACAAGTTCTAATAGCTTCAATCAAAATGCAGGAAAAACAGAAGACAATGCCGAAATAATTCTTGAACCTAATGATGGGCCTAGAAGAGGCAGATATTGACCTGCCACAAAAAGAAATCTTTAAAATGCTGCTTGAAATCATAAAGGATATGAAGGAAGCATTGCTGAAAAAGATGACATGATAGAGGAGATAAAGGCAACACACCAAAGGGAAACACAAGAGTTAAGGGATAAAATAACAAAATTCAGTGACAAATTGACAGACCTTGCTTATAGACCTTAGGAGGCAAAGAATCACACCAGTGACTTAGAGGACAACCAAGCAGACCTCAGAAAATGGGAAAAGCAGTCAAATAAGACAATCAAATTAGCTGAAGAAAACTTGAGAGCCATGTCGGATATTATGAAAAGGAACAATATTAGAATAATTGGACTACCAGAATAAGACACACAAAGAAGTCAACAGAGAAAATAGGAAGGGAATTCGCATAGGAAAACTTCCCCAGCTTAATAAATAAAAATCAGGCAACCATTCAAGAGGCTGAAAGAACACCAACCACATTGAATCCCAAGAAGAATTCACCAAGACACATAATTGCCAAATTGTCCAACTGTGATGAAAAGGAGATCATAAAAGCAGCTAGGGGAAAAACAGTCACATATAAAGGTACCCCAATAAGAGTATGTTCAGATCTATCAGTGGAAACGATGAAGAAGAGGAGGGAATGGAGTTTCATATTCCAAAAATTGAAGGAAAACAATGCAAACCCAAGAGTACTTCAACCAAGCAAATTATCTATTAAGATAGACGGAGAACTAAGAGTCTTCCCAGACAGGGACAACCTCAAAGAGTACATAAAAAGAAACCCAGCCCTACAAAAGATCCTTGCCGATCCAATATGGGCAGAAGATCAGCACTCACGGAGGGCAAATAAGAGACCATCACATAGAACAACTCCACCCATAGGGCGACAAAGAGGAAACAGCCCCCAGGATTGTATTAGCTCAATATTAGAAAGAAGACAAACATAAACCACACACACAAATCAAGTGGATAAGATAGGTAGAAAGGAAAATATCCATTACAAAAGGTACAAGATGACATCAGAGTCCAGAGATGGATATAATAACACTGAATATCAATGTCCTGAACTCAGGCATTAAAAGGCAGAGGGTAACAAACTGGCTCAGGAAACATAAGTCATCTATCAGCTGCCTCCAGGAGACTCATCTCAAGCTTACAGACAAAAACAGTTTGAGAATTAAAGGGTGGAGAAAAATATGCCAAGAAAATGGCCATGCAAAAAAAGCAGGGGTAGTGATCTTAATATCTGACCAAATTGACCTCAAGATACAGGCCATAACAAGAGGCAAGGAGAGGCACTATGTAATGCTCAAGGGAGCAATAGACCAAGAAGCAGTGAGCATAATAAACGTATATGCACTTAACGAGAGACCTGTGAAATTCATAAATCAAACACTCCAAAAGATGAAAAAAAGAGATCACAAGCTCAACAATTATAGTTGGTGACTTTAATACACCACTCTCTGAAAAAGAAAGGTTATTGGAAAAGAAACAGCACAAGGAGGCTACAGATCTAATTAGCACATTTGGACGACTTGACTTGATAGATATTTTCAGAGATTTCCACCCACATGCAAAATAAAATTCACATTATTTTCAAGCTCACATGGCACATATTCAAAAATAGACTACATGCTGGGACATAAGTTGAACTTGCGTAAATTCAAGCACATAGAGGTTGTACAGACATCTCTCTCTGATCATTACACTATAAAGCTGGAAATTAACAGGACAGTGAAGAAAACAAGGGCAAATAACTAGAGCATGAACAATTTCCTATTGCAAAAGGAGTGGGTATTGACACAGATCAGTGATGAAATCAGGAAATTTCTAGAAACCAATGAGAACGAAAATGTGACGTACCAAAACCTGTGGGATACAGCAAAGGCATTTATCAGAGAAAAGCTGATAGCAATAAATGTACACATTAAAAAAGAAGAGAGCTTTGTGGATGATATGCTGCCACAAAACTTACACCAATTAGAGCAGAGTCAACAGAACAACCCTACTAATAGCAAGAGGATAGACATAATAAAAATCAGAGCCAAGTTACAGGTGAGGGAAAATAAGAAAACTATGGAAAAAAGTAATGCTGCTAAAAGTTGATTCTTTGAAAGAATTAACAGTATTGCAGACCTCTGGCAAACCTAGCCAGGGAAAGGAAGGAACAAATGATATTTGCAAGGTTGAGGGATGAAACAGGGGACATTACAATGGACCCTAATGAAATAAAAAGGATAGTTACACAGTACTATGAAGGTCTATAGTGTAACGAATTAAACACTTTGGAAGACATGGACAAATATTTGGAAAAACAATCCCTCCCTAGACTATCCCAGATGGATGTCAACAACCTCAACAGACCCATAGCAAAGGAAGAAATAGACAAGGTAATCAAGGGATTACAAAAAAAAATACCCTGGGCCAGATGGCTTCACAGGAGAATTCTACCAAGCATTCAGGTAAGAACTGACACCAATCCTATACAAACTCTTCCAGAACATAGAAAAGGACAGAAAACTCCCAAACTCTTTCTATGAAGCTAGTGTAACTTTGATACCACAAGATTCGAGAACTATAGACCAGTATCCCTAATGATGCCTTAAGAATCGAGATTTATAGACCAGTATCCCTAATGAACATCAATGCAAAAAAACCTTAAAAGAAAGACTGGCTAATAGAATACAAAAGCATATTAAAAAAAATCACCATGACCAAGTGAGATTCATACCAGGGATGCAGGAATGGTCCAACATAAGAAAGACATCGGCATTATTCGCCACATTGGCTGGAAAATGATAAGAACCACATGATAATATGGACAGATGTGGAAAAAACATTCAACAACATCCAACACGCATTCATGTTTAAGACAGTTAAGAAGATAGGAATAGAAGGAAAATTCCTCAATATTATACAAGCCATATATGAAAAACAATAGCTAATGTGGTAGTTAATGGAGAAAATACAAAAACAGTTCCACTGAAGAAGGGGACCAGACAAGGATGCCCCTTGTCCCCACTCCTATTTACTAGCGCAATGGAGGTCCTAGCTAACAGCATAAGGCAAAGGAAAGATATTAAAGGTATTCAGCTGGGGAAGGAAGAGGAAAAATTATCATTATTCACAACGATATGATTCTACATATCAAAGATTCCTTAAACTCCACAAGCCGAGTGTTGGAAGCAATAGAGGAATATGGCAGAGTGGCAGAATACAAAATCAACAGAAGTCTATTGGACTGCTCTACACATCAGACAAGACCACTGAAGAGTTGATTAAAAAGGTAGTACCCTTTATAATTGTCAAGCACAAATTTAAATACCTAGGGATATACCTGACAAAAAAATGGAAGATTTGTATGATGGTATAATGACAGATATTCAGACAGATATTCAGCAAAAGAGCTGAAGACCCAGAAATAAAAACCTCAGCATATAGGCAACTGATATTTGATAATATTTTCCAAAAAATATTAAATGGGAAACAGATACCATCTTCAATAAATGTTGCTGAAAAATGGATCTATCCACCTGCAGAAAAAATGAAGCAAGACCCTTACCTCACTCCATGCACAAGAATAAACACAAGGTGGATCACAGACCTTAAGATAAAACCCCAATTAGGGCCATTAATGAGGAAATTGGGACAAACCTGAGAACCTTGACACAGGGAATACATAGGCAATCAGAAATAGGGAAGGACACAAACACAGAGGATGTGAAAATAGACAAGTAGGATATACTGAAGATAAGAAACCCATGTACATCGAAAGAATTTACTAAGAGAGTAATAAGAGTCCACCGAATGGGGAAAGCATCTTTAGCAATGACACATCAGACAAAGAAAAGGCCTTATTACTAAAATCTACAATACTTTGCAAGCATACAAAAAGAGAAAAACTAATAATCCACTGAGGAGGTGGGAAAAGGACTTGAACAGAAGTTTCACAGAATCTGAAATCCAAATGGCCAATAAACATATGAGAAAATGTTCCCGATCATTAGCCATAACAAAAATGCAAATCAAAACGACTATGAGATACCACCTAACACCCTCAAAGATAGCCCAATTCAAAATATCAGAAAGCAGCAAATGTTGGAAGGGCTGTGGTGAGATAGGAACTCATCCACTGCTGGTGGATCTGTAGGTATGTACAGCCACTACGGAAATCGATTTGGCAATTTCTCAAACAGATGGAAATTGAGTTACCATATGACCCCACAACCCCCCTACTGGGCATATACCCAGAAGAGGCAAGAAACAAGGCATGGCCAGACATCTGTGCTCCAATGTGCATTGCAGCACAGTTCACAATCGCAAGGAGTTGGAAACAACCCAAATTTCCATCAACAGACAAATGAATTAAAAAAACTGTGGTACATACATACAACAGAGTACTATGCACCTCTAAAAAGCAGTGATGAATGCATGAAGCATATCGCCACATGGGAAGAACTGGAGGAAATTATGCTAAGTGAAGTAAGCCAAGCACAAAAGAACAAGTATAACATGAGTACACTGAGGAAGTTTATATATATATAAAAAGAGAGAACAGAAAGGTAAGTCAAAAGGTGCACAGGGAAAAACCTACTGTATAAAAACACTCCAGGAGTGAGGAGGTACAGGTAATATGGCAGGAGCCAGACCAAATCCAGGGGTACATATGATAGCCAACTAAAACGGGGTTGGAGGGAGGAAACGGAAAAGAAATATGTGTGGCAGGGGAATAGGGCACTTACCCACCCAAGGGAAGGTTATTGTTTGTGTCCTACAGGGAAGAGGGACCACATATAAAGGCAGTGCCAGATGACTGCAGTGGGCCGAGAAGGAGTGGGGAGCCAGTGGAGGGACCTGAGGGCTCAGCCCTCATACCAGCTACGTGAACACTGCCCCTGACCCCAGAAGAATTCACTTGAGAAGACAGTACTGAAGCTGCAGCTAAAGGAGAGGGTCATGTTTGATCAAAGCACATAGGAGCAAATGAAGGGGGAGGAAGAGAGTGGAACACATCCTGGCCTACCAGGCATGGAGGACGATATCCCCGCTCTGCACAGCCAATAGACAGAGTGGTCAATATGGCTAATCCCACTATGAGACATGCAATCCCTTCATCGTCAAGGGCCCTAAGGGGACAACACTGGAAACTCAAGGTCGGGACTGGCCCATACTGACCCTGTGACACTGAGGCAAACCACTAAAAGTGTGTGGCAGAGTAACCGTGGGAGCAGAGCAGGGAGCCCCCAAGGGAGTACAAAGCACTGACTCTGGGGCCAGAGCATGGTACCCCAATGGATCTCACTGAAGGACATGCCTAGAGATAAAAAATCAGACCTTTATCTATTTACAGGTTTTTATTTCTTTTTAAAAAGTTTTTCTTTTAATTAATTTATTCTTCTATGGGTAATTGGTTTCCTTTTTTGTTGTCATCACTGTGTTCTCACTCATCGCCTGTCTTGCTATGACTTGATTTTTGGTGTGTATTTTTATCTCTACAGATCTATCTAGATAAGATAGACTAGATGAATAATCTGGAGGAGGAAACAATGAGACCAATGGTCCCAGGGGAACATGGGAGAGCGGGAGGCGGGGGTAAGAAGATGGTACTGACCAACCCACGGACAGGGGAGCAATAAGTGAGATCAAAAATCAGTAGCAAGGAGGGTGTGAGAAGCCTGGTAGATATTCAGCAAGGGCAAGATAACCGAGCGAAATTACTGAAACCCAAATGAAGGCTGAGCATGATAGTGAGACAAGAGGAAAGTAAAAGGAATTAGAGGAAAGTACTAGGTGACAGAGGGTATTTATAGAGGTCTAAAGACTGGTATGTACATATGTAAATATATTCATATAAGAGTATGGGGAAACAGATCTATGCATATATTTATAGGTTTAGTATTAAAGCAGCAGATGGACATTGGGCCTCCACTCAAACACTTACTCAATGAAAGAATATGTTATTCTATTAAATTATAATTTTTAAATTAAAATCAATGCATTGTGCAAAGATAGTGGTTAGGAAGATTGATTAATGCTCATAAAATATGCTTATCTTCTAGATTGATAAGCTCCTCCTCGACTTAGGGCACTCTTTGGTGATCATTTACACAAGACGAACATATCCTCACACTTTTCCCATGTGGGATATTCTCTTCAAATACTTCTCAAGACCTCCTTAGGCCAAATTTCCCTACATTGTTCCTTCCAAATTCCTGTCAATCACGAATGTGGCCATGAATCATATACTCTTAGCTATCTGTCCTCATGCCTTCAGGATCTGCTCAATTTTCTTCATGGACACCACTTCCATTTGGGTATGGAGTGCTAACACGCAGACCTACTAGTTTGTCTTTGACAGTCAACTCTCTGATGGACAGCTCAAGTCACATTATGACTTAATGATCTATAGACAAGCAGCCAGTCTTTATCAGGGTCCAGTAGCAAGCAAGAAGCTGTTTCTGAAAGAAAAAAAACAACCCCCAAAGGAACACAGCATTGGCATGGGCAGGTATGGTTTTGTTGAAAATCATAAAGATCTACAGTGTAGTTCATTAGAGGCTCCCTTCCAAGTCTCCTTTTCACTAAAAATCAAAATACAAACCCACTGCCATTGAGTTCATTCTGACTCATGGTGACCCTATAGAGCACAGGAGACTTGCCCATGTATGTCTCCAAGACTATAAACCTTTATAGGAATAAAAAGCTTCATCTTAATTTCAAATGCTGACCTTGTGGTTAGCAGCCTAATGCATAACCCATCTCTCACCAGGGCTCCCTAAAGCAGGCCTATTAGCACCAGAAATGTTACATTTGCTTAATCACGATGTTGATATATATATATAATTTACCTTGAGTTTAGGCTGGCGAACAAGTTTTCAAAAATTCATCAGATTATGAATGGAATACCTTGTGAAGTCTTTAGAAATGAAGCAAGTCCGTGTTTTCCTTTCCAATGACACTCGTGTTGCTTTGATGATGACTTTGAGAGTTTTCTTTCCATTATTTCCTGGTTTTGAGTTTCAGTTTGCTTTTGAGTAAATCTGAGCATTTATTATTCAAAATAACAAATAATTGAGTAATACGCTATTCAAATAATTGAATACTGTGAAGTATTCATAATTTTGGACACATGGTTTATTCAATTAACCCTTGTTGAATGAAGCATACACACACAAACGAGTTAATAATATATATGGGACACATATTTGTATTGTATAAACAACTAGATGATATGGACTAAAAATAAATGATAATAGTTTGTATGAATTGTGATGGCTTTTTGTATCCAAAGAAACAGTTGATTCTTATTTAAACACTAACTTTTATTCTGTTGTTACATAGTGTCGATATGAATAGTCATCTATGTATAAATATGTGTATATATGTATTTATAATATTGAGAATATAAAAAGCAGTGCATACACCAACTCAATAGTTAGTACAGGCACAATTCAGTGGCATCGATTAAGGGTCATGCATTGTAAAAATTAAATTTATTCACAGAACAATTTTAGATTTACAGAAAAGTTGTGGAGATCCTACAGCGTGCAGTTATATCACACATTCAGTTCCCTTTAGTTTTAAGAGGTTATATTTAGAACATTTTCAGATTCGCAGAGACTGTTGAAGCTTGTGGGTTTATGCTTGATTGCTAACCTCAAAGCATAGGTTTTATATTTGTTTGGCATATTTGTCACAATGAACAAATATGGATATATTAACCAAAGTCCATATTTTTAAAAGATGTTCTTAGCTATTAATCTAACATTTTTCTCTTCCAGGTTCCCAACTAGGGTGCAGTGATACATGTAGTTGCCGTGCCTTTTTAGACTCTTTTTGGCTGTGACCAACTAAAACCCAGCTCACTCTCATTAGATCAATTCTGATACACAGTGACCCTATAGGACAGAGTGGAACTGCTCCATAGGGTTTCCAGAACTATAACTCTTCATGGAAATAGACATCATCATTCCCCTCATGAAGTAGCTATGGGTTTGAACCTCCAGCCTTGTGGTTAGAAGAAATGTTTAAGTCACTCCACCACCAGAATTCATTCTTGGCTGTAATAGTTACTAAGATTGTCCTTGCTTCTAGTGACCTAAACAGTTTTGAAGAGTATTGGTCATGGGTTTTATAAAATCCCCTTAAGTGGAATTTGTCTTAAATGTATCTAATGATTAGATTGAGGTTATGGGTTTGGGGGAGAGAGAACCACATAGACAAAAGTGCCATTTTCATCATCTCACATCCGGGGTATATTGCCAACATGATTGGCCACTGTTGAAATTTACCTTGAATAGCTTGCAGAAGTGTTTGTTAGGGTTCTCCAGGTTTCCCCTTTTTGTACCATACCCTTGGAGGGAAAGCCGCGATTAGCAAACCATTCTTAGGCGTGGGGAGTTATACCCTACTTCTTGATGGAGGATTATTTACACAAATTACTTAGAATTCTTCGGTGGGAAAGATTTGTCTCTTCTCTATGTATAATCTCTTTATCTTTCTGTTTTTTAAATCATTTTTTGAGATCCGAATGGATGCAGCAACTTTACAGTGGGGTTATATTTATTTTTATTTTGTTTTTGTTATTTTGTTGCTCAAGTTGTTTCAGCATTGACCCCGGGAAGTACTCCCAATTGAGCTCTGTGTTCTTTTCACATTCTCTCATTTTATTTGTTTGCTTTACTTTTGTTTGTGGTTTCTATTTCTGGGTTGTGTTGCTGTTTGGCGTTTCCGTAATGTCTTACATAAAACGATGCTGCAGGCTCATCTTGTGTCTTTCCTGCTTCATACTAGAGCCAGTTGATTCTTCCAGAAGCCCTGGTTCCTTTTGTTGGAGAATCATATCAGATCTGGGGACTAGGTATCATGGCACTCTCAGCTGACAAAGCTAGAAAGCATATGTGTGCATGCTAACTTTGTGGGTATGTATGTATGTATGTATATAAAATGTTGTTAGCTTTCAATGTGTCGCTTCCAACCCACAGTGACTTTGTGTACAACAGAACAAAACACTTCCTGGTGCTGCACCATCTTCACAATTGTTCCTATGTCTGAGCCCCCTGCTGACGTCACTGTGTGGATTCATGGAATGGAAGTTTTCCCTCTTGTTCGCAGCCCCTTTAAGCTTTATCAAGCAGGACTTCCTTTTCCAGGGACTGGTTTCTCCTGATGTCTGAAGCACATGACTAAAGAGTATTCTGGATATAATACTAATGCAGGTCTGTGTGTTTGTTTAGCATCCAATGTACTTTCGATATTCTTCACTGGCACCGCTATTCAAATGCATCAGTTCTTCCTCAGTAATTCTCTGCCACTGGCCAATTCAGCTTCACGGTAATCCATAGGATGGAGAAGGGCTGCTCCAGAGGGTTAGCAATCCAACACTTACCCGGCTGCGTCTCCAGGGAGTCTTCCACTTGTGTATACACACCGTATAAATATTTCTTTATGTAACCATCTGTATTATAGCAAGCTAAACATGAGTTTATATCGATCTCTCTAATTCTTATCTATGATCACACAGATCATTCACCCCTTCTTTCCTTGCTTATGTGCATGCCATCTCTCACTTTAAATAGAGACTTGGCTTCTAACATATTTTCAAAATTGTTTTATGTCATTTTGCAAGTCTCAGAATTGTTCAGCTGTATCTCCATGGAAACAAATTTATCAACTAGGTCACATTGCTAATAAGACCTTGTTCAACTAGATAGATGCTTTCATTAATGTCTTTGTACTGAAGTCTCCAGGCATTTTGAGTTATTAAAATCAATACCTTTCCTACAATTCCCTTCAGTGAAAATCATTCCATGCAATCATGCAATTGTAACACAAATATATTCTTCTACAGAGTTCTCATTTAATCCTAGGATTCTTTGATAGCATTACATTTTTTTAATATGTACCTATTCAAGCTCACTCTTTGGTATGCAATGTTATTCAGGTGGTTTTGACAAATGGATACAATTATGGTATCATAAAGACTATTTTACAGCTTTAGAAAAAATTCCCTGCACTTAACCTCCTCAATCCCCTCGTTCTGAAAAAACCTTGTCAGTCACTGCTTTTTTCACTATCTCTACAGATTTCTGCTTTTCAAAATGTCATGTAAATGACATCACAAAACTTTTTTAGGCTGATTTCTTTCCTCTAGAAATTTTCTTTTAAGATTCATGTTAAGATTCATCCAAGAGTTAGCACAGCTTCACGGGTCATTCCTTTGAATTACTGAATGTTATTTCAGTGTATGGATAGATTCCGTTTGTTTACTCATTCACTCACTGAAGGATTTATTAGTTGCAACTAGTTTGCGGTGAGGACAGTAATCATTCATCTAGATGCTTTTGCATGAGTTCAATTTCAAATCAGTTTTGGTAGCTATCCATGGATAAAATCATGGGCCCATATACATCTATATTTCATTTTGCAAGAAACAACCATGGTGTCTTTTTATCTTACATATAAAATGCCATTTTATACTTCTACCAGCAATGAATTAAAGTTTCTGTTACTCAACATCAGTGGTTCTCAACCATCCTAATGCGGTGACCCTTTAATACAGTTCTTCATGTTGTTTTGAAGTAGCAATTTTATGGGGCAACCATAAAATTATTTTCGTTGCTACTTCATCAGTGACATTTTGCTACTGTTATGAGTCATAATGTAAATATCTGATATGCAGGATGTATTTTCATTGTTAAAAATTGAACATAATTAAGGTATAGTGATTAATCACAAAACAATATGTAATTATATATTATGAAATATTTATTGCTAATTACAAATAAGTCAAATTTTGTCTTCAAGCATGCTGTAGCATGGGTAAGTCTTCACACCGGGTACTCGTGTGTGGGTATATCTTCATGTGGGCGGACCCTCCTGGAGACGGATAGAGAAGCAATGTTTTGGTTCTTAAAACTGTCAGAAATATGTGTGTTCTGATAGTCTTAGGTGACCCCTGTGAAAGGGTCATTCGACCCCCAAAGGGGTCACAACCCACAGGTTGAGAACTGTCGCTCAACATCTTCATGAGCAATTGGGAAAAACATACATGAGTATTATATTATATCTTATTTAAATTTGCATTTCCATCTTTCTGCTTACTTATTTGCCATCTGCACATGTTATTTGTTCAGGTTTCTCTTCTGATTTCTTGCCCATTAAAAAAAAATCAGTTGTTTACTTATTGTTCCGCTTCAGAGCTTTCTGCTTATTTTATGTAAAAGTGCTTCATCAGATAGGTGTTTTGGGAAATATTTTCTGCTAATCTGTGGTTTGTCTTTTCATTTTCTTCATAGTGTATTTTACAGAACAGATGACTCCAATTTTACCAGTCACACTTATCAAGTTTTTCTTTTATGTTTTGTACTATTTGTGGTGCATGAAGAAACATCAGTTAATTCAAGGTCACATAATTTTTTTCTTTTTCATACTAATTAAAACGAACACAAATATCAACAATTTTGAAATTCACATTTAGGCATATAATACACGAGCTAATTTTTGAGGACGATGTACGGTTTTTGTCTGCTTGTTTTATTTAGTTTGTGGTGTATGAATGTCCGCTTCTTCCAGTAACCTCTGTTGAGTTGCTGTCTTTTCTCTACTGAGTTACCTGTGCACCTTTGTCAGAGATGAGTTGACTATATCTTTATAGATCTATTTCTGCTACATTCATGTACCTCGCCTTTTGCCATTACCACCTTGTCTCGACTGTTAAATATTTATAGTAACTTTGATGGGACAAGGTGAATTTTCCAACTTTTTTGTTCTTCAGTTTGTGTTATTTTATGTAGTTTGTCCTCCCATTTTAACTTTAAAGTCAATTTGTTGGTATCTGACAAATAGCTTGTTAGAATTTTGATTGGAATTTCTTTGAATCTGTAAATCAAGTTCAGAAGAATTGTCATCTGAATGATCATGAATGTTTTAAGCCAAGAACAGGGACTCTCTCCATTTACTCACATGCCATTTCCTTTCTTTCAACTGTGTTTTGCAGTTTCCCACATACAGGTCTTGTCAAATTTTGTTAGACTTATATGTAAGTATTTCAGTGGTGCTACTTTAAATACTTTTTCCTTTAATTTCAAATTTGAATTGCTCGTTGCTCGCATCTAGGACAGCAATTGACTTTTGTAGAGTAGCTTTATAGCCTCTATCCTTAGTATTTTCACTTGCTAATGGTGGAGTTATTGTGTAGATTCAATGTCACACTCTTCATAGACAGATATCTCATTTGCAAATTAAGACATTTTTATTTCTTCCTTTTCAAATTATACAACTTTTATTTATTTTTCTATTTTTATTTTAGTAGCTGGGATTTCTAGTATGATGTTTAATATGAGCAATGAAAGAGAACATTCTTGCTTTATTTTTGGAAGATTATTAATTTTTAATTTATTTAAAGGTTATATGGGCTATTTTTTCTTGTGTGAATTTTAGTTGCTTGGTTCTTGCAAGGATTTTTTCCCCATCTCTAGGTAATCAAAATTGTGACTATATGAATGTTAAGGATGATGATGAATTTGTGGAAAACCTCATAACATACATGAATTTGAGTTTATTTGAATTTCAGAAACTTTAAGTTTATAGAAGGGTAGACTGATCTTTCTCCAATGAGCAGCTAATGGATTTGAACCACTCATCCTATGGTTAGCAGTTTACCATACCAGCAGATCACTGGGAACTTCTAATGTCATCCCTTTTCAAGGGTTACTATGAGCGGTAGAGCAAGAGAGAGCAAATGATTGGCTAGAGGCTAGACACATGTTGACTTGAGTTTACGGGGAGACAATACCAAATTAAGAAGAACAACAGCTTGGCTCCACCAGTGAATGATGAAGTTTTCTACTCCTGTAAATATTTACAGCCCTGGAAACTCACAGAGGCAGTTCTACTCTGTCCTAAAGGGTCACTATGTGTCAGCATGAAGTCAATGGCAGTGAGTTTGGGGTTTTTCTGAGGTTGGGGAGTAGTGACTGGGGTTTTAAACTCACAAGCAACTATCTATGGTGCAGTTATTGGCCTCTCCTTATCTGAAGGAAAGAGGAGTAAAGAATATTGACACATGGAAATAATTAGGCCAGTGGACCACATGAACATTTGTTTTCATGTCCCTGAGACCAGACTGGATAGTGTCTGGTGATCACTACCTTCTACACGGAAAAGGGACGACATTAGGAGCTCCCAGTGATCTGCTGGGACGGTGAGCTGCTAACCACAGGATGAGTGCTTCAAGCCCTTTAGCTGCTCCTTGGGAGAAAGACGAGTCTACTCTCTAAAGATTTAATCTCTGAAATTTAAAGGGCAGGTTTACTCTGTTCTATACAACTATTATTCAAATGCATGTTTTAGATACTAAAGCTAGCATGAAAAAAATTGAAGACTTTTACCAACTTATTTAATTTGAAATTGTTCAAACCTGCAATCAAGATCTAATGATATTTAATTGTGGATGCAACACAAAAGTCGGAAAGGACTGGAGTTTGAAAATTTGGCCTGGGTGATAGAAACGAAGCTGGAGAGCCCAGAACAGAATTTTCCAAGCCCAACAATTTTATTGCAAGATCCTTTGTTTTCAGCAACATAGGTACTCACTGTACATGTGAACTTCACCTGATAGAACACACAGAAACCAGATTGACTACATCTGTAGAAAGAGAAGGTGAAGAACTTCCTTCACAGCAGTCATAATGCAACCAGGGCTAACTGTGGAATAGACACCAATTTCTTAATTGCAAGTTCAGGTTTAAGTTGAAGAAAATTAAAGCAAGACCATGAGACCTAAAATACAAGCTTGAATAGATACTACCTGAATTTAGAGAACATCTCAAGAGTAGATTTGACTCTTTGAACGCTAATGAAAGAAGACTTGCAAAATCGTGGGATGACATAAAAAACCATAAAGCATGAAGAAAACTACAGATCATTAGAAAGACAAGAAGGAAAAAGATGTCAAAAAAGATTGTGAAATCTGCTATTGATTTTAGAGCAGTTAAAGATGAAGTAAAGGAAAATGAAATAAAATTCCAAAGGGCAGTTCAAGAGGACAAATAAAATATTATAATAAAATGTGCAAAGAATTGGAGTTAGGAACCCAAAAGGAAGAATATGCTCAGCATATCTTCAGCTGAAAAACTGAATATAAAATTCAAGATTTCAGTTGCAGTATTGAAGGGGTCTATGCAGTGGTGGGATTCAAATAATTTAACAACCAGGTCAGTGCCCTAATAGCTAGTTTAAGTGTAAAACTACATATACTGAAAGGCATTATATTATTTCATACAGTTAATACTTAGCTAAGAACAATAAAAGAAGTACACAAAGCTAGGTTATCAAAAAGAGTTTTAAAATATTGATGAAAAATATTAAATAATTCCTGACAAAAACAATAAAACTGTGAAGATATGTCCCTATTGCTTCTTGATTGGCATCCTCATTTGCAACGCTCTTTGTTTTATCTGAGCATCATGGGCTGTGGGACTTATCTTTAACACACTGTTCACTGTAGGAGTCGAATACCATTCCCGTAGAGGTAGGCCAGTTAGACAACAGTCATTATGTTTGATATATTAGAAACAGGTGACTTCTTTTCTCCAAACTTATTTGGTTCATCTTTGAAGAAACCCTTTCTGCCTTTGCTGAACTTACAGCAGTTGTTCTGCCAATGTTTTTGCTCTTTGAACACTTTCAGGAATTGCACAATTCACTCATAATATCTGGTACAAAATGGCTGAATTCTACCATGGTTCTATGGGCAAAAATGTTGAATGACTTAAGAAGCATCATAAGCAGATGGAAGGAATGCACAGAGCCACTGTACCCCAAATAATGGATCAACACAACTATTAAATAAGCAGTATATGATCAATGATACTCAAGGAAGAAGTTCAACCTACACTGAGAGCATGAACAATAACACAAAGCCACGGGAACCAGTGGAGTACCAAATAAAATGTTTCACCAAGGTAACAAAATACTGGAAGCACTTATTTATCTGTGCCAAGAAATTTGAAAGACAGATACCTGATCAACTAACTGGAAGAAATCTATTATTTGTATTTATTCAAAAGAAAGGTGCTCTAACAGAAGGAAGATTTTATCAAACCATATAATTAGTGTTACATGAAAGTCAGATTTTACGAAAGCTCATTCAACCTTGATTGCAGCGGTACATTGACAGGGAGCTGCCAGAAATTCAAGCCAGATTCAGAAAAGGAGAAGGAATAAGGGCTATCCACTGCTGACGTTAGATGGATCCTGATTCAAGTCAAAGACCACCAGAAAGATATTTACCATGCAGAAGGCATTCGACTGTGTGGATCACAGCCAATTATGGACCCCATTGAGAAAAAATGGAAATTGCAGAACACTGTAGTGTGCTCCTGTGAAACCAAGGGGGAGGCTGGAATGTGTAAAGTTAGAAATTATGTGTTAGAGTTGTATCCTTTTGCAAGATGTACTCTTGCTTTATGGTGAGCAAATATGTGCATCCCAATTGCTATGACTTTTATTCCTTGCCTCTCTTTATTTTGGATAATTTTCCTTTCTCTGCAGACAGTTTAATCTGAAATCAGTATAGCTACTTTAACTTTCATATAAATATCATTAGCATACTGTATATTTTAATCCATTTGAATCTTGTATTTGAAGTTGATCTCTTTTAATAAACTTTAGTTGCATCTGACACCCTCTGTACTCTGTAGTTTGTTTTCAACTGATGCATTTGGTCCCCTTAAGTTTAAAGTGATTATTGATCATATTGGAGTGGTGGCTACCATATTTTCAGCCATTGCATTTCTCCGATCATTCTTTTATTACATGTTTTATGCCTCTGCTGTATTTTATTAAGCATTTTATATTATTCTATTTAACTTTATTTCTTAACATATCCTTTATACTTAAACATTTATTCATGGTTACTTTACCATTTGCAATAAGAATTCATAGCCAATCTTAATCCATCTTCAGATATCACTATACTGCTCCACATGTAATGCAGTTTTCTTATAACACATATTTTTATTTCCTCTCTCATGTTTCCTATATGTCCCAATGTGCGGGAACTTCAACGTGGACCCTGGAGGGGGGAGTGGGAATTGGGGGGACAAGAGGCACGAGAAATGGAGACAAGACAGTATCCTGATCAAGTCTCTCTTATTGAATAAAAGGCTACAGCTTATATAGGCCAGGGAAAGGGAAACAAGCCACAGGTGTTTCCCTGAGAACAATAAATGGGGGAAGCAAGCCCCAGGTGTTTCCCTGAGAACCATAACCGCAGAAAAAACAGTTCCTGTAGAAAGTTGCAGAGCTCAGGCAATAAAGATCAAGACAATGGCCAGGTCTCATGGCTCCAGACAGGGAAGGTTATAGCTGGGTCTCATGGCTCCCGACAGGTCCCCCTTTTTTATTTTGTAAAGCCAAGAGAAATCCCTTAGGGAACTGCGTCTGTCTTAGGTTGTCAGGCATCAAGAGTCATCCTTACCCGTCATTGATCAATGGAATGCTATCATAAAATAAGAGCAAACCAATGTCTGTCTTAGGTTGGTATGTCTTGTGCCGATCTTACCCGTCATTGACTGTCCAGTTCAGCACACAAGGGCAGGGGGTCTTATCATAACTACTCGTATGAGCCACCCTGTTTCCACATCTCAAGGCGGTGGTAATGGACCTGTATAGGCTTTGCCTGGATGGCCTCAATTTGTTGCTTGATAAATACCATGAGCTTGTTAAACACCACAGGTCCCAGTGAGAGCAAGAGTAACAGGCTAACCAAGGGGCCCCAAAATGGTAAGAGATCGGGTAAAAGCCCGTTCAGCCAAAGAATCTAAAAGGGCTAAGCTGTATGGAGAAGTAGCCCCATATTGAGAAACAGCCTTTTAAAATTCCTCTATGAGGGCGAATTTGAGCCCAACATAATTTCGGACAGGCCCCCCTCCCCCTGCTCATCTATGGTCTTGGTAACTGGGAAAGCATGTACAGGACGGAAATCCCCCTCCTCTCTTTCTGCAGGCATTTTTTTTTGTAGGGAGATGTTGCCTAGGCTGTTGAAGTTGGCGGGCCATTTCTTTCCCTTTTTCTGGTTCTGACACCCTTTGACTCCCTAATATCAATGTCTGCAGCCTGGTAATCAAAGATTGATGTAAGTCTTCTAGTTTTATCTGTTCTTTAAGCTGACTAATTTTTTCGTTAAGTTCCTCGATTATAGGAGGACCCTTGGCCCCCCTCTTCATTACTTTCTAGGGAAATAATGTCAATTTCCTTTTCTGGCGGAGACTCTCTGAGATCTGTTTTAGAACTGACTTTTAATATTTCTTCCGTCTGGGCTATGGCCACCGTTATTTGCGGACAACTCTCATTTCTATCTATCAAATCTTTAATTAAATTTCAATAAGAAAAAGCTGTAACAGGAATTCTTTCCGGTCTAAAGACCTCATAATAATGCTCCAAAGCACTGTCAACCCCTTTCTATCTTTTTCAATCAATCGTCCCTTCCTGTGGAAACCAAGGACAAGTATCTTTTATAAAGTCAAAAAATTTAAATAAATCACAACGTTTAACTTTTACTCCTCGTGTCTTTAAAGCCTCTTTTAACTGTTTTACATAAATCTGATGCTGGCTTAATTTTGGTCCCATTTTCAGGCACTTTTGCTCACCTTCAGTCTCGGCACGGCAGGCTCCTGCAGCGGCTGAGGGATTTTTCTTTCACTTTTACTCGCTGGCCTCCTTTGGCGCCTTCTTCCTCACGGTATCCCTAGTATCTGGGTCCCACATTGGTTGCCAGATGTCCCGACCCACGGGAACTTCAATGCGGACCCTGGAGGGGGGAGTGGGAATTGGGGGGACAAGAGGCACGAGAAATGGAGACAAGATAGTATCCTGATCAAGTCTCTCATTTTGAGTAAAAGGCTACAGCTTATATAGGCCAGGGAAAGGGAAACAAGCCACAGGTGTTTCCCTGAGAACAATAAATGGGGGAAGCAAGTCCCAGGTGTTTCCCTGAGAACAATGACCGCAGAAAAAACAGTTCCTGTAGAAAGTTGCAGAGCTCAGGCAATAAAGATCAAGACAAGACAATGGCCAGGCCTCCTGGCTCCGGACAGGCAAGGTTATGGCCAGGCCTCCTGGCTCCCGACACCTATGCCACTGTCGCTATCATTTAACTATCAACGTGTTCTCATCTTTACTGTATGCAGCTAGCTTTTATGTCGTTTAACCATAAGAAAGAGATTTTATTTTACTTCTATACTTCAGTTATCTTTTAAATCAATTAACAAATGAAAAAGAAAATATTTGATCTATTTCTATTTATTTCTTTCCCAATGCTTTTCCTTTTATTATGCATATGAAGGTGTTACAAAAAGCCCGTGGAAAAATGGAATTCATTTTTCCATGAACATATTTTTTCCATGTACATTTTGAAACTCGGTTGTATATCTGACTTTTGATTTGTACATTTTCCTTATCTTCAAGGAATTTAATTGAACATTTCTTTCAGGGCAGGTTTTTTGGTAATGGATATCTTGAATATGGTAACTTTGAAGAAAATTTTCACTAGATATAGAATTTTACATAATTTTTCATCTCAACATTAAAAAATTTTTACTTTTCTGGCTTCATGGCATTTGACAAAAGCGATACTGTGTATTAGTCTTGTTCCTATATAAGTTCGGTAATTTTTCCTCCCTGTGGCTCTTTTCATGATATTTTGTCTTTGCCTTTACTGTGACTTAAAATCTGATATGCTTAGATATAGGCATTTTAATTTAATGTAATGCTTGAAATGAACTTGTGTGTCATTAATGACTCTAAGTCCAATTTAGTTTTACTTTTTCTTCAGATCAATATTTCAATCTGAGTGGTAGGGAATCTGGAAGTTCTTTTGTTTGTTTTTTTTTTCCCATGAAGCAATTATTATTTTAAAATTTTATTTGTTTATTTTTTAATGTGAAAACCCTCCATTTTTTGTCCCTCTGCACCACCACAGCCCCGCCCCTCTCCCTGATCCCGCCCCGTTCCTGGTCTCTTCGTTGTCGTCAAAATCTTGCCTTTTGGTGTTTAAGCCCTATTTCTCCTACTTTGCTTTTCCTGATAGCAATGCTAATAGTAAGTATTTATCTTTGTTATACCGACTGAGTTTTCTAGGGATATTGTTCTCTAGTTTTGTCCATGTTTTACAGTGTTTAAAAGAGTTATCAGGGTTTTTTATTGATGCATAAAATTCCATGCATGAATGCACAGAGTTGATTCATCCATTCCTTTGAGGATAGGGTTTTTGGTTGTTTCCATGGTTTTCTCTCATGGAAATTGCTGTAATAAACATAGGTGTACATATTCGTGTTATATTCTTACTATCTTTTGACAGTCCCACTAACAATGTAAAAGCATTCCTCTCTCTCCACATCCTCTCCAGAATTTTTTAGCTGTTTAATTGCATTTTGCCAAGTGTCAGTGTGAGGTGATATCACACTGTTATTTTAATTTGTATTTCTCTTACTGTTCATGATGGTGAACATTTCTTGAAAAGTTTGTTAGAGGCCTGTATATCATCTTTGGTAAATTGCTCATTCAGGTCTTTTTGATTGGATTATTTGTGTTTTTCTTGTTAGGTGTTGTAGTGTTCTATAGATTTTTGGAGATTAGTTCTTTTTCTGATATATGACTGATGAATGTATATATATATCTCCTCCAATCTGTGAGGTTTTCATTTGTCTTTTTTGATGAAGTCTTTTCTTGGACATAAGTGTTATAGTTTTAGTAATTTCCAGTTTTTTTATTGTGTCTTCTATAATGTGAATATTTTCCATTTTTTTCAGCAGTGTGTTTTGTATTAGGGTCCTTAAAGTTCTCTTTTAGATAATATAAGTACTTTAATTAATAAAATTATCCTTTAAAAATATAGATGTGTTTATTATTCTGTGTTATTTTGTCTAATCTTCCTAGATATGTTGTTAGGAGTGTATCATTAGTTTCAGAAAATTACTACTTTAAATATTTTTTCTTTTGCATTCCCCCCTTATTTTTCATATTCTAATTACATATATTTATACCTTTTGATGTTGTTCCACAGCTCTTGAATATTATAATGTGTTGCTGTTTTTTTTAAATTAGTTCAGTTTGTCTTCCTCTCTTTATTACACTTTAGGACATTTCGGTTGGCTTATGTTTAATCTCAGAGATTTTTCTCCTCCTATGTCTAGTCTATTAGGAGACAGGCAAACATATTCTCCATTCCCTTTAAAATTCTTTTGATATTTAGCAGTTCCTTTTACGGCATTTCTCCTTAGGGTTCCCATCCTTCTGCTACATTACCAGTTTGTTTTTTAATGTTTATTTTGTCAATTTCAAACATGAATATTTTCATGACTCTTATTTCAAATTCCTTGTCTGATAATTCCAAAATCTGTATCATATCTTAACTTCAATCTGTACCCAATGCTTGTATTATCAACTACGCATTTCTTGCCTCTTACCAAACCTTCTAATCTTCGATTGAAAGCTAGTCATAATGTATCATGTAATAGGTAATGAGGTAAGTAGGACTTTATACTAATATATGTAGGGATTTGATGGCATTTAATATTTGCTTCTGCTTTAGGTGCCAGTGATTATAAATACTATAGTGTCTTTGTTTTCCAGGTTGATCATAATCCTTACACCTCAATTGACTTGCTGCTATGGCGAGAATTAGTGCTCTGGAAAGTGGCTACAAATTTTGAGTAACAAAGTAAAGTGGCTTTTCTATAGTTTATTTGTTTTTATTTCTACAAAACTTAAAATTTCCATAAGGGTTAAGGAGAAACAGGTCAGCAGAACTACAATTTAAAAATGAATCAAGGTTATGATTCAACACTTCAAAACTTTTTCTGTGTGGCAAAACATACATCTGGGTCTTTATTAAATGGAAGCCCTGTCTAGCAGATCATAAAATTGCACGATATAATTTCCTTTTACTACAGAATTTCCTATGACTCACATGCACTATGCACTACCTTGTTTAACTAACCTCTCTCTGTCTCTCTGTCTCTGTCACACACACACACACACACACACACGGAGCCAACTTAGTTATTAAACTTCTAGGGAAGTAAGATTATCTTTGTTCTTATTCTCTATCTTTAGATCCAGAAATTTACTTGATGTTATTTCTTTCATTTCAAATAAGAGTCCCTTGCCAAGTTTGATAAAAATCCAAAACAATTGGCAGGGCTTGATATTTTTTCCCTCCTCTGCATGTCTCATGAAATATGACCCACCAATATGTCCCTATTTAATTTATTTCCTCATCTCAAAGAGCATCAGTAATAAAGTTTTTATTTCTTCAAGAAATGAGTTCCACCTCCTTACCATCTAGCTTAACAGCAATCAGCCTGGATAATATTCAGTAATCTAGCTCTATGCTTAGAATGATTCTATTTCTATCATATAGTTCCTTGGCGAATGTGTCCCTAAACTTAACAGGAAAATTATGATGCTCAAATTATAATGGTAATTCTATTTTAAACTTCAACCCTACTATCATAAAGATTTGTCTCATGTAATCCTTTCACTTGATATTTACTACACTTTTGTAAGTTAGGAAATTCTCACCCCAACTCATAAAGACCCAATAGAATAGGCTATAACTGCCCCCTCTAGGTTTCCCGGACTGCAAATCTGTACGGGAGTAGAATGCTTCATGTTGATTTCATGGAGTGCCTAGTATTTTCCAACTTCTGGCTTACAGTTAGCAACCCAGTACGTAACTCCACCCCTCCATCAGAGGGCCTTTAAATTGGGGATTTTACAGCGGATATTTGACAGGTAGGTATTCTTGACCATTGTTATTATCATTTAAAGATGAAAACATTGCCTTGAATTTACTTACCTACTTCAGATCATCTAACTAGTAGTCATGTAGCTAGTGATCATCTGAGTTATGTGAAGTTATCTCTGTTTACTTCACTTTACAGGAGACCAGTAGCTTTCAGTGGACAGTGAGGTTTGGTCTACACATTTAGATCTGAGGGTTTTTAGAAGAGCAAGCTGGGTGCAATACTTTAATGTCAATACTAGATTTATATATTTGTTTATGTTGTTGGAAAAGAATATTGAAAATTCCACGGTCTCCTAGAAGAACAAGGATATTTGTCTTGGAGAAAGAACAGCAAATTTTGGACCTTAGAAGTTAAGATGGTCAGACTTCATTGCACATACCTTTGACATGTTTTCAGTAGGGACCAGTCACTGGAAAAGGACGTCATGCTTGGTAAGGTGTACTCACAGCCCCTGAGTCAATGCTGACTCATAGTGACCCACTATAGGTTTCTCAAACTGGGACAGTTGACCAATGTAGAAAGCCCAGTCCTTCTTCTACGGAGCTGCTGGTGGTTTCAAACTGCTGGACCTATAGGTTGCAGCTCAACACATACCACTACATCACCAGGGCTCCCCTGGTAACGTATAGGGCCAATTTAAAAGACAACGACTCTTCAGATGTATTCAAAAAGTGCCTACAACAGTGGACTAAAGCATGGCAGCAACCCTAAGTACGACACAGAACCAGCCAGGCTTCATTAGGTTATACATAGGGGGCTGTGACTCATAACTGACTTGGCACTTAGAAATATAACATGACTGGAAACTTCGATGATTAGGTCCATCAACTAGAGCAGGGGTAGCGTAGCAAGCCTTCAGAATGGAAGAGCCAACCTTGTCCTTCACAACAATTTAAAATTATTTCAGAGCCATACATATATTTTGATAACCAATTAAATCATCATTATCTAAATATTACTCTTTACATTTTTTTCCAGTTTTGACTTCAGAGCCACATGCATGTACTGAAGGAGTGACATATGGCCTGAGAGCTGCAGGCTGCCGCCCTGGGAACTAGAATATTACAAGATATAGAACTATTAATCACAATTAAACAAGTTCATCATTACTTCAGATCTTTTTTTACAAAAATAAAAAAATATATGAGCAACTTTCTTGTCAACTTAGTTTTCCCTGTTCTCCCGCCTGCACTTTATCTTTCGATTATTCTTCTCTTCCACTGCGGCTGCCCCTGCTTCCCTCCCAATTTTACGTTCTAATGATGAAGGAAAGATTGTGTTTGACTAAGTGAACTAGAAGTTGTTCAAATGGCACATTTTGAAAGCTGTACTATGACTCTTTGGGTAAATCCTACTTACCACCTTGTGGGTGGTAAACTTTTATTAAAATATATGATTGTAAGTAAAAATACTGTTAAAATGATAGAAACTGTATTAACATAAATGTGAGAATATGAAGCTATCGATTCTCCACCTGTCCTCCATATATGTCTCTTCACCTTTGAAAGTGGTGTTTCCGTTTCTCCACCTTTTTATGAAGAATTCTGCACTCTTCCATCTATAGGACATCAGAATGGCAGGCTTTACATCACTGAGGGAATTAAACTGTGTTCTTTTAAAATATTCTTTGTTTGGAGAACAAAAACAAGTCTGAAAGGGCACGATCAGGGATGTAGGGTGCATGGGGTTAAGTTTCCCATGACATTCTTGTAAGACGGCCCTTGTTCTGCTTGACGAATGAGCAGGTGCATTTCCCTGAGGGGGACAATTTTCTTGTCTTAACTTTCCTGGCTGCTTTCACCAGTGCCTTTTTCAATTTCTTTAAACATCTTCATAAGAAGCTCTGTGAGTGCTCTGGATCCTTTGACAAAATCGATGAAGATTCCCTCTTTGGAATTTCCTAAACACAGTCTGTGTCGGCCTCTCTGCCTTGGATTTATTTTCAATGTCTTCCTGAGGTTCCTTAAATCCACCTAGAAACTGCTGTGTTATGAGTGGCAACATTTCAGTAAACTTGTTGCAGCGCTTCAATGATTTTTGGAAGATGTCTACTTAATTTTGTTAAAAATGTGATATCAGTTTTGACTTCAACATTGTCCCCCACCCCACCCCGGCCCATATGCACAAAAGCAAACGATTCTGGATGTCTTCCTGTTGGGCATACGGTTACGACGCATGGGATCTCACAACACAACAACTACTACTTTGAGGAAACAACTCTTCCCCAGTCATACTTCGAGTGCCCTGAAACCCAAGTTTCTCTTATTTTCGCGCTATATAAGACAATGTTCCGCTGCAGTTTACATAGGCTGTTCAATAGCTAATCCCTCAAAGCAGATCCTAGATGCCTTCCTTCAAGTGCACCTCGGTCTGGAAGTTCAGATTAAGCCTATCCACCCTGGATGAGCTAGGTGACATAGCTTCTAGCACCACTTCAATCAGCCACCACAGCATGGCAAATGGACACGCTACTGCTGGTGCAAATAACTCTGAGAGACAATTATATATAGGTCTCTGCTTTCTCTAAGGCCATGCCAATATGCACTTTCTCTTCTTCATCTCACACTTTTTTCACAACTAACTTCAACTACTTTGCTGTGATATCCACCTAGTTCACAAACTGTCAAGTTGCAACATGTGACATATGCGTTCCACCCTCTTCTTTTCTGTCCCATTTTATTAGGTAGAAACTCGCGGAATTGTGATTTGAAAGTCAAAAACAGTTGAAGCTCATAAAATGGTACCCATATCTTTATATGGTATCAGAGTTTAAAAATATCAAAGAGTTGGTGAAAAATTCCAAGCAAGTCTTATGGAGTGGAGAGGGGCTAATATCTTTTATTGCCTGTAAGTGGAAACACATTCTTTACTACTTCCACTTCCCATCCTGAATTATAGGTTGCTGCAGTGTATAACATGTACATCTATCTGCCCCAAACTTAATGACCCAGTGATTATTTTTATTTATCTAGATATAATATTCTGAATGATCAAATGTGTGTGAATGTGTCTTATTTTTAGCAATTTTCCAAATCAAAGATTGAACATGCCCAGGTATATTAGACTTAATTCCCACACAGTTTTCGGACCCAAATGCTATGAATCTCATATTGACTTCTTATCTAAAATTAGAGGCAATTTCAGTGAATTACAAGGTGTTTCATAAGATTGTTTTTAGAAATAGTCCTTTCCTCTGTGTTTTTAATTCCTCCTCGCATCAAAGCCTGCTCCTTTCATCTCCGCTCTGTGGGTGGGGATTTCTCACTGCGGATTTTCCTTCCTTGTTTTCTTCTTCAGTCATTCATTACTTCTGGGCTGCTGCTACTGGAGTACATGGTGGTTTTACTTTTTCCTCATTAAAAAAATGAAACAACCTGGAAGAAAAGCTATCCATACAAATGACTCAATGTTTACCGATCTTTTTGTGGAATAAGAAAATGCCTCGCCTGTTGGCACAAGGGAGAGGATTATGGCCAGGGTGGACTGCAAAAACCTTGAGAGCTGAGCACTTGATTCTTAAATACTTTTGTGGTATAGCATCCCTGAGAGACTTACCCAAAACCCCTCTCTGAATCTTGACTGCCTAGATATGGGGTTAATTAGAACCAGATTTCTGTCGCGTTATTGAAATGTCCACCTCTAAGAGTTACGTTAACCAATTGGGATTTTAAGCTCTCCCACTTAGTATTCCCAGTTCTCAGATGGCAGTTTATTGCTTTCTTTTTGCTCAAAGTTACATAGTAATGTAGTATGTGCACTTACGATGACAATAAACAGATACTATCTTGGGGTATTTTAAAATGTATAACCAAAATTTGGGGAATACATTTACTGGATCCTGTTCATTCTCTCATTTCTTAACATTTAAATTTAAATTTACTGGATCCTGTTCATTCTCTCATTTCATTTAAACATTTTTCTTGTTTAAAATGTAATAGAACTTCAGTATCTACATTTAAGCTCTGGAGACTAAAAAGATGCTATTAAAGAGGACAATGACAAGCCATTTGCAAAATGTTGGCACAGTAATTCTCAGTGTTTGCTTTTTACATCCCCAATATTGCAGCCAAGAAATATTGAATAAAAAATGTTACCAACCGTCTTAGAGAAGATAAGTCAAAGAGAAATCTGTGATGAAAATTAGGTGGTATGGAATCTCAGTTCCCTTTTTGTTTGCTTGCTTAATCTAAATTATATATATGTATATGTATATATTTATATGTTTATCAAGTAGGAGAAGTGCATAGTATATAGTTGGCAAGATACTGAGATGTGGCTTGGCAGTTTTGCCAATCAATCTACCCCTGGGCTGTAGATTGGGGCAGTGGAACCAGTTAATATACAAATAGATAAAGAATGTTAAAAAAAAAAAAACAGGATGTTTCTTTGAGGACTACGGGGGGGCTTGACTAAGTCATGGTATTTTCAATTGCTTCATATACATATGTAATTTGCACATTAAATAAAGATGACTGAAGAAGAATCCATGTATTTGAACTATGGCATTGGCAGAGTATTGAAAAAATTTTTCTATTGATCATGATGTTATCACCTTCAAAGTACTCTTCATGATACTTAATATTTCTGTCAAATCTGTGATTCCATTCTTGGAAACATTTTTCAAACTTGTCTGTTTGGATGGCTGACAGCACCTCCCTCATATTTTTCTTTACCTCTTCTACATCGTCAAACCATCTTCTACATGTCCTTTCATGTCCCTCTTCATTCACGGAAAAAAGAAGACCCATGGAATGAGGTCAGGTGAGTAAGGTGCATGGGGCAAGAGAAGCAGGCTGGTTTCTTCCAAAAGCTGGTGCATTGATATGGCTGAGTGAGCAGGTGCATTTTCATGATGGCAAAACCAGTCCCCCATCTGCCACAAACCAAGCCTATTTGTCGCACACTGTTTGTTATCTTTTCAGAATTTCTGAATAGAAAGCTTGATTAATAGTTTGACCTGGTGGAATGTACCCCAAATGCACTACAAGCTGACATCATGCCCGTTGGCTGAGTTGTCCCATGAAACAATGCTCTTGAGCTTCCAAACCCAGAAAACCAATCTTGGAGGGTGTTCAGTTAAGTCTGTAGAACATCCTTATTTGTATCTTCAATGAACATATGTGTCTGCACCCACATCTTTGTATTTACACATACTCTTGGTGGCCCTGGGGGATAAGCATTGAGCTTTTTATTTCAAGTTCTCTGGTACGAACTCACTAACCACTCTGAAGGAGAAAGGTGAGGTTTTTTTCTCCTGTAAAGATTTTCAATCTCAATAACTCTAAGGTGCAATTCATTTCTGTCCTATGTAAGATCACTCTGTGTTGGTATCAAGTCTTTGGCAGTGGAGTCTAACACTTCAAGGCATTCTGGTGGTGCAGTCATTAAGCATTTGGATGCTGAAAGGTTGTTCATTAGAACTTGTCAGCTGCTCTAAGGGAGAATGATAGGGAAGTCTCTTTCCTAGGGATTAAAGCCTTATAAACCCTCTGGTCATAGTTCTTCTCTGTCCTGTAGGGTCTCTATGAGCAGGAAATGACTTAATGGTAATAGGTTTGGTAATAAAGCAAGTTATGCTCTTATTTCACAATTTGCACACAAAATATCTCAATGACTTCAACTGAATTCAACATAGTATTATAGAACCAGTACTTCTATTCAGTCTCATGTGTGCAGCTACCTGTAACTAACCATATACCAGTGTGTGCTTAAACCCTTTTTAACTTTATTGTCCTTCAATCACAATATCTGCATTTAGTGTATTGCCAAAGCAATTAAAACTAACTTTACCGGTCTCTCTTATCCCCAGTAACTTCCAATGAACATTAATATTGCTATATCTATCTTTCATTATCTTTTGATAAAAGAGAGAACATACAATGTTTGTGCTTATGGTTGATTTATTTCATATAACATTATGATTTCCAGGTTGATCTGTGCTATATTTTGAACACCTGTTTCATTATTTGTCACTGTAAAATATTCCCATATATATGTATGTGCTTATCACAATTTGCTTATCCAGAATTTGCAAATCTAGAATTTTATGGACACTTGTTTCCACTTCGTTGCCATAATGAATAAAGCTGCAATAACCATATGTATGTACATGCTGTGTGCACATGTCTATTATGTCCCAATGTTTAAATTTCCAGGTATACACCACAAGTTGTCTGTCAGTTAGTTCTACTGGGGTGTCTTGTGTGCTGGTGTGATGCTGGGAGCTATATCACTGGTGTATCAAATGCCTAGAGGGTCACTCCAAGTGAATAGGTTTCAGTGGAGCTTCCAGACTAAGAAAAGACAATGAAAAAGGAATTAGCTGCCTACTTCTAGGAAAGTAGACTCTGAAAACTGAATGCATAGAATTGAACCATTATTAATTACTGAAAGCCAAACAATGGAAACAGAGCATTGGAGTAGATAGTGCTGGGTGGAGGATGGACCCCTTGACTTCAAAGTCCCTGCTTTATCAAACAGCTACTTTATGAAGACACAGTCGGCCATGGGGATGCGAGTGGAGTAAAACCTTGAGAGTGGAGGCTTTGGGATCTTTGTTTGTGAAAAGAAACACTTCAAACATATAATATTCAGAAGTTGGAATGTGCAAAGTATGAATCTAGGACAACTGAGAGTTGTGAAACATGAAGTGGAACTCATAAAATCAAGATCCTAGGCATCAGTGAGCTGAAATGAACCAATACTGACCATTTTTAATCAGAAAATCCTGTGGTTCACTATGCCGGCAATGACACAATCCAGAGGAATGGCATTGCATTAATTGTCAGAAAGGATATTTCAAGATCGGCTCTGAAGTTTACCACCTGTTTGTCGGGCTCTCACACTGTAGCTGCACTGTGTGTTGCTGTGATGCTGGAAGCTGTGTCCCTGGTGTGTCCAATGCCAGCAGGGTCGCCCACAGTGAACTGGTTTCATCAGACCTTTTACGCTAAGAACAGATAAAGCCGAAGGAATGGGCTGGTATTGGCAATTTTGAATCAGAAAAGCATATGATTTACAAGGCAAGGGATAATACAATCAAGAAGAATTACATGGCATTTATTGTCTAAATAGAAAATACAAAATCCATTATGAAATACAGTGCTGTCTGTGTTAGGATTATATCTCTCCAGTTTAGAATAAATCAATAAAATTATTATTCAAATTTATGCAACAATCACAAAAGCTAGTCATGAAAAATTGGAAGAATTATACCAATTATTTCTGTCAGAAATGAATCAAACATGCTCTCATGATTCATTGGTAAATATTGGCAATTGGAATGTAAAAGTTGAAAGCAAAGTGGAAGGAATAGAAGTTGGAAAATATGGTCTTGGTGATAGAAATGAACCTCAAGGTAATATGATAGAATTTTGCAAATCACACGCTTCTTCAAAGCAAATACCCTTTGTCAACGACACAAAAGGCAACTGTACACATGGACTTCTCCAGATGAAATACACAAAAATCAAATTGACTACTACTGTGAGAAAAAAGCATGGAGAAGCTCAATACCAGCAACTAAAACCGGGGCATGGGCTAACTGTGGAATAGTCCACCAATTGTTCAAATATAAGTTCAAATTAAAGCTGAAGAAAATTAAAGTAAGTCAATCCGAGTCAAAATGCAACCTTGGGTCTATCCCACCTGAATTTTTAGAAGCTCTCAAGAACTGATTCGATGCATTGAACATTAATGACAGAAGACCAGATGAGTTGTGAGAGGACATCAAGAGCATCAGTCACACAAAAAAGTACAAGGTCATTAAAAAGAGAGAAAAGAAAGAAAGGATCAGAGTGAATGTCCGAAGAAACTCTGAAAGTTGCTCTTCATCATAGAGTAACGACATCAAATGGGAGAGTGAGGAAGTCAAAGAGCTGAACAGAAAATTTCGGAAGGCATTTCAGGAAGACAAAGTCAAATATTATCATTAAATGTGCAAAGACCTATAAGTAGAAAGCCAAAAAGGGTAAAACCCACTCAGAATATCTGAAATTGAAAGAACTCAAAAGAAAACACACATCCCCATGACTGCATTAATAAGCAGCTTCATGATTAATGAAGAAAATATTGAAGGTTTCATTTTACTTGTATTCCCATCAATGCCCATGGAAGCAGCAGTCAGGGCCACTGCTATCAGGATAAAGACCCAGACAGAGCTTGGCATCTGGTCTCGGGCCATGCAATCCTTTAATACGGTCTCTCAAACAATGTTGTGGCATGACTGTCTAAAGTTGACGAACCATTTATTACTCCTTATTTATACTTCTAAAAAACCCACTTCTTCAGAGGAGGCTCTACGTCAGATGGGGTCATGTTTTCATTTATCAGGAAGTGGGAGAGGACGAAATAGTTCCTGTCATACAATATTTCCTATGGTTCCTCAAATTTAATAGTTTATACCTACAATGGTGCTATTAAAGAGACTAAATTACTCCATTGGAGTTTATTTTTACTCCACCAAGATGAGTTCCTCTTCATAGTCAATGAGACACAAGGAAATATCTTTCTGGTATTCCCTGCTTTCAGTCAATATTCACCTATCAGCAATGATATTCCTTGTTTAACATCCTCTTCTGAATCTGTCCGGCATCTCTGGTACCTCCCTGTCAATGCACTGTTGCAAACATTGTTAGATGGTCTTCAGAAGAATTGTATTTGTATGTGATATCAATGATATCATTCTTTAATTCGAGTATTCTTAGGGTCGCCTTTACTTGGGCGGGACACAAATATGGGTCCCTTCCAGTCGGATGGTCACGTAGTTGTCTTCCAAATGCCATGGCATAGATGAGGGAGTGTTTCCCGTGCTTTATCAGTCTGTTAAATATTGTAATTGGTATACCATCAATTCCTGGAACCTTATTTTTGGTTAATGCTTTCAGTGCAGTTTCAATGTCTTCCTTTAGTCTTATTGGTTCTTGTTCACATGCTACCTCCTGGAAAGGTGGATGTTCACCAGTTCTTTTTAATACAGTGATACTGTGAATTCTTTCATTCATCTTTGGATGCTTCCTGTATCACTGAATATCTTGGCCATAGAATCTTTCAATATTCCAGCACAGTGCTTGTGTTTTCTTCTTCAATTTAAGATATGTTGAGCGTGTTCTTCCTTTTGGGATTTCTAACTCTAAGTATTGGCACATTTTATTATAATATTTATCTTTGTCTTCTTGAGCTTCCCTTAGAAATTTTCTATCCAGCTCTTGGACTTCCTCATTTCTTCCATTTGCTTTAGCCACTCGACGATTAAGTGCAAGCTTCAGAACCTCTTTTTTTTTTTTGCTTCAGAATCTCTTATGCTATTCACTCAGACATTTTCTTGTTTTTCTATCTTTTTGACGACCTCATGACTGATGCTCTTGATGCCCTCCCACAGCTCATCAGGTCTTCTGTTATTAGGGTTCAATGCATTCTCACAATATAGGTGGGATAGGCTCAGAGTGGTATTTTGGCTCTCATGGACTTACTTTAATTTTTTCAGCTATATCTTGAACTTACACAGAAACAAATTGATGGTTTGTTCCATAGTCAGCTCTTGGCCTGGATTTCCATGCTGATATTGAGCTTTCCACAGATGTAGTAAGTTGGATTTCTTTGTGTTCCAAAGAAATTCATGTGTATAATTGCTTTTCATGTTGTTGGGGCAAAAAATGTATTTACTATGAACAAGTTGTTGATCTTACAAAATTCTTTCATGTGATCTCCAGCCTCATTTCTATCACTAAGACCAACTTTTCAACTACAGTTCCTTCCTCTTTGCTTCCCACTTCTGCATTCCAATGGCCAATAATTATCAATGCATCTTGATTGCATGTTTGGTTTAATTCCGACAGAAGATGTTAGTAGAATTCTTGAATTTCCTCGTAACTGTTTTTGTGATTGGTGCGTAAACTTGAATGATAATTGTATCAATTGGATTTCCTTAAATGTGAGTAGATATTGGAATTTCTTTTTTTGCCCATGAATGCAAGTCAATTCCTCTTGATTTTGTTATTCTTGGCATAGTAAATCATATAATTTTCTGATTCAAAATGTCCAATACCAGTCCACTTCAGCTCACAAATGCCGAAGATATTGATCATTATGCATTCCATTTTATTTTGATGACTTTGAATTTTACTACATTTATACTTCACACATTTTGAGTGCCAATCTTTAGCGGAATTTTCTGTCATGGAACAAGTAGATATAATGGAACCCTGAACAAATTCAGGTTTCAGCTATAGGAAGCTGAACAGGCCAAGTATCAAGTTTGATCCAGCATAGTCAAGATTACAATGGTTTCTGCCTGATTGTAAGACTTTTTGAGACTCTTTCCTGTGGCTAAAATGGATTTGCCAGTGATTTAATCTGACTTGATACTCTGCAGATGGGTTTACTCTTCCTTCCTTGAAATTTAATCATTTGATTACCATATGTCATGATGTGTTTTTTTGGGGGGGGGGTTCAATCTAACTGGTGTTCTCTCTGCTTCCTGAATGGCTATCGTCTCCTTTGTGCTATTGGGGAAATTTCTTCCAAGAATACACTTCCTATTTAAATATATGCTTATTTATTTCTTCCTGTTCTGGGACCCCAATAATTTTGTTTGACTGTTTCTCTCATTTACTGAATTCTGCTTGGTTATCTTCAAGGTTGAGGATTTGCTTTTCTATTTCTTCCATTCTATTGTTGAGATCACCGAACTGTTTATCATGTACAAAGATAAGCCATATTCTCAAGCATTCTTTCACTGGCAGTTCATGGGCTGCTTCTTCTGTGTAAACCATTGAGTTTGGGTCTTAATTAACTGTCTTTTGCTTCTCTGGATTTTTACTGATAGCTGCTGGTGCCTATTATTGCTTGTGTCACGTGTTGGGTGAGCTGATGGCGGAGCATAATCTTCTGGATGTGTAGGGTGGGGAGAAGCTAGTTATTTAGGTCAGGGGAGGATCATATGGGTGCTGAAAACATATTGTGCGTATATAGGGAGGGAGTATTGGGTGAGTAGGATGATTATGGTTAAGGAACTCAAGAGTAGTTTTAAGTTGTGGTATTAATTATAGGAAACCTTCTCTTAGGTAGAGTAATTTTTAATGAGTTGGAAAAGAGATTAATGGGAGATGCAATATTACTAGGTAAGTTAAAGGAGATTGTGTGTTGCTGAGGTGGAGGGAACAGGTTCCAGAGGTTATCATAGTTGGGATAAAAGAGGGGTATAATGAATCCACTAAAATCCCTATTACCACCATGTATTATGTAGGGTGAGTGAAGGTTTTCACTTGTTGTGCTTATAACAGTGGATTCCTGCACATCTTAGAACTATCCACTCCTTATTTGTGGTCCTAGTTCAGTGGTTCTCAACCTTCCTAATGCTGCGACCCTTTAATACAGTTCCTCATGTTTGGTGACCCCCCCACCATAAAATTCTTTTCATTGCTACTTCAGAATTGTCATTTTGCTACTGTTATGAATTTTAATGTAAATATCTGATATGCTGGATGTATTTCCATGGTTACAAGTTGAACATAATTGAAGCATAGTAATTAATCAAAAACAATATGTAATTGTGAAATGTTTATTTCTAATTACAAATAAATGAAATTTTGTCTTGAAGTGGTGTAGCATGGGTAACAGTCTTTACGCTGAATACGATACTCATATGTGGGCACATCTGCTTGTGGGCGGACCCACCTGGAGACAGAGGAGCAGTATTTCAGTTCCTAAAACCATCGGAAATACATGTTTTTCGATGGTCTTAGATGACCCTTGTGAAAGGGTTGTTCAACCTCCCAAAGGGGTCATGACCCACAGGTTAAGAACCACTGTCCTAGGGTGTAAGTGGGCTATTATGGATACCCGGGGAAGAGGAGCTTCTGACCAGAGGGTTATCTAGCCTCTGGCCAGAAAGCCACTAAGAAATCCTGGAATTCAGGGTTTCATTTCCTCTGGTGGGGTGAAAAGTTTTGTATTTCCTTCCTCAAAACAAAGTAGGAGCAATTATACCAACTTACTGGAACCTGCGGTGCTGCAGATTCCAGCAGTAACTCTGTTTCCCTGGTATTGGATCTCTCTCTAACTAGCTGTGACTATTTATCTGCAGAGCCATCAGGGGAGGGAGCTGGGTCTTGACTGGGGATTATCACCAGTGGGAATTCTACTTTTCAGGCCACCACAGCTTCCAACATCTGGGCCTCCAGCAGCCAGCACAGGCATCTGTGGCATACGTTCAAGGTACAGACTGTCCTAGGCCACTTCTGGCCACTGGAGAGCCACTGAACAGGCACAGGGGTAGGGGGGAGGGCTAGGGGAAGAAACCTGGAGTTGTTTCTGCATGTCCTGGTGTCACATCCCATTCCCCCAAATAGCTACCAACCCCACAAATATGGTAATCCCCCAGTGAGGTCTTCATGCAGATGATCCTACATCAGCGCCATCTCCCCAGAGCTTCCTTACTTGTGGTTTATTGATTATGCCAAGGAAATTGGCTGTGTTAATCATAACAACCTATGGATAGCCTTGAGAAGAATGAAAATTCAGATTACTTCATTGTGCTCATGTGGAACTTATTAATGGATCAAAAAGCAGTTGTGCAAACAGAACAAAGGGATGCTGTCTGGTTTAAAATGAGGGAAAGTGTGTGTCAGAATCTTCTCACCATTCTTATTCAATCTGTATGCTGAGCAAATCATCAGAGAAGCTGGATCATATGAAGGACAGTGTGGCATCAGGATTGGTGTAAAGCTTATTAACAATCTTCACTATGCAGAGAACACAACCTTGCTTGATGAAAGTGAAGAGGACTCGAAGCACTTGCTGATAAAAGATAAAGGATTGTAGCCTTCAGTATTGATTCCAATTCAATGTAAAGAAGACCAAAAATTCTCACAAGTGGCCCAATAGGTACCTTCATGATACATAGAGAAAAGGTTGAAGTTGTCTAGGATTTTGTCTTGCTTGAAACCATAATCGATACTCTTGGAAATAACAGTCAAGAGAGAAAAAGATGAATTTCATTCGGTAAATCTGCTGCACAAGACCTCTTTAGAGTATTGAGAAGCAAGGATGTTACTTGGAGGGTTAGAAAATGCCTGACTCAAACCATAATCTTCAATTGCCTCATATATATTTGAATATCAGACATTGAATAAAGAAGATGAGAGATGAATGAATGCATTTGAATTGTGATTCTGGAGAAAAATATTTAAAGTACCTGCTAAAAGGACAAACTGATCTGTCTGTCCTAGAAGTAAGACCAGAGTGCTCCTTAGAGACAAGACTGACCAGATTTCATCTTACAAACTTTGGGTATGGTGTCAGGAGAGACCAGTTCTAATGGAAGCACATCATGTTTGGTAAAGAAGAGAGGTGGTGGAAAAGAGCAAGACCCTCAAGTGGATAGATTGACATGGTGGCTGCAACAATGGGCTCATGTGTATGAACAATTGTGAAGATGGTATAGGACTGTGCAGTGTTTCCTCCTGTTGTACATAATGTCATCTATGGGTCAGAACCGACCCAATGGCACCCAGCAACCATCACAGCAGAATGTTCTTATTTATGGTACAGCCTGATGCAACATAAGAGTGCTTTCTTAGCGGTGTGGCCTATTTCCTAGATAAGTTCATGCTGTGGGTAGCGAAGCTTGCTTCTTGTTGTTCTGGATCTGGCACCTAACTCATCGACCATAGTTAATGTAACCATCGTCTGGTTATTTTCTCTGCGGGCATTAGCCTGACCTGCAGAGTTTGGATTTACCTGCCTTTTCATCCACCAGTCTTGAGTCTTCTTTGTTTTTCTGCTTCCTGGTTCATCATTCCATGGGAGTCAGAAGAAACCTCTAATGTAAGACTTCACTCACAGACTTGAAACTGGAGTAGATTTACCCACTTCTACAATTGTGTGAGCCATTTTCTTGATCTAAATTTCTATCTATCTATACACACACACACACACACACACACACACACTCACTCACACACATATTAGCTGAACTTCTAGAAGCTCTAGTCAGATTCAGAAGAGTACACTGAATGAGGAATGCCACTATTGATATCATATGAAACTTTACCTAAAGCAGAAAAATCTGAATTAAATTCACCCATATTATATTGACTGTATGAATACATTTGGCCCAGCATCTTTCAGCTAATTGATGTCAGATGCTATCAATCCGAATGATTGAAATAATGAGTGGCTCAATATCTTTTCTGGAAGATTCACAAATTTTTCCTCGAAGAGTGACCCTGATGATATCTGAAATGTGGGTGGCATATTTCTCATCATCACAGTAGGGTAAACTGACAGATGGGTGATGGTGAATATATGAGGATCCATAAAATGCATAACAGTTCTGAGTAGCTCATTGTAGCAATCTTCACATTGCCCTCCTGAATGAGACATACTGGAAATATGAAGTACTCATAATCTTTGACTGAGTTCTTGCAGCTAGAGAGCAGCATGTGATTTAGTTTCTACCATTCTGTGGTACTCCTGGGGGGGTTGCATTCAGAGCTAAGTAGGGTATAAAACAGAGAGGAAGCTTTTGTTTTGTTGAAGAGAGCTCTGAGACAGACAGTGTGGGTTTGTATTTACTTGTTCTGCCCCCGCCTCCCAGTGGCTTCCTAATGTGGCACCTTTTTTCACTCCTGCGGAATCCCTCCTGTAACCATTACAAGAGAATTGTGATGCTGAAGACTGGGAAATATTCTTGGAAGCCAGCTTTGAACTGTCTCTTCCAGACCCTGGTTTTTTAAGATACTTAATACAAAAAAAAATGTATTTCTGTTAATGTGGCCAGAGGAGTTTTGTTTGCAATTGTACCCTGCTGGTGCTATTAACTGCTGTCAACTTTGACTTGTGATGCATTATGTATAATGTAATGAAACATTGCACAGCCCTCTTCCATCTTCATGATTATTAGTATATTTCAGTGGTTATTGTGTCAATTCCTCTCTTTGATGGTAACCTACCCAATTTTAATAATTCTTTATGCCCAGAGATTTTTAAACAATGGCATCAATATTACATGCCTGGTAAATTCTGTTGACAGTAATTAAAAAACAACTACAGCCCTAATGGAAACTGCCAGAAGTCTTAGTCAGATTCAGAAAAGTTCATAGAATGAGAAATATCACTATTGATCTCATAGGAAACTTGGCCTAAAGCAGAAAATATCTGAATTAAATTCACCTATGTTATATTGACTGTGTGAATGCATATGGCCCCGTGGATATTTAACATACTGTGGATAACATTATACAGAGACAGCAGCACATGGATGAAGACATTGTCAAAGAGAACAAGGGACACTACACTGTTCAGAACTGCAGTATACTTAAGGGTAAATAGCAGGCTTGATTTCTTTCATATACTTATTCAATCTTTATACTGAGCAAGTGATGAAATCAGCTGCCTAATATGAAGAAGAATGCAGCATCATGACTGGAGCAAGATCTCTGTTATGTAGCCCATAAAACCTATTTGCTGAAAATGAAGAGGATTGGAAACACTTACCAATGAAAATCAAAGACTTCAACTTTTAGTATGGATTACACCTATGAAGAATGACAGTAAACTACATCTTGCTTAAACTACATACAGCAGTTAAGAATTATTGCTTTCGGCCAAGATCCTCCTGATGTGAGAAATACCATTCCGTTTTTCATGTCCTCTAATGAATCTGGCTTGAATTTCTGGCAGCTCCCAATCAAAGCACTGTGGCAACTGTTTTTGAATTAGCTTCAGTAAAATTGTACTTCATGTGATGCTAATGATATTGTTCATTATACATTCCCTTGGAATTGGCACAAATATGTATCTCTTCTAGTCATTTGTTCAGGTGGCTGTCTTCCAAATTTGGGGGTACAGTGCTTCATCAGTTTGTTGAAACATTTCAATTGGTATTCAGTAAATCTACGGAGATTTATTTTTCACCAATGCCTTCAGTGCAGTTTATATTTCTTCCTTTAATACCAATTTTTCTTGATCATGTGCAACCTCTTAAAGTGACTGAATGTCAACCAGTTCTTTCTGGTACAATGATTGTGTATTTTTTCATCTTCTTTTGATACTCTCTGTATTGTTCAATATTTTGTCTATAGTATCCTTCTGTGATAGCTACATAATTGGTTGTCAATTTGAGACTTAAGAGTGAAGGGGTGGAGTTAGCCTGTCAATCATGTTGCAGCTTAATGACCTCATTTGGAACCACTAAGGAGATAACTAGCTTGCTGGGGTGGACACACACACACACACACACACACACAAGCACACACACTCTGCTTCATCTTCCTGCTGACAAGACACATGCAGCTACGATAGAGTTCTGGAGCTGAAGGAGCCACGTGGAGACCCACGCAAATGCTGAGATGCTTCTACCACCACTGGATCTACAAGACTTTCCACCCACTGACCTGTGCTCATCCTGCATTCGGCATCATTGCACGCATTTTGTGAGTCTGAAGAGGAATTTATAAATTGGTATTGGACATATGGGCTAAAATAATATTTATGGACTTTATCTGGATTCAGTTGGGATGTTTTCTCAATATTCAATTGCTCTTGTATCTAAAACTGCTTCTTATACACATATGACTGTCTATGAATTTGTTCTCAAGTCTACTCAGACTAAGATGAGCATATTCAACTTCAGTTTTTCAGCTCCAGGTTTGAATTCTTTCCTTCAGTTCTTTCAGATTGAGAAATGCCAAGCTTGTTCTTCCCTTTCAGTTTCCCAACTCCAGGACCTTGAGCATTTCATTACAATATTTTCATTTCTCTTTTTTTACTCAGATCCTTTATTTATTTTCTTCCATTTGTTTTAGCTCTTTGTTGCTGTTGTTCAAGAGTATATTCAGAATCTCTTCTAACTTCCATTTTGGTCTTTATTTGATGTTTTTTGAATGATATTTTGCTTTTTTCATATATGACATTTACTATGTCATTTCACAACTACTCTGGCATTCAGTGCAGGAAATTTATTCTTAAATAGTGTTCAATTAAGGTAGAATATACTCAAGGTAGTATTTTGGCTTTTCTGGATTTGTTTTCATTTTCTATAGTTTCAACTTGAAACTGAATATGAACAATTGATGTCTGTTCCACAATCATCCTCCGGCCTTGTTTAATCTGATGATAATGAGAGTCTCCATTGTCTCATTCCACAGATGTAGTCAACGTGATTCCTGTATATTCTATCGGGATATATATATATATATATATATATATATATATATATATATATCTCCACTACTTATGTGTTTTAAAAAAGGATATTTTCAGTTATTAATTTATTTGTCTTGCAAAATTCTATCACAGGATCTCTAGCTTTTTTCTATCACCAAGGTCATATTTTACCACTACTGATCATTTTTATTTTTCAACTTTCCCATTCCAATTATTATCAATACATCTTGATTACTCATTTGATCAATCTCAGACTGCAGAATTTTGTATAATTCTTTAGCTTCTTCATCATTGGCTTCAGTGGTTGCTGAATAAACTTAAATAATAGTCTACTAACTAGTATTCCTTGTAAGCTTATGGATAATATCCTATCATAGATAGTGTTGTACTTGAGAATCTTTCCTGAAATAGTCTTTGTAATGATGAACATGAGGTCATTCCATTACTTTTCAAATTATAATTTATGTCATGGTAAACCATATGTTTATTTGATTCAAAATAACTAATACCGGGTAACTCCTGTGACATTGATCTTAATGAGTTTTATTTTTACCAATTTATAAATTCCCTAGATTCATACTTCATACATTATACATTTCAGCTATTAATGGATATTTACAACTCTTTGTTCTCATAGTAAGTTATGGTCTGTCATCAAATGGAAGTCCAGAACTCTTTATTCCACCCATGTCAGTAAGGCCCACTGCACTTGAAGAGGGCAGCTCCTTTCCAGTTTTATTTTGAGATCCTTCAACTTGAGGGCTTCGTCTTCTGGCACAGTGTCAGAAAATTTATTCAAAAGTGTTCTGGTGACTAATTTTTTAGAAGTGGACTCTATTTTTTTAAAAAAGTTTATTAATATGCCTTTGTCTGGAAACTCAACTGAAACCTGCCAAGCATGGGGGACCCTGTTGGTATTTGAAATGCCAATGATATAGCTTCCAGCGTCACAGAAGCCCACAAGTCATCCTAGGATGACAAAGTGACGGACAAGTGATGAATTTTGCCCACATAACCCTGAAATATTATAATTCAAGGGTTGATTTTTTTTTTCAGTTATTTCAGTTTAAGAAATGCTGATTGTGTTCTTCCCTTTTGATTTGATAAATGCCAGGTCTTTTCACATTTAAATATAATCCAAATAATCTGTCTCTCAACTAAGTCCCCCTTTAACTATTCTAACCAGCTTCTATGCGTCACCATTTCTTCCTTTCAATTTAGTTACTTTATGTCCAAAAGTGGTTTTGAGAGGCTCTTCTGATAGATCCACTTTGGTGGTGTTTTTGCTTTCTGTCTGTTGGATGATGTTTGCTTCTTTACGTACGATATCCTCCAGGTCACCCCACAGATGGCCTTTAGGTCATTAGTAGTCAGCGCATCAAATCTACCCTTGGGAAGGTCTTAAAAATACTCAGCGTTGTACTCTGCCTCTTGTGAACTTTTAAATATTTTCTTCATCTTCAATTAAAAAATTGATGGGCATCTTCTGCAGTTGATCCCTGGTTTGGTTCTGGCTGATGATACTGTCTCTTCCTACATATATACTAATTTGATTTGATTTCTTTTTCAACGTCATAAACTGTGACTATAAGCATAGACTTCACTGGATAGAACATACAAGAATCATTTAACACGCTCATAAAACTCTGAGAGAGATGCTTCAATACCTTCTGGGGACTGGCACTGGCCCTAGTACAGCACTGCACATTGGTTTGCTCAATGAATATTTTGCTTGGTTGGGAGGTTTTCTAATGTGGCTGCTAATGGCTGTGTGGGCAGCGACAGAAGGCTTGGATTCAAAACAAAGAGGAGAATTAGGGTTAAAATGATTTTTCTTTCAGGGATAGCTCCCAGGGTAGTATTCTGAGCATAAATTTAGCTTGGCTGATCTTTTGTAAAGGAAGTAGAGTAGTCTTTATTTATTTTGCAAATGAAATAACCAAGGATTCGGTCTTTGATTTCTCACCGGATAAGGTTGTAAGTCCTGAAAAGGTCTTCAGATCCCTTGACTTTGCTGCCCCAATGTGAACCTTCCTACTAGTTCCCGTGAGTAATATTTAGGCTTTGATCTCTCTTCTGGTCATTCTATGTGTCCATTGTCATTTGTCATTATAGATATATTTGCTTCTTGTTATTTACCAGTTAATCCATTTGCTAATTCTGGTTTAATATCTGAAAGTTGTGATATTTGGTGGCAGTACCAACTATCCCATTATAATGTAAGCACGTGTGCATTATATAAACAGGGTGGTATTACCCTCCTTAGGGAATTTATAACAATGTCATGGCTTTTTATCCCATATGTTTTAAATAAAATGTTTCTTAACTAAACTGGTTATTTAATGTATTTAACCTAAAAGAATTAACTTTACATAACCTAGAAGGGAATAGGTCAAAGAGATGCAGGTGCAGTGAATTGTTTAATGTGGCTCTTCTAGACAAAGTCTCTAACTCTCACCAAATGACCTTTCTCTGTATGGGTTTTGTAAGAAGGTGGGGGAATATACTGATAGGATTCCCCTGTGAGTTACCGTGAACAAGAGTCCTTGGCATGCCATATGGTGACTATACAATGAGCCTCAGAGGAGCTTAAGGAAAGAACCATTACCGACAAGAGCCAGGTGTGGAGAGCATCCTCTGCACCCGAGATCCCTGTGCAGTGTGCATCTCTTGGATGCAGAAGACAGCTAGGCTGTCAAAGAAGCAGCAGCAGGACCCGGAGCCAGAGCACAGAACTGAAGGAAAGATTTTGTGCACAAAGCTGACTTGTGGAGTTGAGTGCCTCTCAGCACTTAATAGTAGACACTGGACATGCTAACCCTCGGAATTAAAACTCCGTGCCCTTGGCATGAGCCTTCGTGGAGCGGGGTGCTTCTGGGAACTGACTTCAGAGAGCTGCTCGGCTGAATGCCTTCAGGTTGAGGCTTCCAGTGGAGTGGTAAACCATTTTGGGCATTTTTAGCAGACCTGAAAGAACTTTGTAACATGTCCTTATGAACAACTCTACCCTGAGCATTTCTCACAGGCATTACAACTTATTAACTTCCTTAACAAACCCTTCAATCATGCATTTTGTCTGCTCTGTGTAGCCATTCAAATGTCTATTCGATACTTAAGGCAACACAGAGATAATATTTATTGGGCCTTAATTGAGTGAAACATTGTGCTAGCCAATGGAAGTTCTTTAATCTTCAAAATGTTTTATGAGGAATTAATTTGAGTGCTTGAAGTTAACCCAGAGCTATAGGGATTTGAATTTAGTTGTAACTGGTTTCTTAATACACAATTTTCCTTTTTATTTTATTTAGATTTTTTGCAGTGTTCAATCATTGTTTTTCTTCCTGGACTCCTGGACACCATCTCCCTTTATCCCCTTTTATCACACACCTGAAACCCTTCTTCTACTTGCTGTCCCTATAAATTCATCCGTTCTAGGTTCATATACTGAAAGACAGAAAAACACAACTTCAAGTGGGTGACACCCCCCCCCCCCAATGACATGACACCGCTGAGATAAACCCTACTATGAAGAAACAAAAGCAAAGCCAAGTTAGCCTTGTTGGAAGTGAACTGTGGAAGTCAGCTGCTTCAGGGTTGTCTTAGGTTTCACCTTCACTCTCAGTATCCTTTCTTTCACTTTTTTCCATATTAAGTACAGAAAAATGAGAATCGCATGTAGGAAACCATGGATCCTTAACCCAAAGTTACAATTAGCTATATAATGCTACATATTGTTGGGTAAAATACTTCACTTATTTTGCCTTATTTTTTCTTATTTGTAAAGGAATGGTGTAGACTAACCGTTCAGTGATTCTCCATGCCACCTTTCCTAGACTATGAAAATGTATTCAAGCGGTGAGAATAGAGTTCATCTTCCCACAATGTTGTGGAAAATAATGAGCTTTTGCTGCTGTATGAAAATAAAATTTTACTTACATTATACAGTAGATTGTCTAGGTCAGTGTTTTAAAAATTTTCAGTCAGTTAATACTTGACTAGGACGCTGGTGGTACAGTGGTTACGTGTTTGGCTGACAACAGTAAAGTCAGCAGTTTAAAACCACAAGGTGCTCCTTGCTGGAAACAGGAGGATTTTTTTGCTTCGGTAAAGAGTTACCATCTGGGAAATTCACAGGGGGCAGTTCTACCTTGCTCTATAGGGTCGCTATGAATCAGAGTCAACCTAATGGCAGTGACTGAGTAAATATTTGAGTGATCATATAGTGCTGCCTGGGAGGAGATAAAAATACTTCCTAAAATATATCTCATTTGATCTCTGTATTGAAGGATGTGAAATAGTTTACCAAAAAAGAAAGGAGCAAGTCAGGGAGCAGTGTAGCAAAGATGAAGCATACAACTTTCCTCTAGTTATTGAATGGATCCTTCATGATCCTAATTCTACCTTACAAATCTGGCTAGACCAGAGGATGTACACTGGCACAGACAGGAACTGGAAACACAGGGAATCCAGGAGGATGATCCCTTCAGGACCAGTGGTGAGAGTGGTGATATCAGGAGGGTGGAGGTAAGGTGAGGGAGCAAGGGGGAACCGATTACAAGGATCTACATATAACCTCCTTTCTGGGGGATGGACAACAGAAGAATAAGTGAAGGGAGACAGTATAAAATATGACAAAATCATAATAATTTATAAATTATCAAGGATTCGTGAGGGAGGACAGGGAAGGAGAGGGAAAACAAGGAGCTGATACCAAGGGCTCAAATAGAAAGCAAATTTTGAGAATGATGATGGCAACAAGTGTACAAATGTGCTTGACACAATGGATGGATGGATGGATTGTGAAAAGAGTTGTATGAGCCCCCAATAAAATGATTTTTTAAAAAAGAAAGGAGAGTAATACTTTTACTTGGGAGTAAAATACATTCCTATGTTTTTATGTTATCACATTTCTATGTTATCGTGCAATGGCACACGTTTTGTTGGTGAACAAGAGGACTATGATGGGTGTGTAAGGTACACTATGAAATTTGGAGGGAGAGAAAATTACAGAAGTAGTTTGGGGACCGATTAGAGATCATCCCTGAAGATCAAGGTAAAGATTTGGTACTTAATCCTAAAGTTGTTAATCTGTGCTAGTAATGCGTTAATCTGTGCTAGCACTATATTTAGCAAGATAAATCTAATAGCGATGGATTGGCTGGAGAGGAAATGAGATAAGCAAAGCAAATCGTTTTGTATATGAACAGTCCAGAAAAGAGATGATAAGAGCTTAGGTGAAGATTTAAATAAAGGGAAAATGAGTTTATAAAGAAATTCTCGCCCCTTCCTTCCGCCGCGGCACCCACCGAAGAGTTGCAGCCATGGCTGTGCGCTACCCTATGGCCGTGGGCCTCGACAAGGGCCACAAGGTGACCAAGAACGTGAGCAAGCCGAGGCACAGCCGCCGCCGCGGGCGCCTCACCAAGCACACCAAGTTCGTGCGGGACATGATCCGGGAGGTGTGCGGCTTCGCACCCTACGAGCGAAGGGCCATGGAGCTGCTCAAGGTCTCCAAGGACAAGCGGGCACTGAAGTTCATCAAGAAGCGGGTGGGCACACATATCCGGGTCAAGAGGAAGAGAGAGGAGCTGAGCAACGTGCTGGCCGCCATGAGGAAGGCCGCTGCCAAGAAGGACTGAGTGCCGTGCCCCCCTCTCCCCACCCCCAAAATAATAAAGTCTTTCCAGAAACTGGAAAAAAAAAAGAAATTCTCATGCTAATCTGAATTCTCATCTATATTTTAAAGATTTTTAAGAAGCACAGTAAAACATCCTTTATTTGATTTTATAGTGTGATAGATCTTACCATTGGGGTGTCATGGTTTACTTGGAAGAGTTTTCATTTTCTTTCTTTCTATTTGCATACAAATAATGTGTCCAACAACTGTGCCTCAATTAAACGCAATAAGGTAAATTGCCCAGTTTTCTCATATTATCTCTACAAAAGCCCTCTCAAGTAATGCAGCTCACTTGCGATATAAATAGTTGCCCTTTCCTTGTTAAGTAGAGCAAAGTAAAATGATAACAATCAATGTGGTCGTCCTTAGTACAGCAAAGATGGAGTTTGTTTGTGTGACGTGCAAATCCACTCTGACAGCTGTTTGTTTCTTGGTGGGGTCAATTCTCCTTTCCAAAAGAAAGAGACAAGTAAGCAGATTCTCGCTGAGAGAAACAGTATGGGGGTAATAAAAGATATTAATCATTAACTCTAAATTTGAGTTTTACACTTTGAGACCTAGATAGGGACCACTTGCAAGTGTTACATTTCTCTATCCTTTTAAAACTGTTCAGTTACCTCCGTGGTAAATTAGATTCAAGATCAGTCACATAAAACTGTGAAGAGGCATGAAACAGAGTGTATTCACATAGTTCACGGAAAATATTTTTCTTTGTTAATCTATTATCTCATTTTAATAATTTGTAAGCTACACAGTACTATGCAACACTAAAATATTAATTGCTAGTCATTATCTGACTACCCTGGCAATATATTCATAGCTAATCTAAGACGTCGTCTCTTAGATCTCAAGAGAGTGGTGCTGTCTAACCTGTTTTGTGATTTGGCTCAGAAAGCACACATTGGTGGCGGATGTGGTATTACTAATGCTGTAGAGGAGAGAGCGTGGTTTGCCAGGATGCTCTGCCAAATGAAAGCAAAGTGAAAATTCAGAATTACGAAGGTTTAATTTCCTGCTGAATAATTCTCCACAAGCTGTGTAAACTTCTCTTCCCTGAACAAATACTCAGAATAAAATACCTTATATGCTCTTTTCCTTTTTCATAAGAAAATGTTCATATTATTTGAGCATTGAGCCAAGGGAAGAAGTTCTGGAGCTCTTAAGCTGACTTGCATAAGTCATCCAGAATCCTGCTGTGCCTTTGACATGTGGAGTTTGGAAGCCTGGGTGAGAAGAAATCTTTTCCAAGAACTGGATAGTTACAATCTATTTAGTTTTACACTCGAACGAATCCATCCTTTTTAGGTGATACTTTAACATGGTGCTTAAGTAACTTATTATTTGAAAACATGGGGTGAGGTGGGTGGCATATAGATATATATGAGGGACCTTCAAAAAGTTTGGGGAAAAACTCATTGTTTTATAATTCCATTTGTCCAAGGGCTTTTTGAAGTCCTTTCTTATAGCCATGGTCACTGACCTCCCAGAAAAGAATTTTGAAGTGTGGAGTGTTAACCAGATAAGCAACAAATGCTCACACAAAGAAATATAGGTGTAAAAATGATGGAAAATGTTGATTTATATTACCACCTGCCACAGGGTTCTGTGGTGGTACTGTGGGATTAATATAGGGGACTTACCCACACGATGGTAGGGCCCAACCCACAATTGCTCCAGCCTGAGAAGGGTAAGAATGTCTGCTCTCACACAGATTGACAGCGTCAGAAACCCCATATAGGGGCCCCGTGGATCAGAATCAGCTCAGTGACAGCGGGTTAGTACTCTTTAGAGAAACTGAACCAGAGAGAGTCATTCTCTCTCATTCCCTCTCTCTCTAGTTGGCAGGTGTCATCAAGTCAGTTCTAACTCACAGCAACGCTATGTAAAACAGAATGAAAAAAAAACCCACAAAAACAAACAAAGAACAACTCCCTTGCCCTCGACCATTCTCTCACACACGTTTGAGTCCATTATTGCAGCTATTATGACCATCTATCTTGTGGAGGCTCTTCTTCTCTCTCATTGGCCCTCTACTTTACTAAGCAGTCCAACAATTGGCCATTCCTGCTAGTATGTCCAAAGTATTTGAGGCATAGCCTCACTTTACGGAAGCATTCCGGCTGTGTTTCTTCCTTTTTTTAAAAAAAAATTGTTTTATTAGGGGCTCATACAACTCTTATCACAATCCATACAGATATAAATTGTGTAAAACACATGGGTATATTCATTGCCCTCATCATTCTCAAAACATTTGCTCTCCACTTAAGCCCTGGCATCAGGTCCTCATTTTCCCCCTCCCTCTCCCTCATGAACCCTTGGTAATTTATAAATTATTATTTTGTCATGTCTTGACCTGTCCGATGTCTCCCTTCACCTACTTTTCTGTTGTCCATCTCCTAGAGAGCAGGTCACATGTAGATCCTTGTAATCAGTTCCCCCTTTCCAACCCAACCTCCCTCTACGTTCTCAATATCTCCACTCACACCACTGGTCCTGAAGGTATCATCTTCCCTGGTTCCAATCTGTACCAGTGTCCATCGTCTTGTCTAGCCAGACTTGCAAGGTAGAATTGGGATCATGATAGTGTGTGTGTTGGGGGAGGAAGCATTTAGGAACTAGAGGAAAGTTGTATTTTTCATCGTTGCTATATCGCACTCTGTCTGGCTACTCCCCTCCCGAGATCCCTCTGCAAGGGGATCTCCAGTGACCTACAAATGGCCTTTGAGTCTCCATTCCGCACTCCCCCCACCCCATTCACTATGATAAGATTTTTTGTTTTGATGATGCCTGATAACTGATCCTTTCAACATCTCGTGTTCGCACAGGCTAGTGTATTTCTTCCATGTGGGATTTGTTGCTTCTGAGCTACATGGCTGCTTGTTTACCTTCCAACCTTTAAGACCTCAGATGCTATATCTTTTGATAGCTGGGCACCATCAGATTTCTTCTACATATTTGCTTATTCACCTACTTTGTTTTCAGCGGTTGTGTCAGGAAGGTGAGCATCATAGAATCCCAATTTAAAAGATGCATTGAGGGAGTACTTGAGTAGAGGTCCAATGTACTTCTGTTGCCTTAATACTAGACCTGTAAATATATGCACATAGATCTATTTCCCCATCCTCATATATAAATATATTTGCATATATACATGTCTTTATATAGACCTCTCTAAATGTCCTTTGCCTCCCAGCTCTTTCCTCTATTTCCCTTGACTTTCCTCCTGTCTCACTATCATGCTCAATACCCACCAGGGTTTCAGCAATTCCTCTTTGTTACATTAACCTTGATCATGCCCTACCAGGCCTCCCACACCCTCCGCCACCACCAATTTGGATCACTTGTTGTTCCCTTGTCCCTGGGTTTGTTAACACCACTAACTTTCCCCCCACCTCCCCTTCTCCAATGCCCCCCGGAACTATTGGTCCCATTGTTTTCGCCTCCAGATTGTTAATCCAATTTATCTTATTTAGACAGAACTGCAGAGATAATAACATGCATAAAAACAAGACAGAGCAAACCACACAACAATATATAACAAAACAACACCAAACTAATGACAAAACAAAGCAAAACACAACAAGAAAGAAAGAAAGCTTTTAGTAAGTTCAAGGACCATTTGTTGGCCTTTAGGTGTGTTTCCAGTCCAGTCTGTTGGGGCATCACACCCTGGCCCCAAAGCCCACCTTTAGCATTCCTTGGGGACCTTACCGCTCCATCCCCTTGCTGTTCTATTGCACCCCCCTAATGAAATGTTCATACACATCCATGGCCCACTTTAGAGGCAGACTTATCTGGTGTTTGGAAAATATGAGTAGCATACAGGACAAATTAAGTAATTCTCTTAATATCCTTAATCTAGGAAGTGGTACACTATTTAAAAAGTTCATGTGAAAAGGAGTCTGTATACATATAGGGAAACTTATTAGACTGAAATAGATGAGACATTCACTTATCCAGATTAAAACTCTAAGTGACTCAACGGTGCTTAAGAAAGACAATGAAGGTAAGACACAAGGCAAAACTGTCACGTTATGTGCCCCATCCTCAGCTCTCACTGTTAGTGTAAATCGTGCCTAGTCACTTGAGCTATTAATCTCTACCTTTCAACAATTCCTGTATTGTGGTCTAAGAGTTGGCTTATAAAAGTATAATTTCCTTTTCTCAACTTTGTTTTAAATTCTATACCACTAGGTAAACTACTGATACTACCAATAGAATGATAGTATATGTCCCAAATACTGTGTAATCCCCAATAAAATGGTAATGGTGTCTCTAAATGAATCAGGAATAAATATAAACCATAGGTATGTGAATGGATTTATGGCTCACACTTAAGTATAGCCCTAATCTAAGAAATATTAGATCATATGACACAACTCTACTCCATACTCACCTTCATGGACAGATTACTGATGAGGTGGGAGCTGAAGCAAAGTGTGGTCCAGAAACCAGGTGGTGTTCAGCTATCAGAAAAAGTAGCACCTGAAGTCTTAGAGGCTTGCATCAATTAAGTCCACGCAGAAGAAGCACACCAGCCTCTGTGGTCAAGTACTGTAAACAATACAATCCAAACCTAGAAGAGGAAAAAGTATCCAAGTTTAAATTGTGAACCCTTTGTTTGCAGTAGGCTATGGATGTCAGTGGAATCCCACATCCACTTGTAGGGTCCCCATGAGGATTAAGCCTCTGATAATGGTTCAATGGTTCAGAGAATATTGTATCAGACAGAGAATATTGTAGCCAATTATGGCAGACACAATGAGGTTTAAATTGAACAACTTATCAGTTGAACTTCCCTTTGACCTATTTTAAGTTTTATCCAGTTTATAAATATTTCCTGGCTTTCTTTTTGATACAGATTTTCTCTGTTTTATTTAGTCATGTTTGTTTGTTTTTTTCTTGATTTCTTTTACGTTTTTTTTTTCTGTATACAAAGTTCAGGAGAGACAAATCTGTAGAATCAGTAACTGCATTAAAAATTACCGAGGGACATGGTAGGGTAGATTTGGAGTAAATGAGGGCTGACAACAGTAACTAAAATAAAGGAGAAACTATTCTAAAATTGATTGTGGTGATGATTGCATAACTCTTTTAAATATGATCGAACTATTGAGCTGTATGCTATGTGAATTATATGGCAATAAAAATTTATAGAAAAAACGCATTCTGGAAGATATGAAAAATCATGAACAAGGGATGGGACTGAAAACATATGACTTGCAAACCCTCTGGTTTATTTAATAAATGAAGTGCTTTCATAATTCAATAAGAAAAAATAAGAAATTTACAGCTGGAGAGAAAAATGGATAATGAAAATGCTTCCTCAAGAATATGTAAATGACTTGCCTGAATTTGAAAATAATGTTCAATGCTTCACTAAAAGCCTCATTAAACAGAAACAAACACAAATGAAAATAGCATTTTTACCTCTAAGTTGGGAAAACATTTAAGAGTTTTCTGATGTAGGTAACTGGTAGGAATGTAGAAGCACTTCTTTGTAAAAGTCTTACGAGAGCAGCCTTTTCAAGGATCAATGTAAATGCACAACACCTTTAATGAAGCAACAGCAGACATGTATTCAGCGATATACTTGAATTTGTGATCAGAGAGTTGTACAAAGCTATTTTTTTAATAGCAAAAAAATAAATACAGAACAAAGATTCAAGAGTTAGAAATTGTGGAATAAAGTATACCTACTCTGAAAAATTTGTACATGAAACAAAGAAAATATGCAAATGGAAAATGTATGTTGGTTTTAGGTTGCCAATTCTTAGACAATCTTGAAAGCAATATTTTGACCAAGCGTCCAGTGACTTCGAAATCCACCACATTGGGATAGCAGTCATCTGCTTCCTCCCAACCCGGGCCTTTTCAGCTCGCAGGCTAATGGGGTATTTCATTCAGTTCCTTCAGTAACAACATTGCAGTACATACTACTAAATTTGAGTGACCATAGGAAATAATGTATGACAGAACTATTTGGTCCTCTCCCATTTCCTGCTAAATGCAAAAGGCCCCTTCTGAGGTGGAGCCTATTCTGAAGAAGTGGCTTTTTTTAGAAGTATTAATAAGGGAGTAATAAATGATTCATCAACTTTAGACAGTCATGCCACCACATTGTTTGAGAGACCATGTTAAATGACTACATGACCTGAGACCAGTGGGAATTCAAGTAAAATGAAATCCTGGAAACCTTCAATATTTTCTTTTTTTTTATCATGATGCTGTGTATTAGTGCAGTCATGGGGATTTGTGTTTTCTTTATGTTGAAATATCATTTTGAGGACTGTAGTCTTTGATATTTATTAGTTAGTGTTTCAAGCTCACTTTCAAAAGGCAAGTTTGGACCATTAGCATTTTACAGGTTGGTAATGTGTCTTTCTCTAATCTTAATACTGTTTTCATTATATCATCCAGCTTCTTGGATTTTTACGTAACATGCGGATTAATAAATATAGTGAAAGGATACAACTCTGGTGTACACCTTTGCTGATTATAAATTATTCGCTTTCAACTTGTTCTATTCAAATAACTGCATCTTGGCCTGTGTATACATTCTGCATGAACACAAGTGTTAGGGAATTTTAATTCTTTGAACTGTTATCCATAATTTGTGTTGATTCCCCACAGTCAAAATAGTCAAATGTCTTTACATAGTCAATAAAACACAAGCAATCAGCTTTCCGGTATTCTCTGCTTTCAGTCAAGATCCATCTGACATCAGCAGTGATATTGTTACACATCCTCTTATATCCAGCTTCAGTTTTGGGAGTTCCCTGTCAATGCACTGCTGCAACTGGTTGGAATTATCCTCAGCACAAATTGCATTTGCTTGTGATGTTCTGACAATTTCCATAACTCAATAGATCACTTTTATTTACAACAGGAACAAAAATTTGCATCAATTCTAGTTCGTTGCAGGCAGCTGGTTTGCTAGTTTGTAAACAGATGAGTGAATGCTTTCAAGGTTGCATTCATCACTTGGACCATCTCCCTAGTTTGTCATTGCCCGGAGTCTTGTTTTCCACCGAGGCCTTCGGTGCAGCTTGGGCTTCTTCCTCGAGTACCATCACTACTTAACCATATGCTGCTCCCTGTCGAAATGGTTGAACGTTATTCAATTCAGTTTGATACAGTTATCCTGTTAATTTTTTCTCCTTCCCCTCCTTGTTCTCTCTTTCTTCTCCCTCTCTTCCTCCTCAGTTTTTGCATCAAAAGAAAATTGTATTTAGAAACTCCTAGGTGGAGTGGATTGATACCTCAACAATGGGGGTATTGAGGGGGTATGTTTGTCCAAGAATACAAGATTTACCTGTACATATTACTAAATATTCTCTCCCACCTAAACCTACTTTATTATAAATTTATATATATTGCACATATATGTAATAAATCTGTGTTCATTTACTAATACACCCATAGAGATTTATTACATTCATACTGTGTGTATGCATATACACTAATATTTATTTCATACATATTTATTTTATAAATATATTCATATGTATACATAGAAAGAGATAGACTTATATCAAGGAAATTACTCATGTGATTATAGAGGGTAGCAAGTCCATGATAGATTAGATGATAGTTTAGAGACCCCTGCAGATTTCTGTCCTGAAATTCACAGGTTAGGTGAGGAGAAGAGTAATATGCAGTGATAGTTTGGGGTTTTTTTTTAATCACATTGTCTATTTTATATCCTGTGATGGGAGAACACAATCTAGGGAAACACTTTTTTGTTCTTATAAGTTTCATTTTAACAGTGAAATTAACCCACATTATGGATGATAATCTGATTTGCTTGAGATCAACTGATTCAATAAAATATAATTAATTTATAGAAGCAACTAGACTAGTATTTTTCCCCAAACTAGATACCATAGCCTAGTCAAGGGCACACATAAAATTAACCATCACGGTGCAACAGAGAAAAACTCTTTACAAAAGAGAGTTTCATTGGGACCTCAGGTGTAATTAGGAAATGATCTGTTGCTGAGTGAACACTGCATGCATGGTTCACTGATGTGGGGAAATTGTTTGGTGAAAAATACAAAATAGCAATGGAGCTAGTGTAGGACGACATAGAGAAGATGGAGGAGAACTGTCTGAGATGAAGAGGAAGAGTTGGTTCTCAGATAGTGGCAGTCTCAGGGACCTTGTATGCACTGCCCTTGAGTCAATCCTGACTCATACCGATGCTTTAAGTCAGAACCTCTTGCAGTCCCTACAATGTATTGCTGCAACCATTGTTAGACGATCTTCAACAAAATTTTACTTGAATGTGATATCTATAATCTTGTTCTATCATTTCAGCATTCTCTCAAGTATAAGAGATTGTAACATTTTAATTATGCATGTTCAAAATATTTTATATGTGTTTTTCCAATTTAAACTAAAAAGGTGGTATTTTTAATAAAAGATATAGGTGTTCATGGGTTAAGGGGTCAAATAATTCAACAAAGATGATTATAACATATATTTGTTGTCTCTGCCTTACCATGTGTTCCCAGTCACCAGGGCTCAGAGATAATACTTTAAATTCTTATGTATTTTTTCTCTTCTTTCATTATTGTTGTTGCTATTTCATTCGGAAGCATTGCATTTCGGCTTTTCACTATAAAAGAGGTTATTTTAGCTTTTTTCATTAAAGAATTCTCCTAAACACGAAGGTTTTGAAAACATATGCTCACATCGCCGACAATGTAGAGTAGAAATAAAGTCCAAAAGACTTCCTGGTTGACGACTTTCCAGTCGTGTCTGGAGGTGAGTAACAGCAAGGCGTGATGTAAAGTAAGAGCAGAAAGGTCACATCTTACCTGGGAGAGGTGGTAACAGAAAGACGTACTGGCAATGGTCACAGAGCCTTGCATTTTAAAGAGTATCTCTTCCTTTTCCACTTTCCTATTGATTCTCCCAATGGTTCCTGGTATTCCACTGAAGTACTGTGTGTGTGTGTGTGTGTGTGTGTGTGTGTTGATTCCAGGGAAGAAAGTGAGATTTATAAAATTTAAGTAATTAAGACAAAATAAATGCCAAATGTGGTTACAATAATGAGAAATAACTGATAGGTTAATAACAATGAATAAAATAATAATGTAAATAAGTGATATTCTTGTATCTAATAATATATGCAAACAGTATTTTCTATAGATCATATAGGTATATAATAGTGTGGGTTCCATTTTATTTACTGTCAATATGTATTCCATATATAGGTACTGTATATACATGGGGCATAATATAATATAAATATAAAATTGATTAAATAAGTAATTTAATTGGGGAGATCAAATTGTTTTCCCATTGCTATAAGATTTATTGAATAAGTTTTCATAGTTTTCATCTACCATCACAGATTCTTTAGATTGTTATATAAAAATCATCTTGAATAAAATTTTTCTAAGGAAAATAATCTTTCATCATTTTACAACACTCATTTGCAATCAGTATTTCTAAAAATACTATCTCAAAAAGATAACTTTGGGGACACGTTAGTCAGTGAAATACAGTAATATTTGAATCATGTGTGCATACTCATGGAGAGACTTGCCAATGACTTTCCCTGAAACTTATATCATCATACACATGCATGCTTTTGTCATGGGCTTGCTCTGTAGCATAGTCATGTTGTGTGGGAAGGAAAAAGACTGAAAACAGAGAGCAAATGTCGCTAGGAACACATCATATGGCTAATAGTTGTCTGGATGCAAGTATACAAGGGAAAGGGACAGAGAAGAAAACAAAGATATTATTTTGAAGACAAAGATATGCCTGACAAAAGCCATAATATTTGTAATTGCTTCACATGCATGTGAAAGTTAAACAGTGAACAAAGGTCAAAGAATAATTGATGCCTTTGAATTGCAGTGTTGGCGAAGAATATGGAATGGATGACCTTAAGAACAAGAAAATCTATTATAGAAGAAGTATATCAGAATTCTCCTTAGAAGCAAGGACGATGAAACTTAATCTCATGTATTTTGGACATATCATCAAAAGGGATTAGTCCTTAGAGAAGTAAATCATGATGGTAAAGTAGAAGGACAGAACGTTAGAAAGACTCTCAGTGAGACGGATTTACACCGAGGCTGTAGGAGTGGGCTCAAGCAAAGCAATGATTGGGAAGATGGCACAGGATAGGAGGTGCTTCTTTTGTACATAGGGTTGCTATGAGTTACAATCAACTCAAGAACACATAGCAGCAACAGCAACATAGCAAGCATTTGAAGACATTGTATATTCTTCCTAAATTTTGTTTGAGAGAGCAATATTTTGAGATCTGTTTAACCTCATATTATTATTATTAAAATCTGGAATCATATAGTAAGCAAGCCGCTGTACAAACAAACTAGTGACTAAAAGGACTGTTAAGAATGCTAACTCCATATCATGTGTATATGAAAAATATAAAGATGGTTTGAGATTTAAATGGAAACTCAAATCCAGTATGCCTCATAAAAACAATGCCTATAAGTGCATTCAAAATTATGGAAGGGTAATTTGTAACTTTCTAGCATAACTACTAGAGCAGTGAATAGAAAGAGAAAATTCAGACCAAGAATATATTCTAGTATCTTGAAGAGAAACATAAACGCAGAGCTAATTTTTCCTCCCTATTTCTTTAATGGATATTACATACATTCAAATGACACCCCCCATATGCTGAGTCATATGTCTATCCTCTGAATAATTCCAAGGAAATGCTTTGTTCTGCTTTATTCCTCATAATGTTCTTATCTCTTTCGGATTAATGCATTACTCCTATTTTTAATGCTATATGCTTATCTGCAAATGAAAACACGAAAGTCCCCTAAATAGAATTCCATAACATTTATTTGTCCTCATAAAGAACCTGTCAAGAGACAAGAAGTAGTTTTGGGAACAGAACAAGAAGATTGAATAGCATAAAATCATGAACTGTATTCAGGTTGTATCTTTTCACTATCCTTAGTCAATCTATTTGCTAAGTAAGGAATCTGGGAACAGACTGGACTAGATGAAGAAGATCTTGGCAGCAGGATAAAAGGAGGGTGTATGAACAATCTGTGATATGAAGATAACACACCCTTGCTTGCTGAATATAAAGAGAACTTTAAGCACTTACTGATGAAGACTGAAACTGTATTCTTCAGGATGAATTACACCTCACAATAAAGAAAACCAAAAATACTCATAACTAGAGCAAGAAGTAACATCAAGATAAGCAAAGATTGATTGATATCATCAAAGATTTCCTTTTATTGATTCCATAATTAATGTGTCATGGAAGCTGCAGCCAACAAATCAAAAGACATATTGCATTGGGAAAATCTGCAGTAAATGATTTGTCTAAAGTGCTAAAAAACACAGCTACGACTTTGAGGACTAAGTATGAAGGATAGTCATGGTATTTTCAATCACCTCATATACATGCAAGACCTGAATAATAAATAAGAAAGACTGAAGAAGAATTGATTTATTTGAAGTCTGTTGTTAGCAAAGAATATTGAAAGTACCATGAACTACTAGAAGAATTAATGTATCTGCCTTGGAAGAAGCACTGTTATAATGGTCCTTAGAATAAAAAAATGATAAGACTTTATCTCATATATTTTGAATGTATTATCAAGAAGGACCAGTTCCTGGAGATGAACATCAAGTTTGGTAAAGTTATGAGTAGGCAAAAAGAGTAAGACACTAAAATGGATTGACTTAGTGATCACAACAATGAAATCGCACACAGCAATGCTTGTGAGGATGGCACAGAACCAGACATTGGCTTATTCTGCTGTGTGTAGGATTTCTATGAATGGGAACTAATGAGACGGGTGCCTAACTACAGCACCAATGAATACGACTTTCTTATATATTGTATGAAAGGATGGTAATTCAGAGGTTGAATTCTTGCCTTCCATGTGAAAGACCCAGGCTCAATCCCTGGCCAATTCATTTAATGCACAGCCATTCTTTGTCTTCCACTGGGGCTATTATTTTGCTATGATGCTGAATACTATTGGAGCCTTTATAAAGTAGGGAAAATAGTCTGGCGATCTATTTTTGAATATCATCCAAGGAAAATCCTACAGATCAGATTCTCAACTGACCATGAGAATGACACAGGCAGGGTAGCATTTCATTCCTGTGTGTGTGGGGTCACTGTGAGCCAGGGGTTGACCCAATGATAGCTAACAACAAAAGCAACACACTGTATACACACTGCATACTCTGCTATGTGAAATGGGATTTGGTGGGAAAGTTGCTCTAAGGTGGTCTAAATGAAAGTTTTAAACTAAAACTTTAGAATATCATAGGGATTTTGCATGTTTTAGTCTTTCCTCTTAGTTTTAGAAATGAACTTTCATCATCCACTTTGATATAAAAACTTCAATGATTCTTAGTAAGCACTTTACATCTTACTGTAAATCTCCTAATAGGATCCCCTGTGGCAGATTTAATTATGAGTTGGGCTGCTCACCTCAAGGTCAGCAGTTTGAACCCACTAGCCACTCGGTGGGAAAAAAAGATTAGACTTTCTGCTCCCATAAAAATCAGCAGTCCCAGGGGCAGTCCCAGCTTGCCCAGGAACCAGAATTGACTTGATGGGAGTGACTTTGATAAATCTACAAAATATGCACCTCTTCTTCACATTATAACTTGTTGAGAAATACTTGTCAGTAACCATCTGGTTGAGGACATTATGGGCCTTGGGCCTGCCTTGTCTTCCTCTTTCCCAGCCAAGCTCATACCTTTCTCAAGGTTTCTGTGTCAGGTAATTAGCCAACGTGGAAGAAGAAAGGAATTGCAAGATCATACTATTAAAAGTGAAGTCCACTCCCAGGTCTATACCTCAAAACCTTCAGAACAAGAATCTTGGGATGATTTGGGGTTTAATATGACTGGATTAATGAAAATATTTGTATTTACTAGGGAGCATGTTCTTATTTTCAAAATGGAATGTCTTTATCTTCATTGTGCTGGTCTGGGTATTTTAGAGAAACAAATCCACAGAAACTCATATATAAGAGAGAATTTTATGTAAAGGTTAAATGCACATCAAGAAAATAACCCAACCCAATACTTCCCAAGCCCACAAGTCCAACATTAACCCATTAACCTATATGTCCAACACCAATCCACAAAGTCCTCCTCCATCTCACAAAACAGAGGCAATGATGCTGACTGCAAGAGGAAAGCCGAGTCAGTGAATGTGTAAACATCTTAGCGCTGGCAGGGGTCTCCACACAGCTGCTCCAGCACCCAGGGCTGCATCGGGGTAGTTCCATGTGGCTTCTCCTGGGGGTTATCTTGCAGGAAGTCAGCCTTGTCAGTTGAAGCAGGGAACTGCTAAGGCAGCTGCACCTTGGTGCGACCATTACAAAGCAAGAGACCTGAGAACTCGAAAGGCGAGGCTCACCGAGCCATTTATCTCTCCGTCCTTCAATTAATTCCACATGTGTTTATCGGCCAGGTTGGCACGCACTAACTCATTCATGTCTGAGAAATCCATGATATCTTTCTCTTATGGCAATTATGAACAGTAGAATTAGATAGCAGAGGTACCTCCTTGGGCTGTGCAGCCATAGTGGCTAATGGCGAACTATACATTCTGTTGCACAACTTTCACCCAAGGGGTAAATTTCTTTGAGCAGACTATCTTCCATTGTAGGTTACCCGTTATCCCTTTGTTGTGGTTGCATAATCAGGGTAGCAGTCAAATGCTGAAGAGAATCAAAATGCTCTTCATGATTTCCTTCTCAATAGGCTCTCCCAGTTCACCACTTGCTCAGCCAGTGCTATTTTCAGAGTGATGTGTTTCTGCTTTTTTTGGGTATAATATTCATTGTCTGGCCTACTTCCCAGCTATTAGCTGATGTTTTTCACTTTTTTTGTGACTTCCTAGGAACAAGCGCCTAACCCCACTCCTATTACCTAGACTGATCTACTTTAGAAAAATTAGCATTTAATACATACAGACACAGCTGTATCTTTGTTGCCTGTGGTTGCAGATAGAACACTCTAGTTTGATATTTTATAAGCAATTAACTTGAAAGAGATAGTTAATTACTCAAAGTATCCATTTCCTTTAGGAGACACAACATGATAATTTGATTGTGTGTGTGTGCATGTGTGTGTATAAATGTGAAAAGCATGAATTGAATTTACTTACCATGGATACCTTGTATCTACTTACTCTTCTTTTTTCCAAAATGAATCCCTTCCCCAGTAACCACTATACAGATATTAAAGTAAATAGATTCGACAATGCTGCAGGCTGTGTATTTTTTATATCAATTTCAACTTAAATAATGAACTTTATCTGTAGTTTCAAGAGCATTTAAAAATTACAGGACACAAAGAGGGAGCAACAGAACAGCAAGGGAACATATTGGCGAGGTCCCCAGGGAATGCTGAAGGTGGACTTTGGGGCCAGGGCTTTGTGTTCCCACAAACTGGATGGGAAAACACTCCTAAAGGCCAAAAAACAGTCCTTAAACTACCTACAAGCTTTTCTTTCTTGTTGTGTTATGTTTTGTTTGTTTGTCATTGTTTTGTTGTATATTGTTGCTTGGTTTTGTTCTGTCTTGTTTTTGTGTATGTTATTAACTCTGCATGCCTGTCTAAATAAGATAAGCTGGATGAACAATCTTGAGGAGAAAACAATGGGACCAATAGTTTGGGCGGGGAGGGGCATGGGAGAGGGGGAGGTGGGAGGAAAGGTAGTGGTGTTAACAAACTCAGGGACAAGGGAACAACAAGTGATCCAAATCGGTGGGGAGAAGGGCATAGGAGGCCTGGTAGGGCGTGATCAAGGGTAATGTAACCAAGAGGAATTACTGAAACCCAAATAAAGACTGAGCTTGATCGTGGGACAAGAGGAAACTCAAAGGAAATAGAGGAAAGAACGAGGAGGCAAAGGATATTTATAGAGGTCTAGATAAAGACATGTACATATGTAAATATATTTATATATGAGGATGGGGAAATATATCTATGTGCATATATACATATAAGTTGAGTATTAAGGTAGCAGAAGGACATTGGGCCTCCACTCAAGTATTCCCTCAATGCAAGAATACTTTCTTCTATTAAATTGGCATTCTATGATGCTCACCTTCCTGATAAAAATGCTGAAGACAAGGTGGTTGAATAAGAAAATGTGGTGAAGAAAGCTGATGGTGCCTGGCTATCAAAAGATATAGCATCTGGCGTCTTAAAGGCTTGAAGGTAAACAAGTGGCCATCTAGCTCAGACAACAAAGCCCATATGGAAGAAACACACCAGCCTGTGCAATCACAAGGTGTCAAAGGTATCAGCTATCAGGCATCATCAGAATAAAAATCATTTCATTGTGAATGAGGTGGGGAGTGCAGAGTGGAGACCCAAAGCCCATTTGTAGGCCACTGGACATCCCCTTACAGAAGGGTCTCGGGGAGGAGATGAGCCAGAGAGGGTGTGATGTAGCAACGATGAAACATACAACTTTCCTCTAGTTTCTAAATGCTTCCTCCCCCTACACCATCATGATCCCAATTCTGCCTTGCAATTCTGACTAGACCAGAGAATGTACACTGGTACAGATTGGAACTGGAAACACAGGGAATCCAGGGCAGATGATCCCTTCAGGACCAGTGGTAAGAGTGGTGATACTAGGAGGGTGAAGGGAAGGTGGGTTGTAAAGGGGAAACTGATTACAAGAATCTACATATAACCTCCTCCCTGTTGGAGGGACCGCAGAAGAGTGAGAAGGGGGAGATGTCAGACAGGGCAAAATATGACAAAATAATAATTTATAAGTTACCAAGAGTTCATGGGAGATGGAGAGGGAGAAGGGAGGGGGAAATGAGGAGCTGATGCCAGGGGCTTAGGTGGAGAGCAAGTGTTTTGAGAATGATGAGGTCAATGAATGTACAAATGTGCTTTACACAATTGATGTCTGTATAGATTGTGATGAGAGTTGTATGAGCCCCTAATAAAATGAATTAAAAAATTAAATCAGTATAAACATTTGAAAAAATATATTACAGGACATGTGGGCAGTTGTGAACACATTAATTTCTCTGGCAGGAGAATTTTCTGTGCACCATTGGCACACTTGAGTGATTAGAGAATGGTTAAATATTTGTACTCCATCAGAATAGCTGGGCTTTGTGCTACTATTAAGTGTAAACAGGAAAGTAAAAGGAAGGAAGGAAAACAGAAATGACCTTCATAAGTCGGTGGCTAAAGTTGTAACAGGGCCACACCAGTTCACTTTTTCCTTTAAAAAACCCCAATAATGAAGATAGCAGACTAGGTAGACACCCTACAAACACCCTCTACAACAAAGAGAGGTGAAACAGTTATAGATGATAATCTTGGAACCTTGTACTTCTGAGAAAAAGAGAGAAATAGATTGAATATCAGCTAGGAAAAGAAGCTTATGTGGCCAATGAATTATCAGGGAAGCCCAGAGTGCAGCATGGTCACAGTCAGCTCTACATGCTTTGGAATAAGACAAACACCAACAGTGATAGTTGATGATGGAAAAAGAGGCAGGGGAGTGACTAAGGTCTCAGCAACACTCAACCATCAATTACATACAAACAAAACACCACGAAAATATCTTGAGACATTCCGAACAGTAAATTTCACCTCACATAAAGAAATAAGACAGTTGCTCAAAGAAGTAACCAAAATACAGAACTAGAAGACCTTTCTGGGGAAGGAAGAAAAGCCATCGTAACTACCTGAGAGAGAGTTCTAAAGAATAGTCTTTAGACTCCTTCAACAGATTGAGAGGAAAATTGAGAAAGCTGAAGACAAAGGAAGGAAAACACAGGTAAAAAGGAAAGAATTTAAGAAATTACAATAAGAACAAAATATAAATGAAAAATTAGAAATCATAGAACAACAAAAACATGAATTCAGAATGCTAATATTTCAGAAAAAATAATGCTTTTCACCTTGAATGACTAGTATTGAATCAATGAAAGGCTCGATTGACACACATGGAAACAAATCTCTAAAACCAAATCTAGCAAAAAGAGAAACAAATATACATTGAAAAACCTGAAGAAAGCCTAAGAATTACATGAGAGATCATCAAGAGGAATAGTTTAGTGTGATCAGAATTTCAGAACAAGAAGCAGCAAAAAGCATAGAGACACTTTTAAACTTGGGAATAAATTAATAAAATAAATTTATTTTAAATCAAAGATAACGTGAAAGAAAATCAATAACCCTTATCAAAGTTTAAAATAGGATAATCATAAAGATTCAGTAATGAAGAATATGATAAGAGAATTCATTGACAAAATGAACCTAGCACTGAAAATTATGTGGCATAAAGAAAACAGCATGAACCCACACACAAACCCACAGCAAAATGGCAGCAATAAATTGTTACTTTTCCATAATGAATAAACACACTAAATGTAAGTGGACTAAATGTACCTGGTAAGAGATTGAGACGAGCAGAATGGATAACAAAACATGAAACATCAATAGATTGTCTACAAGAGAGATCATTAGACTGACAGTAAAAACAAAAAAAAACTCTAAAAATTGAAGAGTGAGGAAAATATACCAAACTAACAACAATAAAAGCCAGTAGGAATAGTAACATTAATTTATTAATTTATAATAAAATAGACTTTAAGGGAAAACCCAGCATAAAGAAAAAGAAGGGAATTAAATGATTAAGAATCAATTTAACTAGAGGACAGAACCAGAATAATTATCAATGCACCTAGGGAAAAAGTCTCAAAATAAATTAGAACTCTTACAGAATTGAAGAATTATATAACTCTAGAGTAATAGTAGGAGAATTCAATATATATCTTTCAATGAAATATAAAACTAGAAAGAAACTCAATAAAGACACAGAACCAAGCAATACAATCAACTAGATTGACTTCATAGTCATATACAGACACTCCATTCTCTACCACCAACAAAATATACATTATTTTCTTAGTGCACATGATGCACTCTCCAGAATAGATCATCCACAGGGCCACAAAGCAGTCTCAGTAAATTTGTAAAAATCTGAGATAGTCCACAGTATAGTCTAACAACAGACTGCCATAAAACTGGAAATAAACAATAGTAGGATAAAGTGGAAAAAATCAAATACATGGAAATGTAATGATACCTTGCTTAAAATCTACTGGATAGTAGAAGAAATAAACAACGAAATTTAAAAACTGTTCCAATCAAATAAGAATCAAAGCACACATAACAAAACCATTGGGACACAACAAAAGCTATGCTTATTGAGCAATTTATACTATTAAGGGTACAAATCCAAATAGAAGAAAGAGCCAATCAACACCTTAACCCTATATCACTAACAGTTAGAAAATGAGTATCAAAATAAGCCTACAACCACCAGAATAAACGAAGTACTAAAGATTAGAGCATAAATAAATGAAACAGGAAAACAAGTAGAATTAACGAGACAAGAAGCTGGTCCTTTGAAAGCATTCATGAAATTGAAAAGCCACTGGCAAATGTAATGATAAAAAGGAGCAGATGGAAATGACATGACAAAGAAATAAAATGGGTGATGTTGCTCCAGAACCCATGGAAATAAAAAGAACCTAAAAAGTATTTGGACATATTTATAGAAGCACACTAGTAAGCTAAACTAAGAAAGGCTGAAGTAGAAAACCTGATTAGAACCATAAGAATTTTTTTAAAAATCGATCACATCATTACAATTCTCCCACAAAAGAATGTATGAGGCCAGACAGGTTCCCAGCAAATTCTACCAGAGATGACCTGATACCAATTCTATTCAATGTATTCTAGAGTATAGAGAAATATGGGAAATTCTCAAATTCATTTTATCAATTGAGCATAACTCTGATACAAATACTAGGCAAAAATTTCACCAGAAAAGAAAATTACAGAACAATATCCCCCATGAACATAGACGGGAAAATTCTCAACTAAAATCCTAGTCAATAGAATCCAACAATATATATATTTTTAAATTATAGGCGAGTAGAATTAATGCTAAGTATGCAAGGTTGTTCCCTATTACAATAGCAATAAACAATCTATCACATAAATGAAATAAAAGAATCACATGAGCATATCAATGGATGCAAAAAAGGCATTAAACATAATCCACATGCATTTTGACAAAAACACTCAGCAAAATAAGAATAGAGGGGAAATTCCCCAACATAATAAAGAACATATGTGAAAAAGACAACAGCCAATGTTACTGTCAATGCGGAGAAACCTAAAGTATTTCCTTGAAATAAGAACCAAATATGCCCTCTATCACCATTCCTATTATGTTGGAACTCTTAGCCAGAGGTCTAAGGCAAGAAAGTAAAAGTAAAGGCATTAAACTGGCAAACAGGAAGTAAAAATCTATGTAGATGTTATCATACCCTAACAAAATTTCAAAGACTCATCAAGAAAATTGTTGAAACTAATAGAAAGATTCAGCAAAGTGTCAGGGTACAAGATAAACATTATAAAACAAGTAATATTATTTTACATGAACAAAAATAGACCTGAAATGGTTATCAGGAAAAAGATACCATTTACAATAGCCATCGAAAAGATGAAATATTTAGAGATAAATATAACCAGAGAAACAAACTCTTTCAATCTCACTGCAATTGCGTTCATTTGGACTCCTAACAACCCTAAAGGACAGGGTAGAACAAAATACCTGTACAAGGAAAACTACCAAACACAACCACAAGAGACTAAGAGACTGATAGTAAAGAAAGAAAATACCATGCTCATAGATAGGAAGACTTAACATCACTATGTCAGTAATTAACCCAAAAGTAACCCAAAGCTATCTACAGATATAATGCAATCCCAATCCAGATTATAATGTTGTTGATTGGAAAATTACTCAAAGAAAAAGAGCTATAAGCAAATGTCTACTAAAAAAAAGAATAAGGTACATCTCCTAATCTACTACAAAGAAACAGTAGTCAAAACAAGCTGGCACTCTAATACTGGTATAACAATCCATACTTCAGTCAATAGAATATAATCTAGAATGCAGAATTTATTCCATCCACCTACAAACAGATGATCCTTGACAACTGGGGCTGAGGTAGTCTCTTTAATAAATGGTGCTAGCAAAACTGTACGTTCATTAAAGAAGCATGACACCGGACATATATCTCACATCATATACAAAAACAAACTCAAGATGGATATGCTTTAGATGAATTCTGTACAACTCCATTTTCACCAATAAGCTCTGTTCTACTGCATGATCTACTTTAATTTAATTGTAAACATTTTGTCTAGAAATCCTAACTTTTCATTATTATCAAAAATGATATGATGAACATCTGTGTATATAAATAGTTGTGCTCACTCAAGGTTTTATTCTCCTTACTAGGAATATTAAGTCAAACTATTATTTTTCATTAAAGGACACGCCAAAATTTTCTTCTCATTGATTCTCAAAATTTGCCCTATCACTAACCCCTGTTGTTTGTGTAAATAATGTTCAGTCATTTAAGAGTTTAATCTGTACACGTCAAAATTCACATATTGTGGTTTATAGATGACCTATACTCATGTAATTTCCTTTTCTCAACAGTGTTTTACATTCTATATATGTATCCTGCCATCCAGACTGTGGTAGTTACATAACTTCCTGTCAACTTGGAGATGTGTAAATGTATGGATGGTAGTCAGCCTGTCAAGCAGGTCACAACCTGATGGTGCAGCCCTGCAGGCATGGACTTCCTCATAAGGAGGGCCCTGGCGATCTCCCTTTGCCTCTCTGCCTTCAACTTCCTGCTGGGTTGGCCCTGGTTGCTGCAAGACCCCTGTGTTGCTTCCACCACCTTTGGATCCACCTGACTTTCCGACTTTGCACCAATAGGCCTGTGATCTTCCTGCATTCTGCATCATTGAATGTGGCTATGTGAGTCTGAAGAGGGACTTATGGACTAGCCTTCGACTTATGGACTTGAGTTGGACTGGGCTTGGATGTTTTCTTGTTATATAACTATTCCTTCATATAAAGCTCATCCTTATACATATATGAATGTCTTTGAATTTTTTCTCCTGGCCTAACGCTGACTCATAGCAATCGCATAGGACCAGATAGAACTTCCCTTATGGATTTTTGAGGTTGTACCTCTTTATGGAAGTAGAAAGCCCTGTATTATTTCTCCATTTTAAATTCTATACCACAAGCTAAATGAGTGATACTATTGATAGAATTACGTTATACTCCAGGAGTGATTGATAATGTTCTCTAATATAAAATGACAATGATGTTTTCAAGGTGAATATATGAATTTATGTTAATATATGAATTATTTTTTCGTTAAACTTAATTTTAGCCCTCAGAATTGGGTCTTCTGACATGGCCCTGCTTGATGCTCACCCTCAGAAAGAACCACTGAAGATATGTCATATAACAAAGTTTGGTGAAGAAAAGGCTAGTCTTTAAACAAGTAGCCATCTAAGTGAGGCACCAACTAAGTCCACATAGAAGAAGCACGCCAGCCTGTGTGATTCAGAATGTAAATAACAAACCCAAATCTGAAGGTAAGACTGGTATCAGAGCTTAAGCTGTATTAATGCAAACTTCATAATATAAAATATATTTTGAGCTGAAATACAAAATAATCTACTGATTATTTGATTTTAGTTTTGATTGATAGTTCTATGTATCATTTTAGCTCCTAAGTGTTACAACTGATTCAACACTTGACTATTAACTAAAAGGTCAGCAATTCAAGTTCACTGTAGTAGTTACATAATCTGGTGTCAATTTAGGAGTTGAGAGGATTAAGAGTGAAGGGGTGGAGTCTAGTCTTTCAATGGGGTCATAGCCAATGTGAGTCACATTATAATATACTTCATATACATAAAGTTATATTTTATTTAATTACTTTAATGGCAAAAAATGATCCCCCAGATTATGTCAGTCAGCAAGAAAAGTATGTTTTCTCTCTCGAATATATTTATTTATATATCTCTGTGTTAGTCTGAGTACTTTAGAGAAACAAATCCACAGAAACTCATGGATAAGAGAGAGTTTTATATAAAGGTTAATTTAAGTGCACATCAAAAAAACATCCCAACCCAGTGCTCTCCAACCCAAGTCCAACACCAATCCACAAAGTCCTCCTCCATCTCACAAGACACATACAATGACACTGACAACAGGAGGAAACCCAGATCAGTGAACATGTAAGCATCTCAGCGCTGGTAGAGTTCTCCACACGGCTTTTCCAGCACCTAGGACTGCATTGGGGTAGGTCCACGCAAGGCATCTCCTTGGGAATGTCTTGCAGAAAGTAAGCCTTGCCAGGTGAAGCAGGGAATTGGCTAAGGCAGCTGCACTCTGCTCTGACCATCAGAAAGTAAGAGACCTGAGAACTAGAAAGGTAAGGCTCACTGAGCCATTTATCCCTCCACCCTTCAATTAATCCCACGTGTGTTCATAGGCCAGGTTGGCACAATAACCATTTACTATCTCAATTTCACACTATTAGAAAATAATGATTAACTTATATGTGTAAACTTTATCAGTGCACAGGAACAACACTCAATGCTGAGTGTGGAGTGAGCTGAAAGGTTCTGGAGAAATTAATTATGATATTTCAAAGTGAGCTTCATTGATAATCAATAGACATTATATATACACATATGTTTTATACTATTTAATAATTTAAAAAAGGAAAATAGAATGGGTATTTAGATAATGCTTGATAGTAGTTTACTGACCAGAAAATTCTATGTAGCAGTTCTACTTTGTAATATATGGAGTCTCATAAATCGCAATCAACTAGATGGCAACTTTTTTTTTTTCAGTTGGTAACGATACTCAAATCAATCTGTAGTGGATGAAATAAGGTCATATTGCTTCCTAGAGGCAAGGATGCCAAGACTTACATACTTTGGACATGTTGTCAGGAGAGATCAGTCCCTGTAGAAGGACATCATTTTTAGGAAAATGGAAGGGATGGGGAAAAGAGGGAGATCTTCAATGAGGTGGATTGGCATCAGTGGGCTCAGGCATAGGAACAATTGTGAGGGAGGCACAGAACTGGGCACCATTTCATTCTGTTGTACACAGGTACACCATGGTGTGGAGCCAACTCCATTGCACCTAACAACAACATAATCATTTTCCAGATAAAGTAACTCTCAAAGAGGTCAATGAATTCATTGAAAGTTGTTCAGAAATTAATTGGTAACACTAAGACTTAGGCCAGCCATAAAAACTTAGACCAAACTCATCTATCTTTAGATACTTTATCTTTCTGTTACTATTTACTATTTCTTAAGAAAACACATATTACAAATTTATATTTTATACTGGAATTACATGTGCTTCTGGATTATACAATGATGACTGCATTTACCAAAGCAATCAGTTGTTTCTTGATAGTGATAACAAAGTAGTAAATGACCTTACATTTAAAAGGATTGTTTGAGGGGAAAAAGAGAACTTGATGCAAAGGGCTTAAGTGGAGAGCAAATGCTTTGAAAATGATGAGGGCAAAGAATGTAGAGATGTGCTTTATTCAATTGATGTATGTATGGATTGTGATAAGAGTTGTATGAGTCCCTAATAAAATGTTTTTAAAAAAGAAAGGAAAGGGGAAAAAAAGAAAGAAAATAAATAAATAAAAGGATTGTTTGAACTTAAGATGGGTCAAACAGCTAAATGTAAATCCCAGTGGCACAAAGATCATCAATCAGAAAATTCAGGCTAACTTAAGGACCCTGTTGAAGGGTATAGACAGTGTCAAATATTAACAAAGGAAGCAGTAGATGACACAATACCTAACACTGGACCTACTAAAAATAAGACACAGATGTGCATCAAAAGATTCATCAAGAGATAAAAAGAAAGACCATGAACTCAAAAACAAAATGAAACACACACACACACACACACACAACCTGTCAGCCTCGACACAATGCACAAAGGACTAATCTCTAAAACCTGTAGAAAACAGTAATAACACCTCAATATGAAAAAGATAACCTAATTTTAAAAAATGGGCTAATGACATGAACAGACAGTTCACCAAAGACAACATGCAAGTGGCCAACGAAGAAATGTTTATGAACATTAGCTATCTAGGAGATGCAAATTGAAGAAATGATGAGATACTACCTTGTACCAACAGTGGCAGTCTAGTTCAAATAAACAGAAAATAACGAATGCCAGGGAGACTGTGGGAAGCTTGGAACCCTTGTGCACTGCTGGTACAATTGTAAGAAGACTGCTAGAGAACTGTGGAACGTGATATCACACTACCTCAAACAACTGGGAATAGAAATTCTCTATGAGCCAGCGTCCTCTACTGGGTTTGCATCCTAACAATTTAGAGCTTCAAGACGACATGACCTATGCATTCCTCTGTTCACTGACCACAATAACAAGAAGATGAAAGCAATCAAAATTTCCATCAGTGGAAGAATGGCTCAAGAAACTTTGTTACATATACACAATGGAATATATTATGCATTGCTAAAAAAACAAGACCAAGAAACATTTTGTGATCTGGAGAACATTATGTTGAGTGGTTATCCCATTACAAAAGGACAAGTCTTAGGAGACCACTGTTACAAGGAGAAAAAGAGATAAGATTCCCATAGTCAAAGAAATAGACTTTGGAGTTTGCCAAAGCAGGGCATGGGAACAGGGGCAAAGGAGGGAGGATAAAGCAACTAGCTAGCAAGTTGAAAGGTATCCCCTTGGGTAAAGTGGAAAATGGCGATCTACCGGAGGAAAATGGAAATCAAGGAGTGAGGGAGGTGTATTTGATTAGTAGTATAAATTGTGCAATACAAAGTTAATGAGCTGAAATATAAACTCCCACCTAATTTAAAATAAATGATAACAAAATAAATGGATTGCTCGTAGTATGCAGACATTTACATACTTTCTCTGAGATGACAATTTTGCTCATTTTCTCTTTACTGTTTGGCTTGCTAAGAAGTTGACCATACTATGTTGGAAGATGGAATCTTCTTGATCTTGTCAACTAGAGAGTTGCAGGGGAGTAATTATAGTTTCAGAGAAAGTTATACTGTGTTAATATACTGTGCTACGCAGTGAAAATATTTCATGAAATATTTTGAAATCAGCCAGGGGCTCCAATGCAGAGCCTCTCTTTCAATTTCCCATTGTTGTTAGGTGCCATCTAGTTGCTTCTGACCTATAGCCACTCTGTGCACAACAGACTAAAATACTGCCCAGACCTGCGTCATCCTAACAATTGTTCCTAAACTTGAGCCCACTGATGCGGCCACTGTGTCAATCCATTTTCTTATGGGCCTCCTTCTTCTTCACTGCCCCTCTGCTTTACCAAACATGATGTGTTTCTCCAGGGACTGACCTCTCCTGCCAACATGTCCCAAGTATGTAACATGAAGTCTTTCCATCCTTGCCTCAAAGGAGCACTCCGGCCATACTTCTTCCAAGAAAGACTTGTTTGCCCTTTGGTAGTCAGTGGCACTTTAAATGTTCTCCAATGAACCATTAAACCTTGAGCATTTCTTCTTGGCATTTCAACTTGTTGACATCCATAATAACCTCCTTAGAGTTATTATAGAGTAAACCTCACTGGCACGAAGGTGATGAAAATGGACAGTATTTCTTAAAGGCTAGCTCAGTGCCTCGTCTAGGGTTATCCTCAGGCTTCGGATCTAAAAGGCAATGATATAGAATAATCAGATTACTGTAGTCATTGGCGTAATTAAAAACATGCTTCTGGAGATTCATTGATGGCCACTTCAGGCAAATTACTTTATGTGCCTCATCTCCAAATTTGTCATCTTAAAAATGTTCTGCTGTATATACTTGCAACAGCAACAAAATAACTATATATTTAAAGATAATAATGCCTATGATGTAAGACTGTTACAAGTAATTCATGAAATAACATATAGAAAGTACCTGTTTTTATGTTTACGTGTTTGCTCTTCTATTTATACTGCCATTATGACCCCCACTGTAACATGACGTGTTAGTCTGGGTCCTTTAAAGAAACAAATCCACAGAAACTCATGTATAAGAAAGAGTTTTATATAAAGGTTAAGTGCACATCAAGAAAACATCCCAACCCAGTGCTGCCCAAGCCCACAAGTCCAACATGAGCCCATATGTCCGACACCAATCCACAAGGTCCTCCTCCATCTCGTGAAACACACCGAATGATTCCCATTGTAGCAGGAAAGCTGTGTCAGTGAATGTGTAAGCATCTAACCGCTGGCATGGGTCTCCACATGGCTGCTCCAGCACCCAGGGCTGCATTGCAGTAGAGCCATGTAGCTTCTCCTCTGGGATGTCCTGCAGGAAGTTCCGCTGAAGCAGGGAACTGGCTAAGTCAACTGTACCCTGGTCTGACCAACACAAAACAAGAGACCTGAGAACTAGAAAGGCGAGGCTCACTGAACCATTTATCTCTCCATCCTTCAGTTAACCCCACATGTATTTATTGGCCAGGTTGGCACAATAAACTTTAACTGTACACATGAGTTTACAGAACATACTCTCAAAGTGACTTCATCTTTTAGCAGGTCTAAGGTGAATCAACATTACTGTGTGTCATAGGGTTGTCGTGTGTCAAAAGTGACTTGGTGGCAGTGAGTTTGATATGTGATTCAAGCTAAAAGAAGTCTTATCTAAAACGATGACAACAGGAACTTTTATAACAATTGATTCCAGTTTCCTAATTGAGGAATGCCATTCTCTTCTGGGGCTGTTGTTAAAAAAGGGTAAAACACATAGATTACTTTTCTACTATTAAGACTTTTAGACTGATGTACAGAATTTGTTATAAATGACAAATAAATTATTAATATAATTATCCCAGTAAAATTTAAATAGTAGATCAATGTAGGGGCAGTGAGTTATTTAAAGTGGCTCTTTTAGTCAAAATCGCCAATTCCACCAAAAGACCTTTCCTGCATGGATTTGGGAGGAAGGCGGGGACGATGCTTTAGGATTCCCTGGAGTATCACCTTGAAGTATATAAAATGAGTGCTCGGAAAAGCAGAAGGAGGCATCTCATAAGCAGCAGGAGCTCGGAGTGGAGTGCATCCTCTAGACTCGAATTCCCTGCACAGGGACCCACCTGGATCCAGAAGACTGCTATATCATCAGACAAGCAGCAGCAGAAACAGGAGCCATCGCACGGAACAGAGTGATAGACTTCCCAACTCACCGAGCCAGCAGATGAGTGCTTCTGTGCAGGAAGCGGGCTTGCAGAGTCACGTGGCACTGGGCACTGAATTGAAGAAGTTAGGTTTGCTGACGCACGGAAGTGGAGCAGCATGCCTATGCGTAGTGAGATGCCTCTGGACCCTTAATTCAGCGAGCTGGGTTCGCTGACCCACTCGGAGCTTAAGCCGACTGCCTTTGGGCTGAGAGTTATAGCAGAGTGGTAAGCTCTTTGATCATGTTTTCGCAGACTTGACAGAACTGTCTACCAGGTCCCGATGAATAACTCAACCCAGAGCATTTCTTACTGGCCTTACAACTTGTTAACAGACTCAAAGTCCAATGGTAGCCAACCAGACACCCCTTACTGAAGGGTTGTGGGGAGGAGATGAACCAGGCAGGGTACAGGGTAACAACGATGAATCATATAACTTCCCTCTAGTTCTTAAATGCTTCCTCCCCCTCCACTATCATGATCCCAATTCTACCTTACAAATCTGACTAGACCACAGGATGTACATTGGTACAGATAGCAACTTGAAAAACAGAGAATCCAGGACAGATAACTCCTTCAGGACCAGTGGTGAGAGTGGCGATGCCTTGAGGGTGGAGAGAATGTGGGGTAGAAAGGGGGACTGATTACAAGAATCTACGTATAGCCGCCTCCCTGGGGGAGGGACTGCAGAGAAGAAGGCGGGGGGGAGACATCAGACAGTGTAATATATGACAAAATAATAATAATTTATGAATTATGAAGGGTTCATGAGGTAGGGGGTGTGGAAGGGGGAAATGAGCAGCAGATATTAAGGGCTCAAGTAGAAGGCAAATGTTTTGAGAATGATGATGGCAACAAATGTACACATGTTCTTGACACAATGGATGGATGTATGGATTGTGATAAGAATTGTACGAGCCCCCAATAAAATGATAAAAAAATAATAAATAAACCCTTCAATTATGAATTTTGGTAAGTTTTGTGTAGCCATTACAATGGATATTAGACCCCAGAGAGGTGAAAGAGGGAACACCAAGTTAGACATTACAATGGGGTTTTAGCCACATGCGAAGGATTGATCATTGAAATAAATAACGTTTACAGGTTACATTGAAAACAGAGCTATCTTCCTAATGCAAGTTGCTAAAGGTGAAAATAAATATCCTTCAGAATAGATTTTTGAAATCAGGAAAGTAGAGAAGACTCAACTATAGAAGCTGGAAAAGATATTCACGTCTGGCATTAAGTCTCAAAGGTTCTTTTTTTTTTTAGGTATAGGGAAGGCAATACCTGTGTGTATTGTATGCACATCCATTTAGCAATAGTTGTGAGATAGTGTTTACTTCTGCTAGACACGGGATTGCTATGAGCTGGAACCAAGAACAACCTAAAACAACAATAGACATAGACACATATACCATATAGGTGAGCTATAATTCATACCACACAAAAACTACCAACTGGGTTTTGGCAAGCATGCATTGCTACTGTTTTAGGCCCAAATAGTATAATTTCCAGTATTCCTCCTGATTTTAAAGATAGTATTATGCTCAACATCTTTCTTTTGTGCTGTGTTCTTATCCACTCGTTATTGGATTTCTTCGCCTATTCTACAAGAGGAAATACTGTTCTCTAGGCTCTTTGCTCCCTTACACTTTCTCCATCAAAATGTTCAACCCAGGGCCAGCTCTGGCCCTCTCTAGAATAGGAGCATTGCAAGAAATTAGTCATCTCAAGCCTTTAGGTTAGGGATTGTAATTGTTCCTGGCTGTGCTTAGCCTAGGAGTAAGCATACTGATCGTAGGCATCAAACTCAAAACTCAATGCTGACTAATAGTGACCTCCTACATATTTCCAAGACTTTAGCTGTTAGTGGGAGTAGAAATCCCAGCCTTTCCCCCAGGGAGCTGCTGGTGGTTAAAAAATGTTAACTATGCCCATCAAAGCCCAATGCATAACTACTAGCCCCCACTCAACTCCCCCTGTTCCAAGTCAGTCACAGGGCACTTGCATTTCCTTCTTTTTTTATAAATCATTTTATTGGGGCTCATACAACTCTTACTACAATCCATACATACATCAATTGAGTAAAGCACCCTTATACATTCATTGCCCTAATCATTTTCAAAATTCGCCTTCCACTTGGGTTCCTGGAATCAGCTCATTTTCCTTTCCCTCCCCTCACACCCCCTCCCTCAAGAACCCTAGATAATTTATAAATTATTATTTTATCTTATTTTACAGTGCCCGGCATCTCCCTTCTCCCACTTTCCTGTTGCCCATCCCCCCAGAGAGGAGATTATATGTACATCCCCGAGATCGGTTCCCCCTTTCTACACCCCCTTCCCTCCCGGTATCACCACTCTCACCGTTGGTCCTGAGGGGTTCATCCGTCCTAGATTCCCTGTGTTTCCAGATCCCAGCTGCACTGCTGTGCATCCTCTGATCTAACCAGGTTTGCAAGGTAGAATTGGGATCATGATAACTGGGAGGGGAGGAAGCGTTCAAGAACTAGAGGAAGGTTGTGAGTTTCATTATTGGTACATTGAACCCTGAGTGACTCATCTCCTCCCCACTACCCCTCTGCAAGGGATGTCCAGTTGTCTACAGATGGGCATTGGGTCCCCATCATGCACTCCGTTCATTCACGATGATATGATTTTGTTTTCCCCGCCTTTGTTGCTTGAAACCTGGTCCCTTCGGCCCTTCATGATCACACATGTTGGTGTGCTGCTTCCATGTGGGCTTTGTTGCTTCTGGGCTAGTGGCCACTTGTTTACTTTCAAGCCTTTAAGACCCCAGATGCTATATCTCTCAATAGCTGGGATAGCCTGCCCCTTACAAAAGGCTCTCTCTTAACTCCCTCAACCCCTCCTTTGCTTATGCCTGATGCTCTACAACTATAGTAAATAATGTGCTATGCTACGCCCTTTGTTTTGACTTTTGACTATATGGGCTGAACAATTTTTCAATAGACTTGTAAGAACTGATATTATTGATATTAGCAATGATTTGTGCTTGTTGGCTGAAAAATTCACTGAAGAAACTTAAAAGCACTTTTTTTTAGCTTTTAGTAATTAATTTCCTTCGATAGAAGACTTTTAAAAGTGAAAATCTGCTTATTTCTGAAAGTGTTTTGCTTTTGGAAAAACAGTTTCAAATGTAAGAGTGACTTTGCTTTGTCATCATTCTCCTCAATTTATTTGTTGTCAGTTCTTCAAGTGCACTGGTATGCGTGGGTCTTACTGAAAATAGTTTAATTCCCAGTAGAAACAGTGTCCAATTGTTTTAGCTTCCTTTTATCACAGCTGTTAAGCAGCTCTTTCAACTTTGTAGTGGATAAACTTTTGTTGCAGTCAAAATCTTTGAGACTGAAATTTAGTCAATTCAGGAGGATTGTATTTACCTTGGAGCACATGGTCACTGGTTCAATATGCAAGGTCATGTGAGGAGAAAGGCTGGACACGGGTGAGGGTGCTGGTGGTGAGAGCTGTTGATCTAGTTGGATAAACTTTGATTATTGTCTGACACGAGTATTGAGTAATCAAGCCATTAATCTCCTAAGAGACTCAGATAGTTTTTAGTGGCCTAGAGAGAAGATGGAAAAATCCAAGAAAGCAACTGATTGAAAAAACAAAATGTTCACTTCTCTTTGAAATTCCACCTTCTACATAAGAATCTAGTCTCCTAGAGAGTAGAAGGACAGAATCACGACCACATACACAAAGGAGACACACAAACACATCCTTGAAGAGTAAACAGTCCCACATTCAACTGAGGGAAAGAAATCAGGAAAGATCCATTCGTTGTTTGTTTCCTATTCATAGAGGATGAGCCTCTTTCTCAGACATTCTGGAACCCCAACCTCATGTGGGTATTTCTCTGCTAACAATTCACCTTTGTTTGTATTATTTTTACCCCTTCCCACAGCACTTGGTCCTTTATTATCTTCTCTTTCCCTTAACGTTCTTACATTTTCATGCACTTTAGCATTGTCTCTAGTTCTTAAATATTTTTACCTCTCCTGGTTCTTCTGTTCCTGTGGGTTGAGGTGGCAGGGAAGTCTGCAGACAGTTTGACTTCTGGATAAAGTGGTTAAAAAAAACAGCCATCAGGTATACTACTCTATAATAAAAATACCTTTGTTGTGCTGTTAATTAGAACTTAGAAGAAGGAGACAAACTCTCAGAAATCAAACCATGAAAAGAATTATCTGCTCAGTTTTATGCAGTATTATGTTGAAAAGCTCTTTCATTTCTATCAAATCCTCACAGGGATATATATCATCTAAAAGGGTTTAGAGTCACTGGATATGAGAAGTTCTCGTTGCACAGAAAACAAAAGGCATTGCCTCCTTTTACATAAATGAAAACAGAGGGCGAGAGCCCAAGCTCTCGCGCATGTCTCAGAACTGACTTCTATGCTTTCAGAGTTCTTGCTCAAATACACTACTGACTCTATCATATGGATATGGCTTTAGTCACCATTTGGGTACCATTCTGAAATCGATAAAAAATTCTTGATTGACCTCCTTGGTCCATATTTTCATGGCTCCATCTCAGTACATTTATTTGAATGTATCCTAAATCCATACATTGAAATACACATATATAATTCTTATATAACTGTACAGAACAAAAAGTTGAAGTTACTACAATTATTAAATTCTTAAAGTCAACCAATAATTCAGTGATATCTTATGGAACATGTATTCATTCTTGAGGTTGGTTTAACAAACCTGAAATTTCTGCCAATGCTATGAAAACAGAGAAAATTGTTTTCCCAAGACCAAGTTTCCATTGTATTAAGTCAATTGTCATTCACAGCGATGAATTGGCTTAGGAGTCCCTAAATTAAAACTGTATACATATCTCCACAGTCCTTTCTATGCGAACCTATTAGAAAAAGCCTCTTAGTTATATCTTACTTCTATGTACTGGTATACACAGTATATATGCAGAATATGACTAGATATTGCTCTCCTGCCTAAGGCTGAAAATAACTAATTCACAGCCAAAAGGTATGTAATGGTTAATTTCATTAATTTTGTGTGCCAAAATGGTTAGGCTGTGGTATCCAACTGTCTGGGTAAAGGTGTGGTTGTGAAGATATTTCTTAGATCTGATTATATTCAATTGCAATGAAATCAGGAGATTATCCTTCATAATGTGGATAATCATCATCGAATCAGCTGAAAGATCCTAAGAACAAAAGTCGCCCTTTCCCATGGAGAAGAAATGTTGTATCAAGCCCATAACACAGCTCTCCTCCCAGTGATTCCAGCCAGTTGTTTGGCTTACAGATTTTAAATATGCCAACCACTTAAATGGTATGAGCCAATTCTTAAAATCTATCTCTATATCTTTGTTGTTGCTGTTGCTAGGTGCCGTTGAGTCAGTCCTGATCCATAGTGATCCTGTGCCCAATGAAACAAAACACTTCCCAGTCCTGCGCCATCCTCACACTGGTTCCTAAGCTGGAGCGCATTGTTGCAGCCACTGTGTCAACACATGTCATTGAGGGCCTTTGTGTTAGTCCAGGTAAACTAGTGAAACAAATCCAGAGACACTCATATGTGTAAGAGAGAACTTTATATCAAAGAGTAATTCTACATTAAGAAAATATCCCATCCCAGTCCAGATTAAGTCCATAAGTCTGACAGTGTCCCATATGTCAAGACTAGTCCATAAATTCTTCTTTAGATTCACGCAACCATGCAATGATGCCGAATGCAGGAAGATCACAGGCTAGTAGGTGGAACATCTTCTGGATCCAGTGGTGGTGGAAGGATCACGGCCCTGGCATGGGTCTCCACGTGGCTCCTCCAGTTCCGGGGCTCTGGCTGCATCAGTGCAGCTCCATGTGGCTTGTCAGCAGGAAGACAAAGCAGAGGGAGTAGCCTGCCTCTAGGGAGGAATAGGGAGTTCCCAGAATCCTCAGGAGAAGGCCTGGCCCAAACGGAAGCCTCATTGGCTATGGCCTGATGGACAGGCTAGACCCCACCCCTTTGCAAGTTGACAGGAGATTATGTAACTGCCACAGTCTTGGCAATGTCCCTGGATGTTACCAAGCATAATGTCTCTCTCTAGGGATTGGTCTCTCCTGACGACATTTCGAAGTTGTATAAGATGAAGTCTGCCAATCCTTGCTTCTAAGAAGCCCTCAGGCCGTACTTCTTCCAAGACAGATTTGTTTGCCCTTTTACCAGTCTATGTTTATTTTAAATATTCTTTTCTAGCACTACAAATTAATTCCTCTTCCATCTTCCTTATTCAATGTCCAACTTTCACATGCATATGAGGTGATTGAAAATACCATGGTTTGCATCAGGTCCACCCCAATCCTCTAGGAAACATCCTTAAGGAGGTCTAGGGTAGCAGGTCATCTTTCTTTGCAATGCCAAGTAGCTGTCTTCCAAGTCTCCTGGAAGAGACAAGTGAGTGCCTTAAGGGGGTCATAGCCTTTTGAAACATTTTAATTGCTGTCCCATCAATTCCTGGAGCCCTGTTTTTGGTTAATGCTTCCAATACAGCACATACTTTTTCCTACAATACCACTGGTTCTTGCTCAGCTGCTACCTCCCGAAAAGGCGGAATGAGGAATGTCAACTAGCTCTTTTGGGTACTATGACTCTGCATATTCTTTCCAGCTTCTGCTGATGTTTCTTGAATCATTCAATATTTTCCCCATAGAATCTTCCAATAGTAGACTTGGTGGTTGTTTGGAACACACACACATATCCATAAAGAAAAATTATATGCAAAGAATAAATACATTCAAAAAGAAAAAAAAATGAGTTGAAGAGAAGACCGTGCACCAGAAATCTTCTCAGCTGTGTGCACGGAAATTCAGCGGGATGAGTAGTGCTTTCCAGCGCACAAGACAAAGTTGAAACCTAAGGGCATGCATCTGAAATGTGAACCAGAAGCAAGCTCATTTGAATCGCAAAACTCTAAAACAGAGACAGAATTGAAGACACCTGCCACCTTGGCAAGGAGCAAGAGACATAACTAACAGCTGAGAATTGGAAGTCTGTGTAACAATTGTTCAAAGCTCCAGCCCTTCTCTCCCCACCCTAAACCACAAGCCCATCTCCCTTCAAGCTGCACAAACCAGGAGGGTACTACTGTGACAGGCAAGAAATAGATGATTTTAAGACCAAAGGTTAAGCATTATACAGAAAGCAGAGGATTAAGAGAAAATATACATTCAGTGGAAGATTCTTGGCCTTCATTAGATAATCTTCTGCCAGCAGTTCCTTAGATAATCTTGGCAACCAGCCTGGCAACGGACTGACAGATTCTTCTCTGGAGAAATTGGCCCAAGAGGACAAGCTACACAAATAATAACATTTGGAAGTCCACCAATATAATGGTCAGAACCAGTCCAATTTTTAGCAATAGTGGGAAGCTTAAGGTGATTTATTTCAGAAATTAACAAAACAAATAGAAAAAGAGTCTTGATTTGGATAGAAAACAAGTGTGATGCATAAAAACGATCTATATAGCATAAGTAAAAAATGGACTCTTAGCAGTTTTGAATATGCACTGCTCACATCATCACTAGCTGCCATCAAGTAGCTTTTGCCTCCCAGTCCTCAATTTGCAAGTGAACAAAGTGCTGCTTGTATCATTGTCACACGAATCCTATGCTGGGGCCTTTGTTCCAGGTAGCGACATTCCATCTCATTGACCCCTTACCTTGCCAAGCATGAAAAAATATGTGGGGCGAAGTTTTAGACCCTAAAGGGAATAAATAATCTGAAAATTTTCTCAAAAGCACAATTCTGTTGGCAATACTTTCTAACTCTAAAGCCAAACATTATAAATTATCAGTAAAAGTCTATTTGTTTTCCATTTATCAGTTATGACAATGAAGTTTATTATGTCTCTTTCAAGTAGTAAATATGTCAGAAGGGTAGTAGGGCGCTTACAAAATTGAATGAGGACTGGAGACATAGACAAGGCATCAGGGTGGTTAGGCAAAGCAGCCAGAACTATGGGCAAGGACTACTTTGGGTAAAGCTTTTTCATTTGTTTCAGACACACACTGCCACTGGAATTTTGCTGCTATGCTGTCTTTTGGACTCTCCACATCAATGCCCCAACATCGGAAATGCTTTTTCAACTCTTCATACTATGTGGACTCATCTCCTTCAATATTCAAAATCTGGGACAAGATATGTAGAGGATACATGCCAATACGCTTGGTACTCTGAGGGCAGGAGAGAAGGTGACAAGGTCACCTTGATTAAATAGACAGGAATAAAGGAAGTTCCCTAACTCAGTCTATGTGGTTAAAGAACACTATAGATCAACTTCTTTGCGAACATCAATGCAAAATTCTGAATACAGTATTTTCAAATTAAATACTAAACTGTATTAACAGAATAGCCATATTCTAAGCATGGTTTATCCCAAGATTGCAAAGACGATTCAATAATTGGAATCTATTACTGAAAATTAGCATACTAATTGAAAAAACAAGGACAGTATATTATCTTCCCAACAGTTATCACAAGTTTTGTTAGCATTTAGCATTCATTTCTGATTTTTAAAAGCCTCATAAAGCTAAGAATAGAAAACAGCTTCCTTAGGCTGATAAAATTCTGAGTCAGGAAATTAAAGCATACATTCTTATAAGTAATAAAACATGAGACACATTTCTCCTAGAAAATCAGTGTGGCAAATACTATCAGTGGTCTACCCATTACTTTTTTGTTAAGAAAACATTAGAGTCCTTCCTGGAAGCTAATAAACCGAACACACTGCTGTTGTGTCAGTTCCAAGCTGTAGCAACCTTACAGGGCAGGATGAAACTGCCCCTGTGGAGTTTTAAGACTGTAATTTTTGTGGAAGTAGAAAGACTTTGTCACCGTTAGAGTGCCTGGTGGCTTTTAACTTCTGATGTTGCAATTAACATTTTAGTATGTAACCACGATGCTACCAGGGCTTCTGGGGACTTATGCAGCCAGATAAATTCTTATCTCCCCACCTCTGCTTCTACTGGGAGTGGTTATAGAATCACTCACTGGTTTCTATCCACCCTGTTGTGCATGGAAGTCTCCTGTGGATTCTAGGAGAGTGTTGATTTATTGATAGAAGGAAGAACAAGACTATCTCTACCTCTTCTTCCACTTTTTGCTTTATTTGTGGGAAGAATCTATTATGTCTTCCCAGTTATAATGCTTACTCTCCAAGGAAACAATTTCAAGAGTTTCACTGATTGCTAACAGGTAAATGGCTGGATGTTTGTTAACAGTAAACATACGTGTTTTGCTTTTGTTCAAGTGACTAGTGGTGATCATGGCCAATTATATTTTAACCATTTTCATAGCCACTTATTGAAATGTTACAAAGAATTACAAACATAGTAAGTAAAACATCTGTGAATGTTCCATGTGTGAGTTGTATTTCTGAAGGTTCAATAACATTGATTAACTGAGGAATTTTCCAGGATAGTGACTGGAATATATGTAATAAGATTCCTAGGGAATATAAAATACTGTTAACGATCAAAGTGTTTATCTGTTTTTATGAGAAATCTCAATATACATATAAAATGAACAGGAATATAAAAAAAGAAATAATGAGCATGAAGTAAAAAACAACCATTATAAGAATGATACACAAAAAGAAGATTGACACAAAAACCTGCTCTTGAAACTGATTTTTTTAGCAGATTTTCATTGGAAGCAATCTGTGGACTCCTAATTTTTTGCTTGGAATATTCATAAATGAACACATTTTTAATTGAAACAGTCAGATAAGACAAGTATACCTATTATAACCTATGGTATTTAGCAGTGATCTTGAAGTTATAGCAAATGTAGTAGGCTAAGAAAAAACTAATTCTACAAAATAAGACACATTCTAACTATTAAGAACAATATATTTACCAAAAATTCCAAGAAAGTCAGATTAAACTTGTTAGAATATAAGTAATCATAAAATAGATTGTCACAGTATCAGCAAGGATAAACAGCTTTCCTAATCAATACTTACAATCATAAAATAGAGTGGAATTAAATTATCCCATTCACAATAGAAACAAAACCATAAAATACTTAACAATAAACAGATAAAACCTCCATGAAGTCAATAAAACTATATGGTAGGCAGAATAGGGACAGAGATATAACATGTACCAGGATAGAATAATTCAATATTAGAAAGATGCCAATTATGGCAAAATCATCCAAAAAAATTTACTGGAGCACCAAGTTGAGATTCCCAGTAGGTTATTTTATTATAATGTACAAGCAGGTTTTAAAATTATTTGAAAAGATAAATGGTTCTAAATCAAACAACTGTATCAATGCAAAGAAGGGGGCTTGGAGTGGAGACACAAAGCCCATCTGTAGACAATTGGACATCCCCCTACAGAAGGGTTATAAGGAAGGGATGATTCAACCAAGGTGTAGTATAACACGGAGGAAACACACATCATTCCTCTAGTTCCTGAATGCTTACCCACCCCCCTCACCCCTTCCCACCCCCAAAATACCATGACCCAGCTCTACCTTATCTGGTCTAGCTAGACCGGATAACACACCCTGGTACAGATAAGAGCTCTCAACACATAGATTTCAGGACAGAGAAATTCCTCAGGAAAAGTAGTTGGAGTGGTGATAAAATGAGTGTAGGGGGATGATATGAGAGGGGAAAGTGGGGGAAAGGGGGAACCCATCATAAGGTTGGATATATAGCCCCCCCCCACCGAAGGGGATGAATGGCAGAAATGTGGGTGAAAGGAGACAATGGACAATCTAAGATATGAAATGATAATAAAAATATGTAATTTATCAAGGGTTCGTGAGGATGGGAGTATGGGGGAGGGAGGGAAAAAGAGGAGCTTATACCAAGGGCTCAAGTAGAAAATGTTCTGTAAATAATGCTGGCAATATATGTACAGGTATCCTTGATACAATTGATATACGGAATATTATAAGAGCTGTAAGAACCCCCAATAAAAATGATTTGTAAACAAAATTTCAGGAAAAAAACTCTTTTTTTTTTTAGGACCGGATGCAAAGGGCTTAAGTGGAGAGCAAATGCTTTGAGAATGATTGGGGCAGGGAATGTATGGATGTGCTTTATACAATTGATGTATGTATATGTATGGATTTTGATAAGAGTTGTATGAGTCCCTAATAAAATGTAAAAAAAGAAAAAAAACTCATATTAAGAAAAAACTATGCATGGATTCCATTTTATTTAAAAAAAGATAAATGGACAAGATAGCAGAGCTATTTGAAAACATTAAAATGAGAACGCATATACTTAAATATGCTAGCACCTAGGATGGCCATCAACAACAATTGACATGACTGTGACAACGCTGACCAAAGACAGCAAACATTGTGAGGACTGAACAAGGGTTGGCAGTGTCTCCGTCTATTGCACATAAGGTAGCTATGAGTCACCCTAACTTGATGGCACCTAACAACGGTAGCATCATGCACTAGTGTCGCAGAAATCAATCAATGGATTATAGATCCGAGGTGTCAAGAAATAGATTCCTGTTCTCTGTCAAAGTGTGTGCTTGGCAGTGGCGGGGTGGGGTCAGTCTGCCTGAGTATATGCTTAGAGTCAAGACAGCTTGGCTCTCTGGAGAACATTCTCTTTAACTGAGGGAAACTTCTTTTAGATGGACTGCTTGTGTGTGTGTGTGTGTGTGTGTGTGTGTGTGTGTGTGTGTGTGTGTTCCACTGCCCTATGAAAGGGTATGCCAACATACTAGTAAGATAATTTTCCAGATGACTTAGATTTGTCCCTCTTGTATATACTTTGTATCTACTGAAATCAAAAGATACCAAGAAACTTAAAAGGGGCTTAGTGGGGAAAAGGTAGCTTGGGGGCTAAGGCAGCTCGGGTAGTGTGTGGTCCATGTCTGACCCCTTGGCTACACAAAAGAAAAATAAAATCCACTTCATATCTGTCCAACGATGATTCTTATGAGACAGAAATCAGACATACTTCCAACTTTATTTATTCTGATACCAACTTCTGCCCCCCCCCCCCGCCCGTGGCGCTCTACTTCTCTGTGGGGTTCAATAACCTGCTGCAGTGACCCAATAGGACGCACAGAAAATACTCTTGATTACAGTAATTTAAAGGGGAAGTTAACAGACTATCATAGGTCAGTATAAGAAAATATTAAGAATACGGGGCGCTTTTTTTTTTCCAATAGGTCCTCTTCACAGCTCCACCAGCAGCCAATTTTCTGTCTTGTCCTCGGTCTCCCTGATGCCTTAGCCTCTGATTTGTTCTGTAGGCTTGGAAGCCCACATCTCTCTCTCACGGTCTCTTGCTCTATCTCAAGTCTCAGTGTGTCAGCCTTGGGGACCTTGCTGCTTCTTCCACTCCCCCTGTGTCCTTCCAGTGCTCCTCTTTCTGGATGGCCATGGAAGTTCACGCCTGCTTCTGAGAGGGCTCACTTTTATACCCAATGGAATGACAAAAAGCTGACAAATCCTCATGTTAGAGTCTTCTGCACCTTATTTGCATGCCCCCACCAGTCATTGTTGTGGGAGTTACAACGTTTATTGGGATCAAGTTACAAGGATTATTGGGATCAATTGTGAGGATGGTACTGGGTGAGGCAGTGTCTTCTTCAGTTGTGCATAGGGTCCCTATTAGTTAGAAATGATCCAACAGCCTGAACAACAAAGGTCTCTGCCCTATTGAGTTATTTACCTCAATTTTGCATAATGAGCACACTTATTTAAGAACTTTGCCCAGAAATATATGTTGGTACCATCTTTTTAGAATTTTCACATATCTGAAAATATCTTTATGTTTTGCTTACATGCCAATGAACCAAACAACTTTTTTGTTCCAGAATTCTTGAGCTGAGTCTTGAAGGATGTGTCTGAATTCTAGTCTACAAGTGCATGTGAAGAGGAGGGTGCACTCCAGGCCGAGGAGAATTATTTTAGAAAAATAATTACTGTTGAATATATCTTTGGGCATGACGAGAAAAGGAATGGGATATATTTGAAGTCAGGATGTGGCTAAGGAGTAAAAAAAACAGGGAGTGGTTTGAGAAACAGAAAAATATCCACAAATGCAATGTTTTACAACATCATTTAACAGTTGTGGACATTGATGGAAGAGTTAAGATCATATTTGAAGAAGCAAAAGTTGTATAAATAAGTCCAACCCAAAGAGAATCACAAAGAGGAATTTTTTTAAAAAGGTGATAAAGATACCTCTTTGTAAAGGCAGGTGCATAGCGATTAATACCCAGATACATACACAGAAAGAATTGATGCCGGCTAGGAGGAAATAAGTGATAGCTTATATGATACTGTGGCAGTTACAAACTTTCGGGTCAATTTGAAGATATATAAAAGTGTAGGGGTGAAATTCAACGTGTCCTTCAGGTCACAGCCTGAAGGTGTCTCGTTATGGGCATGGCCTTCTCATAAGGAGGGCACAGGGAACCTTCTTTTCTCTCCCTCCCTTCACCTTCTTGCTGGCAGGCCCCTCTGAGACCTGATAGTTCCGCCGCCATCGGATCAGTGCAACTTCGCACCCACTGGTCTGTGGTCTTCCTGTGTTTTGCATCATTGCACGTGGCTGTGTGAGTCTGAAGAGGAACTTATGGATGAGTATAGACTTACGGACTTGTGCTAAACTGGGCTGGGATGTTATCTTGATAGACCATTGCTTCTTGATAGAAAGCTCTTTCTTAAACATATACCATGTCACTGGCTTTGTCTCTCTAGTCCACCTGGCCTACCACAGATACTGTGACCCTGGACACCTTCGAATGTTTACTTGAGAAGTTTCTATTAAAGACTAGAGATGTCTAGACTGATTGAAAACACCTTCCACTCAGCAGTGACCAAAGAGTTTCGACTGCCCTGGTTCCTCCCACATTTAGATGATTCTGTAGCAATGAATACCTAACATTGGAGTAGATTTCTCTCCCAACATTTTCCCCTCTCTTGACCTAAAATAAAAATGCCATTTAATTTATTTAAGTTTATTTTCCTTACATTTTACAAAATGTGTAAGTCTACTATGTGGGAAATATTTGTACACGGGGTACTGGTTGTGGTCGCGTGACTCAGGTCAAACCTGTGCTGACAGGCTTCACTTGCCTAACCTCTACTGACCACGTGCATTTATTAAGAGAATAAAGTAATTAATGAAAAGTCAAAACTTTTCTTGCTAAATTGCACAGGATATTTTTAGAATGACCTTAAATTACCTCCAAGTGAGAACTGTTCTAGTAAGAATTCCATAGAGACGCTGGGTACAGCATAGTTCACATTATCTGTCCTTGGTAATGGAAAATATTTGCTCTGTATTTAATGCTTGGATTTATCCCCATGGGCTTTCTCTTGAATGAAGCAAGGACACAGGCTTAGCTACAGCTGGGGTCTCCCCAGCTGCAGGCTTCGCTTATTTAAAATTACTCAGGGATAGAGTAAAGGTCAGTATGATAGTAAACGTCAAGAGATCCATCAGTAACACTGTGAGTCTTCTCTTTGGTTTTAGGAACCAGGTATTACAAAACAGTCCAGTTATCTTAAATAAACATTTCTACATTTCCACTTTGGGAAGAACATTCCGATAAAACTAATGATTAATTTATTAATTCTAAGAGACAGATATTCTGATGTTTGAGGCTCTATCTATGAGACTTGATACTTAGTCAAGGAGAAACTCAAGGGGGGAACAAGTCTGCCATGAGATCTACTGACACGGTGGCTTCCAATGAATGGCTCAAGCGTGGCAGCAGCTGTGAGGACAGTGTCGCACTGGCCAACGCTTAGTTCCCTATGAGTCTAGCTGAGTTGACAGTGCCTACCAACAAGGACAATCGTGAGCCAGTTTGATGAGACCTCATCTAGACTTGCCCCTAATTCTTCTGTCCTAAATAGTCTGCCAGGCTGACTAAAGGGTGACTTGGGAAACATTTGGGGTTCTTTCCTATGGTAATGTTTCTTACTGGATAGATAGGTTTTCACCTCCCCATCACCACCCCCTTTTAAAAGCAGTATAAATGCAAATAGGTTAAGTGATTTATTGCTACCCTCACTCATAAAACCAGAGGAAATTGCTTTTGTACAGAGCAGATTCTGTTAAAAAAAAAAAAGAACTCTTAGACATGTTCTGAGTTTTCTATGAGGAAGCTGTGCTGACAGGGAGAGGGGTGGGCATAATCCGTCAACAACTTGAAGGGAAAAAGCACTTAGTGTCAAAGCGTCCCAACACCACACAGTTCCTGAGAGGTGACCCTGCCTGTCTACCCTGGATTGGGAATGGGAGAAAGTGCAGCTTCCCTTGAACAAAAGCTGGGAGGAAAGAGGACAGTCAGGGTCTTACTCAGTACCAGCCACTTTGCAATCTATGAAGGAGATGATTGGATTCCCAATTTTACAGCTGTGGGTACAGACCCTTGAAGGTGAGGGTCCTGGTGAAGGTATTTGCAAAGACCCAATGACATCGCTTCCTCTCCTTTAGGGCCCCAGTTACGCCACAACATCTGTTTTACCTTTTTGGAGGGAAGAAGTACTGAAGTTTCTCAGGCTGGGTATGATAACCTTGAATCGTTGCAAAATAGACTCAAGAGAAGTTTTAAAAGTCTCTCCCACCTTGTAATTGACCTCAACATTTTGGAGACATGCCTTTTACACCGTGGCCCAGGACACATAGCACACACTCACATAAAAGTTCACAGTTTTTCATCTTTGAGAAATGCCCGTGCTCCAATAACTGACTGCACAGCACTCGCTTGATGACTTGTTGTCCAGGATTCTCTCAAGGATAAAAATGAACAAGGCAAATTTTCAGCCGTTAAACTTGACCCATCTTTTCAATGATTTCTTCAGCTTTCTGTGATGTTTCACTCCAGTCCGTGTTTTAAGAACTAACTACTCTATTCACATGTTCCTTGCACTTCTGTATTCACTGAAGGCCCTTGACCTCACAGGAGTATAACTAGCTAATCATGGAGCTCCCTAAAGAAAGGTAAGACCTGGACTTGATCTGTCTAAGATACGTATCAAATCTTAATAAAAACCAGAGATATTTTGTCCCTGTTTGATTTGAAGATTGATTGTGTCAGGATAATAATTCACATAGTATAGTCTGATCTCTTTCTTGAGAACATAAAGGGATTTAAATTTAAGAACGTCTGCTGCACAGTCTGCATTTGGGGCAAGAAAATGAAACAAAAATTAGTTTCATGACTTGAGTGATTGATTACCTGTCAGAGCTATTTAAGGGCCAACACTGGCATACCCTAACCCTTATGTACATTGCCAGCCTGGCCGATAAACACAAGTAGGATTACCTGAAGGGCAGAGGGATAAATGGCTCGGTGAGCCTCGCCTTGCTTGTTCTGTGCTTCAGTTTAAAGGGGTACACTACCTGTGGGATGCCTAGCCTATGGACTGTGTCGCTGTAAGTTGAGGTCCCTTTAAGCCCACACGATTGGAATGTTCATCTCTGGAGCTGGGGACCGACAGTTGATGACAGTTGGGGACCTGTCTTGCTGTTTGCTGCCTGGATATATATAGCCCAGCTCTCTCTACAGAAGGGGACTGGCAACTGGCAGCTCTCAAGCCTTAAAGGACTGCTAGTGTCTCACTGCTTTATAATTTAACTGTTAATTTCTTATATTATCTATCTGTATATAATTTAACGGTTCATTTCTTGTATTATATATCTATCTTTATAAATATATTTATATATAATTACTAGCAATCTGGTTTGTCTCTCTAGAGAACCCTGTCCAACACAAAAAATGTTTTGCAATTCATGAATTATACCTAAGGAGTTCTCAGCAGCAGACCTTGAAATCTCCCATCTCCTTTATTAATATATTTTTAAAGATTTATCAGAAAACTTTGGCATTGGCTTGCTAATAGGTTTCTTCAGTTTGCAAAGTGAGTATAATGATTATAGAGACAAATGATCAGGCAGCCTTGCATAAATGGTAGTACATGTGTGTGGCTTTCTTTTACTTCCTGTCCCAAACTCTACAGTCAAGGAAAATTCTAGGGCTCCTAGCTAGGGGTTTCAGTGGTCTCGGGTATGCTGGTGCAGCAGTAGGAGTGAAGCCAGGTACCAGAATCAGATGTATTTCATGTATTGGTGGTGAGGATCTTATCATCTGACTCCCGTTTGAATCCATTTTATGCCTCCTTATAGAATTCCATTAATGTTATGAGTTAACAGGTAAATACATATCCATCAATATAGCAAGCGTTTTTACTTTAGAAGCAGAGGGAAGAAAAGTATCTTCATTCTAATGAATGACTAGCAGGGGAGAAAACGTCAGATATTAGGGGAGAGGAAGCAGGAACATTTTCCTATTTCTCTGACTAATGTGAATGTAAAAAATGTTCATTTATACCTTTTCAACTTGTTGGGTTTCTCCAGATTTTCTCAAATCTATCTATTTGTGAATTCATCGCTTAATTTTATTCAACTAACATTTTTGGATGCTGGTTAGTGTATAAGAAAGATGATGTGTCTACAGCCTTCCCTGCGCATTATACACAATCTATGTACTCTGTACAGAATGCTATATTCAAAGCAGAGTTCATGTGTTTTGTTTTGTTGCTTTGAAAATTAATTTCTAATTTCTAGGTAAAAACACGGTTAAAGCAAACTTTTCTTAATATAATAATCTGAATTTCCAGGGGGCACCCAAGTACCAAGAACAGTGCCTGACATTCATATAACAGGTACATGTTTTATTTAAATTAAATAAATAGCTAGACACTTGAATCTTCAGACCTTTAATCTCAGGGAGAATTCTCAGGAACATGAAAAATGCTACCTGAATTTACTATTGAAATGAATTTCACAATGGGAATTTAAGGAACAGTTTAAAAAAGAGCACCAGTGCCACAGTGGACTAAGGGTTCAGCTGCTACTGAATGCTCAGCTATTGGGACCCACTTAATGGGAGCAGCACGAGGCTGGCTGCCTTTATAAAGATTCACAACCACAAGAACCCTATAGGGCAGTTCTACTATGTCTGATGTGATTGCCATCGAGCCCAAGGCAGTAGGTTAGGTTTATATGTGTATATTCTATACCATTTTTCAAACATGTTGTTGAAAGGAAAAGAAAAAAGCTGAGATTGCCATGGAGGAGAACATGAAGCAGGTAATGTTTCCATTTTCTGGAGTCCTTTCTTAGGCTTCCTGACAGCATTAGACCCACGCTGCTTGTTTCTATAGATCACACCCTCCTTGCTTCAAGAAGGGAGACCTCTGTCATGTATGCCACACGGTGAAATCAGGTAGAGAGTTAATGAATGGGAATGTCTAATCAAATTGTTCCAAGTAAGTGGCAAGGCCTAATTAAAAAGTTCTGAAAAGTATGCATTTCGTTAAGGCACGGTTTCTCCATTTCAGCACTACTGTCAGTGGACATGTTTGCTGTTCTGTATGGCATTTACCCACTAGATACCAGTAGTGCCCCTGTCTTTTCCACTCCCCCTCAGCCCTCTGTGACTATCAACATTATCTTCTGAGAAAGCCAATGTCCCCAGGAGAAGGGAGAGTAACATATCCTTCCAGTTGAGAACCCCTGTTGTTAGCAAGTGAATGTTTTCTCAGGATTTTTATAATTTACAAGCTGAGTTTCTGGTTAAAGGAATTTAAGTAATCTACACTAGGTATATTAAGAAGGCATCTCTGTGTTAGTAAGTCCTTTGAAAATGAACTCAAGCTGTTTATTTCATTTAAGAAGGCCTGTGGGGTAGGAGTTATGCACTGGGATATTAACTGCAAGATCGGCAGTTCTAAGCCATCAGTTGCTCTGAAGGACTCTACTCCTGTAACTCAGGGACACTCACAGGGGCAGCTCCATGCTTCCCTAATTTCTTATGAGTCAGTGCTGAATGGTTGGCAGTGAGTCTGGTTTGGGTGGCACAGAAGTGTCCTGGCTTTGGACTGGTCAGTAGTTCAAACCCATTGGATGAGGCTGTCTGCTCCTGTAAAGGTTTATAGTCTCAAAACGTAGAACAAAACTCAAAATCAAAACACAAACCACGTTTACTGGTCAGATCGAGACAGGCCAGACCCTGACTCGATGGCTTTTTTTCACCTTTCAGGTCTGGGACCAGACTCACTAGTGTGGTAGAAGAATCACCATGTAAGATAAAAAGGGCAGTATTCACCCGAGGCCAATGGTTGGAGGTTTAAGAAAGAAGGCAGAATGGAAACAGGACACATGGTAAGAAAATGGCCTGGGTTCATTGAGGCTGTTGCAATGGCTGAATTAAAGCAAGATGGATATGAATTATTGAAAGGAAAACTGATGACCTATTCCATAAACCTTCGCTCAATTCATAATGAAAAGTTAAAATGAATAAGTGAATAAAAAAGATTCACAGTCTCAGGAACCCTCTCCATAGGGTCCCTATGTGTAAGAGTTAGACTGGTTTGTGGTGGCGTTTGTTTATTGGGATATGACGACACACTAGTTAAACCAAACACAAAAGCATCAATTTGCGCTTGCCAGCAACTCCACAAAGAAAGATGTAGTAGTCCTTCCACAATCCAGCCTTGGGGGCCTCTCAAGCAGGGTTCCTTTGTCCCACGAATTGCTGTGAGTTGGGATTGACTCCAGAGCAACAGGATTTAGTGATTTGGAGGTAGAAGGAGGGGGGTGGGCAGTTGTTTTATTGACTTTTTAGAAGAGCTTTACTTCAGAGGCATGGGTCCTAGGCCCATTGAACAAGTCACCCATCGATGGACTGGGTATACTTGTTTTACCACACGATTGAGTTCTTATACTCTGATGATCTTACCCCACATGTAACGATGCCATAATAGTAAGGGAATAATTTAAATTTTTATCACACCAATAATAGTTTTACTAAGGGCTGGCCAGGTGCCATAATCTGTACTAAGTGTTTTATATGAAATAATCATCTTAATCCTTTTAGCAACCCTTTGGAACACTGAAACATTACGTACATTTGAATTCTGATCACAATTGCGGGGCAAAGCCCTGGTGGCGCAGAGGTTTGCACACTGGGAAGCTTCCATAGGGTTAGTCACGGGATCCCACCAGCCACTCGGCAGGGGAAGGATGAGGCTCTCTGCTACTGCAGAGGTTTGCAGCCTACAAACCCTCGGGGGGCAGTTATGCCATGTTGATGGAGTCATGGAGTCAGAATTGACTCGATGGTAGTGAGATCTTATTTCTTTATTTTTTGAGGTGAGGGTATCTGCTAGCAAACATGATTATGCATGTCTGGCTATAAGGAAAAAATATTTCTGAAAAGTTGATATGTGAGTGATACTCCAAAGAATAAAAGGGGATCTATCACCTACTTGTGTCCTTTATTTGTTTTGCCATGCATTACTCTGTATAACAATTATTTGTACGCAAATCTATCTTTCCCCGCTAGACCCTTGAGTCACTTGAGGATCTACTGTACTGTTTTGGTATCCCTTGTCCTGAGCACACAACTAGCATTTCAATGTGTATTGAATTTGTAAAGGGATGGTTAGGTAAATGGAGGGTGGACTGTGTTAATGGAGGAAGTCCAATGACTTGCCATTTCCAAACTACTTGACTCAAACATGAAGACTTTTAAGAGTCCTGTCTTTGTGTGCTCTTAGAGTGGAGATAGAAATTTCTGGAGGGGGTATTATATAATGTCATCTTTGTTGGTCAGAATGAAGGTGGGCGCATAACAATTCTGGATCCCCTGTGCTATGATAAGCACTTTCTCATGTGCTACCTGATCTGCACAAAGAGTCAGGAGGGGTGGACAGTATTTTCATCCTTGAACATTAAACAACTAATCCTTCAAGAGGCTAATTACTTGTCTCCTTCATTTCAAATTTTCCAATAGGCTTACAAGACTATCACTTATATGGACCTCCTTAGTTATGGTCAAAGATGCCCACTGGCCTGCCCTTCCCACCCCTCCAGAAAGCTGTCACATAAAAGACTATACACTCCAAAGTCAGAGAGGGATTTCGTCATTGCTGCTTTCTTTGATTAAATGGCTTCCCGGTGTCTAATTTGCTTAATCATTTTATTTGGGGCTCATACAACTCTTATCACCATCCATCCATCTATCCACTGTGTCAAGCACATTTGTGAATTTGTTGCCATCATCATTTTCAAAACATTTTGTTTTCCCACTTGAGTCATTGCTATCAGCTTGGTGCCTCGTTTTTAACATCTTTAAAACATGAACATTTCTCATTTCTCCAATCAAACCATATCAATGAGGACTTCAAAATTCTTAAATGAAAGAGCCGACATAAACAACAAATATGGTATTTTAGTGGCAGAAAACAATTGAAGAAAATAATTGTGGACCAAGTGAACCCAATAAATCCTTAAATTAATTTATCTCCAAGGAGAACCAAAATGATTATGTACATCTTTCCTAAAACTTCTCAAGAACCACAGGCTAAAGTGCTGGGAATTCTGTTCAGTTCTGCAAGAGATAAAGAGTTAAGGAAATTGTACCAGGACTCCAGTTCGTGGCTCCCAAAAGTCTAGGTACATCAAACCAGATGTTCGGAACACTAAGCCATGCCTTCCAGCTGTCCTAGGAAAACATTTTTAGACTAAAAATGAACATCTTACATCGCATGTAGCTTCCAGCAAAGTGAAGGCTGTTACTACTTTGAATTTGTTTTGCTATTGTTAAACGGTTTCATTCTTGTGGTCTACTTCATCTGGGTGTGTAAGAGAGAGGATTGAAAAAATACATTTGCCCTCTATCTCCCCATTGGTATCTTCCTGGGGCAGTCCCAATTGAGGACACTTGGGGATTTTCCCCTTGGCCAGTAGAGCCATGAGACTATTATCTTGTTTTCCAATTATAGGGGAAGGTCTAACCATTGCTGCTTTATTAAAACTGTCAATATCAGGACATTTCTGGCCCCTGTTTGGGGGTGTTGCCTTCAATTTTGTAGAAAATATCAGTTGGCTCTTTAATGCTTCAGAGCACCTCTACCTCCCGCTGGTTTGCCACTTTGTGCTGATTGCGACTTTACTAGCATCAAGTTGTAACAGCTGAAGCACAGCATTAATAGAAATGCAGGAAAACATCTGGATTCACTTCTTCTTGGACATCTGCCTCTTTCCTTGTGTCTAATCCAGTATGCATGAGTTCTGGGTACCAGGTTAGAGAATAAAATGTCCTAGGACATTGGTGTCTAAGATAATTTCCTTTTTCATGATATCAGAAAAGATGAAATCAGTTCAAAAATCATTTTTTTGCCCTTTCAACAGCAACTGTGCAATAAAAAAGAGGTTAAGTTCCAAAGCAGTACTTCAGTAAAACTAACACCCAACACAATAAATGGGGTAGGTGGCATTCCGATACACCCCAACCTTTGATGGCAGTTTTGACAATGGAAACACTATTACCTTAAAAATATGCTCCATTGCGTAAAAAAATCTTTTTATCTTGGGACCAAAATAAATGCTTTTGTGGTTAAAAATACACCAAAAGAAACCTCAAAGAAACCTGAACTAAATTAGTCCCTTGATGTCCAAATGACAGAGTCTGGTGTACTTGCCTTCTCGCCACCTCATCTTGGCCATAGATTCCGAGGTCCTCACTCAAACTTTCTCTGCTTACAATCTTCATCTTCTCTGTATTTTAGGATGTTAGGCATTCTTTTCTCTTATCATCTGGCAGACCGGTGGAGAAGAGCATCTCTCAGGCGAGAGACCGTTAGACACAAAAGTCGCTGCTGGATGAGAATGCTCGCTGTCCACATGGGGGAAGCCGGACAGATGTGATGACAAAATGCGTGGGAGATCAAGCTAGGAAACGTGTCTCGAGACACTAAGGTGACTATCTGATGTGATAAGATAAGGAACTTTAATTTATGTAGTAGATAATGGGGACTCATTTGGAATTTAAGCAAAAATGTGGTAGGAGCTACCTGATAGCTAGGCGAAGGTTAGGTTTGAAGGTTAAGTTTCTGGTAAGAAAGAAATGGAAGACTTCGAGTGTTTTATCTAGGTTACTCACACTAGAATTATTTTTGGCCCAAAAGGGATCTAAAGGAAGGAAGTATATCATTATACTTAAAGTCCTTGGATTCTCAGAAAGTGAAAATGTCTCATTAAAATTCATTACCTCCAAAGAGAAAAATTTCTGCTCATCATTTTGCAGCATTCAAGTCTGATATCAATTCAGGAAAGGCACCCTTGAGCAGCATTGCAGCTTCAGGGAGCCTCCTTCCATTTAAAGAGCTGATGAATTAGAAACTATTTCCCCTGGCCTGTTCATCTGAAAGTAAAACTTGGATGTTACTGATGTCCTGACAATACCCATGTGGGGCAACTAATAACTGACAACACATATCTCCAAGGAATGCTGTCTCAAAACAACTTGATTTAAGCCAAACATTTTGAAAGACTATTAGGGTACTGGTGTGTCACATGAGTCCAATATCATATTTTCTGATTTTTTTCTCCCTCTCTGACCTCGTGGTCCTGTGTCTAAGTCTACCCACACACTATTCGTTATGATATGACTTCTTCAAGTCATACTGAAATTGAATGGGTGGCCTTCAATCAACCTCGTGAGTTAAAATCCCCAAAGAAGTCATACTTTGATTGAAAACACCAAAATCTCAAAAGTGGCCATACTTAGACAATGACACATTTCAATGAAAATAAACATGAAGCTTTTTCTTTGTTTCAACTTACTGCTTTATTTCCTTCTTTCCATTACCCTGTCTTTCTCTCCTTCATTAAATACTGATCCATTGTATTCAACCCCACCTCCTTTTTAACTAATGAATCTAATAAAAATATAATATACTCAATTATTTTAGTATGGACTTTAAGAATAAAAAAAGATGAAGATAAATGCAGTTACTGAAGTGTGTGTGTGTGTGTGTATGTGTGATCTGTTTTTCTTGTCATTGTTTGGCTTTAAAATTCATTTGGGCCTTATCAGCATGCTTTCTTCTTAGGTTTTCTTTATTATGAAGGACTTTATTATAATCTCAAGTGATGCTTTTTGTTATATAACTATAGAACAATACAAGCAATACACTAAGACCCTCCCTGCTAAACAATTGTGGGCTCATAGAGGCACTTCATCATGATCTGTAAAGATTGGTCTTGGTTAGGGACTACAGACACATTCTTTGTGTTTTTGTTCATCTAGCCAAGAAATAGTGACTGCAAGCCTTGCCCAGTGTAACCATATCTTAGAGTAGAATGAATTAACGAAGCAGTTCTCCTCTATCATTTGGAAGGAGGCGCACCTGTACATGTTGAAGATGCCTCGACGCAGGTCTCAAGTCCTTTATGAAGAATCAGGTGTAAATGGAATTTCAAATGATGTATAATCTAAACTCTTTCCAATTTTGACAGTTATGTGGTCACTCTGGGAGCATACTCGATGGCACTGACCACATGTTCTATCCCATCAAAGGCTGTGGAACTAAGGCACCAGCAGGCCTGAGAATGCCAACAACTACAGCCCGGGCTTTGCCCCAGGTAGGGCCCACGCCCGTCACAGTGGGATTGAAGCCAAATGCTCTCAAAGGTTGCTTCTCTGCTCTGGACTGACCAGGGCCCCAGTCATTTTTTTCTGGTAGGAGTGACACTTTTTTTCAGTATCTATGCTGCATGGAGTCTCCCCTTTGTAGACCTCCTGGAATAAAATGATTTGGCTCTTACTAATCTTATTAGACGGTATTATTTGTCCATCTCTTGTATCTCTTCTGAGGCAAATACTGATGGTTGTTGCTTTGGTCCCTCTCTGATTTCCTTTTCTAAGAGCTGAGAGAAGATATATACAAACACATATATATACACGTATATACGTGTATGTATGTGTGTGTGTATGTATGTGATATATATAGCTCTCTTCCTGCTCCAAGAACTGAGCTGTGCAGAGGATCGAAAATGACTACTTGGATTCTCATGGATTGACGTGGCTCCTTTTAGTGTGTAAAAAAATAAGTAAGTAAATAAAAGCCTCCAAAGTTTGTTAGAAAGTCTTCAAAAAACATGAATATTAAAAGATCATAGCTCAGACATAAAAATAATAAGATCCTATGAAATTACTGGACTAACAGACTCTTAGCTTTTTTACTCAACACAACAAAATCGTTATTTCTAAAATGCTGCTAAATATGGACGCCGGCAGTGTGTTTCTGCTGCAAGTGATCCAAGCATTTTATAAATAGTCCGCACAGGGAAGGGAGCCTGTGGTTACTGACAAAAATATTGCACTAACTGTGGCTAGGCAGAGTATGACAGCGTTATGACTATGGACAATTATATTGTATATATATATATATATATCTTTTCCAAAGATATATTCTATGAGGAGACCATAAAGTCTAGAAATAGAGATAATACTACTTTGTTGCACATGATGATGTCATATATCAATAAACAATTGATTGAGTTGTCTGTTTTCCAGACAAAAGAAAGAAACAATGAAAATAGTGGTGAAGAATCCAGTACAGATGATCAACAGCACCTTTCTCCTCTTCAGAAAAGGCAGTTTTTAGGAAACTCAACTATGACTCCAATAGTTGACCAAGAGCTGACAAGTTGATGTCTAGATAGCATGGACCTGTGTTGACCAGGCCACAGCAACTATGCAGGAGTGCTAAGGGCTGTTGGAATATAGAGAAATGACTCAACTTTAAAGGCCCAGGATCCAGTTCTGCCATCTTCCACTGTGCAACTCTGGTGCAATCGTTTTGACGTCCGTGAGTTGCCAATGCCCTCCTCATTTATAAAACGTAAGTAAAAATATCTATCTTATAACATGTTTTGAGAATTTGACATTTATATATATATATGTGTATACACACACACACACACACACACACACACACACACACACACACACACACACCCTCTCTCTCTCTGTGTATAGCAATAGAAAGACACAAGGATATTTGTTTTTCTTTTTAGGCAAGATCTTCTTGAAAGGCATGAGAGCTCGGAAACTCAGCTGCAGATTTCACTCCCTCCCTGAAACAGAGTGATATTGTGCAAAGATCTGCATTGGGGCGCAGCTCTTGATTTGAAGCCTGACGCCTATACTTGGCAAATCACACCATTGAATCTCACCTCACTGTGTGAAAATAGGAATTTTTATCCTCTTCTCTCTCTCTCTCTCTTCTATTTTCTCTCTACCTTTCCACCTACTTACTCCCCTTTCTTTCTTTATTTCTTCCTCCCTCCCTCTCTCCTTCCCTCCCTCCCTTTCTCTTCCCTTTCCTTTCTTTACCAGAATGGCATCTAATAAATACTGAAACCTACTAGACTCAGGAAGAGAAGGATGCTACCCAGGTCAGTTAAAGGAGCGCTTGGCCATACATAACTTGTGATCTATTTGTGAAGAATAACATTTCTCTAAAATATGCAAATTTCTGAATCCCAGTGTGATGGCAGCAACAACAATCCCGGCTGTAGCTGACTTCAGAGCTCAACCGGAGAAAACAAATTATAACATACAACCTGTTAATAAGAGTCCTAGTTGATAGGGTGGGGGAAGAAATGAATGAAGAGGAGCTTATGTAAAAACTGATGGTGACAGCAATTGTACAATTATGCACGATCTAATTGAAATATGGATTGTTATAAGATCTGTAAGAGCTCTCAATAAAGTTATTAATAACAAGAAATTTTTAAAAGTCTGTAGCAGCTAAAAACCTGAGGGCTTGGCCTACAGTAGTGGTTCTAACTTTAAGGAGAATGTGTTCAAGCACAGACTGCTGGGACCAGCTGGGGAGTTCTACTGCAGTAGGTCTCAGGGAAAGCCTGGAAATAGCCTTTCCAAAAAATCACCCAGTGGTGCTTACCTTGTAGATCCAGGGTCCACACTAGGACAATATGTCCCCATTGATTGTTCTATCCACTAATCCAACTTTCACCATCTAGCTGAGCATTTCTCACTTAGGTTGAAATGAATAGGGATGTGTCACCAGAGCTTTCCAGTGTATGAAGCATTTACATCTTCTGATGTGTTGAAATGACATTAAGGTTGCTTGTATCATAATATCAGTTGCATGTAGAGCAATTCAGACATGACTTCATTTCAGGACATGGTCATAACCATGGGCAGAACTATGGAGGAGATGCGGAGACAAGCCCATCACACCCACCAGGAGCAGTCCTAGTTAGAGATACCATCATCTGTTGGGCACTTGCCTGGAGCAATTAGCAAACAAATTAGCAAGCAACAAAGCAATAAGTAAGATGTAGTGCCCACGTTTAAGAAACATACAGATTAGTGAGGGAAACAGGTGAAAGAACTAATTAGATTGTAGCCTGATAAGAAGCATAGAAGGGCTGCCAGTGTCTCACAACTATCTCATGGGAGTGAGTTGTACTGAGCTATTTGTACTGCTTTATAATTTAATTAACTACTTATTTCTTATGTTATATATCTATCTGTATAAATTTTATAGATATATATAGATGTATGTATTAGCATTCTGATTTTATTTCTCTAAAGTACCAAGACTAACACATTATGGTACTGAGAGTGGGGTACTGGAAAAACAACCATAAGATGGAGAGTAGATGTTTGTCTGACCTCTCCCTCGTGGTAGTTTTTCTTCTTTGTCTAGCCAGAGGTCAGATAAAGCCACATTGTTTACTCGTGTTTTTTTTTTCTGGGGAAAATATGGGAAGTATGAAAATAGAAAGTTTGTAAACCCTATTGTTTCAGCCATTAAAATTTGATTTTTAGATGGGTGTAGGACATGCCTACAAAGAAAGCTTTGAAAAGATGTGCCACACCCAGTGCTTTGGAGTACTCAGGAACCAGTAGTCTTTGTCAGAAGCTGGAAAAAATCTGGAACCATGAAGAAAATGCCCCTCTAGGACTGAATGTTAAAGGGAGCCTGAGAGCAGGCTAGAATGCTTGCTAGGTGACCACCTAGATCTTTTGTTGAGTGGAAGTGGGAGAAATTCAGCAAAAAAGACAGGGGTTGAGTTTGGCCAGTGACACCTGTGGACTTGGTTTACAGGAAAAAGAGAAGATGAGAGAGGGTTGACTGGTCTCAGTTTCATGACCTAGCACTAGGGGGCTAGGCTTGTTGAGAGCCCATGGTCTAAAGGCAAGGCGACCAATGGGCACCTTGTGGAGGATGAGTGAGGCATCCCACATTGAGTTGACCAGACCTCAGCCAGTTGGAGATTTTTGAGCCTGTGAACTGGTGTCTATTGTTGCTGACTTTATGGATGGCCTGTCCAGATTGACTTTGATTATGGTTGCAGACTTCACAAGGTTCTGACTGGAATGAAGATTCTTCATGTCAGAAATGATTTTCTCCTCAGAACACTGGGTTGATGTAAGTGGGCAGTATATAAATTGGATACCCAAAATTGGGGAGATAAAGGCATGGAGTGGTTGGCTTGCAAACTTTCATAGGTGAGGGAACATATTCACAGGATTATAGGATTAAGGTGTAGGTGTTACTTAATTGTAATTGTGAGGCTAAAGAATTATGTACAGGTGCCAAGTTGGCAAGGGGTGGATTGAGGTAGTTAGTTTATTGTGCCAACCTGGTCAATAAACACATGTGGGGTTAATTGAAGGGCGGAGAGATAAATGGCTCGGTGAGCCTCGCCTTTCTAGTTCTCTGGTATCTTGCTTTCTGATGGTCAGACCAGGGTGTAGCTGCCTTAGCCAGTTCTCTACCTTAGCCAGTTCCCTGCTTCAGCTGGCAAGGCTCACTGAGGAGAAGCCGCATGGTGGACCTACCCTGATGCAGCCCTGAGTGCTGGAGAAGCTGTGTGGAGACCCCTGTCAGCGCTGAGATGCTTACACGTTCACTGACTCAGCTTTCCTCTTACAGAAGGCATCATCCAGTGTGTTTTGTGAGATGGAGGAGGACTTGGTGGATTGGTGTTGGAAATAGGGGCTAATGTTGGACTTGTGGCAGTTCCGGTTCACAGCAGCCTGAAGCATTACAGGACAAAACACGGCCCAGTCCTGTGCCATCCTCACAATGGTTTCTATGCTTAGCCCTAAGGGAGTGGAAAAGTTCAGTGGGAAATGGGTGGAAGGGGTAGGGTTGGGAAGCATGCTTGGAAACAGTTATGACAGTCTTATTGATCTGATAAGTAGTTCTAATTTAAGCCAAAAACATTAGGAGCAAAATGATAACTCTGGAAGAAATGAAAAGGTTAGGTTTGAAAGTTGGCTTATTGATAAGAAAGAAGTGAAAATGTTAGAATGTGTGATTTAGGTCTGAATCACCAAACTGGATTCCTAACCTGGTCCATTGTAGTAAAAGGAGAAAATATTAGAATTGGTACTTTTTAATGTTTTCTTTCTAATGAGGAAACTAAGCTTTTGAAATATTTAATATACAGATTAGATGCAGTGCATTTCATAGTTTATGAATAGATAGATAGATATTGGGGTACATGCTCAAATATTTTTAATTGATAACTTTGACAAACAAGTTTGGAGATATTATTGGTTCAGATAGGTGATTTTATGTTGTTTGAGGTCATTGACCCTTTTTGAGAATTTGAAGAAAATTGAATATTACCTCTTTTGCTTATGTGTGTAATACAACACCATAAAGTAAAAGAAAATGAAATGTACACATTAAAAGTTAGTAATTTGGGGTAAAATCTCAGGAGTTTCATAAAATATTTGAAGGCAAAATAATGACTGCTTAATCTACAGTCAAGGAGGTTGTGGTTGTGGTTGGGGTTGCTGTTAAGACCCATCGAGTTGGTTCAACAAAACAGTGCCCTGTCCTGTGCGGGCTTCCCAGTGCTTGTTGTGTTGGAGCACTGCGTGACCAGCACTGTGCCAATCTATCTCGTGAAAGTCTTCCTCTTTTTCACTGACCTTCCATGTCACCAAGCATGAAGTCCTTTCCAGACACTGGCCTCTCCTTAGAACATGTCCAAGGTCCATGAGATCAAGTCTCACCATCCTTGTTTGGAGAGGCAGCGGTATTTTCCATATTCTTTATGAACACCATCAATACCCTTTCTTCTTTGATCTTCCTTATTCGTTGTCCAGCTGTTCTTATATATGTGAAGCAATTAAAATTATCACAACTTGGGTCAGTTTACCTTAGTCTACAGAGTGGAAACCTTGCTCTTCAACATTTTAAAGAGGTCTTGCAGCATATCTGCCCAAAGAATATGTTTTGTTTTGTTTTAATATCTTGACTGCTGTATCCATGAACATTCATTGTGGATAAAGGCAAAATGAAATCCTAGACAACTTCACTCTTTCCCTCATCATGATGTGTTTCTTGGAGGTTTAGGGTGGAAATGGAGAGAAATTCAAGAAATGTTTTTAAAGGAACCCGAGATTTTTGTCTACATTTTGTTTATGAGTGAGCCCAGGAAGTGGTTTAATTGCCTCTCCTATTTCTCCTATGAGCAAATGTGGAGATGGTGTTATTATTACCTACATAGGAGAGAGGATTATGTCTCTGGTGGTTCAATGAGTTTATTTGGGGGCTTTTTGAGATTGAACTCTCCTTCTAATGTCAATGAAAAAGGAAATAAAAACAGTCAAGTTACATAACTGCAAAGTCTGGGATTCAGGAAAATGGCGAATTTTGGATTATATATTTGAAAGCCAGTTGCATATATACAATAAAACCACTGAAATGGTGAGATTGTCCATGGATAAGAATAAGATTGCCTAAAAATATGTGTGAAGTTAGATGATTTGTGGTAGCTGGATGATTTTATGCAAGTTGAATTTGTATGAAAGTGTCGGTGCAGAGTCCAGCATGTCGGTGAGGTCACTGCCTGATGATAGCTCCTTTGAGGTGTTGCCTCATTACAAGCGTGAAACTGGGGACACCCCCTCCCCACCTCTCTTCTCCTTTGCCTTCCTGCTTGACCACACTCTCCCTGCCTGCAGGAGTAGCCTAATGTGGGCCAGTTGAGCCTGAAAGCTGTTGCTTCCCTGCCATGTTTTCACCAATCAGAGATCCACCAGACTGCACCAAGTGGCTTATGATCTCCCTGCATCCTTCTTACCCTTCTGTGTCATTGGTCTGAAGGTACATGAGTCTGAAGAGACCCTGGCTTATAGATTTGAGTTGGACTGAACTGGAATACCTGTTTTTGCTATGAAATTTCTTCTTTCCTATAATATGGGAATGTCGCTGGATTTGTTTCTCTAGACAAGCTGACCTAACAGGTAAAACCTGATAAAAACCAATGTTTAAGAGCAAAGCATGGAAGAAGAACCAGAAAAAAAGACTGAGGGGGGAATTTCAACCAAATAGGAACTGAAGTTATAACACTATCGATAACAAGTCTGTGGAGCTGACATTCTGTGAAGTCATAAATGACCAGTAAGGTGGACTGCATACACGTCAGTTGTACCTAATGAGGCTGTTGGACCTGAGGAACTTCAAGAGGGATTTTTTTAAATTTAGGGAGTAAAATTTTAATTTCTTCAGAATTAAACAAATGAAAAGTGTAGTTTGTGATTTAAGAAGATTAATAGTAAATGGATGGAAGATTAGGTGTGCACTTAGAGGTAGAATCAGAAACATTGTTTATTTGTTTGTATTTAAGAATTGAATGCATGAACTCTTAACTGCGAACCTCTGGACATGCTGCTATAGTTGATGAAACATCTGTCCTGTCCTATTTCACTTGGCTCACTCTCTTCATTCTTTTGGTCTCTTTTTAAGAATCGCTCTTCCTTCTCTAGCTTCCCATTCTAGGACAAACTGGAGTTTTGCAGTGTTTATCTGTAGAACCCTCTGGTTGGTTTATCATTCATGAAATTCTATTTCAATAGTATATGGAAATATTTCATTATGGGATAACTGTTACATTGAGTCTGTGCATCCTTGAATTATCTAAGCAGAGAACTCAGTAGGATACTGATTATATGAGTCCAGAGTGCAGAAAAGACAGCTAATCAGAGATAACATTTATGGAATATATGGTCAAATTAATGAAACGTGTGGTCAAAATGTATGGGATAGAAGACATTGGTTCTAGTAAGGTTCTTAGGAGATACTAAGAAGACCAGGGGTAAGCCTTGAGTAATCAGAACATTCACTGGTCCTATAGAGACAGATAATCTTTCAAAGGAAGGAAGGAAAAGCCAGGGGGCTGGAGAGAAACACTTGAGAAGTTTCAAGGAGAGAACACGGTCAACAGTAGCAGGTGATTCAGGAATTCAGAAAAATGAGGACTGAGAAATGCTCTTTAAGATGAATGACCCTGAAATAAACAGTGACCTTGTTCAGGCCTACATCGGCAAAACAGTAGATGAGAAAAAACACTTGAGTTTAGTATTAGCAGAGTGAATAAAATACAAATGGAAAATGTGTTCTTGTTAATGCATGGGCTGACTTTTAGATACTAAGAAAAACAGCCCAAAGCACACTTCTTTTTAAAATGAATTTTAATTATTAAAGTGATAAATCCTCATAACCGATTTTTCCTTAAGCACTTAACTTTAGCTGGTTCATCATTGTTTTCTATTTATAAGCTCAGCACATTCTAGCAACCACTTTTCAGGAAGTATTTGATTAACGTTTGGTACCATTATTAAAGCTTTTTAAAATTTTAAAATGTATTCAAAATGTTAATGTAGTATTTCCTTTTAAATTATGTTAGACATAATTTCATAAGTTCTTAAGGGCTTTTGAATGATCAGATAAATTAAATTCTCTAAAGGCTTCTCAAAATTTTAAATTTACATATTAACTTAATAAGATTTCAAAAGTTAAACTATCAAAACAAAAACTTGTACAAAAACAAATATTTGAGAACATTATTACAAGAAAAACAAAAATACTTACATAAATGGAAGAATATTCCATGTTCATGGACATTCACTGCCACAGAGTAGATTGTGATTCTCAATGATCCCATAGAAAAGGGTTAAATTGCCCCCTGTGAGTTTCTGAGACTAAATCTTTATAGGAGTAGAAAGCTCTTTCTCCCACAGAGCTGCTGGGTAGTTTCAAATGACCAACCTTGTGATTCATGCATCGGAAGGCTTATTTGTGGAAATATCAATACTATGCAAATTTATTGTTAAAAGAAATGGAAAAATGAATAACTAACATCATATGGAGAGGGAAGAAACCCAAGATAAGCAAATAACTCCTTATGAAGAAGAAAAAAATAGGAGGCCTCTCATTTTCTGGCATGAAAACCCAGTACATGGCGATACTAGTTACACAGCCTAATACTACTACAATGATAGGTGCGTAGACAACTGAAACAAAGTAGAGAAACTATAAATAAATCATCCACCTACAACAACTGATCTTGGATGAAGAACAGGACTCATAGAAGATAAAGCCTTTATCTTTTAATGAGGAAGAGATAGTCCCTTCACGATACATTTGTGGGACCTACATAAGAAATAATTTTCTGGTGATCTCCCTCTATCCATCATGGAGGGATGGGAGGAAAGTGGTTACTAAAGAGAGTGCATTTGGAAGACTAGAATAGAAGATCAAAGGGATCCACCTGATTTGAACAGTTAAAACTTTGCCAGTTGATCCCCCATCTGATGCATGCTGGATCTGATCTGGTTTTCAGCATTTTCTGTATTTTTTTGTTTTGTATTGCTTTTTTTGGTTCATATTAGGGTTTATCTCAGAGGTGTTATGTCATTGGGGTCACCCTCTTTTTCTGCTTTTCGATATATGCAACCCTAGGTTCACGAACTTATAGGGACTGCAGGTAGAATAAGGGTTTGGGGTGCAGAGGGGATGGTACAGTGGGGGACGGGTTGAGGGAGTAAAAGGGAGGCAACGTCCAGGAGTCCAGAAAGGAAGAGAATGTTTGGAAACGGATTGTGGTAGCGATAGTACAACACTGCTTGATGTGATTGAAGTATAGAGTCATATGATATACGAGTGTGTATTAACTCCCGATTGATAATAAATATTAAATAAAACAAATAAATGAAAATCTATCTGAAAAAAAACAAACAAAAGATGGTGCTGGAAGAAATTGAACCTCCCTCAGCAGAAAAACAGGATACCTAACCCATTTACAAATATATACTCAACATTGATTGTAGACTTAAGTGTAAATTTCAGAGCATATCATCAGTAAGATAATAGAGACAAACATAAGGACCCTATTGTAGAGCAAAAACATGCTATAAAATATAATGAAGTAAACACACAAGGTAAAAGTCAAATAGGTGACAGGCAACTATTAAATATGACACACATCAATCAAAAGACTTCATCAAAAAAAGTAAAAGGAGAACCCACAAAGTAGGAAAATATTTTTGGTGAGGACACTGTGGTGGTTATATAATCATCTGTCAATGTGAGGATTAAGAGTGAAGGGGTGGAGTCTAGTCTGTCAATATGATAATCAATGTAGCCTCTGTGTGGGCATGGCCTTCTCCTGAGGATTCTGGGGACTGTAGAATTCTTCCTTGGAGGTGGGAGACACACTTTTACTCTGTTCACTCCCTGCAAGATCCCTGTGGAGAAGACACATAGGGAGAAGCTTATGGAGCCAGACCTCTGGAGCTGGGGAAGTCGCATGGAAACCTCTGCCAGTGCTGAGATGCTTACAACTGCCACTGGATCCACAAGAGGTCCCAACCACTGGCCTCTGATCTTCCTGCATTCAGTGTCATTGCATGTGTTTCATGAGTCTGAAAAGGACTTTATAGATTGGTATTGGGTATATGCGCTAATATCAGACTTAAAGACTTGATGTAGACTGGGCTGGGATGTTTTCTCAATATTCAACTGATCTTGTGTATAAAGCTCTTTCTTATACACATATGAATTTCTGTGAATTTGTTTCTCTAGTCAACCCAGACTAACATAGACACAATGGACAAAGGACTATTCTCTGAAATCTGTAGATGACTGCAATAACTCCACAAGAAAAAGATTTATAGACCAATTTTAAAATGGGCAAGAGACAAGAACAGAGAGTTCAACAATGATGACATCCAAATAGCTTATACACATCTGAAAAATGTTCACAATCATTAGTCATCCAGGAGATGCAAATCAAAACAATAATGAGATACTAACTTACACCCACAGTTGCAGCCAAATTTGAAAAAGGGCGGGGGGGAATGCTGGAGAGGTTGAAAATTTCATAACTGCTGGTGCGTCTGTAGTTTTATACAATCACAGTGGAAAGCAATATGGCACTACCTCAAACAACTGTCAATAGAAAGTTCATATGATTCAGAAATAACTCTCCTGGGTATGTACCATAAAGATCTCAGATTCATAGCAGGAACAGACATGTGTAACCCATGCTCATCACACCAGTGTCCACAATAACTAGAAGTTGGAAACAGCCTAAATACACATCAGTAGAATGGATTAAACAAAAACAAACTTTGGGGTACCACACACACAATGAAATACTATGCATTGCTAAAAAGCAGCAATGAAGCCACAAAGTACTTCAAGGTATGGATGGACTTGGAAAACATTACACTGAATAAAATTGTTGCTGTTGTTGTTGTTAGGTGCCATTGAGTTTGTTCTGACTTATAGCAACCCTAGTCACAGCAGAGAGAAACACTGCTCCATCCTGTGTCATCCTCGGTTGGTCTTTACGTGAGCCCATGGTGCAGCCATTGTGTCAGCCCATCTCCTTGAGGGCCTTCCTCTCTTTCATTGTCCCTCTACGTTGCCAAGCATCTTATCCTTCTCTAGGGTTTGCTCTCTCCTGACAACATGTCCAAAGTATTGAAGATGAAGTCTCTATCTTTACCGCTCTGGCTTACTTCTTCCAAGACAGATTTGTTTGGTTTTTTTGGCAGCCCATGGTGTGCCCAGTATTCTTTACAATTGAAATTAGTTCATCACAAAGGGGCAAATATTGTTTGAGACCACTGTCATAAGAAAATCAAACAAGCCAAAATCTTTCATACCAAAGGAAACAGACTTTGAAGGGAAGAGGAAGCAACAGACTGTATGATTGAGATGTCTTAACTTGGGTGAAGGGGGTAAAATCAAAGGATTGGTGGGTAGGTGTGTTAGTCCCAGTTGGTGTTGTTAGTTGACTACTAAAACAAATTCAGAGGCACTCATCGGTGTAAGAGAAAACTCTACATCAAAGAGCAAATGTACATTAAGAAAACATCCCAGCCCAGTCCAGGTCAAGACTTTAAATCCAATATTAGTCCATTATCAGTCTAGAAAGTCTTCTTCAGACTCATGCAGTCATGCAATGATGCCCAAAACAGGAAGAAAGATCACAGATCAGTGGGTGGCAAGTCTTGTGGATCCAATGGAGGTAGAAACATCTTAGTGCTGGCAGGAGTCTCCAAGTGGCTCCTCCAGCTCCAAGGCTCTGGCTCTACCATAGCAGCTCTATGTGTCTTGTCAGCAGGAAGATGAAGCGGAGTGTGTGTGCCCCTCCCCCATAGAGCTATTTATCTCCTTAGCGCCTCCAAATGGGGTCATCAAGCTGCAACCTGATCGATAGCCTGAATTGCACCCCTTCATTCTTAGTACTCTCAGGTTGACAATAGATTATGTAACTACCACAGACCACCCCTTGTCAAATTAACACTTTCACACAACTCTTTAGCCATATATAATTTTCAAACAACAATAAAACCATGTCTATACCTAACAGGATATCTGTATTGAACAGGATAATAGTAAGATGGATACAATTAAAAAAATGTGTCAACATCTCATTTAAATATAAAATTCTATAAGTGAACAAAACAAAGTATTCTATGCCTAACAATTGCAGTTAAATTAACACCTACACCATAATCCTTTGAAAATATCCCCACCTATGAAATTTGTAAGCTAACCTCTTCATGCCTTTAACCATCCGATTTTGGGTATCCATTTCCTATACTGCCCACTTAAATTGACCCAGTGCTCTGAGGAGACAATCAGATTCTCTGATGTGAAGAATCTTCATTTCAGTTAGAACCTTGTGAGTTAGCAGCAATATGCATGAGTTCATAGGCTCAAATATCTTCTCTTCAGCTGGCCAGGTTCTGATCAACTCAATGTGAGCTGCCTCACTTAGACTCACCAGGGTGCCCATTGGTGCTGGTCCTTCAGAGCAGGGGCTCCACCACAAAGTCACAACAGCCCTAGTCCCTTTGTGCTAGGTCATGAATTTCAGACCAGTCAGTCTGCTCTCGTCTTCTCCTCTAGTACCTGTGAACCAGATTCACGGGTGCCAGTGGCCAGACTCTACCTGTCTCTTTACTGGTCCATTTCTTCCCCTTCCACTCAACAAGTGGATCTGGTGGTCACCTAGCAAGCATTTTAGTCTGCCCACAGGCTTCCTCTTGCATTCAGTCCTAGTGAAGAATTTTCCTCATGGTTCCAGAATTTTTTTCCAGTTTCTGACACAGCCACTAGTTCAAAATTCAAAAAGCCAAAGAATTTTGTTCTTCAATCTGGCAACAGCCCACCTAGGCAAGTCTCTTCACCTTTGAATGCCTGAGCACTCAAGACACTGGGTGGGACTAATCTTTTAGAGTCTTCTTTGCAGGCGTGTCATAAACCTATTTAAAAATAAAGTTTTCATGGCTCAAGGCAAGTGGGCTTACAAGCTCTTTATGTTCATACACCCCAATAATCACAATATCAGCAATAATAAGCAGAAAAATTAGTAAAACCAAAGTGGAATCAGATCCTAAACTCAATTCTTACAACAGTCCAATTCAATCCTTATTTAGCTTATCTTAGTTTATCTAAACTATTCCATTGATACAAACATGGTCTTAGGCCTCTGGTTGCATCAAGCCAGTGTCAAGCTTTCTGTCAGCCACTTTGACCTTCTTTCAGCCATTTTCATTAGGCATCAGGGGGTTCTGAGAAATTCAAGGGGCAATTTCTACCCCTGAGCTCAAAAGATACACTAGTCACATTACTTTTTGCCATTTCAAACAGGAATAACCAAAGACAACCAAACAAAATAATCAAAACTTTAACTTCCCATATTCTTTATAGAAAACAACCCAATAAACTGCACAGCTGTATCTGACCTCTGGTTAGCCAATGAATAAAAACTGTCATGAGACGGGGGTCAAACAAGCACCTAATTTCCATCTCTATGATTTGTTTCTCTAGTACCCCACTCCTGGTACCATATTGTGCTAATTTGGGTTGACTAGAGAAACAAATCCAAAGGCACTTATGTGTGTAAGAGGAAACTTTATATCAAAGATCTATTGTACATTAAGAGAACATCCCAGCCCAGACCAGGTCAAGTTTATAAATCCGATATTAGCTCATATGTCTGTTACCAGTCTATAAATTCTTCAGATTCATGCAGTCATACAATGTCACCAAAACCTTAAAAAAATCATAGGCCAGTGGGTAGAAAGTCTTGTGGATCTAATGGTGGTCGCTGGCAGGGCTCTCCGCATTTGTGCTAGTTACATAATCTGTTGCCAACTTGAGACTATTAAGAATTTAGCCTTTTAATCAGGGTACAGCTTGATGACCTCATTTGGAGACACTAAGGAGATAAATATCTCACTGGAGGCGGAACACACAGACTCTTTGTCTTCCTACTGATAAGACAAATGAAGCTGCACTGATAGAGCCAGAGCCTGGAGCTGGAGGACTCACGTGGAGACTCCTGCCAGCACTAAGATGCTTCCACTGGCATTGGATTCACAAGACTTTCCACCCACTGACCTGTCATCTTTGTTCCTGCTTTCAGCATCATTCTATGGCTGTGTGAGTCTGAAGAAGAATTTATAGACTGGTAATGAACATATGGGCTATTATCAGATTTATGGACTTGACCTGGACTGGGCTGGAATGTTTTCTTTATGTACAATTGCTCTTTGATATAAAGATCTTTCTTACACACATGAATATCTCTGGAATTTTTTCTCTAGTCAATGTGGACTAACACAGTAAGGAAGGTTTAATACATAGTTTAAATTGTTCAATACAAAATTTAATATCTGAAATGTGAAACTCCCACACAATTCACAATAAGAAAGTTGATTTAAAAGAAAAAATAAAATATCGTTCAATATATGAATTAATTGGTATATTTTCCATTTTCCATAAATGAATCAATCAAATTGTCTTAGCATTGCTTTTTTTAACTAACCCAAATGAATCTCACTGTCATAGAGGCAATTCCAGTAGTAGGTTATTGGTTGTGCTACTAACTATAAGGTCAGCAGTTGGAAGCCACCAGGCTTTAAATGTAGACCAAATACACACCTTTAGCTATTGAAAACCTATTTACTTTCCATTCCTCATGAAACTACATCCAACATCTGCTAACCAAAAGTGGAGCAAACCCTGTAGCTGTCAATATTCCCAAGATGTTACTGTCCTTCAGAGGCATTCTCTAACCAACAACTGAATGACATTAACAGACACGTAAACCCTTTCTCTGATTTCCCCCATTTACCAGGGAAATCCTTATCTGGGTCGTACTCCCTCTGTAGTTTCTGAAAGTCACTTCCATGCTCTTGAAAGCATGTTCAGCTCCACCTAATCATGGTTATTTTGTGTCACTGTCTCCTATGGTCCTGTTTCTTTCTTGACCAGTCTCAAAATCTTGAAACTTACCACACATCTAAGCACATAACAAATAACTTTTAGAATTATAATTCTATTGACAATAAAGAAGTGAAACTATATATGTAAACGTCTTTTAAGAAGTCATTGGAGATTTTCTTAAATATTTTGTTCATTTCCCTCTCAGTCTGCAACCCCATTACTTTATGAAACAGCTTGACCTAGCATGAGCCTTAATTAAATGTGATACTTCCAATTATTTAGAAATGTGTTTCCGTTATATTGAGTTTTCCTTTGATTATGTTTAAGACTTAGTGGCTTGAAAAAGAAGCCACTAATTGCAAATTTGTAATTGTTGTCACATCTTCTATTGACCAACAATAGGTGCTCATAGCAGGTAGGGAAGATTTTGCTCTTAGAATTAGCAGCATGTAGGCATCCTTGAATTTAAGTTCTTCCATCTAATGTCAGTGGGGTGACATTACAGAGGTGACTTCAAAGTGCACTGTTCATCATCTTTAGAACTCATTCTGCCACTGAAGGGTCCTGAACTAGTTGACCCTCCAGTGCAGGTGTACCTCACCTTCTCTCTATGTGGCAGGCACAAAAAATATCTCCATCATATTTCACCTCTCTTTTATATCCTTTTGAAATGGTCAGTTAATTGTACAGTACCTCTGCAACTCCATTATTTCTTTAATATTTTTTTGAGATTTTAAATGTTATTATTATAAAATGTTTGTTGACATGATAACTTTCCTCTAAGCTTCTGCTGACTCTATTCTCCTTTAGACTGAATTAAGAAGAAATAAACATTTTATTTCTTTGTTTCCTTTTCTGTCTGATAGTTACAATTGACTTTAAGACAACTCAGAAATGGGTCTGATATATTTGATCCCAGCAGAATTAAACTTCAAATTAATTCCTTTCTTCCACATTAAGTATATTATTGTTCTTTTTCTCTAAAAATCCATATGATGGCATTCTCTATTGATTCTATAATTGTATATCTATAGTTTTCCACATCTCTTGTCCCCAGAGACAATCTGATCTCTTACCTAGGGTACTTATCACTTGTAATCCATTTTATCTCATAAAATTTTTTTTCATCCATTATTTGCTCCCCTTAAGTACACAAAATAATAGCCACTAATTATGGAAGAAAGGGGGGCTTTGGTTATTAGAAACAGTGTAGTGCTCTGCTGCTTTAAAGAAAAGATTGGCAGCTTGAACCCATCCAGAGATGCCACAGAAGAAAATGCTGACAATCTGTTTCTGAATGATCATGGCAATGAGAACTCTGTGGAACTCAATTCTACTCTGAAGCGCATCAGCTTGACCTGGATTAGAATCACCTCTACAATGTCTCTTATTGTTTTGTCTTTAGTTATGGACTACAATAAAATAGTATAAAAATGTACAAATTCACATTAGTTAGTTGTTTAATGTGCATAAGCCAATGATAAAAGAGACATTAAAGATCATTGCTTTGCATATTGAAAATATGTGCTATCTATAATCTGCAGAAAGAAGTGACATTCAAGCAGATCAAAAAAAAAAGTGAGCTTCAGAGAGACGCAACAGCATGGGGTGGTGGGAGGAAGGGGAGCAGAGACGGAAAGTCTGAAAGCATAAAGGGAGATTTGGAGTATGGTGACTTGATTCGTCTATTAGAGCATTTGTGGAGGATTGCTGGAAAAAAAATATATCTCTAGGAGTTCAAGTGGACGAGAAACAAGATCCTAAAGATGGTTGGTGTGGTGATATTTGGGGCCCTGAGAAATAAATGGCATTGATCTCTGTAAGAGGAATTTGGAATGTGTGGGGGGAGTGGGTGGATGAAGGGGAGTACGGTTGCTGGTATTTAATATTACCTGGTTCTAAGTCATTCTGCTTGAGGTAACTTATAAAATGGGAAATTTTGCAGAAATGGATGGATGGGTCTTGCTCATTGGGTTGTCCGGGATGTGGTGTCTGCAAAATGTTTATAAGCTCACAATCTCTTGCTTGTGCTGATGTTCTAAAAGAGGTGTTCATCTTCCCTCACATCCTCCTCCTGCTTCGTTACTCGCCTGGACTCTCTGGCTTGCACATGGGGCCGGTGTAACACTGGACATCTCAAATGCTAGAGATTAATTTGACATTAAATTTGATTTAGCTTTCATTTAAAGATGAAGAGATGTTTGTGTCCAGCTTTGGCAGTCTCTTGGATGTTGAGGTCCGCATGTTTCAAACTCAGTTTAAAACTCTTTGGTGTGTTTTGAGTTTGGCTCTTGGCAAGAAATGGTTTCCTGTTTCTAAGAAAAAAGACTCATGAGAGAGCCTTAATAAAGCTTCTTGGACATCAAAACAACATTTTGATGAATTAATTGTAAATGAATCAGAAACATATGGATTCGTTTTCTTGAGACACACAAGCATTTTTTTAAATGGGGAAGTTGTTGCTTGGGACTAAATGTGTTTTAAGTTTTATCAGATGCAAATGCTTAGGGGGAAAGAATGAAAAAGATGAACTGGAACTTCTGCCCTGTCTTTAAATAGACGAGCCGCTTCCACTCTTATTTGCTGCCACCTATTATTTGGGGAGGAATTCAGCAGTCATGACTGATCACAACCAGTCAGCCTGGCGGTCTATATCATTGCATAGTTTTCCGTCTCAGTGGGGGATTAGGAGACAACAGATCTTATTTTCTTTCCTTTTTTAATTTTTAATTAGAGTTCAAGACAGACAATCTGATGAGGAAGTGTTTTCTCTTATGGAACACATCAATCTTCCCATCCTTTATGGAATACTCCTTTCATGAAATGTAAGGGGAGAAATACAGAGCAGAATTCTGGAAACTCTTCTAAAAAACGAATGGACTAGTATTTGAACACTGTTCACCAGCGTAGTCTCAAAAATATACGTGTTCTTCAAACCCAAGATGTTCTCCTATGACCCTACAGGGTTCAATTTCTGAACAAGACAGATAATTATCTGCATATGTTCATATTATATTGTTATCTATATTGTTTTTATATATTGCATATATTATACACACATTCCTTCTAATCTTCTCCAATGCTACTCTCAGAGTAAAAGTTCTGTAGAATCTCCCAAAGAATTCTTTGGCACCAAAACTATGTGCGCTGTTCATTTTAATGAGATACCAATCTGGAAAATAATTTTTTGCTTGAGGGAGGGAATTTATTTTTATTTTTTAGGTTCTGATTCATCCATGGTGGTCCTGTTTATTTCCACTTATGTTGGACAACTTATATCAAGCACTAAAGACATTGCATACACCCAAGGAATGAAATTGATCATTGTCTCCTTGATTAGCATCAGGAATATTATTCTCACAACTACATATGATCCATTTCTCTTTTGAAGTTTTATCTGTTTTAGATGTGCCCATAAACATTTGATCCTTACTAAAGAAAAAGGCATGACTTATGTAATATATAATTGAATTTCATTATACCTCATTCCAAAAAGGATTTGAAATAATTTACAATAAAGGAAAATTAGTAGAGGAAAAATAAATTGGTGCTAGGTTTCAGACAGGTGCCTGGTTGACATAAGCAGTCTGTGACAAGTTGCTAACCCAGCGGCGAATGGTGGTTCAAACCACCTCAAAGGCCTGCTTAACTGCTTTCAAAAGGACTACATTCAAGAAACGACAGACTGAAAGTCAGTTAGGGCGAACACTTAAGGGTTGTCTTGCTTTTACCTGTGCGACAATATGACAAGGTATTGATTTCTCTATGCCTGTTCCCCTTATACTCTGACCTTGACAGATGGCACCTGAACGACACAAACCTTTCTTACTTGACTACTAACCTAAAGGTTGGCAGTTCAAACCCCTCAGTGGAGCTAAAGAAAAAATTGGAGGAGTTCTACTCTGGTACGTGATGTTGTTGCCGTGACTTGGAACCGACTCCCAGGCTTGCTTTTGGCTTCACGGTTTCGGAGGCCCTTCTCAACTCTACCTGAATCAGGCCATCTAAACTGTCTGCTAACAGAAATCTCAAGAAAAGGGAAATACTTGTTGGTGTAGTACTGACTTAATTCTCTTTCCTTTAGTTGAGATATACAGATAATGAAAGGACTACATAAAAGTGCCCCCTAGTTCTTTCAGAGAAAGCTCCTAGAAAGATGCTTTCTCTCATTAAAAGGTCAAGGACACTAGTAAGAGATGGTAGAAAAAGATCAGGCTGTCGTCTGAGGGCTGAGAAGGACTACTGTACACACAGTGGATTTGGGCAATCGAGTTTGTTTTGCCTTTATTTCCATTCACTTAAACAAGTGTGTGTGGGAAGGAGCTTATGGGAAATGGGGACAAGGAAGTCTAATTTACTTTGGGTATATGCATGAATCATTGCTCAGTCTATGAATTCACCACCTGAGAGAAGCATCAGACCCCACGGACGTCACCCGTAAGCAGACCGTTTTGTTTTCAGGAAGATTTTTATGGACGTGAGTAAGCTCAGTTAATCATCCGAAGCACTGGGGGTGGATCATTCTCATTGTGTGTTCTCCTTTGTGAAATGTCTCGGCTCAGGAAACACAGGGACTTCCAGTTAGACTGGCTGAATGCACGCATGCATTCACATCGGGGAAAGGGAGACAGAAGCATCTGATCACCCAAACCTTGATTACTTGGAAATTTAATCTGAAATTGTCCAGATAATTTCCTCAATTTTCCATGTTCTTTTTTTGGAAGTAGATGCTATGGCCTTTGCTTCCAAAAGTAACTTATTTTTTTCATTTAGCTGTAATACTTCAAATATGTCCATGGGAATTTACTGGTAGAACTTGAGCAACCGTTATATACACATTTACAGTAATTCTCCACATTGCCTGTGATGGCCTTAATCTAAAACTGGTGGACAGGATTATTTTTAGTGTGACCTTGGTATTTTGCTAAGAGGAATGTAAAAGCCTTTACAAGAGGGAGGGCCAATAGCTTTGTATGAAAGTGTAGCCTTGAGTTAAAATATGCAGCTAGCTCACTGAACGAAAAGCCACCGCCGAAGGTCCGGTCACGAGATGGACCTGTGATTTGGAAATTTTCTTTCCAAGTTTGGCCATAATGTAAAAACGTTTCTGACTTCATTGATACCCCAAATGATCACATGCACACTTTATTGGAACTTTCCGATTTTAAAATATTTGAAGAAAAAGCACATTTTGAAAACTGTCATTTTGGGGGTAGGGGGACTTGAGTTAGTAGCGAGTTAAAATGACATCTGCTCTGGGAACATATTAGAATTCTGACCACTAATTTATATCAATGTGACACTTTCTTATACCAAAACTGGTTCCATTGAGCTTAATTAAGTATAAAATATCAATAGCTTTAATTTGCTCTACTCCTCCCTCATTTGATGAAAGCTATTAAGTAGTGCAAATCCAAAATCCAAATAGCAAAAATTGATCAAATCCAACGAAGTGCCTAAATGTCTACTCCACACACACAAAAATGTTTTTGAGATATTTTGAAAGTTTAATTATTTGATAGATATCATATTGACTCAAAGAAAAGGTCAAATATAAACTCATGTGGGTTTGAACTTCTGACCTTTCTATTCACAGCCCAGATTTTAAAACATTGCTACCATAGGATTTTTATTAGTTATGAGCTTTCACTTATAAATAACATTAAATAACTAGCGAAAATTACTTCACCTTCAAATTAATGGCATATTCTATTGTTTCTTATAAGATATTTTTTATTATTTTTAAAAACAGTGTTTGATAAACCAGGTGTATGGCAGTTACATAATCTCCTGTCAACTTGTGAAGGGGTGGAGTCTAGCTTGTCAATCAGGACATAGCCATTGAGGGCTCCATGTGGGCATGGCCTTCTCCTGAAGATTCTGGGAAGTAAGGTATTCCTCCTTGGAGGCAGGAGACACATTCTGCTTATTTTCATGTTGACAAGTCACATGGAGCTACACCAATGCATTCAGAGCTCTGGAACTGGAAGAGCCAAGTGGAAACCCACGTCAGCGCTGAGATGCTTCCACCACTGCTGGATCCACAAGACTTTCTACCCACTGGCCTCTGTTCTTCCTGCATTCCGCATTATTGCACGACTCCATGAGTTTAAAGTGGATTTTACTGACTAGTATTGAGATATCGGGTTATATCGGACTATAGACTTGATCTGGACTAGGCTCAGATGTTTCTTAATGTACAATTGCTCTTTGATATAAAGTTCTCTACTACACACATATAAGTCTCCCTGGATTTGTTTCTCTAGCGAACCCTGACTAACACACAGCCTAATATCATCTAATATTATCACATCGTATCTAATATTATCATATTAAAATGATAACTCAATATTTACTAATAAGTGTTTCATAACTCTATAAACCAGGTATTGTTGTAACCCCAGTTATTTAGATAAAGTTGGGGAGCTTATAAAAAAAGCTCAAGTTTGGGTAGCTGTTGGATGGCTAACCTCAAGGTCAGGACACCAACCAGTCACTACTTAGAAGAGAGAGGAAGCTGTCTGCTCCCCTAAAGATCTAGAGCCTCAGAAACCCTATGTAGAGTTGCTATCAGTTGTAATTAACTTGAGGCTGTAAGTTTTTTTTTGTTTTTCTTTAATGTTCAAGTACTATGCTTGAATATTCAAGTAGTTATTACATTTTAGATTTCTACTCTTCAAGAGTATTATATACTATTTCCTTTGGGGGCTCTTACAGACCTAATCATATCATCTGTCAACTTTGGCCTATAGTCATGAATTATAATAACTTACTTTAGTGCCTTTGCATTGCTGCGGATGGCCATATCGATTGGCATGTAGGTAGTGTTGACTTCAGTTTACTAGGATTCATTTATGCTATATTCACACATATGGGACTAAGCCAAAGCATTTTACCACTAGGGTTCCAGTTCATAGATACTAAGATCTCTCCTAAACAGGATGTGTTTGAGCATGCCTCTCAGATCGACGGATGGCTTTAGATAAGTTTTTTCAATAATGTACAAGTGTCTTAATTTCTTCAGGGTGCCTTTAAAAAAAGATCAAATCAAAGCAGTGACTTAGGAGAGCAGCTGTTGAGCTAGTAAAATTCAAAACACAGAAGGTATGGCCACTTAATTATAATATTCCAAAGGGTTAATCTTGATAGATTTTCTTGAAAAACATACGGCAAACCATGGATGATTATTACAAAAAATTTTTAAGAAAAGAAAAACTTCATTGGTGCGAAAAAGTCTAGAAAAGTTGCATTACTGATTATGTTTTTCTAACACAACATGTGATAACTCATTCATTGAGTAACAAGGGCTGTCCCACTGTAAGTTCCTTAGCAAACCTTATCCTAGGCCAACATCTAGCTCTGATATTACCTCTTGGAACTTATTTTTGTTCCTAAAGTAAGAAGAATTTCACCACCACTAAACCTACCATTTTGATGTGGTATAAAATTGAAAAGTCCCAAATTCTTCAGGAAAGATATAGAGAGGTGGAAACGTTTCTTTCAAAAGTCTATAGACTTAGATGTCAAGACACAATATTTTCACATTTTGAAAACTTTCTTTAGCAAAGTTTTCTATGGCATTGTAGGACTGCCCTTTGATGTACTTTTATGTCCTCGTGGTTATTGTTTTTTACTTATCTGTTTTTGTTCTGAGAAGACTGGAAATTCCAGAACACCTCTTGGGCTCATCAGGAATTTGTGCATGGATCAAGAGTCAGCTGTGTGAACAGAAGAAGGTACTAGTGCATGGTTTGAAGTCAGGAAAGGTGTCCGTGAGACAGGGTTGTACCTGCTCGCCATACTTGCTCAATCTGTCTGCTGAACAAATCATCTGAGAAACGGTTATATGAAGAAGTGTTTGGTATCAGGATTGGAGGAAGGCTTAGTTACCACCTGTGATATCCAGAGGACACACTCTTGATTGCGGAAAGAGAGGAGGGACTGAAGACTTGCTGGTGTGTATCAGAGATTGCAGCCTTCACTATGGATTGCATCTCAATGTAAGGAAGACCAAAATCCTGGCAACCAGACCAATGGGCAGCATCATGATAAATGGAGAAAAGATGAAAGTTATCAAGGATTTCAACATGCCTGGATCCAAAGTCAGTGCTTATGGAATCAGCTGTCAAGAGATCAAGACGTGTATTAGATAAATCTGCTGCACAAGACCTCTGTAGAGTATTGAAGAGCAAGGATGTTGCTTTGAGCATTCAGCTGAGCCTGACCCAAGCCATGTCATTCTCCAGTGCATCATATGCATGTGAGAGTTGGACACTGATTAAGGAAGACTGTAGAAGAATCGATGCATTTGAGTTGAGGTGCTGGAGAAGAATATTGAAAGTTCCACGGACTGCTGAGAGGACAGACAAATCCATCTTGGAAGAAGTATGGCAGGAGTGCTCCTTAGAGGGAAGGATGGCCAGACTTCATCTTACACACTTTGGACACGGGGTCAAGAGAGACCAGACCCTGGAGAAGGACATCATGCTTGTTAAAGTGGTGTGTGTGTGTGTGTGTGTGTGTGTGTAAAAATAGAAAGGCCTCAAAGAGACAGATTGGCACAGTGGCTGCGACCATGGGCTCAGGTATAGGAACGAGTGTGAGGACAGCACAGTATTTCATTTTTTGTTGTGCACGAGGTCACTGCAGTTCAGAGCCAACTCGATGGCAACGAACAACAACAACCACCACATTTTTATTCTATGCTTTTCTTTTTTCTCCTCCAGGATTTCAATTATATGTAGAATGGACAATTCAGTATTTACCAAAAGGCATTGAACTACCGGTTTCATTTTTACTTTTAAAGCTTTTATTCTTTTTGTGTTTTAATGATAAATAGATTTCTCAAAAAAATATTTATTTTGATTTATCTTTTAGGCCACTTTGTTGATGTTCTTTTTTTAATTGCCTGTAATAAATCTAGTGAGGAGCCGAGTGTAAGAATTCTTCATGTCTAATGTGTGTGTGTGTGTGTGTGTGCAGGAATGTTTATAGCATTGTTTTTAGTTTTTTTCCAATGTTTTCCGTATCTCTCATGAAAAATTTCCACGTTTATTCATGTTTTCCATTAGAGCTGTTGGCATACTTAACATAGTTATTTTAAATTTCCTGACTGTTATTATCAGCACCAAATTAATCTCCGAGTCTGCTAATACTCATTTTACCTTTGGACAATATTTTTTTCTCTATTTCGTGTCTCATTTTTTTTACTGGATGAACATTCTGTGTAGCACAGCAGTGATTCAGATAAACAGTATCCACCCCTGACAGTAGCCATGTCTCTTGTTTTAGGCTTTCCGTGGGAAGGGAGGCTTGATTCATCATATTGAGGAGTTGAGTAATGTTTAGGATTTGTCGTTGCTATCGTTACTTCGAGTGCACGGCAGTTTAAAGATCTTTTAACAAAGAAGTGCTGTTGTCTATGGTTAAGGTGGGGGTTTGGGATAAAACCCTTTTGGTAACGGATTTTCCTAATATTCCCTCTCCTTCAGATCAGCTTTCAGCCTATGGTGCATGCATGTCCCACAGAGAGGGCAGCTCTTAAAAATCCCCCTGTCCTCCAATACAAACTGCTCTGGTTTATTCCTCAGTACTAAGTGCACAGCGGGGCAAAAGGGATTCCCTAGTCTAGTCTCATCTAGTCTGCTTTGTCTCAGTCTTAGGTTCTTCCTGTTTCTGTGCTTAGGCCTCAGACCTCACTCCTGGATAGTCTTTCCTTATCAGACAAAAATGTATCTGAGATTGAGTTTGGAAGGAAGAATTTACTGTGCCTCCCTCAGGTGTGAGGTGGATGCGGGACCAGGCAATGTTTCCTTATGTTGCGCACAGGGTCACTGTGGGTTGGAAGCAAATAGCTGGCACCTGGCAATGTGCAGTGTTCAAGCTGCAGCAGAGCTCTGCTCAGAGTTTCTGGGGGATCCACTGACCACGTGAGTGCCATGCCGCGCCCGCAGATGGGAGTTGCATCTTTTTCTGATCACCAATGACTATTAGCCTGTTTCTTGTGGTTGAGAAGGTTTCGCATTCCTTCCCAATAGGTAGGCAGATTTTACTTCTATTTTTTGTTGTTAAGTCATGGGGTTTTGCCTATAGCCCGAGGCCAGAGCATTTGCTTTCCCTCCCCCAGCAGTTTATAGGTTTGCTTCCAAGGGAAAGAAGCTTGGCTGAGATAGACGTGCTTTTTACCCCTCTTCCCAGCAGCCACAAATCATCCACAGGCCTGCAGCCCCAAGGGGAAGTCTCTTTGAATTCTCCCTTGTCAACTTCCTTTCTCAAGAGCACACCAGAGGAGAGCACTTGAGGAAGAGGGATCCCATTTCTTTCATTGTAAAGTAATCTATTAGCCCATATTTAAACTTTTACAATGGAATATTCTTAAAACAAAAAAAAGAAAAAAAAACTTTAGCTGATGACACCTTCCCTACTTGTTTGGTAGCCACCTCGTCCTTCGGTGTTCTGCAAACAGTGAAATAATTTGTGTATTTGTCTCTCGTTAAATACATTTCTCTCTGGAATGCAGGTTACTTGGTTGCCTGAGAATCTCAGACATTTGATGTGTTCCAGAAAAATATGGCAACCATTTATTCCTCATTTTTTCATTGGAAGCAATGATTTTAGAAGTTTTTGACATCCCAAGTAGAAGTGGACGTCTTAAGTTCTTCATTCTTACCCACCTCCACTTACCAATCAATGTTTCTCATCTACCTGACACTCAAGTTTCCTTCAAAACATACCCAATTTCAGCATGGTCCCCTGTCATTTTTTAAGTTAAAAGTATCTTTCTCCTGTGGATTGTCTGATGGTTTGAAGTGTGAACCTAGGTCTTAGAAGGCCAACATGTAACCACCACACAGCCAAGACAAATGCTTTATATAACATGAGTATTAAAAGTCAAAGATATCCTAAATCCCCAAATGACAAAGATCATCTGTGTTACTCTGGGTGGACTAGAGAAACAACTCCATATGTAAGAAAGAGCTTTATATACAAGAGTAATTTAATATTGAGAAAACATCCGAGCCCAGTCCAGAACAAATCCATCAGTCTGACATTAGCCCATATGGCTGATACCAATCTATCAATTCCTCTTCAGACTCACGAAATACATGGAATGATATCAAATGCAGGCCAGTAGGTGGGAAGTCTAGTGGATCCAGTGGCAGTGTAAGCATCTTGGTGCCTGTAGGGATCTCCATGTGGCTCCTCCAGTTCCCAGGTCTCTGATTGCATCAGGGTAGCTCCATGCGGCTTCTCAGCAAGCATGTCTCATAGGGAATGAGCCTGTTACCCATCTCCAGCAAGCTATTTATTCCAAATGAGGTCGTCAAGCTGTGTCCTGATTGACAGCCCAAATTCCACACCCTTCACTCTTAATACTCAAATTAACAGATTATGTAACTACCACATCATCATACTGAATTTTGAGATAGGTGATAGGGTAAGCATGAAATTCCCAAGATTTTACTTTTTGTAAATGGATACTGGGAGATATGATGAAATCATTTTATAATTGTATTTCATGTATTGGGACTTGTTTAAATTAAATGTCTTGATTATTTTTTAAATATATTTTGGATTTGAGACAGTTCTCATTCCTTTCTCTGTGACTAGGCTAAAACCACCACGATCATTTAATTGGACAATGAATTGCTATTTTTAGTTGTATTTCTGCATCTTTAATATTCAAACTCCTTTTTATAATGTCTATTCTATAAATAACCACAACATTTTTAGAAACATTTTTTTGTTATCCTTTGTAAAAGTATCAAAGTCTGCAACATTTTTGGTTCTTCTTCGTGTTTCTTTGTTCTGCTAATACTACATCTCTGCATGTAATAGCATGTGATCTTTTTAAACATTTTTTTAAAAAGCAAAATAGGTTCTGTTAGATCTCTCAGAGGAGAGATATACCTCGGTCCTTGGCTCCACGCGAGAAAGAATTCACGCTGAAGCCTGGTTTGTGATCCAAGTGAGTGTTATGAGAGTTAGAAGAAGTTTTAGGTTTACACAGGCACGCACAGGGCCTCTCACCCCATGCAGTCTCCCTAGAAGCTGCTCAGAAATGAACGCAATTGGCTCTGGGTTCCTGCCTATTTCAATTATTCCGATGGGAGGGGTGGTGGATAACCCTGGTCGACCCCATTGGCTGAATAGAATTCACCTGGCTTAGGTGGGCCAATCCAGGTGCAGCGCCACCCAGGTGTACCTCCCCTTACTGGCTGGAAGCCTGAATCTCTGAGCATGCGCAGTGTACCACTCCTTTCTGGCCAGTAGCGCGGAGCTCTGAGCATGCTCATGGATGCCCCAGCCCCTGTGCCAGCTCCCTAAGAGTTCTTCCATCAGCCATAGTCTTCTATCAAGACCTAGCCATCGGATGGTCCCTGTTCCAAGAATCCTCGTTTCCTAGTCAGGTGTGGCTTTTCTGACCATCTCAAGAGAAAGCCTTTCATCATGCTGCTAGGCTTTTCTTCATGGCACTGTTGAAATAGATCACCTGTATGTCTATTTTCCCTCTCTCCCTGGAATAGAGGCATGCCGAGGTCACATATCTTGTACTGGAAATTTACTTCCTCTTGAAATTTTAGATTTTTATTTATTCTCATAAATATGATAGCTCATATATAAGATGTTTTAAGGTAGGCTTTAAAACCTAAATGGAAATTAATAATTAAAGATAAGACATTGTTCTTATGGTTAATTTACATGATGTAAGTAATGCAAACTAAACAAATTATGGAGAGTGTAACTACTTGTTTCTTTTACAATTATTATTATCTGATTTTTAAATGTGATCACTGTGTCAATGCATCTAGTTGAGGGTTTTTAATCTTTTCCTCTGCCCCAATACATTACTAAGCATGATGGTCTTCTCCAGGGACAGTTATTTGCTGACAACACGTCCAAAATATGTGAAATGAAGTCCCACCATCCTTGCTTTTAAGGAGAATTCTGGCTGTATTTTTTCCAAGTCAGATTTATTGGTTCTTTTGGTAATCCATGATACTTAAAATATTCTTTGTCAACACCGTAATTCAAGCCATAGATCCTGCATCATGCTTCCTTATTCAATGTTTTTTGCATACATAGGAAGTGACTGAAAATACCATAGGTGAGGCAGGTGTACTTTAGTCCTCAAAGTACTGTCCTTGCTTTCTAACACTTTAAGTTCAGGTGCACTGCCATTGAGTCAATGCTGACTAATAGCCTACCCCACTTTCTGGATTTCTAAACTGTAACTGTTAATGGGAGTAGAAAGCCTTGTATTTCTCTTGAGGAGAAGCTACTGGTTTCAAACCGCCAACCTAGCAGATTGCAGCCTCACACTTAAATACTACAGTACCAGGGCTCCTTCTCTCAAGTTAGTGTTCTCAAATTAGATATATACTTATTTGTAAGCAAATCATAAAATAGGTTAGAATATATGAAGAAAAAGATGACATCAGGATCATAGGAAGTTTTATTAACAACCTATGATATGCAGATGACACAACCTTGCTTGTTGAAGAAGAGGAGGAATTGAAGCACTTGCTTGTGAAGATCAAGAACTTCAGTCTTCAATATGGATTACAGTTCAATGAAAAGAAATCAAGGTTCTCACAACTGGACCAGTAGGCAATGTCATGATAGTGGAGAAGAGATTGAAGTAGTCAGGGATTCTGTCTTGTCTGTATCCACAATCAATGCTTATGGAAGCAGCAATCAAAAGATCAAAGAATGCATTAAATTTGGTAAATCTGCTGCACAAGGTCTCTGTAAAGTGTTAAAAAAAAAACCCAAGGAGGCTGGTTTCAGGACTAGGCCTGACCTAAGCCCTGGTATTTTCAATTGCCTCATACACATGTGAAAGTTGGACATTGAATAAGTAAGACTGAAGGAAATAGATGAATTTGAATTAGGGTGCTGACAAAGAATATTGAAAGTATCATGAACTGCCAAAATAACAAACAAATCTGTTTAGGAAGAAGTACAACTACAATGTTTATAATAGGCAAGGATGGCAAGACTTGACAATTTTGTACAAGTTGTGTGTTGTGTTTTGTACATGTTGTCAGAAGAGTCACTGGGCAAGGATATAATACTTGCTAAAGTATCAGGCCAGCAAAGAAGAGGAAGACCTTTGGCAGGCAGACCACAGTGACTGCATGGATGGACTCAAATGGAAGGCCAATCACAGGATTGGTCATTGTTTCCTTCTGTTGTACATAGGGTCACTATGAATCAGAACCGACTACACCTAGCAACAATACTGAGAACTGATATTTGACAAAGGGTCAAAAAACATTAAATGTGGAAGAGGCACCTTCTTCAATGAAGGGTGCTGACAAAATTGAATCTCCTTCAGCAGAAGAACGAAAAAAGACTTATATGTCACTCTTCATGTACAAAAAGAACTCAAGATGTATTGAAGCCATACATTCCAGAGCTATAAATATCATCAGTGAGAAAACAGAACATACATGAGGACTCCATTGCAGGGAAGAGACACACGATCAAATATAATGAAGGAAACACACACAGTCGAAGACAAAATAGGTGACTAGGATCTACTAAGAAGTGGACACTCATGTACATCAAAAGATTTCATCAAAAGAGTAAATGGAGAGCCCAGGAACCCAAAAGTCTTCAGCAATGGCACAATAGACAAAGGACTAATCTCTATAAATCTAGAGACTACTGCAACACCTCAACAAGAAAAAACAGCCGATCCATTTCTAAAAATGGGCAAAGGACATGAACAGACAATTTATCAAGAAATACATTCAAATCGCTAACAAATACATGAACAAATGTTCACAAGCACTATCCCTATGGGAGATGCAAACAAAACAATTAGATATCACCTTACACCCACTATGACAGCTAATTTTCTTTTAAATGCTGGCGAGGGTATAGAGATTAGAATGGTCCTATACTGCTATTGGGTCTGGAAATATGTACAACTATTGTGAAAATTGACATGGTGATAACTCAATTAGGAATAGAACTTATTTACCATCTAAAAATAGCTCTACTGGGTACATGCCCTATATAAGTAAGAGTCATTGATATAGTCAGCATTTATTGTACCAACCTGGCCGATAAACACATGTGGGGTAAATTGAAGGGTGGAGAGATAAATGACTCAGTGAGCCTCGCCTTTCTAGTTATCGGGCCCCTTGCTTTCTGATCGTCGGACCAGGGTGCAGCTGCCTCAGCCAGTTCCCTGCTTCATCTGGCAAGGCTCACTTCCTGCAAGACATCCCTGAGGAAAAATTACACTGACCTACCCTGTTGCAGCCCTGGGTGCTGGAGCAGCCATGTGGAGACCCGTGCCAGCACTGAAATGCTTACATATTCACTGACTCGGTTTTCCTCCTGCAGTCAGCATCACTGTGTCTGTTTTGTGAGATGTAGGAGGACTTGTGGATTGGTGTCAGACATATGGGTTAATGTTGGACTTGTGGGCTTGGGCAGCACTGGGTTGGGATGTTTTCTTGATGTGCAATTAACCATTATATAAAACTCTCTCTTATACATGAGTTTCTGTGCATTTATTTCTCTAAAGTACCCAGACTAACACAGTCATAAAAGAATAAACATATGCACACCTATGTTTGTAGCTTAGATTTTTTTAATGACATGTCTTGATTCGGCAGATACAGTTCTGCTATAGTGAGATACTACATTTTGTGCCATGTCTAACCCTCATTGTTTTCTTTAAAAGGATTATTAGTCACTTAAAACATTAAACATCTGTAAATGAATACCCCAAGTACTTTAACCTAAATATCTTTCCCTTATATGAATACTCTCTTTGTCTCAATGATATTTTAAATTCTACACCATAGAGTAACTAAATGACACTATTATTAGAATTAATCAAAGGACTCATGAAAGTTCCTTATATTACCTATCAATAGGCTGATATGGCTGCCAGTAACGAGGAACAGGGATTCGTATACAGCTTGGATATATAAATGGATTTTGAGCTCACACTTAACTGTAACCCTAACCTAAGAGCAATCCGTTCTTATCATGCAGCCCTGCTTAATAATTGCCCTCAAGAAGGGACCTGGAAAGATGTGGGTGCCAGAGAAAAGTGGGGGTGGTGATATCAGATGGTGCCTGGGCATCAGAAAGTATAGCATTTGGGGTCTGTAAATGTCTTAAAATAAGCGGACACCTGAGGTGCCAGGTAAGTCCACATGGAAGAAGCACACCAACCTGTGTGATCTAAGGATTATAAATAAAATACAATAGGCGGGAGGGTTTTTATTAGAGCTTACATTCTGAGCACCCAGTTGCAGAAGGCTGTGGACGACAGTGAAAACGCAAAATCCATTTGCAGAGCCCCCCTATGGATGAAGCCCCTGTTGGCTTCCTCCTGACCAGTGGCCAGGGATGAGAGTAGCCAGGCCCTCAGACTGAGAGCACCGGGGTGGAGTAATGCAGATACAGTTAGGATGAAATTTCACATCGTATTTGTTTTCCCTTATTGCCCATTTTAGATTTGTTCTATTTCTTATTATTTTCTACTTTCTTTTGGTTTGTTTATTTCCTGTGTTGTTGTTTTCTCTCTTTTTTTTGGGGGGGGGGGAGGGATGATTTTCTACCTATGAAATCCAGAATAGAAACCTTAGTTAGAATAATAGTTTCTTAGGATTATGGCCAGGGAGATTGGTGAGTTACGGGTAGCTAATAATAATGCATGGAAAAATGAAGAAAGGGCTCTAAAATGGATAGTCCTGATGATTGCTCACCCCTCTTACATATATTTAGACCATTGAATTGTATGGTATGTGGATTATGTGACCATAAAAATGTTAAAAATGTGCATATGCCAAAAATTAAATCTAGCTAAATAAAAACAAACAAACAAAAAACCAGAAATGCAACACTGCATAGCTATCATTCTCATACAGTAACACTAACACTGTGGACAATTAAAACAAAATTCTTCAACTGTCTTCTCCTTTTAAAGCTACTATTGTGAATCATAGGACCCTTGGTGGTGTGCACGATACATTGAGCTGAAAACTTCAAGGTCAGCCGCTTGAAACCAACAGCCACTCTAATGGAGAAAGATAAGCCTTTCTGATTTCAGGAAAATTTATAGTCTTGAAAACCTACAGGGGACAGCTATACACTGTATATAGGAGCTCCGTGACTCAAAATTTATTCCCTGGAAGTATAGTGTGACGGGTGGAAAGCATATGAATCATAAAAACCTAAATTGAGAAGAATGGGAAATCCAGAACAGTTTCTCATGCTCAAGCAGAACCTGTGCACAGACCAGGAGGCAGTCATTTGAGCCTAGCAAGGAGACACTGCAGGGTTTACATCAAAAAGGGTTCGTGCTAGAGTTGTATTCTCTCATCATAGTTATTCCATATGTTTACAGAACTAAAGGTCAGAGATGCTGGACTATAGGAAGAACTCAGCACCAGAATTGGAGGAATACTAATTAAGGACCTGCCATTAATAAGGAAAACTAATTAACAAGTTGCCATAAGCAAATGATGCCATCTTGCTTGCTGAAAGCCAGGATTTGAAGCAATTTTTGATGAAGGATGGCACTTTCCATCAGATTACAAGCTAATATAAAGAAAACACAAAACTCTCACTACTGGATTAATAGCCAGCTTCATGATAAAGGAAGAAACGATTGACGTGGACAAGGATTTCATTTTACTTGAATCCATAATCATTAGTCATGAGAGCAGCAGTCAAGAAATCCAAAGCTGTATTATGTTAGGAAAACCTGCTTCCCAAGACTTCTTTAATGAGTTAAAAAAAATGACCCTTTGACCCCTGCCATGGCATTTTAAATCACCTTGGGTGCATGTGAAAGTTAGACAATGAACAATGAAGGCTAGACTGATGTATTTGGATCGTGACATTGTTGAAGAATACCGGAAGGACACACAAAGCTGTGTTGGTTGTAAGTTCAACCAGAAAGGTCCTTTGAAGGCGGCACGGAGAGCGTTTGTCTCACGGACATTGGACTTGGTATCAAGCAAGACTGGTCTTTTCCCAAGAATGGAGGAAGACCTTCAGTGAAAATAAACATAGTGACTGAAACAGTAGGCTTACACATGGAAAATATGTGTGGATGGCACAGGACCCCACAGTGTTTCTCCCTGCTGTGCATTGGCAGGGTTGCTATGAGTAAGAATCAACTTGATAGCATCAAACAACAACATTCTTTTAAATAAAACTCCATTCAGACCTAGTTCATCAACATGAGGAGATGCTTACTCCTTTGTCATGTCTGTTCTGGTCCCATTTAAAATGTGGATATGCAAGAAGTGTTGAAAGGAAAGGAAGAGCTTGAACAAAGAAACACACCAGCCTGTGTGACCACGAGCTGTCGAAGGGATCCGGTAACAAGCATCAAGGAACAAAACATCTTATCATTCAAAATGTGGGTGAGTTCAGAGTGGAGACTCAAAGCCTAATGTTAGCCAACCGGACACCCCTTGCTGAGGGGTTGTGGGGAGGAGATGAACTAGGCAGAGTGCAGGGTAGCAATGATAAAACATATAACTTTCCTCCAGTTCTTAAATACTTCCTCCCCCCCCCACTATCATGATCCCAATTCTACCTTATAAATCTGGATAGACCAGAGGATGTACACTGGTACAGGTAGGAACTGGAAACACAGGGAATCTAGGACAGATAACCCCCTGAGGACCAATAATGAGAGTGGCGATGCCTGGAGGGTGGAGAGAATGTAGGGTAGAAAAGGGGAACTGATTATAGGAATCTACGAATAGCCTCCTCCCTGAGGGAGGGACAGCAGAGAAGAGGGCAAGGGGAGACGTCAGACAGTGTAACATATGACAAAATAATAATAATATATGAATGATGAAGGGTTCATGAGGTAGGGGGAATGGGGGGAGGGGGGAAATGAGCAGCAGGTATTATGGTCTCAAGTAGAAGGCAAATGTTTTGAGAATGATGATGGCAACAAATGTACATATGCTCTTGACACAGTGGATGTATGTATGGATTGTGATAAGAATGGTACGAGCCCCAATAAAATGATTTTTTAAAGTTTTTTTTTTCCTTCTCTTCCCTCTCATTCTTCTCTTTTCCTCCTGGATGTTTATACTGGCAAATTATCAGTGGACTTCAAGAATCAGGACAACGGCACAGGGCAGGGTGATGTTTTGTTCCGCGACACATGATGCCACCATGAGTGGGAGCCAGTTCAGTGACAACTAAATATAATCATGTCATCCTTATAGTAGAATTTCAGAGTGCTATGTAATGCCAGACTGACTGCAGTCAAATATAGCCTCCACCACATGCTAGGACTTTATGTTAAATGTTGTTTTTCACAGTATACAGTTTGAGAGGGGAAACATACCTCTTACTCTTATGGTGGAGCACCCAGTCCATTGAAGCTATTGCTAATATGCATGGTGTCACTGAATGATCATAGGGAAATGATTCTATTATTTGGATATGTCTACACTAATCTCTAGCCATTACTTGTTTATAATTAATCATGCTTTAGAGTTAGAGCCATTGCCTCTGCCTTTAATGATTTATTTATTGCCCTAACATTAAACTTATTTTGTTACTTCAAAATATAAAACAAGAAGGAGAATTTTTATTTACGGTAAGGGAGAATTTCTGGGACTAATTCTCACTACCTTGGGATCTTCAAACAGGTGCCTCAAGCTCTCCAAACAGGTGTTTCTTCATTTACCCAACAGAAATGATGCTCCCTGTCTCATAACTTGATTGAAAAATTAAGTGGGATTAAAAATGCCAGGCAATAACTGGAAACATTCTTTTCCCTCACAACTTCCTGGGATTCTCGTCCATTTGGTTGATTTGAAAGAAACATTCTAGTTTCCATATATTTTGAACATGCGCAGTTGTCCACGCACTACATAGTCGAGCCAGCAAGTTCCCATTTTTGTCTTCTATTTCGCTGAACCAATAAATATTTTAAAGGGAGAAAAGATTAAAATGGTCAAGGACCTTATTTTACTTGGATCCACAATCAATGTTTATGGAAGCAGCAGTCAATAAATCAAATGATGAAAAAATAGAAAGAATAAAATATATTTATGGAGAGTATAATAAGGTATTGTTATGTTGAGACAGGCTATGTACATATATATAGTATGTTTTTATTTAAAATAAACCTCCTGATTCCTGATCCTTCAAACCTAAATAATGGCTTGAGTGACTTTAAAAAAAAAGAAGAGGAACGTAAAATAGAAATGGACTCAGAGTCTGTAGTGACAAAAGAGTTCATCTTAAGTGAGCAAACAAAAACAAATAAAAAACCTGTAGCACAATACCTCTCTACGGTGTGAAAGAGTGAAGACGTCATTTTGCAGACGCAGGTGCATCTGATATTTTTAATCAGCTCGTGCACGGGAAAGCCCAACAGTGAGTACAGGGGCCAGCTTGATGGATTTGATCATGGATTGACAAAGCACCAACAAAGCACTGCCAGGAGCAGTGAATCTTGTCTTGAAAGAAGTCCATGAAGAAAGCTTCATAGCACCGAGGACAAAAAGACTTCATGTCATCTATTGCATATGCTATCAGTCCCTGCATAGGACACTAGGCTTGATAAAGTAGAGGGTCAGTGAAAAGGAGGCAAGCCCCTCAGGAGATGGTTGGACACCTGGCTGTAGCAATGGGTTCAAATAGAGCAAGTGTGAGTGAGCCCAGCACAGGATCAGGCCGGGCCCCTTCTGCGGTGGGTAGGGTCCCTGTGGGTGGGCACTGACTCAGCGGCACCTAACAACAACAACACCATCCACTCCCTAGGGGTAGCCTATTCTTGGGAAGCCAAGACAAATGTAAGCGAAAATAGACCAGTCTACCCCAGCTGTAAAAAATGCAAGCCCGATGATGTCTTTTTTCTTGATGCCTATTTCAAGAATGTGCTGACCTTACCAGGGAGATACACTCACACATATTGAGGATAGGATTTTACTAAAACCTTAAGCAAGTTTCACTAGACCCACTGTTTATGCCCACATTGCCTTGTGTGTGTGAGTGAGTGATAAGAAAGAAAGCAGGTCTCCAGCCGGCTACCTGGTCTCTGCCCCACCTCACCTCAGCCCACGCTGTGCGCGGACCTGGCTGTTAAGATCATGGCCATCCAGAAGGCTGATCTCTTTTCGAGACCACACAATCAACTGCAAATTATCCTCTCTTAATTCTTGGAAGACACCAAGACTCTCTCTCCTGGAACTCAAGGAGTATAGGGTGCCGGCTGCACTTGGCTTTTGGAATGGCTACACGTTAAGGCTGCAGCCCCTTTGTTTCCACCAACACTGAGACCTTGATTTTCCTTGACCACCACTTTCCCTTCATTTCCTAGTAATAAGCCTCAGTTATCGAGTACTGCCACAGCATTTAGAACTAGCTTAAACCTTAAGTCCTAATACACTATCCAGGAGCCCTGGTAGCGCCGTAGGGTGAACAAGACATCTAAATTTAGGGTGCCAACTCTAGGGGAGGGTCCTCTTTGGTGGCTCTGAGAAAGGTTCTTGTCTGTTTTCAGCTTCTGTTTTTCGGTTTGTTGGAGAGTTCATGTGACGTGGCATCTATCTTCCCTCATCTCTGCTTGCTTGCTTTCCTTTTTTAAAGTTTTATTGGCATATAATTCACAAATCATACAATTGAATAGTTCAATCATATTAAACAGAGTTGTACCATCACCACCACAATCCATTTTAGAACATTTTTTCTTTCAGTCATTAGCTCCCATTTCCCATCGACCCTCCCCTGCCACACGCCCGAGAAACCACTAATCCAGTTACTGTCTCTATAGATTTACCTATCCTGGATTTCATAAACAGAAACCACATACAAAAATTATTTTTAAATGGACAATAATAAAATAAAAGAGGAAAAACTCAATGGAAAAAAGCAGAAAATATTAAAAACTAGGATAATTTTAAATGCACCAAGGTAGATCAAATGATAAGGTGTCAAATTGTAACCTGACTACATCTGCACTAATCTACTTTCCAGTGCACTCTGCATGATAGCAAAGTTACTCACATCATCCTGGTCTATGGTCAGAGGAAATTCACCAAGACTTCTCACTGCTGTTGAGTTGATTCCAATTCATAGCGACTCTGAAAGACAGTAGAATAGCCCTTGTGAGTTTTCAAAACTGTGACCATTTATGGGAGTAGATAGCCTAGTCTTTCTCCTGAGGAGTTACCTAGAGGTTTTGAACTACTGACCTTTTGGTTGGCAGCCCAGTTCCTAATCACTACACTACCAGGACTCCTCCACCAAGGCTTACTCCACGGATATTTTGCCATCGCTTTTTTAAAAATGAAATAACTTTAAAATCGGTCAAAAGGGAAATAAAATGACAAGGTATTTGTGATAGATAGGTTTATTGTGCCCATCTGGCCAACAGGAACATGTACAACTAATCAGGTGGCAGTTTGATTGTAGGGCAAAGAGATAAATGGCTTGGCAAGGCCCACCCCTCTCTCTTTTGCTTTCTGGTGATCAGGCCAACTTGTGGCTGCTTTAGCTAGTTCTCTGACTCAACTTGTGAGCTACACCACCTGTGGAACAAGCCAACCTGTGGATCATGGCGTTTGAGCTTGAGGCTCCTATGAGAACTGCTTCATTGCTGGTATGTGCATCGCTTGGACTTGAGACTGGTGGATCCTGTCTTCTTGGGTTGCTTCAGTTGGATATCCCATCCAGGCCTGCTTCACTAAGCTCCTAAGCTGCTGACTGTTGGTGATCCACCTTGCTGTTTGCTGCCTGCGGGCGGATTCTGCCGGTATTACACTAGTGAAGACTCAGCTGTCTGCTTCCTTGATCTTGGACCCAGAGGCCTTTGTGAGTTGAAGGACTTTCAGTACATTAACTGTTTCATGGAAGTGAGTTGAACTGAGCCATCTGTATGGCTGTGTGGACTAATTAGCTGTTATATTCCTTCATGCTCTATAAACCTACATATAAAAGAAAGAAAGCTAAAGACAAAGACAACCTTCCCCAGGCAGGGTTATTCTGGAGTTAGTTGCCATTCGATTTATTCCAACTCATAGCAAAGGAAGAGTACTGAATTAAGGACTTCAACCATGGAAGCTTAACATGACTTTCAAAAGGCTCTGATTGGATGTCTTTGTACAGGAAGCAGAATTCCTCTACACATTTCCTTAACCAGCTGTGGAGTGTGAGTATATCTCCCTGACTGGGGCCATATAGGAGATAACGGAATCAGTACTGTACCATTTTGCAATTAGTACATTTGGATTGGAATGTTACATTTTCTCTTAGCAGCTATATCGCAAAGAGCAGTTTCACATCTATCATCCTGAGTTCCTTCATCTGTGAAAATAAAAATCATGCCTGTTTCCTGGAGCTCTTACAGGGAGCACACGGTATAACGTACACGGATGTTGTTGCTGCTAGTTGCTCTCAGGTGTATTCTAACTCATGGCCCCTAGGCGCACGTGGCAGGACCACGCTCCATACAGTTCTCAATGCTGGAACTGTCTCAGAAAGGAGGAAGTGCCCAGGAGAACTGCAGCTTGCTTTTTCTGGAGATTCAGGGTCTTGAGAACCAATTCCAAACAAACCAAACAGAAACCACTGCCTTTGAGTTGATTCCAACTCATAACGACCCAATATAGGGTTGCCAAGGCTTTGTAAAAATTTTGAATAGTTTAATTGGCATATAATTCACATTTCATAAAATGTAATAATTCAATCATTTGGAAGCATTATGCAATCATCACTACAATCAAGTTGAAGACACTTTCTTCTCATATCCCTTGTTAGTTCCTGATTTGCCTGCCAACCACCCCATCCCCACCACATTTCTTTCTTTCTTTTTTTTTTTGGAGAGGTCACAGCCTCCTACACTTCATTGTTTTTATTTATTTATTTTTAAACATTTTATTAGGGGCTTATACAACTCTTATCACAATCCATCCATACACATACATCAATTGTATAAAGCACATCCGCACATTCCCTGCCCCAATCATTCTCAAAGCATTTGCTTTCCACTTAAGCCCTTTGCATCAGGTCCTCTTTTTTTTGCCCCTCCCTCCCCGCTTCCCCCTCCCTCATGTGCCCTTGGTAATTTATACATTATTATTTTGTCATATCTTGCCCTATCCGGAGTCTCCCTTCCCCCCCTTCTCTGCCGTCCATTTCCCAGGGAGGAGGTCACATGTGGATCCTTGTAATCAGTTCCCCCTTTCCAACCCACTCAACCCTCCACTCTCCCAGCATCGCCCCTCACACCTTTGGTCCTGAAGACATCATCCACCCTGGATTCCCTGTGCCTCCAGCCCACCACATTTCTTGTTATAAAGCACTTTCTTAAACATACGAGTGTCACTGGTTTTTTTCCTCTGGAAGACTAGGCCTCACGCAGATGCTAAATAGTAGAAACTTGATACCATTGGATTTTTATATTTGTAAATGTTGGATATTATCGTATTTATTTACAGAATATTAACCTTTAGCTGGAAGGCAATTATGCTTTTGATATTAGATATTTTTCCTTTTGGGTTTACTTTTAAAATATTTAAAAACCAGTTGTATTGGGAAAAATTCACATATGATGCAATTCAATTGTTCGATAATAACATGAAGAGTTGTGCAATTATTGCCACAACCACGTTCGGGATGTTCCCTTCTCATACGCTTCCCATTTCCGGCAGCCTCCTCGGCCCCGTCCCTAGGTAATTATTAATGCAATTGCCATGTCTATAGATTTGCCTATCCCGAATTTCATGTAAATAAGATCATACAATGTATAATCAGGAGGCAAACAAACACAAAGCAACATCAGTGACAAAGCAACAGAAGAAAAATCCCAGTTGAAAAGAAAGCAGAAAATATAAAAAACGGAAACATTGAAAATAGGCCAAAAGGGAGCTCAAATGATAGGTTTTATATTTTAAGCTAACCACATCAACCATAACCAACTTTCCAATGCTGTCTGTCTGATCGCAAGGCCAGTCGCTTACCTTAACTGTGGTCACAGGGCACCTGTCTGAGGCCTAAATTGTGTGAAGACCTTGCAACTGGCTTTGGAGAATCCACTGCCATCCATGCCTTCTGTGAAACAGGTGCTTATAAATTAGGCTCTGATCTAATTCTCTCTTTAGATCTGGCTTTTCTTATTTACTATCCTTGGATCTATCAGGCCTGTGTGTTTGTTCCATGTGGATTTAGCTGTGGCCTCACAGATGGCTGCATGTTTGATGACAAGCCCTTAAGAGCCCAAAGCCTAGTCTTTGTGAAAGCTGGGTACCACCTAGTTTCGTCAGCACATTGAACTGCAACACTCATCTCCTCCATGATCTCCTCACGAGGGCAAGTATCCAGTAGGGACAAGCCATAAGAACCAGTTGTTCTTAGATTGGGTCTAGAACTGGTCGTGAGCCCTAAATCCACACTTGCATCTATGGCTTTAATATTTCTCTGACTCACATTAGCAGTATTGTTACTTTATGAGAGAGAATCTTGTAACGCATCCCCCTGGGACTTAGGATAATTCAATTTAGCCAATGGAATAAAATTTAAAACTGTCAAGAAAAGGAAATTATAGATAGATAGGTGGCCTTTCAGACCACAATGCATGATTGTTGATTTATACAGATTAAACAATTAAGTGACTGGACATATTTACATGAATAATGTGGCTTGATGATAGGGCAAATTGTTCAATAAGGCTCATTCCCAACGGCAGCAGCATGCCTTCCAGACTAGTCCACGTCACAAGAAAGGATGGAGAGCATTAAAATGGTAAGTGTATGGGAGGCCCAAGCCACTGTTCACTGGACACCCTCAAAACGTGAAATCTGAACCAAAGTCAAATGACCACCAATTCCTTAACCTTGGTACGGCCGTCCTCTGTGCCTTCTCACATGTGGGCGTTTCAGCCCTAAAGCCAAGGGAGTATGTCAGTTCATTAAATCTGCTACCAGTGAGTTTGAAGTAAAGCCCAGTTCACTTACAGGGGTTTCCACATGGAATCCCTCTGATGTGGTCTATGAAGGATGCTGTGGGCCTTGAATGGACAGAATGTAGAGACTTAGTGGTTTATAGCGCATGGCCTGGATCACCCAGGGCTGGATGTGAACAAGCCTGATTAGGAACATAGTAACAGGCATATTCACCCATGGTGTTCTATGTATGTATTATTAAGCATTTTTTTCCTCTGATGGATGTTGTGTGTATGTGTCAGAGTTTCTCTGTTCCTTCTGCTGATGGGGTCCATTTCCAGTTTCGATTCTGAACGGTGCCGCAATGAACACGAGAAACCTCATGTTCTTGTTCTGATGGTTCCTGTTCTAGCTCTTACTTCTTTGGGGTATATGCCCAACAAAGCTGTTGCTGGGTGCTGTGGTATTTCGAGTCTCAGTTGTTTTAGGAAGGACCATATCATTTCCCACGGTGGTTGTACCTGGTTACAAGCCCACCAGCAGTGTACTAGAGTTACAATCTCTCCACGGCCTCTCCAGCAGTTGTGATACCCGGGCTCTATTGAAAGTAAATGTGCATTGGATGTACAAATGTGCCTTACACAATTGATGTATGGGTGGATTGTGGTAAGAGTTGTATGAGCCCCTAATAAAATAAAAGAGTAAATGTGTAGAAAATAATGATGGCAACATATTTACAAATGTGCCTGATATATATAATTGATGAATGGATTGTTATAAGAGTTGTAAAAGTCCCCAATAAAATGATCTTTTACTAAATAAATAAAAAGTGGGCTATCATAGTAGGTGTAAAGTGATTGAGGTGATATCTCAATGCTAATATTTTTTAGATGAACTAACTTGTTACTAAAGACTCTCAAGTCCATTTCAGTTTTATGTTTCCACCTATTTTTTAAGCCACTCAGACTACTATTTAGGTCTGAGGCATAAGGAATCTGGGGTGGCTATTTTACTTCGAAAGAAATACACTGTATCTATTGACACAGCTCATCTCCAGAAATGCAATCAATAGCAATAGCCTGTTCAACCCTCCATGTATGTAGTTCTCCCTCTACCTCTGAATCCTTCTCAATATCCCATCCCTCCCCTTTCCCTCCTCCCACCCTCTTCCCGGGCCTCCTCATAGTCATCGAAATCTTGTCTTTTGATGAACAAACACGTTTCTTTTTCTCTATTTTTCCTGGTAATATTATAAAATTACATAGTTATATTTGAGAAATTGCCTAAGTTTGCTAAGCATAACATTCTGCAGTTTTGTCCTTGTCTTGCAGTGTTTAGAAAATGTGTCATTGTTTTGTATTTAGTTATACCATCCTACAGCATGAATTTACCTGGGCTTATTCATCCAATCCTCTATAATAGAGGTGTGCGGTGGTTTCCATGTTTTTGCTATAATGGAAACTACTGTACTAACCGTAGGTGTATATATGTTTGTTCCATTATATTCTTTATTTCTTTAGGGTATATGTTTAATAGAGTGATTTCTGGGTCATAGAGTACATGTGGAGTATCATACTGAGTTCCATAGTGGTGGCACAATTCTCCCGTCCACAGCAATGTAAAAGTACTCAGATCTCTGCCCTTCCTCTCCAGCGTTTACCACTTTCCATTTTATTGAAATTTGTTGTAAGTGTGGTGTAAGGTGGTATCTTATTGTTGTTTCAATATTTTATTGCTAATCATTGCAAATGTTTCTTCATATGTCTGTTGACCACCGGGATGTCATCCTTGGTAAATTCATGCTTCTCTATTCGTGCCTTGTGCCCATATTTTGAGGTATTTGTATTTTGATAACATATTTTGTAATTTTCTTGCTAAGATGCATCTTCTCTGTGGCTAGTCATCAGGAGTATTCCCTGGTGTGTTTGCTTGTCGTTCCAGCATTGTCCCTTGTCAGTTGGCTGCTGATGTCTTTGAGGCAGATCTCTTCCCCTGTATCCTACATTCTCTTCCCCTGTATCCTACATGTGTACCTTATGGAAACAGATCTGCAGACCTAGCCTACAAGCACCTCTGGGTGGGTTCAAAATACTCAATACTGACACATTTGCACCACTAGGGGCTCCACTGAGATAATTGTTGGAGTCTTGAGGTAAATAAGAAAGACTTCTTCATTGCAAAAATCGTTTTCCACATCATGAATGGAGATCATTCATGTGAATCTCAGTACATGAAACATGCAGGCATCAAATCAACTACATCTGGGAAAAGAGACAGTTGCGAAGATCAGCATTATAGATCAGAAAAAGGTGAGGGACTGACTAGGAACAGACTATCAATTGCTCATATGCGAGTTCAAACTGAAAAGGAAGAAAATTAAAACAAGTCCACGATAGTCATATCATGACCTTGAGCATATCGTACCTGAATTTAGAGACTACCTCAAGAGTAGATTTGATAGATTGAGTAATAATGACCATAAACCAGATGAGTTGTGGAAGAAAATAAAGAAAAGGATATTATACATTGAGAAAGGTAAAGGTCATGAAAAAGGCAGGAAAAAATGAAAAGACCGAGGCAGATGTCAGAAGAGACTCTGAAACATGCTCGGGAATATACAGTAGCTAAAGTGAAGAAAAAGGAAAAGTAAAAAAGCGGAACCAACCATCTCTAAGGGCAGATTTAGAAGACAAAGTAAAGTATTACAATGAAATGCGCACGGACCTGGAACTGGGAACTCAAAAGAGCACATTGAGCATTCTGCAAGCTCAAAGAACCAAAGAACAAATATCGCAACTCCAGCTGAAATATTGAATGATTCTGTGGGCAAACTATTGAACAAAGCAGCAAGCCTCAAAAGAAGGTGATGCGTTTCAGAGTCACTCTGCCAAACATATGGGAATTATTTGACCTCCAACCATTTGAGGAGGTCGCTAGCTGGGACCAAGAACTGGTGGAATTGAAGGAAGCGGAACTGAATGGGCGTAGAAAACAACCACAACAAAGGTTAAGACTTTAGGAATTGACAGAATGAAGGCCAATTGAACTGTTTCGAAAATAGATGCCATGATAAAGGTCCTCACTCTTTTATGACAAACATTTCAAAGATTGATAATGGAACAACCAACTAGAAGGGATTTATGTTATGCTATTTGCCATTGGTCAGTTCTGAGCCATAGCGTCCTTCTGCCCAATAGAGTAAAACACTGCCTAGTCTTGCACCATTCTCACCGCTGTTCCTATGCTCGAGCTCATTGGTGCAGCCACCGTGTCAAGCCTCCATGTTCCGGAGGGCCTTCCTCTCTTTCACTGCCTCTCCACTTTACCAAGCATGATGTCCTTCTCCAGAGACTGATCTCTCCTGCTATGTCCAATGTATACAAGATAAAGTCTCGTCATTCTTGAGTATAAGGGATAGTCTGGCCATACTTCTTCTAAGAAATACTTGTTTGCCCTTGGTGGTCCATGACACTTGCAATATTCTTCAGTGAAATCTCAATTTTGTACTCTGTGCAAGACAGATGTGTCTGTCCCTTTAACTGTCTATATTTAGGATCATACTTATTCCAGTTTCAAGGAAAAGTGCTCCAAGAGAAAGTATACATTGTCCACAGCATCATTAATACATCTGCAGGTCAGACTTTGCTAAACATAATACGAAACCTGTTGCCGTAGTACATTATAGGGATCTGGAAGCAATTCAAGCCAGATTCAGAGAGGATGTGGAACGAAGCATATCACTACTGAGGTCAGATACATCTTGGTTGAAATCAGAGAATAAATATAGGTATTGGGATGTGTGGATCAGAACAAAATTTGGACAATACTGCAAAAAAATTGGAATTCCAAAATACTTAATTGTGTTCATGCAGAACCTGTACATAGACCAAGGTGTAGCTGCTGAAATGGAATAAGGAGATACCCCATTGATTAAAATCAGAAAAGGTGTGCGTAAGTGTAGTTTCACTATCCTTATTCAATTTGTATCCTGAGAAAATAATCTGAGATAGTAACCCCAAACGCAGCTCAGTTGTGTACCTTTATAAAGTCGTTGAGGGTCTTTCTCTTTGGGGCTGCCCCTCTACTTTAAAAAAACATCTCTTTCTCCTATGATGGTTGGTTTCTTGTGCCAACCTGGAACAAAAATATGATAATGGTTGGAGTCCAACCTATCAATCAGATTGTAACCTAGTGACATCCTTTTGGCGGTGTGGCCTCTACATTAGAAGATCCTGTGGAGAACTGGTCTTTCCTTCCTTGTTTGCCTCCCCTGTGTCTATTGGTAGAAGATGAACAAGATGGCGAGGAAGATGGCATCAGGATTAGAGGAAGGCTTATTAACCACGTTTAATACAGATGAGGTAGTTCTGCTGGTGTAGTGATTACTTGTTGGACTGCCAATGGGAAGGTCAGTAGTTTGAAAATACAAGTGGCTCTAGGGACTTTCTACTCCCATAAAGAGTTACAGTCTTGGAAACCCACAGAAATAGTTCTACTCTGTCCTATAGGGATACTATGAGTCAGAATTAATTCAACAGCAATGATAAAATACGGTCTTGCTTACAAAAAGCAAAGAAGACTTGGTCAAGTTTACTGGGGAAGATCAAAGACTACAGCCTTCAGTATGAATTTCTTCAATATAAAAGAAAAAAAGATGCTCACATTGGAACCGATAGATAACAATATGATAATAAAAATATTTAATTTGTTTTACTTGGGTCTATAATCAACAATCTTGGAAGCAGTACTCAAGAAATAAAAACCCATATTGAATTGAGAAAATCTGCTTCTTTGTATTGTTAAAGAACAAAGGAATTACCTGGAGGATATCTGCCTGAACCTAGCTATGGTATTATCAATTGCTTCATATGCATGTCAAAGCTAGACAATGAATAAGGAAGATCGCAGAAGACTTGATACATTTTAATTATGTTGCTGGAGATGAACATTAAATGTGCCATGGATGTCAGAATATGATGACAAATTTGTGTTTGACTAAGTACAGCCAGAATGCTACTAAGACTTGTGGTTGGGGAAGCTTCCTTTCCCATACTCTGGACATGTCACCAAAAGGGACACATTCCTGGATGTATTGTACTGGGTTCTCTAGAGAAGCAAAACCAGGGCACTTATAAATAATCTACAAGTAGAAAAGTTTATGTTGAGAAAGAAATGTATAGCAAGAAAGCAGCCCACACATCCGCAGAGAGCAAGCGAACCCCGTTTGACTCGCTTTTATGGGTCAGAAGTTAGACCTTCAGCCAACATCTTCCCAATGTACACACCTATCAGGCCCATGAATCAAAGCTTTTGAGTTAGACGGGAAGTGTGGTGAAGTATAAAGCAGCCTGGTGATGCCAGACTGGGATATGCAGTGGGTCCTGGCAACCAGGATAATGATATGAGGCAGTCAACCTGCTAGGAATCAGCAGACACAGGGGAGGCAAAAATGGAAGGAAAGACCGGTTCTCACAGGATCTTCTTCTACAGACGCCTCACCTGCAAAAGGATGTCACTAGGTGGTAATCTGATTGGTAGGTTGGACTCTAACCTTTATCATTTTTTTTTGTTCCAGATTGGCACAAAACCCTAACCATCATAGGCGACAGTACGTTTGTTAAAGTAGGGGGGCAGTCCAGAAGAGGAACCCCCTCAATGACTTCATAAAGGTACACAACTGAGCTATGCTTGGGTTCACGATATTCATGAACTAACGACTGGATTTGAATATGAATAGTTAATTGTAGGCAATGAAGTATTTTATGCTCATAATATTTTTGTCAAACAGAATGCATGAAGGTATTATGCGTATTTCTAAGCAGGGTCTTAAGAAGAATATGAATGTTATAACTGTCTATTTAGTTTTGTATTCCGTTACCAGCATAGATGTTTTGTGAGAACACCAAGTCATTCTCTTGATATCCATTTTACAAATTTAGGGAATTCAATGCCCCCAATTTAAATTATTTAATTAAATAGCATTTATTTATTTATATACATGCTTTTTATAATTTTCTTTGCTAAAGAACAGCAGAGAAATCCAGGATAAGGTCAAACATTTGTGACACATGTATCACAGGTCCTGTAGTACGGTTAATTACTTCACATAGCCATTTTATTTATAGCCTTCCATTTGTACATCTTACCCTCTCAATCTGGTTATAAACATTTTTTGAATCAGTTATAGGTTATGCCAATAGGCCAGAGTTAGGGTGGGCTGTATCTCAACTTCCTAGATTACTCGAGGGTGTGCTTGAAGTCATTAACCTCTACTTCCTTGGACTCTGAAGATTGCCCAATGTCTTTGCTATTTGTGTTAAAATGAGGACTAAACTCACATTTTAAGCTGCCCCCTTAATAGGCAAGCAACCAGCTTCCTGCTTAATTCAGAAAAACGGGAAGCTGGGGTGTCACAGAATGGTTACCAGACCTGGCACACATAACATGTGCCAAAGTGATCGGTGTGTCCTTTACATGACTTCTTGGTGTCAGAAGGCAAAAACAACACCTCCATCAAAAACTTGGATGCAAAACAGACACCATCTTTGTGAACGCCGCCTCTCCACACTGAACATGTGCAGAAGATTCGTGCTGAGTCACCCAGGGGCAAACCCTAATCACATGCCACTCACAGCCCTAGAAAGGGCTGATGGCACAGACGCAGGGATCCTCCTTGGTGACCTGAAGCAGATGCCCTCTTTGCTTGGCTAACCAGGAGAGACTTTTCACATGTGACCATGGTTGCACAGTGGCTTTGGCATTAGTTTGCTAACCTCAGTTCAAAACCACCAGCTGTTCCAAGGGAGAAAGATGAGGCTTTCTACCGTCATAACAAGGGACAGTCTCAGAACCCCAAAAGGAAATTCTACTCGTCCTTTAGGGTCACTATGAGTCAGAACTGACTCAATGGCAATGAGGTTTTTGTTTTTGTTTTTGTTTTAGCTGCACGGAACACGTTTGGCTAAATTGAGTCACTGCCTTTCGATCTTGCATCCTGTCTCATGTCTGTCTGGCCTACAGTTCTTTCTACGTGAGTTGGCAGCCTGCAGGGAAGAATGGCCTTTGGTGCCAGTGATGATGGAATGGTATAGGATTTTGGAAAAGTTGGACATTTGGCCTTTCTTTAATCTTAGCTCATAGGAATGTTTTTGTGTGCTAATACTTCTTAAATAAGTTATTCTTGAAGGCCTCCTCTCATGTGCCTATACCAGACATCATTATCAATAAAAGAACTCAGCCTCACTGTCTCAATATCAAGTGTTTCAGGCAGCCACTACTGTTTGATACTTTGACCATTGAAATAAAACCTGCACGACATCCGATGTTTTAGGGAAAGGAAGACTGCCTCGGAATTTAACAGGAAGACTGTGCTCTGAAGTTTAAAAATGATCGGGGATAAGTCACGTAATCTGGAGACCCTACTGTTTCCGTAATAGAAGAAAGCGGTTGTGGCTTGTGATGTTTCAATTTAGTGATGCTGAGCGTTTAAACACTGCCCGTTCCTCTATGTCTTGGCTCAGAGTGGGCCACGGAAATATTCTGTAGGCGAAATAGATGCCTGAAGAGAAGCAACAGGCGTGTTGCAGAGCATACAAATTATGGCTGATCTGTGGACTCAACTCGCTGGGACGAGGCTACAGATGGCCTGATAATTGCTCCCAGAAGCCACCACCACTCACTTCCGGTCCTAGGCCAGGTGGAGGGCTTTACCTCCTTGACAAAGGGGCCCCCGCACGTGCAGGATGTCCTTTACAGCAAGGTCAGGGGCAGCAAGAACTGCTGTGGTTTTTAGGTCCTTGTGGGCCTTCAGTGCTTACTCTTCTTAGCCTAGCATCTATCTTTCTTTCCTAACTAGCTATCCTACACGTGAACCTTCGGCATTAGACCTGAAAAATAACAACAACAAAACCAGTCCTACAGACTCTGAGAAACCAGACCAAGTCCCAGTAACAAATTCATATATATACTGGTGGTACTGGTCTTTGGAAACCCCAGTGAGACGATAGGCTAAGCATTGGGCTGCTAGTCAGGAGGCTGGCGGATTGAATCCCCCAGCAGCTCACTGCAATAAACAAAACAAACCAACAAAAAGAGGCAATCTGCTCCTGCGCAGGTTTGTACCTGGCACACCCTATGGGGTTCTTCTGCTCTGTCTTATAAGGTTTCTATGAATTGGAACTTGCTTGCTGGCAATGGGTCCCTTTGGTTTGGTCACTGCCTCTGTAATGTAATTGATCTGATAGAGGAATTAAAGTCCTAGTCAGATCGCTCCTAAGGGTCCTTCCAGTTCCTTGGTCTCCTCCTGCGGGAGGGCCAGACAGCCTAGTGGTTACCAGCACAGCCTGTGAAGTCTTCGTTAACCCAGATTCAAACTTAGCTCTGCCACTTGTTGCTTTTCTGTCTGTAGACACGTTCCTTTGTTTGTTTGTTTGTTTGTTTGGGCGTCTTTATTTGGTGTGAAACTCTCTCCCTTAGCTAGCAGGGCACCCAATAGACAGGCACTCAAAAAACATTATGTGAGTTAACATAATGGTTTCCGGGGATTATTCTTAACCTCTTTAGGCCTCATATTTCTCATCTATAAAAGAGGACTAGTAGTTCTATATATCTCTATTATAAGTCACTAGGAGGATTGAAGAAATGTATGTTTCTATGTCACACCCCATGGTACCTGGCACTCAATAGATGGCATTGCCGTTGCCTGTGTTGACAAGTGGGGGCTCTCTCAGAGCTACCCCATCTGTGTCAGCAGGATGTGCCCCATAGGCATTTCTAGCTCTGCATCGAAGCAGATTGCCCGCTCGTTTTCTGCAGCGCCACTGAGTGGCTTGGGACCAGTAACCTTGATTTAGTAACCGCATGCTTAACTGTCAGTGCCACCAGAGCTCCCTCAGCAAGTACCTGCTTTAAGGAAACAGGAAGACGAGATTTGTAGTCAATGTTCTTATAGTTTGAAAGGACGGGAGAGGCTACAATAATACATCCCCAAACCTTTCTGATTAACCCAGCTATGAATAAGTGACGTAAGAGACGGAAATAAACCAAAAGAACAATTTATTCAACCAAAAATATATTACTCAGACTTCTGTTGAATTTTTTTTCTTTTAAAGATATAATTTTGCATTTGCTTAATGGTTCATTATTTAAAAGAAATTGGCTGCTTACGTTCACGTCACTGCTTTCGGCGGTGTGAGGTGCACACGTACTGTAGCGTTAGTGGAGCTGCCTTTTTCACTGTGAACGAGGATACTATCTTCTCCAACTACCTACCTACCCAGGAGGATAAGTGTGGAAGATGTCAGGTAACTTCAAACATATGAATCTTTATCAGAAAGGGTAAAATGTAGAACTAAATTTCAAATGTACTATAGAATCTAGACTTACTGGATCCAGTGAGGTTAGAAAAACCCTGATATTGCTGTCCTGAGGAAAATATTGAGGCTATACTAAAATTATCCCCTGAAGTCTATCTGACTAAACCAGTCTAACTAAACCAGTCTATCTGAGTAACTGAGTTAATAAAAATTGTTCACCTTCAACATGATAATCTCTTAAAGCAGCAGTTCTCAACCCATGGGTCATGACCCCTTTGGAAGTTGAATGACCCTTTCACAGGAGTCGCCCAATTCATAGCAGTACCAAAATTACAGTGATGAAGGAGCAACAATAATAACTTTATGGCCGGGGTCACCACAACATGAGGAACCGTATGAAAGGGCCGCAGCCTTAGGAAGGTTGAGAACCACTGTCTTAAAGGAAAACTGCATCTGTCAAATTGGTCATAGTAACCCTGAAGCAGAGATGAATAGTTTATGAGACAGTGACTCCAGATCAATGGGAATCACCTGCATTTGTGTGGTCCTGAGTGACCCGGCCATGATGAAAACCGAGTGCTGGACACTTTCACCAAACCTGATAATTGTGTTAAAAGACAATATAATAAATTGAGGGAGATATGGCGATGAATCTATAAAAGATTTCCACATGAAAATATAGCTGACAGTGTGAACTTGTGACTAGAAATTAGGTGTGGTGGTTGTGACACCCTTATTTACCAGCGTGTATCACTGAAATGAACCTGCTGCTCATTGGGGAGTTCTTCCTCTATGCAAATCACTGGGCAAAGGACCATTTTCAGGTCTTCTCTTCCTCCTGTGTTAATAAGGAATGTCAGACGGAAAGCTCTAGAATAATCTGTGCCACTCAAGAAACTAATTAAAAATACAATATGGGATATCCTGGAGGCCAGAAATAAATCACGGCTTTAGTTATAATTTTTTTTCACAAGGGAATGGTGCTCACCATTCTTTTATTTCATAGCCCAGTAAGATTTGTAAAGAAAGTTGATGGGTCCTGGAGGCGAATGAATAAGAGATGTTCAGAGAACTAGTTAATGTGATGATTTGGGAAGTTCCTGCAACTTAACACTTTTGCAGCGTGGAGCTTCTGGGAAAAGCCTGTTACTGCCACCCAGCGGCGCTCTCTGGGACTAGGAGCTAAGATTACCAGTGTGATTTGGCAGCTGGGTCTTCTGTTACTGACTGAAAGATAAAAGGGATCCTATTGTGCAGTGGCAGATGATGGAAACTGATAGACCTGAAAGAGGTCATCAAAATGGGACACATTACTGTGCATAAAATAAAGCAACAAACACCCTTTGGTTTTGGAAACTGGCTCTAGCAAGTGCATGTAGTGGTTACTCTCTGGAGATGCTCTTTGGGGTGAGGTGAGCCACCACAGAGATAGTCAAGCAGTAGTGATCAGGAAAATGATGTACGTGGGTTTCTCCCTCAGGACTAGCCCAGGTGGCTCAGGACTGCTGTTTGTGAACAGGACCATCAAAGACTAAAATAGTTAGGAGCCAAGAGGGTTTGGAACAATGCTAAACTGGCAGGTGGATTACTCATGGATCTAGAAATGGACACTAATGAGGTATCATTTAAATAATAAAAAAGGTAAAATGGGAAGCTTATTAGTTATTTTATTATTCTCGGAGCCTTGGCAGTTCCTGGACACCAGTGCAAATCACAATCTCTGTTTAGGAAGTCCCATAGTACAGGCGGACATAGGGAACCCTGGTGGGGTAGTGGGCTAAGCATGGGGCTGCACATTGCAAGGTGCATATTCACCAGCTTCTCCAGGGGAGAAACCAAAGGCTATTTGCTTGTGAAGAGTTACAGTCAGAGAAACCCTAGAGAGGAGTTCTGCTCTGCCTTGTTGGGTTGCTTTGAGGACGAATAGACCCCGTAGTAGAGAATGCAGCGAGTGTTGAAGAGGACCCTAAGTCAGCCGTACCTCACTCCCTTTGCGCTGTCATGACCCTCGGCTATTCACATTGCATTGACTACCTCTGCTTTTAGCTGGAGAAACATACTCAACAGTCTCCCTTTCCCATCTTTCTTCCCTAACATGCTTCCTGTCTGTTCAGTGTTTTATTGGATGCATTTCCTCAAGGCTGTTTCATCTATAAAGGATTCTTGGTAATTTTGTCTTTTTCTTGAAATAATATCCATTCCAAGATGTCATCAAATCCATGCTTCTGTCTGTCTCTACATACAACAAAGACTAATTAGGCTTCTTCTATGGATCGCAGACCTGTACCAATTTCACCCAGTACTCTTTCAGAGTGCTTAGGACAATGACGGATGCCCACCAAATTGGCATTTAATTTCAGTATATATTGGGTCACCTTATGCTGAATTCCCCAGGATAATGTCATATTGCAGTAGCAGGGTTCAGGGTCACCAACAAAAGGCACAGACCATGCATACTCTGTTAGCACATGGAATACTTTCTCACAGAGACAAAATACAGAGCAACATCACCTTTTTCCGTGTGCAATCATGTCTCAGAGCCAAGTAGAACATCTTATATGGCCCATTCGAGACCTATCTTTACTGCTCTCTTGTCATCAAGACACCCTGTTTGCCTTCTGCTGGCAGCAGATGAAGAAATAGGGTTGGCCAGGTATCACATGGTGCCCAGTCAGATGCAACAGACAGAAAAAGTTACTGTGTTCTCAGAACGAGAGGATTCTTCTATAAAGGTGAAGCAACTGCAACGCAAGAGTGAACTAATTCTCAGGGCCCTTAACATAGAATGTTTGGGACCCAAGGCCTTCACATGCATGGCCTGGAGGGAGGCACAGGGGTAGACCTATCCTCCAGCACACATACATATAATAATCACTCCAAAATATATGTTTGTTTGAATAAAGTCCAAAAGTTTCCACGGTGGGGAACATTGAGGCAATCAGTAGGCCTTGTATAAATCCACAAAGTCATCCCTGTATTAACACTGATCTATGTGAATCAAGTGATCTTTATTCTGATGATTTCCCCTACCCACAAAACAAGCTTTGCATAATTTGGGCATAGTGGGCCAAATTGGGCATGTAGCTATTAATCATGTCCATCAAAACAAGACACGTGATCGTTTAGGCTTAAAGCTACGCAGTGATTTGTGTTTCTTTTATTGAAGTACAAACTTCTGCATATTGTTTCCCCAAAGCTTTTCTCTTAAATAATTGTTGTTGTTAGTGCCACCGGGTTTGTTCTGATTCATAACGACCCTGTACAATGGAACCAAACACTGCGCGGAACAAAATCCTGTGCCATACTCACAATTGTTATGGTTGAGCCCCTGCTGTTGCCACCGGATGGATCATTCTATCAGATTGAGGTTCTTTCTCTTTTCCCATGACCTCCTCCTTTACCAAGCATGATGTCCTTCTGCTGGTGCTGGATCTGGTCTTTCCTGATAACATGCCCAAAACACCTGAAATGAAGTTTCACCATCTTTACTTCCAAGGAGCATTTGAGCTATACTTCTCCTAAGGCAAATGTGTTGGTTTTTCTGGCAGCCTATGATGTAATCTGTAAATGTAAACTCAACGAAGAGCACCATCTGAATTGTTCCCAGTGGTCATCCACAGGGAATTGTTGTATCGTGGAGATGCATCACAAAGATGACTCCATGCTGAATGCCGTGTAATTCCCCAGTGCACACTCCGAATCTTCACATTCAAGCCAAGGAGGTTTCCAAAAGCCACCTTCCTCACCTTCCGGGTAGCTGGGAGTATGGAAAAGAGGCAGCATCATTAACTCGTTGCTAGCCTTTCATGAGGCATCAAGGAATGTTAGCCTTTTCTTTTTAAACATAATCCATTTAATCGCTCCTTTTGAATCAGAAGGAATTTCCCTAGCTCATCATGCCATTGATTTTTTTATATATATACAGATCTTCCCTTTTCAGCAAATATCTAAGACAGGACCATCAGATTCAGCAGAGGACTGGCCTGTACAGGTGGCAGCAATTTGAGTCGGACCACTACCTCTCTTTTGGCCAATTCCCATCAAGTGGAGGAGGGTTGGATAAACAGAAGCTTATGGACCTCCACTCTTCACAAGTAAAAAAAGTAAATATGAGGAAAAAGAACAACTCATTATCCCCTTAGGCTTTTCCAAAAAGAAAAAAAATCACTGCTATTGAGTCCTTTATAATTCTTAGTGACCCTTAGGCCAAGGCAGAACTGCTTTTGTTGGTTTCTGAGACTATAACTCTTTATGGGAGTAGAAAGCATCGCCTTTCTCCCTCAGAGTGATCAGTGGTTTTGAACTTCTGACCTTGATGTTACTGGCCAGTATGTAACTGTTATGCCATCAGGGCTCCATATACACTGATATTTGGGGGCACTGTCATGGCGTCATGCTTAATAATTGATCCCTTTCCTGTAACTCTTAAAATGCAAACCAGGACCTTGGCAACTTTTAAATATTCATAAACAGGGGAAAATGTATGTAAGTTCATATAGCATTCATCTCTTCCCTGTATTCCCCATAATATGAGAGAACTTCACCAAATTCATGGATAAGCAAAATTAAAAGATTAGCAATAAAACATATATAAATATTGTCTCATCATAAACCTCATCTAGTTCAAGAAAATTTTAAAAAGCAAAACCAGCCATTTAGTCCATCACTGAATACCCAAACATCCTGGGAATTTAACCATGCCAATGCAGACAACAACCTTTTTGACATTATTAATTGAGGAAAAATAAGTTCCCTTTGAAGATTTTCTAAAATTAGGAAACAAAAAGAAGTCCAAAGAAACATACTGGGTTTGTAAGATGGATGCCCAATAATTTTCCCATCAAAACTTTGACAAGATTGCAGGATCATTGTCTTGGTGAAGAACTTGCTTCCCCTGGCATGTGCCTGCTAACTTTCTGGCTAACCCAAAAACTCTCTCACACTAAGCATATGTTGCTGTTCATTGGCCTTTCGGAAAGTCAAGAAGCAAACTTTGTTGAGTATCTCCAAACCTTTGGTTTTGCCTGGACCCCCTCTACTTCCTGGTAGTCAATGTTTTCACTGTGGTTTACCTTCAGGGACACACCAGTAAAGCCAGGTTACAATTCTTCTAAGAACTGGCACAGGATCTTGACCCCACTTCTTAAAATTTTCCATTGAAAATGCTTCTTTTGCCTGCAGCTGATCTGGGTGAACCAGTTTGGACAGCCAGGGAGTAAAAACGTGCTCAAGTTTAATTATGTAATCAGTTTGAATGATGTACGTTGAGTCAGTTGAGCTCTCTATGGTTTCTGCTGGTAAGTACTAGTCCACTTCAAATAGGGCATGGGCAAGTATAATTATTTTCTTGAAAATTAGTGTGGATGATTGGCCGTGTTGGCCTTCATCTTCTTAAAACAAGTTATCCTTTATTAAGCTGCTAGTTTCTTTGGGGCAGTCACAAACGTTTCATAAAGCATCAATGAATAATAAATTAAATTCAACCACAAATTGATAGGGGGAAGATAGACATTACATTAGAAGGTTCCCTGGGAACTTAGATTAGTAAAATATTTTAGTATGAAACAGGGTATATGACTATGCCTAGAAAGAACCTGGAATCCAAAATTAACTGAAATTCTGTCCTTTATTCTCTAATCTCTGACTCTGGTACATGGATCATGACCAAATGAGTGGGGCATGTTAGGGAGAGGGGAAGAGAATGAAAAAGTCGAGTGTAATTTTAACTGGCCAATTGTGATGGCCCATTCAAATTCATAATATAGTTGTGAATTGGTATAATACTGGTCTAGCCGGTGAGATTAATTTGATGGATTTTGGCAAAACCTGTGATAATACTGATATTGGTGATGAAGTATATTGGGAAATTGAGTTAAAGCATCCATCGGATGTTCTTCCAGTGGAAGTTTATTGGGAAAATAGGAAGTAGATTTGTAGTTAACAAATTTTAGGTAAGTAGAAGTTTAGTAGTTAGATTGAATTGATGCCTTTGATGGAGTTCAAATTTTGGTGTAGAAGAAGCTTAAAAAATTGCTAGCTTTTGGATGATTATGAAAAAGTTTGGGTGGTTTAGAATGTTTCTCTCATTCACAAACCTCATTTAATGATACAAATCATTAATACCCTACCAGTGGTCCTTTTGTTTTTAATATCCTGTAAGTAGAACAGGAAAAGAGAGAGTTTATAATTTTAAATATCTTACCAAGAACCAGAGGGAAAGTCATGGAGAAAAAGCTGGTTTATGGGTATCTTGGAAATGGTCCGCCCTTATCACTGGGGTATCAGGATAATTTTTGACTCTTGGGAAAAGATACAAGCAGGCCTATTTATGAAGTCTTGTACTGGTTTTGAATTTCCTGTGGAGAACCCCAAGATCAATTTCTGTCTTGAAGATCTGCAGCAAGCCCTCCAGGTCTGATATGTGTGGTTTGACTGAAAGAGCCACTGCCTGTTTTCGGAAAACTCTTCTGAATCCAAGATTCCTCACTCAGATCATATTTGGGATGACTCTTCTACCCCTAGTCTTTAGAGCTCACTAAACGACCTGGTGGGAGTATGCACAGAGAGGGCATGGGGCTAATATGAAGGGATTGTCAGTTTTGCAATATCATTGGGTATAAAGTGAGTCATATCAGGAGGAGGAACAGAGAAATTCAAGGCTACCAAGGGAAGAACAGCCAGAGGAAGAGAGCACACCCAAGACCCCCAATGGAGGAGTGGCAACGGAGGAACCCGAGGCTTCGTCACCAAGACCGTGAGGAGCAGTGGGCTCCCCAGCCCATAGAACAAGTACCGTCAGGCAGAAGGCTTGCTTGCAGACGGGGGTGTCTGAGTTACTTAAAAGTTTATTCTGCCAACCTGGCCATTAAACACATGTGGGGTTAATTCTAGGGCAGAGAGATAAATGGCTCAGTGAGTCTTGCCTTTCTAGTTCTCAGGTCTCTTGCTTTCTGATGATCAGACCAGGTGTAGCTGCCTTAGCCAGTTCTCTGCTTCAGCTGGCAAGCCTTACTTCCTGCAAGACATCCCTGAGGAGAAGCCCCATGGACCTACCCTGATGCAGCCCTGGGTGCTGGAGCAGCTGAAATTCGGCCTTCCTCCTGTAGTCAGTGTCATAGTGTGGGTTTTGTGAGATGGAGGAGGACTTTGTGGATTGGTGTCGGACATATGGGTTAATGTTGGACTTGTGGGCTTGGGCAGCACTGGGTTGGGATGTTTTCTTGATGTGCACTTACCCTTTATATAAAACTCTCTCTTATACATGAGTTTCTGTGGATTTGTTTCTCTCATGGACCCAGACTAGCACAGTGTCCTTTGGGCATTGTCAGCTCTGTAATATTTGCCTAAACAAGGTCTAAGGAGCTGGCAAGGCTCAAAGGAGAGGCACTGTGAACAGATGCAATACTCTATCAGTTCCATGAGTATTTCCAGTGCATTCTGTGTGGCCATTCCAATGGATGATTGGGCCCAGAAATGAAACAGAATGTGGTGGGAGAGTTCGTTGTCAGAAGAAGGATGAAGGGTGGGGCATGGGTGAGCTTGGCCTCACGGGAATCACCCTTGGGCAGATATGAAGTTGGATTCTCCTCACCCCCAGTGAAGTTGGAGGAGGTTAGGTGTGGCCTTCCTGCTATTTCCACGATACCATACACTCAGTCCATTCTAGAGGTGCAAGATATGACCCTGGGAATTGGCGCTGTGGGTGTGCCTTGGCCCCCCAATGTTTGTTGACATCATCTTTGTTTTGCTGTACTATATCTTTTGTCTATAACTATAAGCTTCTTATGCATGCACTCTAGAAGTGGTGATTATTTAAAATTATTCAAACTAAGAATTCTTACCCAGGATATTTCTTTTAAAATGGTGGTACTGAGATATTTCTTGTAAAACACAAATGGTTTCGGACTGCCTCATTCTGGACAGTCAGCGTATTTATCTATCGCTCATAGTACAGTAGAGCAGATGGCTTTGGTATAGGACTAACCTTACCCTAGCATGAGAGGGCAATAGATTAGCACGTATATGGGACTAAACAAGAGCAGCTACAACTTCAGATCACTTATATCTAGGTTATCCCTCAAGTTGTGAGATCCTGAGATGTCCCATCTTTTAAAATCAATGTTTCAGGGTCTTTGATAATTTGTGTTATTTTTGTCCAGGGTTTTCCATTGTAATTCACAGAGAAGAGTAGACTGTGTGCATCTATCTTAGCTGGCACTGAATGTTCTATAGAAACATTTAAAAAAACATAAAACCAATTGTGTGCATCCTCTAACCTTTTCACCGATCACAGTTACACTTAGAGTAAAAACAAACAAAACTTTCCCCTGGTCTGTGAGGCCCTACGTGACATGACTCCTTCCTATCTCTTCCTCGACCACCACTCTCTCCCTTTTTCCCATGTTCCTGCTACATTGGAATTTGTACTGTCTCTGAAAGACACCAAGCTAGAGCCTCCTTTAGATATTTTACACTCGCTGTTCCTGTGTCTGAAGTACTCTTTAACCAGCCTGCTGATGTCCTACAATGACAAATAGCCAGAGCTGGAAGAGAAAGCCATTGTAGCCAATATGTGCCTAACATAATTATTAATGTGCTTTTCCTCTCTCTTGCCATACATATCTCTCTCTATTGCCTTCAATTCTATTTTGACTCCTAGTGACACTCTATGGCAGAGTAGAACTGCCAAGCTGTAATATTTACAGAAGCAGACGGAACCTCCTTCTTTCATGCAGTGGCTGGTGGGTTAGAACTGCTTACCTTGTGTTAGTAGCTGAGCATTCAACCACTGCAATACCAGGGCACACACATACCTATATACATATGTGGCTATATGTAAATTCTTAGATATTACCTGATAGATAAATATGAATATGACAGACTGACTGGAATTAAGCAGCCCCAAATCATATTTGTTTTACAAGAAATGTCTCAGCACAACCATCTATGAGTCACTCCATGTGTAGAGCAAGGACCGACAATCTGCGTTGGGAAATAGAAAATACAACAATTTAGTTAGGGATTTTAAAAATTAGTAGGTAAATTTGTTGACTTATGCTCTCAGAAGAGGGAAGGGAGAATTACACACTCAATAAAGAATATAAATATTTGTGAAGATACTTGTAACATTAAATGTCGTTATCATGGATTGCTACTTAATGTAGTCTCCAAGTTTACCCTGAGTCAGGATCAACTAGACAGCAACTGGTTTCATTTGGGGTATTGGCGTTTAATTACCCAAATAACATTGCCAACTATCTCTTTGGAATGTAATGGTACAAAATCATAAAATAATAATGAAAATACTCAAAAAATATTATAACAGAGTAAGTGTAATTTATTCACAGATACAAAGAAGTTTCAAAATTAGAAAATGTAATGAATATCATTCATCTTAATAAAATAGAAAAGAGAAACTTCATGATTATTTAATAACTGTTGAAAGCCATTCATTATAAAAAGTAATAACTAAAGCAAATATAATCTTTGGCCAATTGCGTTTGAATTTAATGACCTAATTTTCAAATTGTGTTTTTAGTTTAGGACCTTTACCTTACCATTCTTTTGGATAAGGTGTGAGGGAGGATCGCTTGCTATCACTCTCTTTGCAATCGTTTAGAAAACAACATAACATTACTAGGAACCCAATACTGCTGCAAAATTGTCATGCTTATTGGAATAGCTAAGGCTTTCCCTCAGTTTGGCTGAGCCGAGATTCTCAGTGGTTTGGCAGTTAAGATCTTGTAATTCCCATGATGGGATCTAAAACCATGTACTCACCATCAGTTTCTTCTGACTTCATCATGACGGAGAAGGCTGTTAATGGGGGTTATCAGACATGGCGGCTAACCCTCTCCGGATGCCTTCCTCTCCTCTTTTCTTTCTGATCCGGAAGAATTGAGAGCAAGTGTACATTAGGTGACTGCTCAGACTATTTTAAGATGCCAAGACACACACAATGAAATAGGAGGTAGACAAGAAACACTGACAACAAAATTCAGCCAATTGTCTGAAAAAGCCCACGAGGCGATGGCATCTAGGAGAGCAGAACGTTGATGGGGGTTGAACCATGAGCTGAGTCAGAGGGTTTTATTTGGTGCAAATGAGGAAAACATTGTGTTTGCTTTACTTCTTCAAGTCCTCATTAGACTTGTATTTGCTTTCCATTGGGCCCAATAAGTCTGGACGTAGCTCTGCCATGCAAAAGAGGGTGCACAACACATTGAGGAGCATTTACTACATTCTCAGAAGAGAACGTAGGTGCTCATTCGTTTTCTGTTTGGTGTCTATTTGGGTAAGTGCCCTTAACCCTTAATCTTGGAGTTCTGAGTACACTGTTTTACATCTTTTCTTTGGCCCATCTTACATTGAAGTCTTGACTCTAATAAGAGCCTTATTAGCTTCTGCCAGAGATTCTTCCCTAGTAGTTCTCATTACTGTGACATGAAAGATCTTTCTTCAATTTAGGTTATTTTTCCACTCTCTGGAAGACAACACTTTGCCTTTTACCTTTCAGTTTTCGCCTATGAACGCGTATTTGATTGTTAGACAGATAGCGTACTTTTGCCAAGAGTTCTGTAAACTGTTGAAAAGCTAGGATCAAATTGAGCCTGACTCAAGCCATGGTATTTTCAACTGTCTTATATGCATGCGAGAGATAGACATGGAATAAAGAAGACCTACGAATAATTGATGCATTGAAATTATGCTGCCAGCAAAGATTTTTGAAAATACTATGCACTGAAGGCTTCTTTTTGTTCTCCAAGCTCAAAGATCATTACCAAAGCATGATTTGGGTCCCCAAGGATGTCAACAAAATCTATTGTTCTGATGTGATGTATATCAAAGAGGTCAGAATTCTCTGAGGAAAGTTATTGTTGTTAGGTGCCAGCAGTCATTTCCAACCCATAGCAACCCTGTGGACAACAAAACAAAACATTTCCCAGTCCTCTGCCATCCTCAAAATTGCTCCTGTGTTGGGGCTCATCAAGTGAGCCACTGTTATAATCCATTTTGTCAAAGGTCTTTGGCTTTTTTACTGCCCCTCTACATTACCCAGCATGATGTCCTTCTCCAGGGACTGGTCTCTCTAGACAACAGATCCGAAGTACACGAGACAAAATCTTGCCATCCATGCTTCTAAAGAACATTCTGGCCGTACTTCTTTCAAGACAGATTTATTTGTTCTTTTGGTAGTCCACTTTTGAGATAATTAAGATTTATTGTGCCAACCTGACTGATAAACACATGTGGGATTAATTGAAGGGCAGAGAGATAAATGGCTTTGTGAGTCTCGCCTTTCTTGTTCTCTGATGATCAGACCAGGGTGCAGCTGTCTTAGCTGGCAAGACTCACTTCCTGCAAGACATCCCTGAGGAGAAGCCACATGGACCAACCCTGATACAGCCCTGGGTGCTGGAGCAGCCGTGTGGAGACCCCTGCCAGTGCTGAGATGCTTCACGTTCACTGATTCGGCTTTCCTCCTACAGTCAGCGTCATTGCGTGTGCTTAGTGAGATGGAGGAGGACTTTGTAGATTGGTGTCGGATATATGGGCTAATGTTGGACTTGTGGGCTTAGGCAGCACTGGGTTGTCATCCTTTCTTATTGTACACTTACCCTTCATATAAAACTCTCTTTTATATACATGTGAGTTTCGTGGATTTGTTTCTCTCTAGTCTACCCAAACTAACACAACTGTGCTTTCAATATTCTTCCCTGACACCATAATTCAAACACATAGATTTTTCTTCAGTCTTCCTTATTTATTGTCCAGCCTTCACATGCATATAGGGAAATTGGAAAGATCACGGGCCAGGCACACGTTAGTCCTCAAAGTATGTAAATTCCTTGCTTTGCTATACTCTACAGAGGTCTTGTGCAGCACATTTACCTAAAGCAACACATCTTTTGATCTCGGAACTGTTGCTTTCATGAGCATTGATTGTGGATCTAAACAAGACAAAATCCTTGATAATTTTAACCTCGATTTTTATCATGATGTTGCTTATTGGTCCAGTTGTGAGAATTTTGGTCTTCATTACATTGAATTGTAATCCATACTGAAAGATGCAAACCTTGATCTTCATCAGCAAGTGCTTCAAGCTCTCTTCACTTTCATAAAGTAAAGATGCATCATCTGCATATCACAGGTTGTTCATAAGCCTTCCTCTAAACCTGCCACCTTCTTCTCAATATAACCCAACTGCTCTGATTATTTTTTCATCGATCAAATTGAATAAATATGGTGAGAGGACATGAATCTGATGCATGACCCTGGTTTCAAGCCCGGAAGTATTCCTTATTCTGTTTTAACAACTGCTTCTTGATCCATGTACAAGTTCCCAATGAGCACAATGAATTGTTCTGGACTGTTCTGAAATTCCCATATGTGTTAGTCTGGGTTGACAAGAGAGACAATTTCAGAGACACTCATATGTATATAAGAAAAAGCTTTGTATATAAGAGAAATTGAATATTGAGAAAACATTCCAGCTCAGTTCAGATCAAGTCCATAATTCCAAAATTAGCCCATATGTCTGATACCACTCTAAAAAGTCCTCTTCAGATTCTGGAAACACATGCAATGATGCCAAATGCAGGAAGATCACAGGCCAGTGGATTGAAAATCTTGTGGATCCAGTAGCGGTAGAGGCATCTCAGTGCTGGTATGGGGCTCCACGTGGCTCCTCCAGCTCCAGGGCTCTGGCTGCATCAGTGTAGTTCCATCAGGCTCATCATCAGTAATGTCTCACCGGGAGTGAATGTGTGTCCCTCCTCCAGAGAGCTATTTATCTCTTTAGGCTAGACTTCCCCCCTCAACAAGTTGACATCAGAGTATGTAACTACCACATCATATTTCTTAATGCTATTCATAGTTTGTTATGATCCACACAGTTGAATGCCAATAAAACACAAGTCAACATCTTTCTGGTATTCTCTGCTTTCCATATCAAAATCCACCTGTCATCCGCATGATATCTCTGGCTCCACATCCTCTTCTGAATCCTTCCTGAACTTCTAGCCAGTCTATACATGAGGAATTAACTTCCTCCCTATTTCAGTTATTTCTGCAAATACATTGTTTTACATTGACAAGGATGTCAATGTACTACTACTGCAATCATTGTTGGATGATCTTCCGCAAAACTTTACTTGCATGTGGTACCAATGATATTGTCCTAAAGTCTGAGCATTCTGCTGGGTCACTTTTCTTTGGAAAGGGTAAAATTCGGATCGTCTCCAGTCATTTGGCCAGTAGCTGTTTTCCCAATTGTCCGGCAGAGGAGTATTTCTAGTGTTTCATCAGCTTGGTGAAACACTCAGTTGCAATCTCATCCACTTCTGGAGTCTTATTTTTAGCTAATACTTGAATGTCTTCTTTCAGCACCATTGGGTCCAGATATTATTTTGTAGCAGTACTTTTTATTTACCCTTTGATGAAATGGTGTTGGGGCTACACGTGACCTCCTTTGCCTACACAAGCGGAAACGTGAGAACAACTACACATCTGCCCAAAGATTGTTTGTAAGAGGCAACGGTCGGACATGTTTTCACCTTTAAATTTCCTTTACTCCTTATGACACCAACCGCTCCTCCCACGGGACATGACTTTTCCACTGGACTTTACAAGGATCGTATGAAATTCAAAGATAATTTCACTTCACCTCAGATGACTCTCTGGTTTTTCTAGCCATTGCTATTTTTATACATGAAGAATTCATTTTCTCCCCGATTTCAGTTATTTCTGAAAAGACTATTTTTACAATCACAATAGACACTCATAACTAAACTGTATAGTACAGTTGACATCTCCCCTCCACTCTTTCTTTCCCAAACCCAACAGGAGAAGTGCAAACTCTTCAGCGGGATCCTTCCCTGCACCCCAATTGGAGAGTAAACACACCCATGAAGGCATGTACACCAGCAATTTCATACTTTCCTGCCACCTCCACCCCATTTTTGATACCCAACTTCTAAATTACCCATCCCTTTCAACTCAGTATGCTGAGGAGTCAAGTATAGTCATTAATGTAAGGAATATTCACTTCCAATTAGAACTTTGAGCATTTGCATCCATAAGCATAGTACCGTCCAGAGGAAGCCATTAGAAAATGAACCAGCTCAGAAGTAGGCACTGGGGATATCTTTACCATAAAGAAAGAATAATCAGGAATAGAACATATTCTTTGGACCATGAGATTCCTTGTGTGTGGAATCTCCTCAATACAGGAGACAGAACGGTGGGCTTGTGGCACTACAGAACAGGAAAAGTGCAATGCTTCAATGAACTTAATTGGGGGCTAGAGGTTTACTGACATATGGAGCTACAGCCATGGACCTTCTTGTGACACGTGTGGGTGTGTCCTTTGGGAACTTATTGGCAGCACTACATGACCTTTGTAATATTGTTGAATAGGGAGGTAGCCCAGGGTTGTGAGACTGAGACTCTGAGGATGAGTGCGAGGCCTGCCTGCAGTTATTGTTAGGAAAAGACTGCCCTGACCAAAGAACTGTATCCTGAACATTCCTGATCCTAAATTGTAACCTGTTAACTTCCCTAATAAATCCCATACTTGTGAGTATTGTCTGTGAATTCTATGTGACCATTGCAAAAAATCATTGAACTCAGCAGAGAAGTAGAGAGTGCTGTGGGAGAGACAATTGGAGTCAAAATTGGTGCAGAATTTGGATGGTGGAGGCTTGTGTGACCTCTGCCTCATAGGAATCAACCTTGGGTTAATGAGCCTTCTCTTTATAAAGTCAGAGGAAGCCAGATGCCATTTCAGTGCCATTCTTTCACACGCTTTTGTCCCTGACAATTTAGGGCAAAAGTCCAACAGCTTTGTTTCATTTTGCCAATATTTTCATGTGCCTGAATGGGTAGTTTAAGAATTCTGGAAAATTCCTTTAAACAAAACAAATCTCTTTGATCTATAAATGTTTGTTTTCATCTTCAAAAAACAAAAGAAAGAAAATAAACACTTCAGCACCACCAACAAATACAGTGCTTCCAATGTGAAACTCTAAAATACAGGTTTTCCAAGAACATGAAAGCCTGTCCTTCCTAGGAAACATGTCGCTCCCTGGATAGACTTAACTGCTTTACTATGATTTGTCCTGCACACTGAAACTGACATGTTCTTGAAAAGTTAGGGTCCCATGCTAGACTGATGGGAGCTGCATTGACTTTATTTTCCCATGCCAAGACTAGCTTGGATTGTACAGTGAGGTACCAACATTTGTGTTCCCTACTGACTTAGCTCACTTGTGCTGCCCTCACCATCCCATCTTGAAATCTCTGAGTTTGCGATTATCATCAACAGCAGGCGTTGATTAATGGACCCAAGTTGCTTGAACCAGTGTCTGAAACCCTGAGATGCTTTATGCATAATTCTTGCGCCCAAATGTTTTACACTCTGGTGTATTATGATGGGGTTTGCAACTTTGACTCAGTGCTAATTTACTTAGGACTAATTTACTAATTTTCTGTTCTCAACTAAGGATTCATAGAGAGAAACTTGCAGCTCATCTGATCTCTTTCACATCATGCATTCGGGGATAAACGATGCTATCTGTGAATCACATTACTGATCTTGATCCTAGAGCTATAGAACTCATAGTTTATTGACCATTTTGTCAATGTAGAGCTATACTCCATCATTTTCAATGTGGATGCAGGTCATTAACTGGGTGAATGTGAATGAATTTTAGCCTGTGGAAGGTGGACAGAAGGAATTCAAGCCACTCCTAGGTCTAACCTAAATGAATTCACATGGTGTTGTTGTTGTCAGGTGTCGTTGAGTTGATTCTGACCCATAATTATCCATGATCCACAGAACAAAACATTCCTCAGTCTTGTGACATCTTCACAAGTGTTACTATTCTCTGTTTTAATATATATTATATTATAAATTGGGAGTTAATACATATATCATATCATTCCATAGGTCAATCACCTCAAGCAGAATTGTATAATTACTACCACCATCAGCTTCTAAACATTCTTTTTCTTCCAAGAATCCTCGACATTGTCTTACTATCCACCGCCCACCCCCCCCCCCAAAAAAAAAACGAAAAAAAAAAACAACTCTTATTCTACTTGCTGTTCTTATAGGTTCATCAATCCTGGGTTTCATATACTGAAACACAGAGAAACATATAACACAACTTCAAGATGGTGACCCCCCCAGTGACATAACACCTTTGAGATACACCCTAATATAAACAAACAAAACAAAAATACAGAAAATGTTGAAAACCAGGTTAGGCTCCGTGTGTATCAGAAGTGGGATGATCTGACAAAGTTTTAACTGTTCGAGTCAGATTTACGCCTTTTTATTTCTGTCCTCATCCCTCCAATGCACTCTGGCTCGCAGCCACTTTCCTCCCAACCCTCAATTGTGGATACAGGGAGTTCGCCAGAGGCTTATTTCCGATGTAGTTCCCACAAATGAATTTGGGCTCTCACTGTGCCTATTGTTGGGCCCATTGTTTTAGCCACTGTGTCAATCGGTCTTTTGGAGGGCCGCCCTCTCTCTGCTGGCCCTCTGCTTTACCAAGCACTCTGTCTTCCAGAGGTGGTCTCTCCTGACAAGTGCCATGTATGCAAGACAGCGTCTTCCCATCCTTGTGCTCCTCTAGGGAGCACTCTCACAGTACTTCTTCCAAGACAAATATGCTTGCCCTTTCACTTTGTTGTTCTTATTCTCTCTACTTGTTTGGGGTGGGGGCGATAAGAACTGTCAAGTCAACTTTTTGTAGTTGTTTGTTAAAGTGCCCATTATTAAATAAAACAGAGATAAAAAATTAAATCTCAGAGTGGAAGAAATTTTCTCTAGGTGTTGTGTTTGTCTGGGTAGACTAGAGAAGCAAATTCATAGCCGCTCATATGTGTATAAGAAAGAGCCTTCTATAAAGAGTAGCATCTTAATATAAAGAAAACATCCCAGCCCAGTCCAGATCAAGTCCATAAGTTTGATATTAGCCCATATGTCTGATACCAATCTATAAAGTCCTCTTCAGACTCACAAAGCACATGCAACGATGCCAAATGAAGGAAGATCACAGGCCAGTGGGTAGGAAGTCTTGTGGATCCAGTGGCAGTGTGAGCATCTCAGTGCTGGCAGGGGTCTCCACACGGCTGCTCCAGCTTAGAGTACTAGGTAGCTCCATGTGTCTTGTGAGCTGCAAGGTCTCCCAGGGAGTCAGCGTGTGCCCCGCCTCCAGAGAGCTATTTATCTCCTTAGGACCTCCAAATGAGGTCATCATGCTTTGACCTAATTGACAGGCTAGACTCCACCCCTTCACTTGTAAATCTCAAATTTACAACAGGTTATGTAACTGCCAGAGTGGTATATGGCATTGTGCCAGGACTGGAGCTAGAACCAAGAGTCCTGAGCTCCAGTTAAATGCCCTGTTCTCTTAACTATGCAGCCTCGGTTAGTCATAAAAAATAAAAACAAGACGTGAGAAAGTAACATTAAACTGAATGCATAGTTGTTCTTGGGTGCCATCAAGTGGGCTCCAAATCACAGCACCCTTTGGCACAACAGAAGGCAGCTGCCTGGCCCTGTGCCTTCCGCACGTGGTTCTCATGTTTGCGCTCATCAGTGCAGGCGCTGCGTCCATCCAGTCAAGTCCTAACTCTCCATTTAAAAGGCAGAGTGTCTGAATTTCAAGACAATTGTTCGTTTGGATCATTTCCATTGATTTTTCCAAATACAAATTTGGAAATTATGGCTATCAAGCAGCATGGCTAACGATGGGGGAATTGCATAACACATGATTTAAAAAACCAAAAAACTTAGTGATTCCATTTATGTGTTAAGGGCATTTTCATTTCTCTAAGGTTATGCCTCTTTGGACTAAAAGAGCAGTCACAAGAGCTTGTGAATCCTTGGCTCCATTTAATAACTCATCCACGCCCATCATAGGAGCTGGGCAGTTACACGTGTTTGACAAAGGGAAATGATTCCAGGCCAATGTAAACTGTCGAAATGAGACTAAATTTAGCTCTGCAGCGAAGCAGATATTAATTTCCGTGTGTTGTCTCACTGCTAACTAAGAGATAACAAAAAATAGTCACATACCAGTGAAGCATTTTTAAAAAGTAGAAGAACAAGAGGGCAACAAAGTTTGAGACCTGTTTGTTCTACGCCATAAGCCTGACATCGGCTCCAGAAAGGTGGTGGCTGTTAGAGGTTAGACCTGTCTTACGCTGAGCAAAGAGCTCGTATTGCTCCCCCACTTCATTCAGTGGCTCTGCAAGTAGATGCAGATGCTGAAGGGACAGTCACAGAATAGGACAATTTCTGGGCACCTCAAATTCTCCAATCAGGGTAAATGAGCACAAGGATGGGGAATTTTCTTTCTCTGTGCTTGTTCCCATGCAGTGAAATGTTTTCATGAAGTGATTAATATAAGCAATCGGAATGTCTTTTATGAAATATCACACTTTTTTCACAGTGAGGAGAACTCAAGCCATAAAGGAAGTTCATTCTTATTTGATGGGGGAAGATTACCTTTGCTCCATGAGCTTTCTCATAGGAAGTTGCTGGGAATCTAGCAGCCATTGTCATCTATTTTTCAATTGGGGGGTGGTGGTTTTTGTATTTCAGTATTCTGATTCCTTGTTTTCTTAATATGTATAAAATAATTATGGGAAATAACTTTTGTTTCATCTTTCTGAATTTGTCAAAAACTTCTGAATACTTGTCCCCTCTGCGGTGCTCTTAGAACTCTTTCTTCAGCGCTAATACTGAGCTTCCCTAGGGCAGGGCTGACTGTGGCCATGCAGATTTAGTCACGCGATTTTTATCATTTGTCAAAAAAACAAAACTACGCAAAAAAAGCGACACTAGCTATATGCTACCATGAGCTATGGGGCAGCTACTTTAGAATGAAGTGAAATAAATAACATACTGTTTTTATGTTGTTAACTAAAACTTTGATATTGTATGTCATAAACGTTTCATTTTGAATAAAATAATAGTCAACGTGCTGCATATTTTGTTAAAAATAAAGAATTTCCTTATTCGTTCCAGGAGAGGGAAGGTTGTGCTACAAAAGCTGCCCTTTAACCCGTCCACTAAGGAAGCAATCTCCCTGGGAATAACCGGGAACGCTCAGGAAAGTCACTCCTGTTCTCTAAGGGGGAAATAGGTGATAAATGACATGATAGACATGTTCCCATACCCGTTCTCTTTATTTCCCTGGGAAATTATCCAGATATATTCACCCCTCCAACACGCGCACACCCTTTCAAGTTCACAATGTTCTTTTATTAAGTGAACTGTTGACACTCAGAAGATACTGTTATATAAAATCAATGTTATGTGGTGGCGGTGATTGACAACTGTTCTGCTGAACACCCCTTCCTTTTGCCCATTGCTGATAATACTCCCTTCCCTGTTTCCATTTCTGCATTTCTCAGGGGCTCCCAATCATGCAGTCCATCCATTCTACGTTGACTGCAGGGTCCATGATGAGTCAAAGTAGTTGGGATAAGCATAGTAATTCACCCACAACCATAGTGACTTATCATTGGTGACTCAAGATGAGCTTCTTTTCAGGATTGTTTGGAACTGGGATGATGGGAGGAGAACCCTATTTTCTCGGCTTTGAACCTGTGAAGTTGTCAATCCATTCTTGTTATAGTACAGTCAATATCTCCCACGCACGAAGAGGCTAGTTTGTAATAGACAGAAACGACAATCAGACAGGAAGAAAGAGAACGTACTGGCCACATTTTCTTAGTGCTTGCTGCTTGGTTCCTGTCTTCAGAGATTGGTGGTGTAACTTGTTCTTTGAACATGAGAAAAGAAAAGGTTCCCGCTCATCTCCCAGACTGAAGATGATTGGTTACTCAGGTCAGGTTTTAGAACTCGATTTTGTTCACAATATAGACAAGCCAATCACAACTATAAGACACTTTCCTTCCCTTGCACCTGTCAGTAACAGCATATAACCCAAATAAGAGAGATTCTCGACACAGTATTTGAGTCAAAAACTAATTGACAGATTAGTTCCAAATTTCGGGACCTCCTAGTCCACGTAAGAACCGAGACAGATCTCCAACATCATCCTCAGCAGGCGTTTATGTAACAGGCATATCAATAAATGAAATACTGTGAGCCTTAATCATCTGTGGAGGGCCTTCATGGCACTTATTTCTATGTTTTTCTCCTTTCTTTCTAAGACAGTGGAGTCATTTAGACAATGAAAAACCAATAACAACAAAAAATTGCTGCTTACAATAGCAGTCACCCTTTGGCGGTGATGGTGATCCATAATCAACACTCATTAGATCAGTTTAGGTCAGATGAGAAATAGTTCATATCTCCGAGATGCATGTATTTACTTAGGTTATGACACATTTTGTCACACTCGGAAACATGCAAAATTGATTTGTGTGCAATGTTTAGTTACAGAATTTTTATGTGCATGTGCTATTATCTCAAGGACTTCTTGAAAACACACACACAGATGTAGGTCCACTTCCCTTTTACAACTGTAGCCCCCACTACTTCCTGAGATAACCGAATTCAAACTACAGACCCCTATATAACAGTCTAATTTGAAAAAAGGATTTAGGCAGGGGGCACACATTAGTAATCATTTCTTCCTCTCATCATTTTGTTAGTTTTCCATCCTGGGTACATTTGTTTATTTAGCAAGTACTATCAAGTACCTGCTCTGTATCAGATACATTGCTTTATTCTAGGATTTCAAAGCATAATTGAATAGGGTCTTTGTCCAGTGGAAAGGCTGCCACATAACTAAATAATTTTAATTGATACAGTAGTGCTGTGAGCGCACAGAGCAGAGGGCATCTAACTTTGCCTTAAGATGTAAGAAAATTCTTCCTACAAGAGATGGTAGCTTCATTGTCGGATGTTAACTTAGGGAATGCTTGAGATAGTTAAGGTTTATTGTGACAACCTGGACGACTAACACATGTGGGACTAATTGAAGGGCGGAGAGACAAACGGCTTGGTGAGCTTCGCCTTTCTGGTTCTTGGGTCTCTTGCTCTTGGATGGTCGAACCAAGGTGCAACTGCCTTAGCCAGTTCCCTGCTTCCGCTAGCAAGGCTCACTTCCTGCGAAACATCCCCGAGGAAAAGCCGCATAGACATACCCTGATGCAGCTCTGGGTGTTGGAGAAGCCATGTGGAGACCCCTGCCAGTGCTGAGATGCTTACACTGCCGCTGGCTTTAAAGACTTCCTATCCACTGGGCTGTGATTCTCCTGCATTTGGCGTCATTGTGTGTGCTTTGTGAGTTTCAGGAGGACTTTGTAGATCGGTGTAGGACATATGGGCTAAGTCGGACTTATGGGTTTAGACTGGACTGGGTTGGGATGCTTTCTCAATGTACACTTACACTATATATACAACATATATATGAGTTTCTGTGGATTTGTTTCTCCAGTTTACCTAGACCAACACAGTGCTCTAAGGAGGGCTGGAGGCTTGGTGGTGCTAATGACTGAGAGCATTTCAGAAATAAGATACAGCGCAGGGAAAGCAGCACGGTAAGTGAATTTCTTTCAAGTCATCTGCTGTTGTACGATTGATAGATGTGCCAGTGTCAGATGACATTGTGAGCAAGGTAAGCATGGGCTTACATGTGCTTACTTACAAGTCTATAGTGAACAGTTTCTCATGTTTTCATCACATGTGAAAGCCATGTGAAAATGTGCACTACAGATTAGTAAATAAACTAAAGAAGCCTGTTTTGACTTTGCTTACTGGGCAATCCACCGCTGAGCGAGATGAAATAGATGTAGACAAAAGCAAAGGATTAAGACAGGACCCGGCAATGAAAATATTTGTATGCCACCTTATGGTGTTTGGGTTTATGCTTTGTTGATAGGGGGCCACGAAAAGGGTTTCAATAGATTGGTAGCATAAACAGGTTGCCATTTACATTAATGATCATAGATTAAGAATAACTCTGAGCGGTACAATGTAAAAACTGCACTTGTACCCAGGAGAGGGATGACATCATGGAGAAGGTCCCTGCTGGATGTAATACAGTGGGAGCGTTGACAGCAGCAGCAAGAAGTAGATCCAGCGCCCTGTTTGACTCAGATGTTAATATATAAGTCTACTGGAAAAAGTGGGGAGACCAGGTGTGGAGGAGCTAATGTAGAACAGGTTATTTCAAGCAATGAGTAGGAAGTACACAAAAAATATTTTCTAATCATGGCAAATCTGTTGCGATTGAGTTAATTTGGACTCACAATTACCCTATAGGACAGATTAGAACTATCCCCGTGAGATTGACAGAACCATGATCTTTATGGAGGAACAGCGTCCACAGATGGATGGAGACGGGCTGCAGCGATAGGCGGAAGCACGGCAGCAGTCTGAGGATGGTGCAGGACTGGTGTTTGGGGGTCTCCAGTATTGGGAACTTACCAACAGCACTCTTTGCAGAAGCAGCTGCCAGATCTGATGAATTGAAACCACCCACCCATTTTAGCTGATTGCCGAAGCACAGCAGGGTTCCTGATGTGACCATGGTGACTGGAAGGAATGTTAGGGTACCTGAGGTATTCTCCTGTGTGTACACAAATGAGGGGAAAGGAAGGGAACTAGAGGCGGGGTGGGGGGATGAGAGGGTGGGGGGGCACTGAATTGGAAGGGGAGTGGAATGGGGACCAGGAAATCAGTTAGGGAGAATTGAGGTTATTCAAGCGAAGATATAATATAATGGAGGTATACAAAGGGCAGAGTTTAGAAATTTTTAGAGGTGAAGCTGAAAGGTTGTTTTCTGATCCAGTGTTGTCAAGGAAGCAAATGTACTGACCTCTTTTAAGTTTACATGTTTACCCAAACTAAAACATCTAATGATACGAACAGGTTTCTAATATGCAGGCAATGTAGAAAGGACATCATCACAGATGGTAATGGTCAGGCATTTCTCAAAGATATTGTCCATCGGGTCAGCCCTGAGAAGCCCTGTACAACAAGCCTTTTTATCTAGAAGAGCCCTGTGGCTAATCCATCACATAGACATGGTGACCTCACTGACCAGGCCGGATATTGGCTAACATCCTCACTTCTTTAAACTGTTGTTGCCGATCTTTAAATAGGACAAACCATAGAGTACAACAGCTCTGAAAATTCTAGTTGTTGTGAGAGAAAGGAAACGCTGTACCAGGAAGACAATCTCACTGCACATTTTCAAAGGTCTCTATCCAGGTAAATGCTGGTCTTGCTGTTTGCCATTACCTTCTCAATCCCAGCAAAGCCACGGGAGCCAGAGCCTGTGAGTGAAACTGCCGCGATTGCTAGGGCAACAGGAATTTTCACTTTGCTGAAAGACTGGACCCCAGGTTATCAATCTTGAGCACTTTGGATGCTCTTCTAGAAATAGAAATATAAAAACAAAATAATTAGACATTTTATTTAAAAAACCAACAGCATGAGTAAAAACACCAAATTCAAAGGCAGAACTACCCACCAGGGAAACAATTAATGCAGACACATGGATGGTTTTTACATAATTTATTGACCACAAAGTACATAAATTATACTGGAAGTGCAATTCGTATCGCTGGGAGACTGAGAACTCTTTCATGTGCAAGTCATTTTTTATTACAGAAACAATCCACTAAGGGACACTGGAAATGAGAATGGGAATGCAGGCGTAGGTGTTTGAGATAGTGAGACCCACTTCATAAAGTTGTCAATCCACTCTAAGGAATACATTCTACATACCTATGAAAAACATATCAATGAATTTTTTGCTCATAATTGATTCAAAATTTTAATCAAATAAGGAGAAACTCAGGAAATTTCTTAGGAGGGGAGATTAACTAATGGGAACTAGTCCTCTGGGTGACCAAAATAAGTGACTGTATTAAACTGCTAACTGAAAGGATAGTGAAATGAATCTCTGCAGAGAAGCTGGAGAGAAAGGCTTTTGGAAAAACCAGTTACAGTCCGACATAGGCAGTCACTGCGAGTCAGGACTTGGAAATGGCTCCCCTCCACACACGTCCACACACCCACACCCCACACCCCGCTGCTTTTACTCGTTCCGTATCTTAAAACACATTAAAAAGTATACCATTTAAAACATAGTCATAATTCAATCACCAGATTAATCATCGAATGAACTCTGACTTCTAGCAATGTGCGAGTGGAACTGTGCTTTGTAGTATTCTCACAGGCTGGTTTGTCACAAGCAGCTCGCCAGGCCTTTTTGTGGAGACATTTCTGATGGGATGGGGACCATCCACCACCGTTCAGGTAGCAGCCGAGCACCTTGCCTATCATACCATCCGGGGACTCCACGACACACTAATTTCATCTTATAGATCACTGGAAGGTCCGGCGCTGAAAACAAACAGAAGTTTGACAAGCCTACCTACTGGGATGTAATTGATAAAGATAAAATTCTACTCTATTGTAGCTACATGGATTATTCAATTTATATTGTTACCTTTCGCCATTTGGAAATATCTGCATTATCCTACCTTATATCATCGCATGGGTGATTTACCTATGGTTCATAGATTTATGTTTGAAAAATAAAGACTATAAAATATGTTACTGGAGTGGAAAGGGCTTTCTCAGTAAGACACATGACTTGTAAAATATGTAAGACAAAGATAGTATGAATAAATCTAATTACCAAAAGAACCCACGTTTATATGCACGTGTTTGTTTATTTTTATTGAATAGGTCAGCTGTTCTTAATCTGTGGGTCGTGACCCCTTTGGGGGTCGCCTGATTCATAACAGTAGCAAAATAACAGATATGAAGTAGCAACAAAAATAATTTTATGGTTTTGGGGGTCACCACAACATGAGGAACTGTATGAAAGGGTCGCGGCGGTGTTTGGAAGGTTGAGAACCACTGGACTAGGCAGAGAAGCCATTCCTCAAATTCCAGAGAGCCACGAGACTGCTAAGAAGGAGAGTCATGCGCACTTGTCATAGGCCCAGGTCACAAGATACTTATGCAGGGTTGTCAAAGAAAAAGCAAGCCCGCCATCATTGCCTCCCCCACATTTTCATTGTTTTGCTCTTTCATCTGGGTCTAAGACAGTACTTCTCCACCTTCCTAATGCCGCGACCCTTTGTGGGTAGTGTTTCTCATGTTGTGGTGACCCCCAACATGCTACTCCATCACTGTAATTTTGCTACTGTTATGAATTTGGTAACCTCTATGAAAGGCTCGTTTGACCCCCAAAGGGGTCGCGACCCACGAGTTAAGATCTGCTGCTATATATGAAAGTTTGTTAACAGCTTGTGCTGACATGAGTATGAACAAATGGGCACTTTTGATAAAATTTTAAATTGATAAAATTCATATAAAGAAAAGTTTAGCAGTAAATGAGAACATATACTTCAACAATCTTTCCAGTTCTAGTATCAGCCTGTAATATGTAGATATAGATATAGATGTCGATATCGATATAGATATATAAAATTATTTTATATGGGGTTATAATTGCAGTGCATCTACCATTTAAAAATTAAAAGGATTAAAAATACCTTTTATAGCTGATAATAAATGGAATTAATCATTAATGCTAACGCTCTTGAATGTTTCGGGAGAGGGTGGAGAGACTGGTTAATGTTGGTATTATTTAGGAAATACTACATGCTACAAAGCTCTGGTTGAACAGCTAAGAACAGATGTATAACGTATGACTGACTGGGGGTGAATAAAAGAGATAATTAAAACTAAGGAAATGTCAACAAATAAAATCCAAAATCAGAGGGTAAACAGAATTTTAAAAATTAGTAATAACATTAAACTTAACTAACAATATTGTTAAGAATATTGTCCAATTTAATAGAAAGGAAGAAATCCAGCTATAGAAATGTAAATTTCAATCTAAGTCAAAAGTGCTGAAAGATGTTGAAGGTAAAAATGACAAAACTGTTCTCCAGACAAACCACAAAAAAGGAGTCTAGTGATGCTACATACAGAATCATCAGGAAAAACATTGTGATGAGAAACAAAGGAATTAAATGATCTTTCCATAACCTTAAAAAGAATAAGAAGTAAGGATACATAAATGTGCGTGTAGAGTCTCAAATTATACAAAACATAAAGTGACAGAATTACAAAAGTAAAAATGCAAATACTTCATTGTAGAGGTCTAGCTTACAAAGTAATTGACCAAGAAAGAAAATTTAAACAAAAACAGTCAGGAGAGTCCTAGCCTGTGAATACTAAGCTGATTAGGTGGAATCTCGGGGTTAAAGGATTCCGATCTGATAGGGGCAGGGGAAGTATGTAATGCAGTTTGAAGTATGTAACGCAGTGATAATAGAGACAAGATGATAAGACAGACTAAGTACTATTAAGGAATTAGAATGTGTGGACACTGGGATTATGTACATATGGGCATTAACATGGAGAGAAATTTCTAAATGATGATTGTTTCCCTCATGGACATCCGGTGTATCTATAACTTATGGAAACAGCAGCAGGAGGAGGAGGGAAATGATTGCTTCAGCTTCTGATCAGGTGGCAGGTATAACCCTCTAGAAAGAAGCATTTACACCTGGGGGAGAGCACGCAGAACTAGGCAAAGGGGATCGCAAATAACCGATTAGAGCGCTGAAGCATCTGGAGAGAAAGGAGGTTTCAATTTCATCGGCTTGTTGATGGGAATTAGGACAGGAAACGGATGCGTTCTGAAAGTAGAGATGTTAGAGAGAAAGATCATTGAAAGTCACTAACATTCAAAGGGAAGTCCACTGAGAAGCTGAGGAGAACATCACGGAAAGTTGGAAGAGTGGTGAAAATGTTTTGGGACTATAATCCGAATTGGCTTTTACTTGTTGCCTTTGAGTATTTGCGAACTCATAACGCTGTCTAAAAAAGAACAGGGCAATAGTGAAGTTACTGTGGCAAATACTCTGGACAGGGGTTCAAAGAGACCTCTCTCGTCATCAGCCTCAGGTGGAAACTACTTTCACCATCCACATTCCAACTCAAACCCCAAACTCAGTGCCATAAAGTCGATGCCAACTCATAGTGACCCTGGGGGTCCAATGTAGCACTGCTTCTTTGAATTTCTGAGACTGGAACTCTTTTTTTCTCAAAAAAACCTATTTTATTGGGAGTTAATCAAGATGTCATACATTCAATAGTTCAATCACATCAAGCAGTATTGCACAATGGCTCCCACAATCAGTTAAACCACATTCTTTTTTTTTCTTGAGCTCCTTGACCTCAGCCCCCCTTAACCTGCCCTTGCCCACTGAACCCTCCCCCCGGAAACCCTTATCCTACTTGCTGTCCCTGCAGGTTCATCAATCCTGGGGTTCAGATACTGAAAAACAGAACAAAAATGCAGTGATGTAACAGATCTGAGATAAACCCCAATATGAATAAACAAAAAGCAAAACAATACAGAAAATGTTGAAAACCAGATCAGGCCTAACGTGCATCAGAGGGGGAAGCAACTGACAAGGTTTTAACCCTTCAAGTCATGTTTATCATTTTGATCTTCTAGAATCATCTCCCCAATACAGTCGTTACCACTTTCCTTCCATCTCTTTATTATGGGTAGAGGGAAATCACTGGAGGTTTGTTTCCTATTAGGTTCTACAAATGTATCTAGGGCTCCTCTGTATTTCTTCCCCAAAGTGGTTGGTTGTTCCCCAAGTGGTTGGTTGTATCCCACTGCTGATCTTGGGGAACCCAGTCCACACATAAACACTATGTCACCGGGGTTCTACATTCCAGTGGAGCCCCACAATAAAATAAATGACCCTTATAGTTGAGTATGGACACTTTTCAAAGATCGTGCAGGCTTTCAGTGCAGGTGCAGAGTGTTTTTAATTAGCCAATTTAGCAACGTCAGAAACCCACTCCTGTCGAGTCAGTTCTGATTCATAATGATCCTGAATGACCCAGTGGAGCTGCTCCACAGGCTTTCCAAACTTGTAAATCTTACAGAAACAGACTGCTACGCTCTTCTCATGGAACAGCTGATGAGTTTGAACCACTGACCTTGCGGTTAATAGCCAAGCCTTTAACCACCATGCCCCAGGGCTCCTAGAGACATCCTTAGGACAATAAAAGACCACATTGCAGAAGGGGCAGTAGGAAACTGTCCTAGGGAGTGGGAAGAGCCTTAGGAAATACTGACAAAAACCAGTTCCTGAGTCAGACTGTGCTCATATCTTTTGGCCTGATTCCCAAACAGGAAATGTAGCTATAGAGACGAACTATGATGATTCAGAGGCTAACCCCACTAATTATCTAACAGGAATAGAAATAGATAGATGATGGATAGATGATATGGATAGATAGATACATAGCTAGATACATAGATGATAGATAGATGATGGATAGATAGATACATAGCTAGATACATAGATGATAGATGATGGATAGATAGATACATAGCTAAATACATAGTTGATGGATAGATACATAGCTAGATACATAGATGATAGATGATGGATAGATAGATACATAGCTAGATACATAGGTGATAGATAGATGATGTATAGATAGATACATAGCTAGATACATAGATGATAGATGATGGATAGGTAGATACATAGCTAGATACATAGATGATATATAGATGATGGATAGATAGATACATAGCTAGATACATAGATGACAGATAGATAAAGGAAAACAAAAGCCAAGACTAGTAAAAAAAAAAGTAATCTCTTCAGGAGTCTTATTCTTTCCAACTGCACAAATAAAATTCTTTCAAAGTATAAGCCTCAACAATTCTCATTCTATTATTTCCTCCAGGTCTTATTAAATGGACAAAATTTGTTGAATCTCTTGTGGTCATTTTTATGCAATACTTATTACTTAAAATATATATTTATTTGAGAAAATGGGGCTCATTTTTAAAATATCACCCATATTCTAATCATAAAGAAAGCTTTCCAATATTTCACATGTGTAAAAGTATTAATTTTAAAAGTCACACTGCATTCATCTTCTAATAATAAATATTTTATAAACATTACTGTTACTATAACATATACTTTTGCATATATAACAATTTTGGCTAGTGAATAGCTATTTTCTGTTCTCCTATTTTTAAACTAAATTCAGCAAATGCTCTTTCATATCAGGTGGCCCATGTGCCATGGATCAATTCTAAGGTTTCTGTTAGGTGCTGTCTAGTCACGTTTGACTCAGGATGACCCAGTATACTACAAAATGTAGCGTGGCCTGGTCCTATGCCATCCTCACAATGATTTTTTTCTTTGAGCCCAATGTTGTAGCCAATGTGTCAATCGTTCTTGTTGATCTAATTGGATTTTCGAATACATTTCTGGTACTCTCTGTTTTTAGTCAAGATCTATCTAATACGAGCAACTATTCCTCCTTCCATGTCCTCTTCTGAATACGGCTTGAAATTCTGTCAATATTGCGCTGCCAACATGTTTGAATTATCCCCAGAACGTTTTTACACGTACTATCAGTGGTCATGTTTGGTAATCTCTGCATTTCATTGCATCCACATTCTTTGAAATCAACACATATCAACTTGAAAAATCATACTGCATTCATTTTCCAACAATAAGTATTTTATATATCCAGGTAGTTGTACGGGTAGATGTGACTTCTAGAATTTCTGGAACAGAAAACTGAACAATCCAGCATTGATTGCATCTATTTGTTGAAATTCCTAGAACCTAGTTTGCCACCAATGTCATATATAATACCTCTGGCTAAATTAATCATGCGAAATCATTCTGTGGCTTTACAAAAGTAAACCTAATTTCCCAGGGAGAATGTTAGGAGTTTTCAAGATTGTCCATCTTTAGGAGACTAGACACTCTCATCGTTTGCACTTAGTAGTTTTGTTTACTTGCATCTCCCATAGTTGAATTGCTTGTAATGCAGAGGCACCACCTCTGACACAGCAGAACTGCTTCAGAAGATTTTCTTGGGAGCAGGGCCAGCTCAGGTAAGCATTGGACTGCTCACAGCAAGATCCAAGGTTTAAAACCACCAGCTGCTCCAGGGGAAAAAGATAAGACGATCCACTCCATTAAGAATTCCAGTCTCAGAAACCCTAACGGGGTCCTTGTGAGTCGGAACCGACTCGCTAGCAGTGGGTTTGGGGTTTGGGATCCTCTTTGCTCAGGCGGATCACCAGACAGACATCCCCGGGTGAGTTCCTGTTGCCCGTGGTTTGGTTAGAAACCGTGCTGAACCTCTGGTGCCCGCAGGGTTCCTTTCACTCCAAATGCTCTTAAACATGTGTAAATACACATTTCTCTTCATTCTGGTAACTCGCAGCTCCAGAGAACTTGGTGTTTGAGATTGCTGAGTGCATCAATCCATCTGGAACCACTGAGCCCCAGACTTCTTAGGTAAGATAAATTTAAATTAGGACTTCGTAGGGATTGTGGTGCTCATCAGACACACAGCAAAAAAAGAGTTCTGATAACCCACTTTTGAAGCCATCAGCTTGTTTTACAACGTATGGATCCTAGCAGGTGACATCCCCTCTACTAGCAAGACCAGTACTGTCCAGCAAAGGCACAGTGCAGGCACCATCCACCCTGTCTTCCCTTTCACCCACTGAATAGGGTGAAGTGCTCTTTCATTGTAAAAATAACTCCTCTTTAAACCTGCTAAGAGTCTCAGTTTGTCACTGCTGTGTGACCTGCCTCCACCAGTAATCTATTTAAATTGAACCATTAATCCTTTGGGTTTCAATAACTTAAAAAGCTCAATACCCTAAGTGAATTAGTTTCCAAGTCCCTCTTATTGCTTAAAACTCCCCCACACTTCTTGTTTTTATTGCCAACATTTTCTACCTTATTGCAATGGTGACATTTATTAAGATACATTTAGAAAATACAAAGAAGTAAACAGGATAACTTTTCAATCATCCATAATCCTATAAAACAATTGTAAGCATATTAGCTTTATATGCATAATATTTTAATTGCTCTATGCTATTTCATGAATACCTTTCTAATTTTTTAAACCTCTCTATTTAGATCTTTCCCCCCCCTTGACTGAACTCTTTTTAACCTAGTGACTGATTTAGATAGTTTATTTGCTTCTAATTATATGCTTCTTGTCATCATTTTCACATAATATTCTTTTTTATTTTTTATATCATTTTATTAGGGGCTCATACAACTCTTATCAAAATCCATATGTACATCAATTGTGTAAAGCACATTTGTACATTCATTGCCCTCATCATTTTCAAAAAATTTGCTCTCCACTTAAGCCCCTGGCGTCAGATCCTCATCTTTCCCCTCCCTCCCCACTCCCTCCTCCCTAATGAACCCTTGATAATTTATAAATTATTACTTTGTCATATCTTGCCCTGTCCAACATCTCCCTTCACCCACTTTTCTTTTGTCTGTCCCCCAGGGAGGAGGTTATATGTAGATCCTTGTAATAGGTTCCCCCTTTCCAACCCATCCTCCCTCTACCCTCTCAGTATTGCCACTCACACCACTGGTCCTGAAGAGGTCATCCACCCTGGATTCCCTGTGCTTCCAGTTCTTATCTGTAGCAGTGTACATCCTCTGGTCTAGCCAGATTTGTAAGGTAGAATTCGGATCATGATAGTGGGGGAGGAGGAAGCATTTAGGAACTAGAGGAAAGTTTTTTTTTTCATCATTGCCACATCACACCCTGACTGGCTTGTCTCCTCCCCGAGATCACACTGTAAGGGGATGTCCAGTGGCCTACAAATGGGCTTTGGGTCTCCACTCCACACTCCCCCCCCGCCCCCCGCATTCACAATGATATGATTTTTTGTTCTGATGATGCCTGATCCCTGATCCCTTCGGCACCTTTGATCACACAGGCTAGTTTGCTTCTTCCATGTGAGTTTTGTTGTTTCTGAGATAGATGGCCACTTATTTACCTTCAAGCCTTTAAGACCCCAGATGCTATATCTTTTGATAGCCAGGCACCATCAGCTTTCTTCACCACATTTGCTTATTCACCCACTTTGTCTTCAGCAATTGTGTCAGGAAGGTGAGCATCATAGAATGAAAATTTAATAGAAGAAAGTAATTCTTGCATTGAGGGAGTACTTGAGTGGAGGCCAATGTCCTTCTGCTACCTTAATACTAAAACTATAAATATAGGCACATAGATCTATTTCCCCATCCTCATATATAGATATATTTACATATGTACATGTCGTTATTTACATCTCTATAAATGCCCTTTGCCTCCTAGCTCTTTCCTCTATTTCCTAGAACGTTCCTCTTGTCCCACTATCATGCTCACTCTTCATTTGGGTTTCAGTAATTCCTCTTGGTTACATTACCCTTGATCATGCCCTACCAGGCCTCCTACACCCTCCTCACCATCAATTTGGATCACTTATTGTTCCCGTGTCTCTGGCTTTGTTAACACCATCACCTACCCCCCACTTCCCCTCTCCTATGTCCCCCCGGAAGTGTCGGTCCCGTTGTTTTCTCCTGCAGATTGTTCATCCAGCGTATCTTATTTAGACAGACCTGTGGAGATTATAACATGCACAAAACAAGACAAAGCAAAACAAAGCAACAATATACAACAAACCAATGAGGAAAAACAAAACAAAAAACCAAGAAAGAAAAGCTTGTAGTCAGTTCAAGGACTGTTTGTTGGCCTTTAGGAGTGTTTTCCAGTCTAGTCTGTTGGGGCACTATGCCCTGGCCCCAAAGCTCACCTTCAGCATTCCCTGAGGACCTCGCTGCTCCATTCCCTTGCTGTTCTGTTGCACCCTTTTAGTGTTTTGCCTTGGTGTGGCAGGATCAGATTGAGTGCAATTCCTTCATTGTATCTCCAGTGTTGTCCCCTGTAGGGTTATGGGTCAGTGAGGAACGTCATGTCTCATAGTGGGGATGGCCATGTGGTCCTCTCTGTGGACTGGCTGCTCTAATTAGGAACATGGTCCTCAAGGCCTGGTGGGCCAGGATGTGCTCCACTCTCTCCTCCTCCCCCTTCATCAGCACCCGTATGTTCCAATCAGACATGTCTCTCTCCCAGAGCTGCAGATTCAGTGTTGTCCTTTGAAATAAATTCTTCTGGGGGGAAGGACAGGTGTTCACGTAGTTCACCGAATATTCTCACGGCTAGATTTCTGCACATATAATTAATTAATTTCCCCCCCTTAGGATAAATTTCAGGTAATAGAAATCTTATGTACAGAAACTAATAAGTTCATACTTTTAAATTGTCATAGAAAGGTTTTCCTGCCTTACATTCCCCATAGTGTTATAGAAACCACATTTGGAAGTATGTTTCCCAACACTAAGCATTATTCTATTTTAATTGATTCCAACCTAATGAGTAAGACATTTACACTCTTATTTTCATCCACTTCCCCATGTTTTGACTATCTATATTTTCTCTTTTATGAACTTAATTCTCGTGTTCTTTATAAACTCTACATAGAACTTTACATTTTTCTCAGTATCAAATGATAGAAGCTTCCTGATTATAAACATTTTCTCAGAGACTTGCGTATTTTTTTAAAAGGGACCCATTAATTTCGTATCAATAACTCATTGTTTATCTTTTAAATGACTAGAAATATAAAATTAAAATTCTGGTTATTTTAATCAGTGCATGTCCAGTAACCACAGCTATAATTTCTTGTTACGTTCTGTATCAGACAGAACATACTAGATTAGACTGAAGTGATAAACAACACACCCACAGTCTCATTGACTTTACATAATAACTAAGATGTCTTTCTCATTCTACATGCCCTTTGTGAGCTGGCTGGAGACTGGGTCTGTGTCATCGTGTTTAGACGCAGGTTGGTGAAACAGCTGTTATCTAAACCCTCTGTTACCATGGAGGGGGAAACAGAGGAGACCATGGAGACGTTCTCCCTGACTTTCCAAATGTTCAATGGAAAATAACATGCATCACTTCCAGTCACCTTTCATTAGTCAATGCAAGTCAAGAGAAACACAATCTTTAACATACCAAAAAGGACAGAGAGCTGGAATATTTATGGGTAGTTCTAATAACAACCACATTTCCCATCTTTTTTAACCTTTAACTGTATTGCCAACCCAAACGTCTAAAAATTTCCTCTTTGTTTTCCATGACACAAAACACCAACGACTTCTCTCCCTAGCTCTCTGATTATTTGTCATCTTTTTTTCCTCCAACTCTTCCCCCCCACCCCCCCGCAATGACCTAAGTGCTGTTGATCCTTAAATTTCTCTGCTTGTTCATTTTTTCTGACCTTAAGAAACTTACCCAATCCTTAGAGTTTCTCTGGACTTTGTAGATTTCTTAATCTGTGAGCCCATAATTACATGCCAGCATTCATAAAGTTACTGGGTCATCAATCATCATTCACCAGGCATGTATTCTCAGTCTTATATGTGCTATGTATATAGAGAAGAAATACAAAAGAATCCTGGCTTTTAAAACTGAAAAGTCAGTGTCTATAAAATATGTTATATGTTTTAATAGATATGTATTATACATGATACAAAAAATAGTAATTCCAGTGGAAAGAATAACTAATGAGTTTGAAATCAGATCACATTCATAGTTATTTTTATAAATTATGCTTAAAATTAATTATATAAGCCCTCACACTCTTGAACAAAGTATTTTTTAATCGTTTTTATTAGGAGCTCATACAACTCATCACAATCCATACATACATCAATTGTGTAAAGCACATTTGTACATTCATTGCCCTCATCATTCTCAAAGCATTTTATCTCCACTTAAGCCCCTGGTATCAACTTCTCATTTTTCCCCTCCCTCCCAGTTCCCTCATGAACACTTGATAATTTATAAATTATTATTTTGTCATATCTTGCCCTGTCTGATGTCTCCCTTACCCACTTTTCTCTTGTCTGTCCCCCAGGAAGGAGGTTATATGTAGATCTTTGCAATCAGTTCCCCCTGTACAACCCACCCTCCCACTATCGTCGCTCACACCACTGGTCCTAGAGGAATCTTCCGCTCTGGATTCCCTGTGTTTCTAGTTCCTATCTATGCCAGTGTACTTCCTCTGGTCTAGTCAGATTTGTGCCAGGGGAAGCAGCCCCTAATACATCATTATGGGTCCGGTAGGCACAATTATACAGCGATAATAAGTAAAGATTATAGCAAAGTTATAGAGAGTATGAGAGATAGAAGAGAAGTATTGAAATAAATGGAGTCAGACACAATTCATGGTAGCATGCTCACCTCAGCCCCGCTTGGTGGTCCATGTGGAGGGAGAGAATCTTTAATGCTAACTAAGGCTTTTATATTCTCTGGGGGCATGCAAGCCCCCTAATTACAGGTGAAGACATACATCTCAGGAAGGGGTTGTGCTGTAGGTAATACAGTAATGGGAGGGAGTGGTCGAGGGGGAGCCACACACTAGGAAGAGGAGGGATTGGGGTATACATGTGGCAAGATGGGCGGTTCCTAGATACAGGATGGCAGCCCAATTTTGCATGTCACAGAGCCAGTTTGGCCTGTTCCCTGGCTCAACTGATAGAGACCATTAATCCATTGTCCCCAGCAGCAGGGAGCACGCCCACCCCTGTGGTAGGGTGAGACCGCAGTCTGGCAGTGATTGCCTTCAGGGATGTCTGTAAACAGCTGACCTCCCCCCACAGATGTGTAAGGTAGAATTGGGATCATGATAGTGGGAGGTCAGGGGTGGGTGAGGAAGCATTTAGGAGCTAGAGGAAAGTTGTATGTTTCATCGTGGCTACATCGCACCCTGACTGGCTCGTCTCCTCCCTGAGGCCCTTCTGTAAGGGGATGTCCAGTGGCCTACAAATGGGCTTTGGGTCTCCACTCCGCACTCCCCCCCTCATTCACAATGATATGCTTTTATTTTTGAACAAAGTCTTTTAGTTAATCACTTTCAGGTAAAATCGCTTTGGAATGTTCTCATGAAAGAAATATGGATGAAAGTTACCAGAAAAGAAAGTTCTAAGAGGGGTGATCCTTTGAAATTTAATGCTACATGTTGGCTTTCCTTTGTCATAAAACATGTCTTTTTAAAAGCTTTGTTGAGAATTAGTTGAAAATTCACAGAACACATCATCCGTTTTACATTCAATAATTCATATGCATTTTGTTTGGTCTCATTCATTGCAATTCCTTTAATAAAACATCATTTATCCTACAATCTCCTTTTATTTCCTGTTTACATTCCTCCCCCCCCCCTAACCTTTCTGGACTTTTTCCTTGGGTAAAGGCTTATCCTTTTGACCTCAACTAGAAATTTTGATTCTGCTCAGGTGTATGTACTTCACGGATGAACTGATAAACATGTCTATTATTTGGCTAAAGTTTGATTAAGGGTCATAGTCTCATGGTTCTGCGGAGTTCTATTTGATGGGTAATACTGCTCTTTGTATAATTTTGAATATATGTTTCCTACTTTTATATAACCTTTCAATGTGATCCTTTTCTGCTTAGTGGGAAGTGGGAGCTGGGTACCACCTAGTTCTTCTGGGTTCAGACTGGTGTTTGTGTGGTCCATGACTCCACTGGACTGATTGTTTCCACGTGACTTCTAGTTTTGTTGCTTTTCTTTTCTCCACATGAGGAGAGAACCGTACTCATGTCTTTGATGTCTGCGAATAAGCTTCTAAGACCTCAGTCACGACTCAACAAAGTAGGGTGTACGGATCATTCCAAGGATCGAGAAAAACCCCAAATCCCAACCAAACCCATTTCCATCAAGTACATTTGGATGTATAATGATCCTACAGGATTTCTCTTTAGGTTTCTGAGACTATAAATCTGTGTGGAAGAAGATATTCTCATATTTCTCTTAAAGTGAGTTGTAATTCCTCATAGGGAGGTTAGCAACTGAGCACATAACAACCCACTGCTGCGCCACCAGACTCCTTGGGCATCCAGATCGGTATGAAAGCACAAATCTTTTGAGCAGCTATCTAAGATGTGGGAGAAAAATGGGGCTGTCTAGTCCCATAAAGCGTTACCATCTCAGACACCCACTGGGCAGTTTTTCTGCCTCCCAGGGGCCATCCTCATCATTGTGGTTACATGTGAGTCCACTGCTGCAGCCTCTGTGCCAATCCTTCTCATGGAGGGTCTGCCCGTGCATTGCTGGAGTTGCCCAAACTCAGAGTTATATGGGGAAGGAGAGAGGCAAGCTAGAGAAAAATAGTCATCATTTTCTGTTCTATTTTCCCCTCCAGCACATTCAGAGTCCATGAATTGTATATATTCTTCAAACAAAGGCCAGTTAATTAGAAATTAGTTCTCTCCTGCTTTGGGGAAACCCTTATACAACAGCCACATAGAAAGATGTTTTGAACTGTTAAGGAAGCCATATTTAACACTGAAATTTCAAGGGGAAAAAATGGTCAAAACAGACGGCCCCAGACGAAATCTGGTGGGACGAAACCTGTGAAGAGGCAGTCAGCCCAAACTGAAGTGTGAGCAAATGACCGCATCCTGGTTTAGAAGTTAGAGACATGTATTTAGTCTTTCAAGAAACCTCAAGACCTTTCATCAGCAGATAAGATCCCAATTACGAAAGCATTTTAATCATCAACTGTTGCAAATGTGCCCGTTGGAAGTTTTCGTTACAGCAATCTCCTCAGTGGATGACTGAGCCACAGAGATAATTGTTCATCAAACATTCCCTCACGATGGTTCCCTCCTACATTATAGTTAAACATTTAGTGAACACATTAAATGCTCAAACAGTAGTTCTAATGCGGCACCACAGATTAGCTTTTATTAATACAGCGTGTTCTCTACCCTTCTGGGTTACTTTTTTGGTGAAAGGGTGGATAAACGACGGATGCTTTACAGTGCAAAGTGGAGTGGATTTGTGACAGGATTATCTAAGCTATAGCACTTCTACGACAAGGAAACTTGATAATGAATGCAGTGGGGGGAGTACAGGGCTGCGAACCGAAAGGTGGACTGCTCAAATCTACCAGCCATCCCCTAGGAGGAACATGAGGTTGTCTGCTCCAGTAAATCTTCATAGTTACAGAAACCCTATAGAGCAGTTCTATTTTGTCTTACAGGCTTGTGGGGAACCGAAACCGAGCTACACCAGAGGGGATTTTCATGATATACTTTGGAAAACATATTCAACCTGACATCTTATAATCAGGCCTCTTTTATTCTTTTTAAACAAGGGGGTACCCGCACCCCGCAAAAAAACTGGATTTTTTCAAAGGTATATTTTTAAATTTTTAAAACAAAACAACCTTATCACCTTCAAAGTGCTCTCTGTGGCACCGAATACGCTTGTCAAATCTGCGATGCCATTCTTGGAAACATTTTTCAAACTCATCTGTTTGGATGGCTGACAGCACCTCCCTCATTTTTTTTCTTCACCTCTTCTATGTGGTCAAATCACTATCTTTTCATGTCCATCTTCATTTGAGGAAACAAAAAGAAGTCCTACAGAGTGATGTCAGGTGAATCAAGTACATGGGGCAAGAGAGGAATGCTGATTTTTTTTAACCCAAAATTGGCACACTGAGATGGCTGTGTGAGCAGGTGCATTGTTGTGCCGGGAAAACCAGTCCTCCATCTGCCTCAAATGAGACCTTTTTTTGTCACACACTATTATCCTGTCTTTTCAGATTCTGTAAAGGGAAAGCTTGATCAGCAGTCTGACTTGGTGGAACTAACCCCAAATGCACTACAAGTTGACATTTTTATCCATTAGGGAAGTTGATGAACATCCAGAATGAGGTTTGTCATCAGTCGACATTTCACCTTTCTGGAAAAGAGAAGCCACTTGTACACTTGAGTTTTGCCCAAAGTGCTATCCCTATAGCTGTGTTCAATATCACAACAAATTTCTACAGCATTTTTCCCAAGCAGGAAACAAAATTTCACAGCCACACACACTGTTCTCTTAAATTGGCCATCACAAAAAATGAGATTTGAGTGAAACTGCTTTTATGAACAAAAAAATCACTATGAACAGAGAGAACCTTCCCAGGCGATGCCACTGGGTGTACTAGCTCGAAGCAAGTTGCTGGATGCTCACCAAATTTACTATAAAATGTGTACTACAAAAGCTCTGCCCAGCCGAGCTTTTTTCTGGTATTTGGGTACTCTTCTAATTCTGAGGCAAAAGACAGAGAGAGAGAGAGAGAGAGAGAGAGAGAGAGAGAGAGAGAGAGAGTATTTAATTTGTTTGAGCTTGGGTCTCTGACGCTTTAGTTTATTGTTTCGAAGGAAGTGGCCAGGAAAGGTCACAAGTCAATTTCTTAGAGGAAAAATAATGAATGGGAACTTATTTTTGAATGAATAAGAATTAGCCTTACCCTCTGTCCCACCTAGGCCACGTGTTTTGTCCTCTGCCTCATTTCCCACAACTGGAAGCTCCCAGCTGAATAATCATATCCAAACATGCTGAGTTAATTGAACAAAGGTGCTATGTAAACACAAGATACTATTATTACGGTCATTTTCCCAGGCCTTGGGCTTCCCCACCCACTTCCTCTAAATGTACAATGAGTAGGAAACCCTGAGCTCCTCTAGGTGGTGCAGACATTGAGAGCAAGGCCTATGCTGCCCTCAAGTGGCTTCCTCTGTAACAAAATCTCTCTGACAAGGAGCCTTAACTCAAGGCATAAAAGTTATTCCTTTGAACATGCCAGATGAAGAGGGGAAACATACACCTAACGCTTTTAAGCCCATGTTAATTAAGACAACTAAAACAAAACCATTACGTGCATGAAAATGCCATGAAAGTCTTTGACCACTTTTTAAAGTATTATCTTCTATGCTAAATGGAAATGGACGTCAAACACACACACAAACACACGCGCATGCGTGCGAACCCTGGTGGTGTAGTGGTTATGAGTTGGGCTGTGATCTGTAAGATCAGCAGTTTGAAACCACCAACCACTGTACACTGGAAAGACAGGACTTTCTCCTCCCTTATACATTGACAGTCTCAGAAACTCACAGGGGCAGTTCTACCCTGTCCTGCAGGGTTACTATGAGTCAGCTTTGACTCCATGGAAATGAGTTGCTTTGGTTTTTAGTGATATATATATATATATATATATATATATATATATATTCTGTGTGTGTGTGTGTGTGTGTATACTCACTGAGCAATTTGCTATCAGGATAGATGTTCTTTTCTCTAAATAAGAGATGGGATATTGAGGTCCTTGGCAGAGACGAAGTATCTTATGTTTGTTGAATTGCTACCTTGTCTCAAGCCTGCCATTATCTAGTAGAGGGAAGTCAGACAAATTACTTCTGTGTCTTCTTAACATCTTCATTCCTAAACAAATTAGTGGTTTTCAAAGTTGGCTGATCAGTCGAGCTTATTTTTATAGAAGAAATATTTCATAAAGTCCACAAATATGAGTGAATGTCCATGAAATCACTCTGGTTTGTGGTGAGTTAAGAAGGCAGGACTTTGCCTCCTTTGTCTTGCTTTCATCCCCAAAACACCTTTGATATACCTTGCTTTCACCGCCAAAACACCTTTGATGGACCTGCATGGAACATTGCTTTAAAATCACCACACTATAGTGCAACCTGAGAAAGCCGGAACCTGTGTCATTTGAAAACCTGTCAGAGAAGAAAAACAAAGCTATTTCCAAAAACTCTGTCATTTGAAAATCTGTCAGAGAAGAAAAATAACACTGAGTGACAGTAAAGTGGTAAGTCTACATCCCTGTCAAAAGCAGAAAAACAACACATTTCCATCAAATTCCAACTCTCACAGGATTCCTGTAGTGCTCTCTATTGTTATTCTTAACTCGCACTCTAAAAAAATGCTCAGTTTTTTTATTATTACTTTGCTTCTGTTGTTAATGGTGGTGGCCTGAGCTCTGACTCAAGGGGACCTAAGAGGGTCTGCTGTTACTCTGTCCGTTTCCTCTCCCAGATTGTCGGCAAACTGGAATCCACTGGTAAAATCATGGTGCCAATCCACCAATTGAGGAGTTCCCTTCACTTGCCTCCAACTTCCTCAAGCATGACATCTCTTTGGAGCGGCTGATCTTTTCTGATGACTTATCCAAAGTAAGTGAGTCAAAGTCTTGCCTCCTCATGGTGTAAAGAACATTTTAGTTTTATTTCTTCTAAGATTGTTTTCTGGCTCCTTCGGCAGTCCACAGTGGCCGATCATTATGGGAACTTCAAAGAATAAGTTTTCTGTTGACCTCTAGTAAAACAATGTTGTTCATTTCAATCATCAATAAGTCAAAGGGGGCAGTGAAGCAGGAAAAGTTTCCTATCTATGAATATGTCTTTGGCACATCATGACTACGACTAATTCTATTAAGTGCACTCTGTGTATCAGAGGAATAGCTCGATGCGATGCTGGGTTTTGTCAGGATAAGGAAGATGGCTGAGGCTTAGTCAAGTTGACAAGATTTCTGAAAGGTATAAAATGTCATGTAATCATATAATTAGATAATCCCACACACATGCGCACATTCATACATGCACAGTAAAGTGGCCCAACTTTATAACTGTTCAAGGAAAAGAGGAAACCATTTGCTACAGTAAGTCAAAAAGAAATGAGCTGAGTTAAGAATGAAAATAACTTTGAGTAGACTGAAGGGAACAGAGGTTGGTAAGCTCTTTTACAATGCTGGGGGGAGGAAGAAAGGCACTGACCTTGATCTGTGAGGCTGTGTGGTTCAGAGGCGAGCCATGGGCTTTAGACCCAGGAGCTCTGTGCCTTGTTCCTTTTTCTCTTTAGTCAATGGAGTAATGTTGACACAAGAAATGACTGGCAGGAAAAACCTTAATTTTTTTCTCCTTCCTTAAAAGTATAAAGGATAATATGAAGGGAGAAAATCTCAATCTACTCTATTTACATACTGTAAGGAATTTTGGGGCGTGAAACAGAACCAAAGATCCAATCGGCAAAATTTAGAAGCATGCTTTATTGGGAGGCTTGCGGGCAGATTCAGCAACTCAGGGAATTGAGCTATTGAAACCGCACTTTGGGAAATTTAGGCTGTGGTTTTTATACCCCTGCTGGCAGGCACAACTGGGAAGGGTCCAAGCTGGGGAGGATCTGTGCACACAGGTGCTTCAGAAGGGAGAAGGTCTTTGACCTTATCTATATGCCAAGGAAGTCTAGAGTGGAGTGTGCATATCTTCAGAAAACAATCTGGCTCCAGGAGGAGCCGGCTCCGGGAATTTGAAGGTTGAGCAGGGGAGGGGGAGATCAGTGAGAGAGGGAGGTCAGTGAAAGGGAGGGCTATGAGAGGTGAATTCTGAGAGCCAAGCTGAAGGCATCGGATTCAAAATGGAGTCCCTGTTGCCAAGACCAGGCACATACTATGTCTTTTAAGAAAACATGGAACTATGTTAAAGAATATGGTATACTTTGGTGCAGGTACACAATTTATGAGAGTGCTTGTATGGTTCAAACAGCCTGCTTGACTGTAAGAAGGTTGGAGACTCACATCTGTACAGAGGTGCCTCGGAAGAAAGTCCTGGTGGTATACTTAAAATAAAAAAAAATTAAAAAGGTGTCCTTAAAAATGCTATGGACTACATTTCTTCTTTGACACACAGAAATAGCCATGACCAGGAGTGGACTTGGTGGCCACTAGTTTGGGAACACAATTTAGCCTGTAACTCTTACTTCAAGCAAATCATTAATTTTTAGTTTATCAATTAAGGTTTATAAAAATCAGCATACCATTTTCAATGATGGTCACCTATAGCTGCTAAGACATTTCTCGCTGTGAGTTACGTGTGAAACCTACTTCCTAGGTGACTGCTGTCCCCAACAAGTATAACAAAGCACTGCGTGTCAGTCAGGTACTCCAACTGGAAATACCGTGACGATGGTGGACATTTAGCTTTTATAAAATGTAGCAGCTAAGCCATGGCTACAGGTCATCTCATTTTTCACTCTTCCGGTGATTCCATTCAAGTGTCATCTTCAGGGAACAGAACTCAGACTGGTAAGATGCGAGGAAACTTACAGGTCAGTTGATGTGTACAAAATCATCATCGATTTCATCTCATCAAGAAACAATAAAAATTCAGCCCTCCATCACACATCTCAGTGGTTTTTCTCCTCTTTAATTTCTATTGTTACTTTTTTGTTCCACATCCAGGCGATGTGCTTTCTGACTCTGGAACAGGAAGAACAGAGAGCAGGAAATCATCATTTCGCCTACTTTGTTTCCTGCCAGGTCAGCATGGGAAGTGCTAAGGACTTAGAGGTGTGGATACTAATCAGTTCCTGAAATCTTTGTGAATTAGTGTGGTTTATCCCCTGGGAAGGAGACTAGCAGTTAATAAATTATTGTGGGCCAGGCTAAGAAAGAATTTGGAAAGAAAATCTATTGACATGTTTTATTTCACCAATAGATCCAAAGAAAGAAAAGTATGGCAATTTCATAAGATACTGGAAAGGTATTTGAGATGATGTGTCAACATATATTTGAGATGGGAAAGCATTTTGGCACATTCGGTAGCTTTTAAAGAAGTAAGCCTGAATACTAGAGCATACATTTTCAAGAGGAAAAATAATATGTAAGTCTTAGAAATGAGGACAAAGAATCATTATCACAAACAGATGATGGATCTACTAAGAAAATCTAATAAATTATTTTGAGACTCATTTAGAAGCAAGAAATTCAGCTTAAGGGGATGACAATATTGAAAATCAGCAGATGTTTTCTTTAATAGCCTGAAGAAATTATAATGTGAGTGTGGAAATTGTTCCATTCACAGTAGCAAGACAGTGTACACACACTACAAATAAAGATTAAAAAAATTAGGGAAAAAATAAAACTTTCATGAGCGCCATAACAGAGATGACTTTTAATGGGGATATGGCCTATTATCTTTTTGAAATCTTAATAACTTTTATTATTATTTTACTATTCCAGCATTGGTGTTGCAAGAGTTAAATTCAGTTATTATAACATGGATGCTGAGTTTAAAAGTGTGCTCAATGTGTAAAAATTCATTGTGTAATTCTAACATGATATGTACATTTCTCGACCTGTATATTTCAAAAATTTAATCAATAGCTTTTTTCATATTGGTAATAGCCAGTATGAAGATAATGTAGGCAAAGACCGAATTCTAAGTAGGAAAAAATTATTTGAAATAAATTTAATAAATTCATCTTTATGTGAAGTTACATACAAACTTTGCTATAAAATATAAATGAACATATGGATCAGTGGAGTCATATCATTCTGGGATGGAAATACTGGGCATTATAAGAGTAACTTTTTCAAAATTATCCATTGATTAAGTCTATGTAGGTGTCAAGACACCAGAGACATAGTCTTGAGATTCTTACACATTGTCGCTAGAATCTAAACAACCAAACTCACTGCCACAGACCTTTCCAACCCATGGTGATCCCACAGGACAGAGTAGAACTGCCCTTGTGGGTTTCTGAGCCTGTAAGTTTTACATGGAGTAGAAAGCCTCATCTTTCTTCCACTGAGCGGCTGGTGGCTTCTAATTGATGAACTTCCAGTTGGATGACCAATCCATAACCTACTATGGCACCTGGGATAACTTATTTTGATACCAACATTTCATTTTTGTTGTATGCATATACCACAATATATTTATCTATTCACCTAACAATAGCAGTTTGTCTGCTGATGAACCTTTTCCAATTTTGGTTACAGATAAAAATGCCATAAATGCTACACATAAGTCTTTACATATATATAGCCTTTTAATTTCCCTGAGAAATATGCTCTCCCCTATGAATTCTTTGGGCCCCTTATGTTCCCAGATCCATCTTCACAGCTCAGGAAATTACTTGGCTCTATCTGAGTTCGCTTTGCTTGTGCTGTGTCATGGAAAATATCTCCAGGCGGGGACAATTGTAGGGCTCACCACCATTTTCCTCATCTCTCTGGGATCACTGTTTTTCATTGACAAATGTCCAAATTCTTGAAAAGCATGGCTTCATAAATTTCTTCCAGTTGTTAATTCATGTGTGCCAAGAGAATAAATTTAGACTTCTTATTCCACTGTGGCCCCAAACTGAGAACTTGGCATAGGTTTTTTGTTTTGTTTATAACAGCTAAATTTACATGCCATTAAAGCTCACTATTAAATTTTACAATTAAATGGTAATATATTCCCCAAATGGCACATTGATAACCACAATCTAATTTCACAACATTTCATTATTCCACAGGAACATCTCATACTCAGTAGCAGTCGCCTCCATGGCATTCCCTATTACTGGAAATTTATATCTAGATTTATCTATTCGGGATATTTCTTATTAACAAAATTACACAAGGGATTTTTGTCTGATTTTTTTCACTTAGAATATTTTCTCAATTTTTATTTCTATTGAAGCATATATCAGAATTTCATTGGTTTATATATCCCTGAATAATATTCTTAAGTATGAATATGTCATTTTTATCCCTTCATGAGTTGGATGTTTTCACTTCTTAGATATTTTGAATAGTGCTGCCATGAACATGAGGAACGTAGTCATTATGCATTGGGCTGCTAACTGCAAGGGTACCAGTTCAAAACCACTAGCCACCCTATGAAAGAAAGACAAGGCTTTCTACTCCCAAAAAGAGTTATTCTTGCAAGATGTCCCCTTTCTGACCCACGGCACTATGGGAGCAGCACCAGAGACACAGTGCAGGCATTGTGCCCAGTCTGACCCACCCGGCCTCCACCTCCTCCACCCTGACCAGGACAGAACAGGAAGGAAGCCCAACAGAGTAGCAAGGAGAGCAAAGAATTCCCAAGGAATTCTGAAAATAGATTTCACACTGGTGGGGAGTGGGGCGGGGCTTGACACTGCATCAGATACAATTGGAAGATATTCATAAGGGTCAGCAGATGGAACTGGAACTGTTCATAGGCTATTTTTTTATTTCGTTCTTTCTCATGTTTATCCATAGAAGATAGAATAAACAATCCCGAGGAGGAAACAATGGGACCAACACTTCTTGGGGGACAAGGGAGAGGAGGAGGTGGGGGAAAGAGAAGGGGGAACCAACAGACCCAGAAACAAGGGAACAACAAGAGATCTCAAAGGCGAGTAGGGCATAGAATGCCTGGTGGGATTTGATCAAGTGCGATGCAGCCAAAAGGAAGTACAGAGAGCTTAATGAGGGTCAAACATGATAGTGGGACAGGCGAAAAGTAAATAGAGGAAAGAACTAGGAGTCAAAAGAAATTTATAGAGGTATAAACATAGGCATGTACATAGGCAAATATGTATTAATAAATGTAATGATAGGGATATAGCTCTTTGTACATATATTTGCAGGTTAAGGAAAAGGTAGCAGATAGAAATTGGACCTCTACTCAAGTACTCCCTCAATGCAAAAACACTTTGTTCTAATAACCTGGCATTCTGTGATGCTCCCCTTCCCAACACAATTGATGATGAAAAATGGGTGCATAAACTAATGTGGTGAAGAAAGTTGATGGTGCCTGGCTATTACAAGAGGTAACATCTGGGATCTAAAAGCTTTAAGTTAAACAAGCAGCCATCTAGCAGGGAAGCAACAAAGCCCACAAGGAAGGATCACACCAACCTGTGTGATCATGAGGTGTTGATGGGATCAGGTATCAGGCATCAGAAGGCCCAAATCAAATAATCGACTTGATTTGAATGAGGAGGTTCAGAAAGGAGACCCAAAGCCTGTCTGTAGACAATTGGACATCCCCTCATAGAAAGGTCGCAAGGAAGGGACGAGCCAGCCAGGGTGTAATATAGCACTGACAAAACACACAGCATTCTCTAATTCTTTAATGCTTCCTCCCTCCACGATCAGAATCCAAGTTCTATGTTACAAATCTGGCTAGACCAGAGCATTTACACTGGTACAGATAAGAGCTATGGACACACAGAATCCAGGACAGATATATCCCTCAGGAACAATAAAAAAGAGTAGTGATACCATGAGGGTAAGGAGAGGGGAAGGGGAAAAGTAGGATAAAGGGGGAACCTATAGCAATAATCCACGTACAACAACCCCCATCCAGGGAGACAAACAACAGAAACATGGGTGAAGGGAAACAACAGATGTGTAAAATATGAAAATAAAAATAATTTATCTATTATCAATGGTTCACAAGGGTGGGAGGAGAGAGGAGAGAAGGGGAAAAAAGAGGAGCTGATCCCAAGGGCTCAAGTAGAAAGAAAATGTTTTGGAAATGATGATGGCAACACATGTACAAATGTTCTTGAGACAATTGATGTACAGATTGTTATAAGAGCTGCAAAAGCCTCAATAAAATGCTTTATTATAATAAAATTTTAAAATTAAAGAGTTAGTCTTGGAAACCCACAGGGGCAGTTCTACCCTATCCTATATGGTTTCTCTGAGATGGCATCTAGTGAGTTGTTGTTTTATTGGTGTGCAAGCTTTAACTTGAACATATGTTCTTATTTTTACCAGGATTTGAATTTATGGTTGTAGGATAATTTTTTACTTAAATTTTTGATGAGCCACTAAACATTTCCCCCACCTCCCAATACCGTTTTATACTTTGCTGATGAGGGTTCTAATCCATGTCAATGTTTGTTATGCTTTTTATTACAGCTTTAGTCATTCTGAAGTTGAGCTTCACTGTTGTCTACATTTGCATTTTTAGTCACTAATAATTTGAGTGCCTTTTAAAAATGAAATCTTTTAATTTTTGTTGTTAAAGGTATACCTTCATTAATAATGAAGTTAAAATATTGTGTTTTTTCCAGTGAATCTTGAATGCAACCAAGATGCATTTATAATTGTTGGAAATTGGAATGTGAGATCAATGGAAACCAGTCATGATAAAAATCATTCTGGGAACAGTATGACAGAATTTTATAAGATTGGCAATCTAGTCATTACAAAGTAAAACTGTGACAGCCCACATATAACTTATCAGACAAATACTTCGGAATCAAGTGGACTACATTTTTGGAAAGAGAAGATGGAGAAAATCAATATCATCATTAATTGTTCATATGCAAGTTGATGTGGAAGACAATTAAACCAAGCCCAAGAGACTCAAGTTATGACCTTGACTATATTCCACCTGAATTTAGAGATCATGTCAAGAATAGATATGGCACATTGAGCATTACTGAGTGAAGAGAAGACTAATTAAGGGATGACCTCAAGAGCATCCCAGATTTAAAAAAATAAAACATCCTTAAAAAAATAAAAACAGGAAAGAAAGACCAAAGATGCTACTGGAGATTCTGAAACTTACTCTTGAACATAGAGGTAAATAAAGTGACTAGAAAAATGATGAAACAAAAGAACTGAACAGATGTTTTCAAGGGGTAAATGATAAAATGTTACAATGAAATGTGCAAAGACCTGGAGTTAGAAAACTAAAAGAGAAAACTACGCTCAATATTTATGAAGCTGAAAGCATTCAAGAACAATGTCAAGCCCTGAACTGCTGACGGGCTGGTTCTAAGCAGGTGAAGTACTGAATGAGCCAAGGAGCATGAAAAGACGGGGGAAGAAATACACAGAGTCACGGTCTAGATAAGAATCGCTTAATCAAAACTGATGGTATTGAAGGGATAAATCCAAGCTGCATTGAAGGAATTGGCATAAAAAACAAACCAACAAACAAAAAACTCCAGGAATTGACAGAAGACCAATTGAAATGTTTCAACATATTAATGCAGCACTGAATTTGCTCACTCCTCTATGACTTGAAACTTGGAATAGATAGATCCATGTTTGAGCACCTTCCAATGTAAGGCGACCTGAGAGAATGTGTGCATCATTGATAATTAATATCACACACAAATAATAGTTTGAAAATTTGGCACACAGGTACCTAGTCAACCATCTGGAAATAATCTATATTCCTAAGAAAGGTGATCTAACGGAATGCCAAATTTATGGAACAGTATCGTCAATATCTCGCACAGTCAAATTTTAATGAGGACCATACAAAAACTAGTACAGCACGGACACGCAATCGCCTTAAACCTAAGCTAGAGCAGATGGAAGAAGGGATATCCTTGCTGACGTCAGATGGATCTTTCTGGAAGGAGAGGACACCAGAAAGATGTTCACTTGTGTCTTATTGACTATGCAAAGTCTTTCTACTGTGTGAATCATAGCAAACTGTGGATAACATTTCCAAAGAATGGAAACTCCAGAACATGTCATTGTACTCATGGAGTAGCTACACAAAGTCCAGGATATTGTACACAGACCAATTCATTCAAAGGGAACAAGTAGTTGAGTGGTTTAAATCCAGAGAAGTATGTGTCAGCATTGTATCACCTTTCACCAAGCTTACCGAATCTGCACTAACCTGTTCTATAAGGTTACTATGAATCAGAATCAGCTCAATGGCAGGGAAGTTCTTTCATTTTGTAGAGTTACTATGATTTAATATATCTACTATTATTCAATATTGATGTAAGATAAAAAGTGTGTTTGATAAATTCCAACTCATGAAAACAATATTATCAAATATTGACTAGTTTAAGCACAGTTCACAACTCTCTCTTTTCCAGTGCAGCCTAATGTTTAACACAATTGTTTTGTAAGCCCAGATTCAGAAATTATATTAGTACAACTTCCTGTTCTTGTTGTTAGTTGCCGACAAAGGTGTTCGGACTCATAGCAAACTTCGGCATAACACAATGAAACACTGCTCAGTCCTGTCCCATCTTCATGATCATTGGTGTTTTTGAGTCAATTGTTTCAGCTGTTATGCTCATTTCATTCAGAACTTACCTTGTTGACTGTACTAACCAAGATGTGTTGTTGTAGAATTGTTTTTTTCTTGATGATGTGTCTAAATTGAGTCAGCTGAAATTTAACCATGCTTGACTATAAGAAACATTCTAACTGTGTTTCTCTTAAGACTAATGTATTCATTGTCCTAGCAGTCCACACCACAGCATGTTTAATACTCTTTACCCGCACATTCTTGTCAGTAATTTCTAAAATTGTTCATAGTATTGTGATACTGTCATGTCAGTTTTGCTATATAATTGCCAGTTTAGCTTATATTGACTGACACTGCATCATAATGTAAACACAACAATGTACTTTACAAATTTACCTTACTGCATATAGGTGCCACAAATGATCACATTTCACTGACTCTTTATTTTATTGTTATAGGTATCTGAAAGAATGAAGAATTAGCTCCTTTGAAATATGATCTTGATGAAGAATATTGGAAGTATCACAGATTGCCGGAAAAATGAACCAGTCTATCTTGAAAGAAGTACAACCAGAGCACTTCTAAGAAGCACGGATGGTGAGACTGTGTCTTGTGTTCTTTTAACACGTGATGAGGAGGGACCAGTCACCGGAGAGGAGCATCGCGATTGGTAAAGCAGGAACCACCACCACGTGCCACCAAGTCGATTCTGCCTCCTATAGACCCTATATGCCAGAGTAGAACTTCTGCTTAGGGTTTCAGAGAGTGAAAATATTTAGGTTAGCAGACAGCTTCATCTCATGCAGAGCAGCTGTGAACTTGAATGTGTCAACCTTTCGGACAGCTGGTCAATGCCGGATCCACTGCAGCACTATGGCTTCTTTGGTAGGCAGTGCTGGACGAATAAAGTGACTGCAACGATGGTCGCAAGAACAGGTATTGTGAGGATCGCATAGGACCAGACACGTGGCATTTGGTTGCATATAGGATTGCTACCAGACTGAACAACTCAGCAGCAGCTAACAATATAAAAAGAACACAATTTGAAAGTTTTGAGGTCTGCTTTGCTTTGATGGGTCATGGAAATATTTGGCCACTAGGTGGCAGCAATATATCAAAAAGACAATTGAACACCTGCTTCATCTGACTAAATTGTCCGGTTACTTCCAAACGGTAATCATGAGGACTTTGAAGGCTGGTGCTAATGAAACAAATGCACAGCTTCCTTAGTTAACCACCCTTGCAGGATTCTTAGCTTGTCAGCTGGGAATTTCAATCATTTATAATGAAACAGATTATGGACTAAACAATGTAATTCCTACGTGACTCCATTTCATTTTGGGAAATTTCTATTTCAGAAATGAAAATTTTCCTTGTTTGTCTGTTTTTTGTAACTTTATCACAAGTTCTTGGAGTATAAATTATCTCTCTGTAGCCCTAGTAAGACTTGCTCTTAATCATAGAGTAGCTAAAACAAATAGAAGTAATGAAGTCAAACAGCTGATCAGAAATTTTCAAAAGGCAGTTCCAGAAGACAAAGCCAATTTTTATCATGAAATGTGCAAGGACCTAGAATTAGTAAGCCAAAGGGGAAGAAGATGCTCAGTCTATCTGGAAATTAAAGAACTCCAGAAAAAATTCAAACCTTAAGTTGCAGTCTTGAAAGATTCTATGGACAAAACATTGAATGAAGATAGAAGCATCAAGAGAAGATGGAGGGAAGGAAGAAGATGGTATCCAGGTAGATTTACCTGCCCGGAGCTCCTGCTGCTAGACCAGAAAATTAAGATGTAAGGTGAAGGAGACTGGGAGGCCTAGTCTTAAAATTAGAAACAGGATACTAGGCTCTGTCCCTAATCCTTGCTTTATTTTTTTGTTTCACTCACAAAGTGAACCAAGAATGCACTGAAATGCTCTAGGTTCATTGTAATGGCCTCGTGGTCTCCTGTCGGAGTCTCTCCCACCACCTGAGTCCTGAAGCAAGTAGCGATTTCCCCAGGCTGATGTCCAAACGGGATCATAAACCCAGACTCAAAGAGAACCTATGAAAGCTCGTCACAAGACCCCACATCAACGCTCCCCACACTGTTAGCTATCTTGAACTCATAGCCTAGGGGCTGGGGTCAGCGCAGGTAGCCATCGATTTGGAGCAATTGAAAAGATGTCAGGAAACGTACTGAGTCAGATCACGGGGTGGCAGAGCATAAGCAGGTAGCCATAGCTCAGCCAGTGAACTCAAAGAAAACAACCTCTCTCTCTCTCTCATGAGCTAGCGCTCCTCCCCTGGCAGCCAGCACGACAGCCTCACAATCAGGGCAATCCACAAGCCCCCCCCCCCAAAAAAAAAAAGAGAGAAAAAATATATTCTTGGTAAAAACTGCAAATGCCAGGCTCATTGTTTAACTCCAAGACAGACTGGCAGAACAAGTCCTTTAACATACTTTAGCATAATAAGGGAGCCAGAGCTAAGGAATGCCAGAAGTTAGCTACAGAGCCCAGAGACTTTCAATATAACAAAGAGCCTCTGGAGCAAGCTTCAGTCTCAGAATACTTTCACTGAGCACAAACAGGGAGCCCATAGCCAGGGGTCCAATTTAATTTAATTCAACTACAGTTGGCCAGGGTTTGGGGGTGTGTGTGGTATTTTGTCTGGGCTATTGGGGCATCAGCAGTCATGGCACAAGCTAGGGAAACTCTGTTAGCCCAACTGAGAGGGTAGGCCGGGAATGGCGGGAGGAAGGACTACTATCCACCTGCATTGATCCTACCTGCAGCTTGGGGGGTCCTTCCTGTCTTTCACACAGCTGGGGAATGACCTGCCTGTCTGGCAGGCCTACACATGACTGAGGGGATATTCCACCACCTGCTGCCGCACTGCACATGGCACAAGCGCTGAGATGCTTACACAGTCACTGATTCCACTTTCCTCCTGCAGTCGGAATCATTACGTGCGCTTTGTGAGATGGAGGAGGGCTTTGTGGATTGGCGTTGCACATATGGGTTAATGGTTGATGTTGGACTTATGGGCTTGGGCAGCACTGGGTTGGGATGTTTTCTTGGTGTGCACGTACTCTTTATATAAAACTCTGTCTTATGCATGAGTTTCTGTGGATTTTTTTCTCTAACGTACCCAGCAGACTATCACAGCCAGGAAATTCAGAAGACAGTTACTTGGCCAACAAACTGAAAGAGAGCCATATTTGTGCCCATTCCAAAGAAATGTGACCCAACAGAATGCTCAAACTGTAGGGCAGTATCAGTGATAGCATATGTAAGCAAGATGTTGGTGAAGATCTTTCAACAATGGCGGCAGCAGTCCATTGACTGGGAATTCCCAGACATTCGGGCCTGATTCGGAAGAGGACATAGACCAAGGGATACCATTGCTGGTATGAGATGGTTCTCGGCTCAAAGCAGAGAATACCAGAAAGATGCATACTGGTGTTTTATTGAGTTTGCCAAGGCATGTGACTGTGTGGACCATAATAAACTATGGATAACCTTGAGAAGAATGGGAATTCCAGAACACTTGATTGTTCTCAGACAGCACATGAAGCATTTGTGTGCACAGAGCAAGAGAATACTGCAAGTTTTAAAATCAGAAAGAGGTATATGGCAGACTTTTAAGGGTTTTCAAACCATGTTACTAAGGATATGTTTTTTCTCTCAGTGTTGACCTTCCAAGGCTTCATGTCTTTGCTCTGTTCTACTTCACTTTAATATAGCTCTATTATATTACTTCATGATAGTGAAACTGCACCATTATAACTGCACCATATACCACAGCTTTGCACATACTACAAAAAGGAAAAAAAATATTCTTGCCTGCAATATGTGGGATGCATCCTTTCTCTTTGCCCTGAATTGAGTAGCATGACTGTTCCTCAACCAAACCAAACCCAATAAAGAAGAATATACCTTTGTTCCTTGTAGCTGGGAGAATGGTAGAGGCATATTTCCAAAGCCTTTTAGTAGAAGAAAAAAAGAACTAGAGGCTGGGTAGCGATTACCTACTTGTAGGCTTCCTCAATTTACCACTTGGGCAGCTATTTATTCATAGTTTATCAACCTCTTTCTGAATTGCAGGTTTGGGGATGAAACATAATACTTAATTTTTTTCTGTAGTGACATGGCCTTTTAATCAGGAATCACACACTGACTCTCGGACGCAACACTTACTGATCTTATGGCAGGTCATGCTTACTCAGTTCTCACCGTATTATTTCTTTTTCCCCCAGCCATGGCTAAAATTCAACCTACATTTTATCTATTGATTCTTTTCCTGCCGATTAAAAGCCAGTATTTGAAAAACATCATCTTTATTGTAGATAGTTCTTCCTTCATCATTTGGCCAACTTAAACTTCTTATTCATAGAAGTCATTCTCCCCCATGTAGAGGGGTGTATGATTATGTGTCAATCATTGCAATTGGGTCCCCCTTTCTTCTTTCCTTTCCCCTCTCCCCCCTACCCTTCTGGTATCACTGTTCCTATTCCTGTTCCTGGATTCTGTGTGTCGTGAGTTCCCATCTCTTATCTATACCTGTGTGCATGTTCCTGTCTAGTCTGAATTAAGAAACATCACTGGGGTATGGTAGTAGGGGCAAGGCGGCCTCAAGGAACCAGAGGAATATAGTGTTTTTCATTGATGTTTTACTGTATCCTGGTTGAATAATTCCTTTCCTGTGGCCCTTCTGTGGGAAATGTTCCATTATCTACAGACAGGCTCTGGATCTCCGCTCCATCCCTCCTCATTCTTAAAATTATGTTTCTGTTAGTTTGCTATGTTTCTGTTGATGCCTATTACCCGGTCCCTATGACTCCTTATGATTGCACCGACAGTTTGCTTTTTCATGTTACTTCACTGCTGAATGACGGCTTGTGCAACTTCTAACCTTTAAGACCCCAGATGCTATATCTTTTTTTTTTTTTTTTCTTCTTTTACATTTTATTAGGGACTCCAACAACTCTTACCACAATCCATACATATACATACATCAATTGTACAAAGCACACCCATACACTCCCTGTCCCAATCACTCTCAATGCATTTGCTCTTCACCTAAGCCCCTTGCATCAGGTCCTCCTTTTTTTCCCCCCCTCCCTCCCTTTTCCCCCCTCCCTCATATGCCCTTGGTAATTTATACCTCGTTATTTTGTCATATCTTGCCCTATTCGGGGTCTCCCTTCCCCCCTTCTCTGCTGTCCCTCTCCCAGGGAAGAGGTCACATGTGGCTCCTTGTAATCAGTTCCCCCTTTCCAACCCACTCACCCTCCACTCTCCCAGCATCGTCCCACACGCCCTTGGTCCTGGAGGTATCATCCACCCTGGATTCCCTGTATCTCCAACCCTCCTATGTACCAGTGTACAGCCTCTGTCCTATCCAACCCTGCAAGGTAGAATTCGGATCATGGTAGTTGGTGGGAGGAAGCATCCAGGATCTGGGGGAAAGCTGTGTTCTTCATCGATACTACCTCACACCCTAATTAACCCATCTCCTCTCCTAAGCCCCTCTGTGAGGGGATCTCCATTGGCTGACACTTGGGCCTTGGGTCTCCACTCTGCACTTCCCCCTTCATTTAATATAATATATATATACACATACATATATACATATACACATAAATACACATAAATACACACACTTATATCTTTTTTTTTTTTTTTGCATGATGCCTTATATCTGGTCCCTTGGGCACCTCGTGATCGCACTGGCCGGTGTGCTTCTTCCATGTGGGCTTATTTGTTTCTGAGCGAGATGGCCGCTTGTTCACCTTCAAGCCTTTAAGACCCCAGACACTATCTCTTTTGATAGCCGGGCACCATCAGCTTTCTTCACCACATTCGCTTATGCACCCATTTGTCTTCAGCGATCCTATCATGGAGGTGTGCAGTCAATGATATGATTTTTTGTTCTTTGATGCCTGGTAACTGATCCCTTTGGGACCACTCGATCACACAGGCTGGTGTGTTCTTCCATGTGGACTTTGTTGCTTCTGAGCTAGATGGCCGCTTGTTTATCTTCAAGCCTTTAAGACCCCAGTCACTATCTCTTTTGATAGCCGGGCACCATCAGCTTTCTTCACCACATTTACTTGTTCACCCATGTTGGCTCCAGCTGTTGTGTCGGGAGAGTGAGCATCAGAGATTTCCAATTTAATAAAAGAAGGTATTCATGCATAGAGGGAGTGTTTGAGTAGAGGCCCAAGGTCCTTCTGCCACCTTAATACTTGACCTATAAATATAGACACAAAGATCTATTTCCCCAACCTCCTATATATATTTGCATGTACATGTCGTTGTCTAGACCTCCATGAATGCCCTTTGACTTCTAGCTCTTTCCTCCATCTCCCTTGACCTTCCTCCTGCCCTACTACCATGCTTCATTGCCACCTGGGCTAGAGTATACCTCTTCTCTAAGCAACCTTACCCTTGATCATTTCCCACCAGGCCTGCCACTCCCCCTTCTCTACCCTTTGGGGTCCCATGTTTTTCACTTGTCCCTGGGTTTGTTAACACCACTTCCTTACCCCCCCCTACCCCCCACCCCAAGCCCCCCCGGAACTGTCGGTCCCGTTGTTTTTCCTCCAGATAGTTCATCCAGCCTGTCCTATTCAGACAGACCTGTGGAGTCACTAACATGCACGAAAACTAGACAGAGGAACACAAAGCAACAGTATATAACCAGACAACAAAACAACCAAAACAAACCACTGAAAAAGAACAGAACAAAACAGTTCGCAAGAGAAAAGCTTGTAGTTAGTTCAGGGATCTTTGCTGGCCCTTAGGAGCGTTTTCCAGTCCAGTCTGTTGGGGCACCACGCCCTGGCCCCAAAGTCCACTTTCAGCATTCCCTGGGGACCTTGCCACTCCATTCCCTTGCTGTTCCGCTGCACTCCCCCAGTGCATTGCCTCGGTGTGGTGGGATCAGGTCAGGTGCAATTCCCACACTGTGTCTCCGGTTCTGTCCCCTGTATCGCCCTTAGTCACTGAGGGGCTATATCTTTTAATAGCCGGGCACCATCTGTCTTCTTCACTACATTTGCTTATGCACCCATTTTGTCTTCAGCGGTTGTGTTGGGAGCATGAACATCTCAGACTGCTGGTTTGTTAGAACAAAATGTTCTTATATTGAGGGAGCATGTGAGCAGAGGCCTGAAGTCCTTCCCCTACCTCAGTGTATTACCGTGTAAATATATGGACAAGGCCAATGCTTCTATTGTTGTGGATTGATGTATTTACATATGTACACCACTATGTTTATACCTCTATCCATTGCTTTGCTTCCTAGATCCTTTCTCTGTTTCCTTTTATCTTCATCCTGCCCCACTGTCACTTTCCCCCTTATTTCTGCCTCTTGGTTCTTCCTCTTAGCTAGTTTGCTGTCGCTCCGACATGCCCCCCATACCCAGATCCCTATCTCCTCCTTGTTATTGACTCCAACACCCCAGTTGTTCCTCTGTCCATGGTTGCCTGCTTCCCTCCCCCTTCCCCCACCATCCTCATGCCTCAGGTCTCCCTGGGACCATTGGTCCCGCAGCTCTCTCCTTGGGCTTGCCTCCCATGCCTATCCTATACAGATAGGCACATCAACTATGACATAGCCCAAACTGATTTTAAAAGAAAGATTAAAAAGAGTAAAAGAGAAGAAATAAGAAGACAAAGAAAAGGAAAAAAAGAAAAAAGAAAGAAAGAAAAATAAATATAAAAAAAAATTCTGGGTCTGTTTGCAGGCCTTCATGACTGTCTAGGAGCTGCCCCTCCTGGCCTGGAGCCCCCGTTGGGGGTTCCTGCTGGTCTGGTAGGCTCCCTTCTTGGTTCCCTTCACTGTGGGGGGTTCAGACTGCACTGCCTCCCCACCATGTGACCCCAGAAATTTCCTCTGTCATAGTCTGCTCCAGTAAGGGGACAACGTGACAGTACCCTTTGTGTCCCATTAGCTCCCACAGGAATGTCATCCTCAGGGCCTGGTGTGCCAGCATAAGGTCCAGTTCGGCTCTCTCTCTTTTCCTCCTTCCTGGTCTGCTTCCTTGTGGGTGTGGCATACTGGCCCCTCACCCATTAGTCCATTGGACTAATTGTTACCATGCACCCTTGATTTTCTTCGCTCTTCTTTCCCACGAGTAAGGGAGAGACCAATGCTTTCCCCTTAGATCGCCACTCACAAGCTTTGAAGATCGCTCTAAGTCCTCACTGAGGTAGGAAGTAAAATAATGTCTTTGTGGACACAGTGTCACCCAATACCAGGCTTGCTGACTCATTGCTTCAAGATATGTGGCTACGGCTAAGAAGTTCTCATGACTTTTCTCCCTGTATGCCCCACTATATTAATGGATATATGCACAAATAATTTTAGTAAAGGAAAAACTACCATTAAAGAGACACTGAAGGTGAGGCCTGGGAGAATTCTGAACATGGAGCTTCTAGGTTCCCCAAAAGGACATGCTATCCCTTCATATGCATAAAAATCCCTCACTGATCAGAAATCCCATATGAATTTCATATCTATATCTTATTACAGAGCTTTTAGATAGCTCTGATTAACTGAGGTATGCCATGTTTCTCTGATGTCACGTGGTGGTCTGTTTGACCTGATCAGCCCCCACTGGAGTCTACACATTAACATAACTTGTTAGGTGGGTGTGCTCTGGAGGCCTTACAAAAGGAACCAGGATCACACAGAAAATCCAAAGTTTGGGTGGTTTCTTACCAAGGAAAAGAACCAAATTGGGGGGTGGCGGGGGAGTTAACCCTACTCCTATGCAAACACCTTTAACCTGAAAACAACAAGCCTTCCCCAGAACGTTCTTAGCACTATAGGCCCACTTCATTTTGACTCTTAACTCACACTATCTTCCTTATTTGACACTTGTTCTCGGCTAATGTTTTGTGACCTCAGCTATCTTGAAAGTGCCTATGAGTAGCAATATGGATGTTGACCCCTTTTAATTCCCCCATAGCCCACAACCAGTGAGTCTCACACCAGACTTCAAAATAATTATCATTGATTAGTACACCCAAAGGAAGATATAATATATATGGATTTCTTACTACATATTCATATTTAATATTTAATGCATAAGGAGAAACATATTAGGATTTAACTTGGTCAACTTTTTGGTTATATTCATGTCTTTGAGTAACTTCTAAGTTAGTTTTCAGTTGATCTCAATAATCCTTAATTTCACATGTCAAAGCACAGTTTTTGAATATGTTAAATGTTATTCATTGATTGGACCTATATTTGACCCAAATTTTGAAAGGGTAAAGCAATAGTTTTCTTAGGGCATTTCTATAAAACTTATAAAGAATACCTTTAGAATTGTGAAGAGGGCAACAGCACAGTCATGTTTGCTGCCTAGTGGCCCAAACCACAAACGTGCATGTTCGGCAGGTTGCTGGGAGTCAGAGTAACGGTTCCAGGATGACAGCATCGATCTGTTGTTGAGAGTTCAGCATCTGGTGGTTCCTAGATGCGTGTCAGTGCACTCAGGGAACAGCGGGAATGGATAGAACCTATAATTGTGGTCATTTACTGTATCTTTCATTACATTTACCATAACTGTGGGGTTTTCTCCCCACAGCAAATAGATGTCTGTTCAGTAGCATTCCATCACTCTAGCTGGAAAGTGAGAAGCTACACATTTCCAAAATTGTTCCACAGCGTACTGCAGTAAAGCTAATCATCCTAGCCCGTTCTGCATTCAGAATCAATTACAAACGCAAAGCCAGTATAGCACATCTCTAATATAGTACCCTGACCCTGATTAAAATGGCATTTTCCAACTGTTTGGTACTTAGCTAAATATTCCGAGAGAGTCTGACAGAAATACTGAGACTTGGCTTTCTAATTTGGAATTGTCAGAGAGTAACTGACCACTTATTTAAGATGTTTCACTCATAGAATTCCAATTCGAAAACTAACTTGTGTTAAAAATTAAATACAAATTTGTTACATATCTTTTGGAAATAAAATAAAAGCATAGAGTGCCAGAGTGAGATACTATTCAAATTTTCTTGTGTTTCTAGATTTTTCTTCATAAGTTATACTTAATACAACTATGCAAACTTTATAGCTTTCTTTTTTAAGATAACCATGTACTATGAATAATATCTTTTTAAATTAAAAATATGTTTGAATAGCATACCATATTAAAAGGAGCTCTGTCAGTCCAAAATTAGTGCTCTATTGCTATCTTCAAGTTTGGAGATTGAACCCACCTGGTGGCCCTCTTCTCTGCCACATGGAATACCTGCGAGTTGGAAGAGACTTCACAATACAAAACAACTCCATCCCATATCACATATTACATGATCTCCTATAATGCCACTTAAATATTAGGTCTTATTCTGTTATATCGTTAGGACACACTTTAATATTCAATATTGAATGTTTCTATTTACAATTATTACACACGCTTCTCAAATGAATAACTTTGTGCATATTTTTTACCACATTAATGGTGATTTCCATAGTCAGGATTTCATTGTGTGACTGGCAATGATAATTTATTATTGCATCCAAGTTCCAAGAGAATATTTCAAGATTTTACTACAGTACTTAATATATCCTATCTCCTACAAATTTGGAAATTTTCTTTTTCATCTTTCAAATTTCCCTTATTTAAATTCTTCTCAAGAGCCTATACAAGGTTGATTTAAATTTTTGGAAAAAATTTTTCTCAGTTAATATTTTGAACAAAGTATTTACAAAAATATCCTTTGCATATAGCAGATCTGTTTCATTGTGAACTATATTGTTGATAGCTTTCTTAGTTTTTCATGTACAGCACCAATTCCTGTTCATTTTGTTGTTGTCGCTTCATAATAAGAGGTGTTAAGTCTTTTATCAAAACCACATGAACATTTTTTTTTCAATTTCTCTTGGATAAACAACAACCAAAAAAACCCAAACTCACTGCTATTGAGTTGACACAGACACATAGTGAAGCTATAGAGCAAGGTAGCACTGCCCCTGTGGGTTTGTTAGACTGTAACTCTTTATGGGAGTAGAAAACTTTGTCCTTCTCCTTAGAAGTGGTGGTGATTTGAACCGCTGACGTTGCAGTGAGCAGCCCAATTAGTAACCACTACGTGAATAATCAAGAGAGACCAAAAAAGACTTACCATAGTTCAATTTAACTTTTGAGATTAGAGATCAATGAGTAGGATTCACTCATAGCTATAAATTTCATATCTAGGTCTAATGTGCTTTTCTCTGTGCTTCTTATTGAAGCCATAAAATAGAGTCAGATGCCAATATCACAACTCCCACCTCAGCTCTTCTCTAATGACAGAATGCACCCCTTCTAAGGGTCACATGATTTTTTTTACACTTTTCACATTAAGTGTAAATAAGATATATATGAACTACAGTGATTTATACTTCCATCATGTTCAGCAAGTAGACTTCTCTGAGGGAGATTAGGATTTACGCCCGTTATTAGCTCTATAGCCCCTAGTGGCCTGCAGCACCTCCCAATGTAATCTGGACAGTTTTAGTAAGAATGCATAGGATTCTGTCTTGCTCATTACTCTTGGTGGTAGGCAGTTTCTGAAATAGCTTCTAATAGTATGCACTCCTGTTATCCGTGTCCCTTTGTTACTACCATCTCATTTGTGGGGGTTGAACACAGAGAGTTGTTCTAATAAATGGAAATAGTAAAAATGTGGATGTCATTTCCAACATTAGATTACAATGTACTGTGACTTCTTTTTGTTTGTTTGTTAATTTAAAATGAACTTGTCGCTAAAAACTCCAAGTTCATTCATTTTTACTTTTCCTCCCTTTTTTCCCTTTCTTTGCCACTCAAACCAGTACTTAGATTTGAAGGATATGGGAGCTAAAGAAATATACTGGATGCCCCCTTTGGTAATTTGTCTATTCAGGTTTTGTGCCCTTTTTTTAAACTTGGGATATTTATGTTTTTCTTATTAAGATGTTGTAGTTTCCTCAAGATTTTAGAGATTACCTCTTTATTTGATGTATTATTATTCAACTATTTATTTATCAATTGATTTACCCATCTGTGGGTTCTCTGTTGACTCTTTTCATGTGCATAACTGTCATATTTTTAGTAGTTTTTCAGCTTTTCATTTTGCCTTCTCTAGTATGGATATTTTTCATTATGTTTGGTAGAATGTTTATGCCTTAAATTAAGGGCCTTAAATTTGCCCCTATTTTTTCATTGGCAGTCTTTATAATTTTGTGGTTTATATTTAGGTCTTTGATCCATCTTGAGTTCATTTTTGTACATAGTGTAAATATGGTCCCTGTTTCATTATTTTGCAGGTGAAGAACCAGTATTTCCAGTACCATTTGTCTAACCCATTTAATATGTCTTAGTCCTTTATCATAGATTAGGTGGTTTAGTTCTGGGTTCTTCATTTTAATCCACAGGTCTTCATGTCTACCACTGCACTAGTACCAGACTGTGGTTAGCACCCAAACTCAAAGACATGCAAGAAAATTCCTTTAACCAGTACCCTATCCTAATGACGCTTCCCTAAGTTGTTTTTCAGGAATACTCATAACTACTTCACAGCCTACCTCAAGGAGCTAGCCAGTTCAAACTCTTGGATATGCACAGAATCGCTAACCCAGTCCACCAAGAGTAATTCAGTGCCTGAAACATGGTCTGGGGATCAAACCAAGGTCTGGACACTGAGCACATGAGCGACACCCCATAATATGTACAGCCCAAACTCCTCAGACCCTCCCTAGACCAACTTGCCTTGAGATGGACTCCATTGTGGAATTCGGTGTGCACCTCCTTCCCTTCACCCCACCATTCCCCAGGAAGCCCTGAGCAGCCTTTGTTCTTTCCCCAAGTTTCCTTAAAAATGCCCAGCAGCCTTTGCTGGGGGAGGTTAGCTGGCTGACTATTGTCTCTGCTGCTTCCCCTCCAGGGGTCTCAAAGAAAACTTGCAAGCAGCAACTCTTTGTCAGCTTGTTTGAAAAGAACCTAACTTCCTTTTTACCACCAGGGCTTCTGGACAGTAGGATGGTGATGGAAAACGCAAATACTGCTGCCTTGGAGTGAGGCGTCCAGCTGTCTTCCAGAAATGCTTCGCGATTCCTCCTGCGTAGCCATTTCTTTCCTTCCAATCCAGAACAGATTCAAGTTTGCTTATATGCGCAGTGTGCTTTGTTAAACGTATGGATAATAGAAAAGAAGAAAATTAAAGGGGACAGTAAAAGGTGTTTTAGTACTTAAACCGTAGTTAGTCCAACCAGCATTTTCAGTGTTTTTAGCTGAAGGACAGAAATGTGAAAGAAGATGAAAGCCAGGTGCCTCGCCCGTATACAGAATTGTTCAGTGGAACCCACAAGAAGGTTTCTCCTTGAGTCCTCCCCTAAATAACATCCCTCCCCAGAACCAAACTCACTGCCATCAAGTCGATGCTGACTCAAAATGACCCGATAGGAGAAGGCTGCACTGCCCTGTGAGTTTCTGACACTGTAACTGTTCATGGGCGTAGCAAGTCCCGATCGCAACCCAACGCATAACAACTGTGCAACCAGGAATCCTAAATACCCTCGTTAGCCCCAAAGTATTCGTGATTACGTTAGGAGGTAAGTCTGCATCTGCTCTACTTGGATCGTGTCAATATGAAGATTATTAGATCTCAGTAAAAAGCAGCAAATTTCAATTTCTGCAAATGTATTTGAAACACTACCATCATGCTGTCACAAAAATCAGGTTTATTCCATGTAACGTTGAGGTTAGAGGCCCTTCAAGCTTGTTCTCATTCACAGCCACCCTACGCACAACAGAATGCAACACTACCTGGTCCTGGGCCACCCTCAAACTGTTGTCTGAACCCCTTGTTGCAGCCACTGTGTCAATCCATGCTGTTCTCTATTTTACCAAGTGCGATGTCCTTTACAGGGACTGGTCGATCCTGATAATATGTCTGAAGTACGGGAGACAAAGTCTCGTCATGCTAGCTTCTAAGAAGCGTTCTGGCTGTACTTCTGCCAAGACAGCTTTACGGGTTCCTTGGGCAGCCCATGAAACTTTCAGTATTCCTTGCCAGCACCATAATTCAAATACACTGACTTTTCTCCAGTCTTCTTTATTCGCTGCCCAACTTTCACATGCCTGTGAGGTGATTGGAAGTACCATACTTGGGGTCAGACACACCTTATTCCTCAAAGTAAAATCCTTACTTTTCAATTTTCTAAAGAGACCTTGTACAGCAGATGTACTTAATGCAACAGGTTTTTTAATCTCTTGACTGCTGCTTCCATGAGCTTTGATTGTAGATCCAAACAAGATGAAATCAATGACAACTGAAATCCTTTTTCTGTTTATGATAATGTCTCTTTGTCCAGTTGGAAAGATTTTGATTTTCTTTACATTGAGTTGTAATCCATATTAAAGGCTGCAAACCTTGATCTTCATCTGCAAGTCCTTCAAGTAATTCTCAATTTCAGCAAGCAAGGCTGTGTCATCTGCATATCTCAGGTTTGCAACAAGCCTTCTTCCAATCCCCCGATAATCCAGCTTTATATATTCAATGGAAGAAGCAATCAAAAGGAGGCATGAGACCTGTAAAAAGGTTTTTGCTATTTCTTGGTGACAAGAAAACATACTTTAAATACTTGAGTTTCTGGTGTATATTGCAGGTTATGATCTATAGGAGGGAGGCCACCTTTCGTTAGCATCGTTTATAAAACCATACTGTAGTCCTTGGGAGGTAGGATCTGTGTATAGAGGAAAGCAGAGAATTAATTCTTTTTTGTTAAAGGAACCCTGGTAGTTTCAGGTTAGTGGCTTTTAACGTCAACACGTCTAGGTGCTCCTGAAATTTAGACGTCAGATGTGCTCAAAACAAAACAAAGCCACCAATGACAGGAGAGAGAGAGGCATATTGAGAGTGTTAAGGGAAATTCCAGTTGAGAAAATCCTTAGGACACATAGTTTTATATTGAGATCACCAGGAAAGGACACATTAGAATAAAAATGCATGAAGATAACAAGGAATGGCTTGGTTAACAATGGACATAAACAATAAAACAATGAAAAAGCACTACATTCAGAGGGCGAGTCAAAAAGTATTGCTACAAAATTCATCTACACCTATACTAGTCAAAAATCTCCAATTGTGAAACTATGGTCTCTTGGGATATTACACATCTAGATCTGCATGTATATTTCTGAAATTGTTGTTTCCATCTCTCTAACCCCTTCCTGAAAAGTCGCTGATCTTTGATTTATACCACACCAAAACAGAATGTTTGGCTTTCTTTATGAGTTGAAATTGTGTTCCTTTTAAATATTGAGTTAGGAAACACAAAATAGTCTAAGATGTGGGGGGTGGATAGAGCATGATGTTCCCCACACACTTCTTAAACAGCCCTGGCTAACTTGAAATAATGAGAAGGTGCATTCGCTCTTCATGGAAAAATAATTCCTTGGCACAACTTTCCTGATTTTCTTTCTTCTCGTTTCGATTTCTTCAAACTTCTAGAAAATCTATCAAGGTTCATTATTCTTTTGAAAAATAGTCACCGCAACCTTCTAAGGTGACCTCACGGCCTTGAGTTGACTCAGCAGATCCCCTGGGAACCCACGGTTTGGTCAGACCCACTTTCAATTTTAAGGCGCCCTAAGAAGACTAAACAACATAACTCATCACAACTATACACTGACCACAGAGACGTGTGTAAACACATTTTGTTTGGAATAAAACTGTCCATGTATGAACTGAAACCCTAGTGCATGTGTGTGGGTGTGTGTAGGACATTCTAACCTTTATGGATACAAAGGATAACTGAAATGTCAAGGGTTGGTTTACAGAGCCACATAGCAATCCCAGAACAAGAGGGAAGCATTCAAGACACCCCTTGAGAAAAGATGCCAAGAAAGATACCCCAGGCTAGACATCCACTGTTAACCTGTGGTTCCTCACCTGAATATTCTGCTCAGCCTACATTTTCTCAATACGTCCTTCCTTGGATTCACCTCTCTTATCCAACATGTTGGGACATGGCTTTGCACTCAAGTTTGTTTTCTTTCTGAGTTTTGTCCAGCATTAGTCTCCTGATAAACCACATATTTTGAGTGACTTCCCACATGGACACATGTCCCATTGGCTTTCTCATGCTGCAACCTCTGGGAGTAGATGGCATACTTCTTTCTGTACAGCTGGACCACTTTGCCAGTGTGCTGACCTTTGTGGTGTCCTCAATCCACCAACAGACATTACACTTCTGTCCATACTGGGAGGGTGTGATCTTCCCGCGCATGTGCAAGGGAGCATTGAAGTGGCATTTGCAGTTCTTGGTGTGGTCTCAGGACAGAATTTCAGGGTGATTGTAGGATATCAGGCCAACTCAGATCTGCCACAGGCAGTGCCCAGTAGCTATACTTCATCATTTACTTTCATAATTTTTGAAGGAAAGCCAGGCTTTTTGAGTGTGACCACAATGATGACTTGGTTAGTAACTGAGAAAACAATGGAGCAATGAATTATGAAAGTGTGGCAAATTATGAAGCTGTGTCAAAATGTTTTGCTCCAAAAATTATAGACATCTTTTTAAAACAAAACTATCAAATGATGAAGGTTTTTCTTAGGCTAAAGCACTAGATTATTAGCAATGGTTTAAGTCCTACTAATAATAATACAAAATATTATCTACTTTTGTTAAAAAATAGTTTTAGAAAAATGTTTACCTGTCTTACAGTATTAATACCAGAAAGACATGTGCAAAAGACTTTTTTTTCAATTATTGGAAAAAAGCTCATCTCTTCTTTTACCCAGAAACTGAAAGAACAAACACACATTAAAATTATTGTATTGATCACTTCTGAAACAGACATTCATTTCTCAGTGATAAGTTAGTCAAGTTACTTTGCAATAATGAATAGAAAAATAGTTGAGGTATAATGATTCATAACTGAATTTTCATGCAACAAAAGCCCACTGTAGAATATAATGTAAAATATTAAAAGGACCATTTAGATATCTTATGGAATTAGAAAATTATTACAGTGTTATAAGGAAAAAGTAAGATTTAGAAAATATTCACCACAAAATCTGAATAAGGTTTCCTAAGTATCCAAAACTCAGTCACTTTTTCTCTGAACTAAAACATATTATCTTAACTCTAAATTGGTCTTAGAGACACCAAATGACTATTATCATGAGCCTTACATTAAATATACAGGTTATGTTTGGATAGTACATTATATTTGCTTAATTTCCGCGAAGTGTTCTCAGATTTGTTTTCTATACAAACTTAAAGACAGAAAAAAGGGTAATTTGCTCTTTATCTGTCGATTCCCACTTTCTACTGCTCCAGGTATTCTACTTAGAAGCCTAAGTACATGATTTTTAATAGTCTCTTTTCTTAATGTATGTGTTTCCTTTAAACATTTTTATTTTATTGTATTGGAGGCTCTTACAGCTCTTATCACAATCCATACATGTCTCCATTGTATCAAACACATCTCTACATATGTTGTCATCATTTTTTCCAAAGCATTTCTTTCTACTTGAGCCCCTGGCATCAGGTCCTCAGTCGGCCCCCTCACCCCTCCTTCCCCCACCCTTCTTCCCCCATGCCCCCTTGATAATTTATAAATTCTTCTTTTTTTGTTGTTTCATGTCTTACATCAACTGCTGTCTCATTTCACCCACCTTTCTGCTGGCCATCGCCCTGGGATAGGGGCCATATGTCGATCACTGTGATTGGTTTCCCCTTATTCCCCCTCCCCTTACCCTCCTAGTATCACTGCTCCCCTTATTGGTCCTGAGGAGAGAACAATGGGACCAACGGGTCCAGGGGTACATGGGAGAGGGAGAAATGGGGGAAAGGTGGGGGTTCCAACAAACTTTTAATATTCTTAAATGCTTTTATTATAAGCAGACTTTTTCTTCATTTTGATAAGATATAATCATTTATCTTGAGGTGAAACCTCTCAAAGAAGTTTTTCTTTTGCAATCCAAATGTGGACTTAAGGAATATAAAACTAAGATGCTAGGTTCCGTCATTCAAGTACATTCCAAATCAGCCAGATATGCACCTCAACACGCAGGATCGGAAGTACAATGGAACAACTTATAATGACAATTAGCTGATAGTGATAATAACAAGGACAATGACAACTATAGAGGTAGTATACTTTACTGTGTGTCGGGCACTGTTTTGAGACTTTGACAAATGTTAACTCATCAGCTCTTCATAATAACCAGTGCTGTTATTACATTTGTAAGGAAAATACACAAGTCCCATGACTTGCCCAGTGCCAAATAGCTGGTATGTGGCAGAACTGGAATAAGACACAGGCATCGAAAGATAATTCGCATTCCACAACATTTTGTGATAAATGAAAAATGTCTGCCGGAGCATATCACTCGCTTTCTTTGAGTCAATGCCAACTCATAGAAACCCTGTGGGCAGAGTAGTCCTAGGCCTGCGAGTTTCGGAAGTTATAAACCTCCCCAGGAGCAGCTAACCTCCTCTTCCTCCTGAAAAGCTGCTGGAGGATTCAAACAGTTGAGCCTCTTGTTAGCAACGTGTCACCAAGACTCCTAGTGAGGATTGTCACTGCCATTGTGTTGATGCTATGTCATAGAACTGACGGCTCCCGTGAGATTCTGAGACTGTAACACTTCACAGCAGTGGAAGTCCTGTCTTTATCCTCAGAATGGCTAGTGGTTTTAACTGTAGACCTTGTACAGAGCAGCCCAATGTGTCACCACGAGGGAGGAACTGCGGGGGGTTTTCTATGGGCAGGGAATGTGTCCTGGGAAGTACAGGATCTTCTCACAGATCAAAGACTTGGAAGCATAATGTGGATGCTCTGAAGTGTGGGTGAAAGAGTTGGTCTACAGCTCCATGTTTTTAACTAAACATGCATTTGTGGTCTGAGTTCAAAGATAGCTGATGTCTAGCAAAAACATCAAGTCTCTGCTTGTACTTCCCAACTTTATTCCTCCTTTTCAGGGGGAATTTTCTGCTCTCTGGCTTCGATCATTTCAAAGGAAATAAAGTAAAAAACCTTTAAATGGGGAACAAGGTGAAATAGATTAGGATGGAATGTCACAAAATGTTTCAAAAGAATCGGTTTCATTTCTGTTCATTCTCTGAGAAGATTATAAAAAATTCTGCAATAGCTTCGCCTCTGTCTTTTTATGATCATCTCTGGTTTCTTCTAAAAGCTACTCAGTTCACTTTGGAACTCACACAGTAGATGCTGAAAAAATAATCGACTGAATTGTAATACGAGAACCTGATTTTGTAGTTAACAAGGCTGTTGACTTGGACATTTTCAGAGAAGTAATACTTCCACCTTCCAAAATCTTTCTGCTCGTAACGCTGGTAAATCTGTCCTGTAAGACAGCTTATTCTGTATCCAGTCTTAACCAGATGTTCTGACCGGTTAGTTTTAAGTTGCCAGGGACTTGCATTATGTCAGCATTTATCAAAAGCGAGCCCTCCTCAGTATAAAACCCGTCAGCAATACTGGTGAAAAGCCTGTAACGCTGAAATAGGGGAATGGGGACACTTTATTCAAGGAGAAGGCAGTGTTTTCAAAGCAAAGTGGAGAAGTAAGAAGGACAGCCATCCAAACAGTAACTTATTTCTTCCTTAGATACTTTAAACAAGAGGATTTTTGTGAACTGAATGGCTGAGATCAGTGATTCTCTCTCCTGGTTAGTATCAGAATTACCTGGGGAGCTTTTAACAAACACCAAAGCCTGGGTCTCACCCCCAGAGTACCTACTTTAATTGGCATGGGCGACATCTGGGCATTTGGTGTTTTTTAATAGCTCTCTCGGTGATTCTAATGTGCAGCCAAGGTTGAGAAGAACCACCTGACCTAGACCATTTCTTCACTGGCTCCTCTGAAATACACGAGCAGCCCTGGTGGTGTATTATTCATTGGGCTACAATCAGCTTGATGTCCTCAACAAGTTTCCTCCTCATTGTGACCCTGCGCACCACAGAAAGAACGACTGACCAGCCCTACCCTAGCCTCACAATGGCTGTTATATCGGAACCCATTGTTATAGCCACTGTGTGATTCTTTTCTTTGGATTGCTCTTGAGAGATTTGTTTGTTCTTCTTCCAGTCCATGGTATATTGAGCAACAATATCATTCAAATGCTCAATTTTTCTGTAGTCTTTCTTATTTTATGTTCAACTTTCATATGTACACGAGACACTTGAACTTGCCAGGCCCAGAAGCAGGCACACCGCAGACTTCAGAGTGACACCATCGTTCTTTAACACTCGAAAGAGGAGTCTTGCCCAGTGCACTCCATCGCCACTTGGTTTCCTGACTGCTGCTTCCACGGGTGTTTATGCTGGAGCCAAGACAAATAAAGTCCTTGGTAACTTTGATCTTTTCTCTCTTTAGTATGATCTTGTCTACTGTTCTGGATACGGTGGTTTTGATTGTCTTTATATTGAGGTGTAATCCATATTGAAGGCTGCCATCTTTTATCTGGGTCAGTCTAGGGTTCTTTCATCCGCTGTCTACTGGTGGCAAAAGTGGTGACTCTTGACGAATGAAAGATGGAATGTGAAAGGCAGAGAAGTACCACTCGCTCCATTTTTACCCCTCGTTAGGAAAGCTGCTGTCGGTTCATATGGTTGCTCCAAGGTGGGTGGAAATGCTTCCATCAGGTTCACAATTGAAGATTAATTTTCCCCCAACCCTGTTATTGACATACAGTTCACATAGCATACAATGTAATGGTACAATCACGTCTAGAAGACTTGTACAATCATCACCACAATCAACTTTAGAACATTTTCTTCATTCTCGTCCTCAGTGCTATTAGCTCCCCATTTATCACCAACCCCCCGTGCCATAACCACAAGGAACCATTAACCCAGTTACAGTCTGTATCGATTTACCTATCCTGTATTCCATATACAGGAAGACATTAAAAAAACCAAGCAACAAACAAAACAACAGTAATAACAGAGTAAAACAGATTTAAAAAACTCTTCTGCAGAAAATATTGAAAATTAGAACAAATGTAAATGGATCATAAGGAAGAGCAAATAACAGGGTGCTAAAGTTTAGCCTTACTCCCTCTATAACAATCCACTTTCCAGTGCATTCTGCATGACAGCAAGACTCTTCATATCCCTGGTCCATGCTCAGAGGGGACTCGTCAGGGGTTTAATGTACATGCATTTACCTTTTGTTTTTTTTAAGTGGAACTGCTTTAAGATGAGTCTAAATGGAGATTAAATAATAACATATTGCATTTTGACCTATTTATGTCTGCCATTATTGATTTCACAAAATTTTGTCTGATAACAGGGCTTTTCACATCCCTCAGCAATGAGTGGAGGGGATTCCCGAGAGGCTAAACCCATGTGTGGACTCTGCAAATGGATTTTGGGCTTCCACTGTCATCCATAGCCTTCTGCAAACCAGGTGCTCACAATGTCAGCTCTGATGCCATTGTCTCCTTTCGATTTGGGTTATATTATTAAAACCCGTGGATCACACACGCTGGTGTGCTTCTTTTATGTGGACTTAGTTGATGCCTTACTTAGATGGTTGCCTCTTTGAAAACAAGTCCTGAAGGCCTCAAGCACTATTCTTTCTGAAAACCAAGGCACCATCAAGTTTCCTCAGTGCACTTTGCTATAGTGCCCGTATTTTTGCTGGTCTCTTTATGAGGGTCAGCATCAAGCAAGGCCTTGTCAGAAGAACTAATTGTTTTTTGATTGCGGCTGGAATTAAGGGCATGTTCAAAATCCATTCATGCATCTTTGGTTTATTTAGGTCTCTGGTTCGCTTTAAAGACCTCTTTTTCATTTTATGTTAGAGAACTTTAGCAATCATCATCCTGGGGCATCGCTTCCACTACCATCAAGTCTATGCTGACTCATAGTGACCCTCTGAGGCAGGGTGAATTTGCAAGCCTGCAAATCTCCATAGAAGTAAAAAGCCCCATTCTTCCCTCGCAGAGCTGACTGGTGGTTTCAAACTGCTGACCCCACAGTCAGCAGCCCAATGCATAAACATTACACATTGATAGTGTCATTAGTTTAGTCAATGGTATAGAGTTTAAAACACTTTTGAGAAATGGAAATTATACCAGAACAGGACACATATAAACCTCAACACATGAATTGTTGACTTGTATAGATAAAGCTCTAAGTGACTAAACACTCCACAATCTATGGGGGTTGGTGATAGGACACACTTCCTAATAATATTCATTCACAGCTGCAGAGTCACCCATACCAGATTAATATACGCCATCATGAAGCAAGGAGGCCTTTAAACTAGAAAGTATATAGGAGTTGTGGGTCACCATTCATTGGGCACCCTCAAAGCCAGAGATTCAAACCAAAGTCAAGTCCAACAGTTCTATCCCCTTGGGCTATTAGCCACCCACTTCTTCTCACACTAGTGAATTTCAGCCTTAAGTGCAATAGCTACAAGTACGTTTGTGACAAAACTCACTTCATTTAGTGGAGTTTCCAAGTCTAGTCCTTCTAGAGTGGCCTTTGAAGGACCTTATGTGTCTCAAAAGAACAGAGTCTAATGTTCCAGGGGTCTACAGTGCATGGTCTTGGTCACCAAGGTCTACATAGAAACTCGATCAAAGGTATTCAGGTAAGAGCTTAGTACCAGGTATATTCTCCTCTCAGGTTCTACATGCATATTATTTGTTAAGTGTCTTTTCACATTGGGAGGTTGCTTCTCCCCATTTCCCTTCCAATAGAGATGCAATGCCTTCTCTGAGACATACATGCTCCCCTCGCCACATCTTGACTTGAATTTCCAGTAAGGTTTCCTTATCACTCCAGTAGGGGTGTCTATTGGGTTAGGGTGACCTCGGTGAAGAGTGATGGATGGTAGAGTTGAGACATGGTAGGAATAGTGAACTGCCTTTTCATCAAGGTGATGAAGAAGGCAAGATGTCTCTTCTCCCTAAAACAACCCAAAATTTTCATTCACTGTTACTTACTCTTATATACTTTTCTTATGTAATGCTATACTTTCAATAATCCCTCGGAAATTAGTTGTAAGTCAGCTTGGAACAAGACTGAAATATTCAACAGGTAACAGAATCCTGACAAAATCAATGCCCCTATCATCACATTGGAGCCATGGCAGAAGTCTAATCCTACTTCTTCATATATACTGTTTTTCCTACCCAATTATTCTTATGAGTGGACTTCACAGTGTCCTACTCTCCATATCTGTTATTTCTTCTAGAAGTTACAATTCCTCTGGCCTCTCTTCCCAAGTTATCTGAATCCCTTTCAGCTATTGTCAGGATGCCAATCAAAAGTCTTGTTAAAAGTATGCCTCTCCTGCTCAATACTGATGTAATCTTTGGCAACCTCAGTTTCTTTATTTGCAAAATGAGAATAATATCAAAATGCACCATGGTTTTTATTAGTTCAAAATGTGACTAATTTATGGAAAAGTATATACTGTATTTTAAAATACATTTATTTTTTATTGAAAATGATGCTAGTTAGAATTAGCCAGCTGGACTCCGTTTAGGAGATTCCTATTTTGTTGGCAACATCTAAAGTAGCATCCACAGGCATGAGCCAATTAAACATATGCCTTCTCTCCATCTGGCCTGGTCAAAGTGATTACCTTGACTATGTCATTGCCTCAGAGCTTCTTCACAGCTGTTTTTAATCCACCAATCACACAGGTGTGTTGTTACCGTCAATCTTCTTTGTGGCTGACTCAATGGTCAGGGGGAACCAGTAACGGCATAGTGATCAAGCTTCTTTGTCCAGGAGAAACAAGTCTGAAGATATTTGGGCTGATGGTAAAGTGGCTACTAATCTCAAGTTTGGCAGTTCAAAGCCATCAGCCACTTCAGGGGGAGAAAAACAGGACTTTCTACTCCTGAAAAGAGCTATGGTCTCAGAAACTAACAAAGACACGTCACCCTTGTCTTATACACAGGGTCACTATGAGTTGGCAATGACTCAGCAGAGGGAGTTTGGTTTCGCTTTGGTTCTTAACCACAGTGCCTTGGGCTGCTACAAGGTAGATGCCGCATGGATCTTCTTTTTTTGTGGCCTTTAAGTACAACTGCCTTGGCCTTTAAGGGCTTTGGTTTAGCATCACTTTGGAAGGTGCAGGAATTTCTTGCTTTGCCTTTGGTGCCGTTTTCATAAAACTGCTTTATAATATTTTTGCTCCTCGATCTTGTCGATGTTCCACCTAGGAAAGCGCACATTGGCTACTTTTTTGGTTTCTATTGGAATTTTTGAAAACATGCTGATTCTATAGCAGCTTATGTCACATTACTATTCCATAATGATTTCAGTGAACTACTGTGGACTCCTGGTTGCATCACCTAAAATAGATGTTTCAAACCTGGTCCACTTGGCTCAAATTTCTAATTCATTCCTATTTTAGTCTGTGTGAGCACATGGACATTAGATTTACTAATAAGTACAATTGGGGCTACCAATAGTTCAATTTGACATTTCCTTGGACTTTTGTTGTCCCTATCTAGCTTTGCTCCTGCCATCATTTCTTTTGGAGATTAACTTGCCTGACTCTGGTCCTTGCCAGACCACATGAAACATACCTGCTGAACTCCCTCCCTCCCTCCCGACTTTTTGTCTCAGATATTGCAGGCCCACCACCCTAATACAACCTCTCCTTCATTCTGCACCTGCTATAAGTTATGTTGTGTCTAATTCTTACATCCCCAAATGTCTTAAACAATTACCATCATTCCCTCATCATCTTCAGTCTTTCACTTTTTGCTCTCTTGCTCTCTCACTTCCCTCAACTTTTCCGGTGACTTCTCACCTACCTCTGTGACAGTGCTCCAGTTCTGTCTGTACGGCACGACCACCTTCTTTGGCTTCTGTAGCACATTGTGCTTATGCTCATCTCGACTCTCAGACCACTCTTCAACTTCCTTCCATTCCTCTCTTGGCCCCCAAGGATATTCTTTGGCTGTATTTTCTCTTTACTTGTGCTCTCTGAGGCCCATCGAGTGTTCTGAGCAGAAGACAGCATCCATACAAAAATGCAAATGTTCAAGACAAATGTGCCGAGTCACTATTCTAGCATTGTTCACCTCCTTGATGGTACCTTACAGACACATTTTCAAAACTCATCTCATGATGTTCTCCTCAAACCCATGTTTTAGTAATTCCCAGTTCCGTTAGTGAGAGCATTCACTCCCGCTTTTTGGACACGTCTCTCGCACTCAACCACATACTGAGTGTGGTAGTTATATAATCTGGTCTCAATTTGGGGCTTCAGAGGATTAAGGGGGAAGGGGTGGAGTCTAGTCTGTCAAAGGGATCATAGCCAATGAGGCCTCTGTGTGAACATGGCTTTCTCCTGAGAATTCTGGGAAATCTGTTTTTTCCTCCTTGGAGTCAGGAGAGACTCTCTGCTCACTCCCTTGGAGACGCTCTACTGACAAGACACATGGCCCTACACTGATAGACCTCATGCCCTGGTTGCTGGAGAAGCCACCACCACTGGATCCACAGGACTTCCTATTCCCTGGCCTGTGATCTTCCTGCATTCAGCATCATTGCATATATTTCATGAGTCAGAAGAGGACTTTTATAGACTAGTATCAGCCATATGGGCTAATATCTGACTTAAGGATTTCATCTGCACTGGGCTGGGATGTTTTCTCAATATTCAACTGCCCTTGTATATAAAATTCCTTCTTATACATATATGCAAGTTTATGAATTTGTTTCTCTAGTCTACCCAGACTAACATACTAAGTCATATTAAATCCACATCTAATGAGATTCATAGTTTAAAAGAACATAATATAGTCATAGTCATGTAAAAACAAATATCTAATTATATAAACATTTGTGCTTTGTACTTTCATTAATTTTATGTATAAATTAAGACTTGTTAAATATTATTAATATGAAATGGTTTACTAGAAATAGTGTACATTGATAGGCCAATAGTTAATGGGGGTATAGAAAAGATCAATTTATAATAATCTAACATGTAACTGCTGCCCAGTAAGTAAACAAATTAGATGTCAGTGTAGCATGAAGGTTTCTTACAGTGACAATTATACCCTGCCTTCAATGTAATCAATCATTAGCTATGTCTTATTTTACTTTCTAGTTGGTAATATTAATTGATGGCAGGGATTTTGTCACAATTATTTCTCTTTCAAACAAAATATATAGCACATTTTTCCTACATAATCCTGGTGCTGGTTGCCTTTGAGGCAAGTCTAACTCATAGCAATGTTATGTATATATAACAACATTAAATGTTGCCCGGTCCTTTGTTGTCTTCAAGGTTATTCTGTTTAATTTCATTGTTGCAACTATTGTGGCAATCTATACTAGTGAAGACGAATTTGCTTTCCAAACTTGATGTCATTTTCTTCTGAAAAGTATATTAAAAAAACATCCAAAACAGAAACAAAAAACCCCATAGAGTTGATTGCAACTCATAGTGACCTTGGTTGGAGGACAGATTAGAACCGCCCCATGTGGGTTTCCAAGGCTGAAAATCTGTATAAGAGCAGTCAGCCCCAGCTTTCTCTAATAGAGCACTTGGTGGGTTCTAACTGGCGGCCTTGTGGTTAGCAGTCCTGTGAGCAGTTCACTATGCCACCAGGGCACCTTCCATCCACACATAAACTGAAACGCTAACTCGCTGCCATCGAGTCAATGCTGATTCACAGTGACCTACTATGCGTTTCTGGGACTGTAACTGTTTATGGGAATGCAATGCTCAGTCTTTCCCCTGTGGGGCGCTGCTTGTTTCGAACTGCTGACCGTGTGGATTGCAGCCCAACCCTTAACCATTATGCCACCAGGTCTCCTCTTTAGTAAATAATGAATAATCTGTCACTGAGTTTAGAGGGAAACTTCTGTACTTGAAGCAGAGTGGAAAATGCCACTCCAGAAAAAATGAGATCTCTGGAGGAATTATCGCCGACAACAAGGAGGGAGGCTGCAATCAACGGTCCTTACTTACTTGAACTTCAGATGTGTCGTCAGGAGAAGCCAGTCCCTGGAGAAGGACACTATGTTGAGTTGGAGTAGGGGCAATGGAAAAGAGGAAGGTTTTGAGAAGCTGGATTGACGCAGTGATGGCATTGATGGGCTCCAGCATAAGAATCATCTCGAGGCGGTCACAGGACTAGGGCACGTTTCACTCTGTTGTGCACAGGGTCACGGTGAGTTGGAGCACGCTCGATGCCACCTAAAAACAACGACACTTACTTGTACATTTTCTCAAGGCTCAGACACGGCTGTGGTATTTTCAGCCTGAGTCTACATGGGTGCTAACTTGCATTCGCAATGACCAGATCTTCCCCCGGAACTTTCACAACCTGCTCTGCTCATGCTTGACTGACCTCCTCCTCCACAGGGGCACCAGGTAACTGAAAGAACAAAACCACCACCTCCTCCATTCCAGACCGGCCAGGAAGCAGACTGACCCTTGGCTAACCATCCACTTGAATTCTTACAGTGGTAATTTCAATAACGCCCATGTACCTTTGTGTAGCTAAGAGTCCTGTCTGTCTGAATAAGGTAGGGTTATTGAGAATATAGGGTTATTTCTAGGTATCTTCAAGCTGAGCAGGAAAAGAATGCAAGCTTCTAATAAAGAGCAGTAGTTTTCAGCAAGCGAGGGGGCATTTTACACACGCAGGGAACATTTGACAGTATCGTTAGGGCCTTCCTGCTGTCAACCTGGAGATGGGCGCCGGTACTCACATCTAGTAGGCAGGGCCAGAGATGACACAAAACACCTTGCGAAGCCCAAGACAACCACCCGCAACACAGAAGTATTGAGACCTGCTTTTACGCATCATTCACACAGTGGTCCAGATAATAATTTTGTTTTCTTCTAAAGGGTTCCGATGCCATAAGCTTCAGTACTTCATGCTTGGCCCAGAGGAAGTGTGTGTGTGTGTGTGTGTGTGAATTGTTCATTATCTAAGTGAATAATCAAGAGAATATAGGGCGATACTCAAATAGCTAGGATAAAAAATTTGGAAAGAATTGGCTTTGGAATGTCACTCTTTTGAGACCTTTTGCCGGAAGAGTCGGAGGTGTAGACTAGCCCTCCCACTCTGCTTTGCCATTTGTTGTTGGTGTAAGCCGATGTACAACAGAATGAAATGCCACCCAGATTGGCACCATTATCATGATTGCTTTTATATCTGAGCCCATTGTTTCAGCCATAGAGGAAACTTGCACTTAGTTTACAGATGGGCAGCAAAATGGGCAGTAGCAGCAAAATGGGCAGTAGCAGCACGGTAGTCCATTTCTGGGAAGGACAGTGGAGGAGGGAAATTCTCTCCCTGGGCAGAATTTTGAGCAATACGTCTGGCCTGTCATTTTGCTAGGAAGAAAGAGATGACTGCTACACATGGATTCATGAGTTGTAGTCAATGGTGGGGGACTTGAAAGGAATGTGATTGGAAAATTGATCACTAGAAAGTGTGGGGGAATACTTGAGCAGACTTCAGGGATAGAGCTGAGAGAACAGAACACAGGGTGCAGCTGCCTAGGCAAACCAGAATGATTGAATACTTTTGCATTAAATTCTTCTCGCTGGTGATCAAAAAGTTGTTTTTTAAATTTAGTTATCAAAGTCTTCTTGTGCCTTATTTTGTTTTCTCTGCATCTAGGAAGAAAGCACAAAATATATGTACTTGTTTTTCATTTGTTGTCATTTTTTTCTTGTGATGGCTCTTCCATCAAGTGGGTACGACTTCATTGCTCTTCTTTGTCTATTTGCTTTATAGTTAGCTCTTGACTTTAGCTATTTTACATGACCTGGATTTCTAGATTGCTCACTTAGTGATACCTATAGTTCTCATAGGGACATAGGAAATAATGAAGCAAAGTCCATGCCTGCCGTGTGTGGTTTTATGAGAAAGAAGTGATCATGACAATTCTTGAGTGCTCTAAAATCTGAAAAGTTAATTGATGACACAGTCTGCCCAGAAATGTGTGCTTATGTGGATAGCAGACATTAGGAGAAAAAAAAAGTCCAAAGAACAAATTGAGGTGGAATAACTTAAGGGTGTCCTCAAATCTGGCAGATCGTGAGATCACCTGTGAAAGTTTACCAATGTATAGATTCCATCATTTTACTACACACCAACTAAATAAAACCATCCAGATTAGAACCCAAGGATCTGTGTTTTGGAACCCTATGTGATTCTGAGAATGAATCAGAGTTTAGAAGGGTTTGGAGATTCTTAGATGAATGCTAAAGGAATCAGAGAACTGAAGGAGTGAGACGGGCCTATAATGATGGTCATTTATTGTATAGTTCATTACATTTACCATAATTATGGGATGCCCCCCATAAATAAATGCCTGTTTTGTAGTATTCCATCACATAACCGGAAACTGCTTCATAGAATACTCCATTAAAGCCAACCATTCTAGTCCATAGTACTATCTGAATCAATTACAGCTGTAGTCATTATAATTCATCTCTAGAGTGTACCCTGACAGGTACTAAAATGGTATTTTCCACTTGTTTGCAATTTACCTAAATATTCTGAGAGAGTCAGACAGAAATGTTGGGACTTAGCTTTCTCATTTGGAGGTGTCATAGAGTCATCGAACATTTATTTTCGCTACTAAAAAAACCCATAAAACATATGGTTGTAATAAGACTTGCAGTACTAATATATAGCAGATAATTTGGCGGGAGAAAGTAGAAAAATGTCAAGAAAAAAAGTAGAAGTAAAAGTAAAGAAACCTCTGTGATTTCATTTATCTGGGATGAAGTATTTTATTGTATTCCCAGTTTTTTCTTTGAATATAAAACTTATATTTCTATCAGTGATATAATTACACAAGTCTATGAAGTTGCATAACTTTCTTTTCAGTTTAACCATGTGTTCTGAACAGTGGGTTGTGTCATTAGGGTCCCTGATGATAGCGCAATGGTTCAGTACTTTACTGTTACCTGGGAAACTTGCAATTGGAACCCATCCAATGATTCGCTTCTCTATCAAGCGGGGTCACTATGAGTTAGACTAGACTTGTCTGCACTCAACACAAAAACAAAATACCATTTTACATAGTCCTCTATCCTTTCATTTATAGTTCATGTGCTATTCTATCATTTTCTCACATTTCAACCAGTATTTTAATAAATATTTGTGCTTTGATTTACAACCTTTAGAAACAGTTCTTCAATGAATATCTTTGTATTTATCTTCTCTTTCTCTATCTCCCTCTTTTTTACATTACTGGTAGTTTCATTGGCTTCCTAGACCATTCCATGGCTATCTTTTCTCTTTAAGCTTTCTCCCTTAACCTATCATCTATTTCCAGAAAACCAAATATGAACATAGTCCCCACAGTTGTATATTCAATAGCAGCATCTTGGGCCAATATTCTTCTGCTTCCCACTGCTTGATGCTTGGTTACCCCTACCAAACTCATATTTAAAGCCAATCTCATTTTTTAAATCAAATCTATTTTTCAGTACTTTCCCTTTTTTCTTTACTTATTTCTTTTAACAACCTTATTAACTACCAAATATTAGATGATTCCAATTTTTAGGAAATCCAAAGTTGATAAGATTTATGTTTTTAAAGCATAGGATAAAATCAGCCATGCTGAAAAGAATCCCCCAAACATAAAACATATATACTTTATTGCTTATTTTTGTGAATAAATAAAACTTGTTAAATATTACCAGTAATCCATAAAAACATGTGACTAAGAATAGTGCAGCTTAATGGCCCTTTACTTAAAGATAAAGAAGATCGCTTTAAATTAATCTGACATGCAACTTTGGGCCAAGAAATAAACAAATCAGATATTTGGTATGGCACGAATACCTCTTATAATAATGGTTACATTCTGCCTTTGGTGTACTCTAAGTATATTTCATTTCGCATTGTATATTGTAATGTTACTTGATGGCAGGGACTATGTCACTTTTATTTGTGTTTCATCCAAAGCCCCCAATACATTGCTCATACATAATGTTGTAAGTTACTTTCAATCTGGCTCTTATTCACAGCAACATTATGTATAAGAGCACAAAGCGAGGCCTGGTCACTTGCCACCTTCACAGTCATGGCTGTGTAAAAAAGTCTATTGTTGCAGCTGTTCTATCAGTTCATCTCACTGAAGGTTCCACTCGCTGTCGATGAGCCTCCAGCAAACACAATGTGGCCCATACAGAGTGGGTCATAAAAAAAATCACGAAGTCACAGAGAAATATAGTACCTTTAGCGAATGGAAAATGCCACTTCAAAAATGCGATGTCTGGGGGAGCTATTGCTGAGAGAAGAGTATGGAGTTTGCAAAATTACAAGGAAAAAAATCTTTAATTACTTGTACATTTTTCCAAGGCTCAAATCTGAATGTGGCATTTTCAATAATGAATAAGAACATTAATGCAGAAAGTAGACAGAGTTTTACCCTATGCTACCTTCATATGTTTCTTATTTTACATCTCTCTATGTGTATATGTCATTGGCAAGTCTTACATATTTTGTTTAACTGTTCACTCTAGGAGTTCTTCCAGACGTACAAGATTAGTTCACTTATGATACTTGAGAAATTGTATTATATGATTAGTACTAGTAATAACAATAATTTAACATAGAGAAACATTGATTTAGGACCAACGGAGCTCCATGGGTTCCATTGTTGTTTGAAAGGTGATTGGAGGTAGTTCTAAAAGAGCCTTGACATTTTCAAAGCACTATGAGCCAAGAAAGATGGGAAAGCAGCACCAGGGGAAATAGCTTCCAGGTTTATACATTTCCTCATAAAGTCTCAAACTTACTTTTCAATGACAAAATAAATTCCATCACTTTCCATATAATTTTGGAGCTGGATTGCCAGAGAATGAAGCCAGTGTTCTTGTGTGACGTGGACAGTGTTCACATGGCCTTTTCATGTGCTTATCTGGCTTCGTAGTGAAGCCATCTAAAAAACTGTAGGCTGGTCGAGAGAATCCAACCTTGTTTCATTACCAACATGTTATACTTTCACTACAATGAAAGCTTTAAAAACTAGGAGATTGTGAAGTTCACTCATGTTAAAAACTTTCATAGAATACACAGTGGGTAAGTGGAAAATTTCCATTTATCCTGACAAAAGATATTTCATTGGATTTTTCACACATCAGTGCATAAAATTAGAAGTACATTTTAAGAATTCCTAGAATATGAAGACATGATTTAAATCTAGATATGCTAGTGATTGATAACTTGATATTTATTATTAATCATATTAGTTTCTTATATTATCATTTTCACATCATTATGCATATTTAACAAATAAAAATTAAAACCACAGCAACAAAAACATCTTTCTTTAATTTTCTTTGGTAGACACAAATAAAGCAAGGTTAAAAATTCACTATCAAGCGTGTATCCCATGAGCTTAATTCAAGTGAAATCCTTTGTAAAACTGTAAGTAGCTATATAATGCTATTAGGTACCACCCGGTGGACTGGTTAAATGTCTTTTTAATTTATCGTTATTGTTAGAATATCCACAGCATAGCATACACCAACTCAACAGTTTCTACGGGTATCATTTGGTGACCTTGATGACATTCCTCCAGTTATACAATTCCCTGCCTCCTTTTCGGAGTTCATTCTTTCTCCCCAGGAACATACATTCACTGTCCCTTAAAGTTTCTATCGAATCTTTCAAGCTGCTATTATAAATTTGATACCATATAGATACTCCATTTTTAACCTTCTATTGTGAAGTGGGTTAAGGTTTACAAGGCAGATAATCCATTTTACATTCAATAATTCATGTACATTTTTATCTAATCTGTTAGAATTTCCTCGATGTAATATTTCTTATCCCACTTCCTGTTTGAGCCACCTGCTGCCATTCCTCCTTCTTTGCTTACTGCCCTGGACTTTGTCCTTGCAAACGCTGCCCTTTGAATCACGAATTGTTGAGTACTGTAAGAAGTGCACAGCTCTCGAGTTCTAGTCTTCCTCCTATAGACCTGCTTGCCTGAAAATTGAGTCCTGGCGGTGAGTGAATTTCCAAATTTAAAAAATGTATTATTTGAATTCTTTTAAATATTTCTTTATTGTCTATATTTAAATTTATTATTATTTTGGCTTTAACACACATATCATGTCATTCCACAGTTCACGCACATCAAGGAGAATTTTACAACTGCTAACACAGTTTCCGGACATTTTTTTTCCTCCATGGACTCTGTAGTTTCCACATCAGGAAGGGTGACAAAGAGCCATCATCGTGGGAGTTCCACCCGTCTCTATCAGGCCACGTCTAGTGGATTTTGACTCACAGCAACTCCACTCCATAGAGTAGAACTGCCATGCCAGGTTTTCCTGGTAACCATCTTTGTGAAACCCAGTTTCCTGGTCTTTCTCCCTGTACAGTTGCTGGGTGGGTTCAAATGGCCAAACTTTTATTATTGGCCCCGCTAAGCACTTAGTCACTGCAACACACACACACACACACACACACACTCACACACACACACACACATAAACACACACACACACTGCAACACTATCAGGTTTCTGAATGGTAAATGTTTCAGAGAGCCGAGAGCTTTATTTATCTTCCACAATGTGGCTGGTGGGTTGAAACTACTAAATTTTGGGAAAGAACCTAAGTCTAGTCCACGACCCAACAAGGATTTTTAATCAGGTATATAAATGGAGATATTACTATTATATTACTAAGATAGTTCCACTTAAGAATAGATAACAGAGATGAGTTCAGATAATATATGAATTCTGTGACAGATTATAAGTTCCTCAAGGTCAGGAAAGATGCTTTGATTACTGTTTTTATTTACATACATCCAGAAAAGTGTCATAGTATATGACATACTTTAGTATTGATACTCAATATAGGTAAAGGCAAGGAACCTGGGTGTGGACGTGGGCCATGTGCAGGGCTACTAAGCTTGTGATAAGATTGTCTGCCGCCCTCCTTGGCTTTCTAGCTCTAGTAAAGATTTACAGTCTCAGAAATCCGTGGGGGGGATTCTTCTCTGTCCTCCAGGGTCACTATGAGTCAGAATGGAGTAGATGGCCATGATTTTTGCTCTTGAAAGTGAGGAATTGCATTCTCTGAAATTCACAGCATCACTTCTATCCAGTCCTGTAGGATTATCATGAGTTGGATATCGTCAACTCGATGGCAGCACCTTTGGTGTTTTTGTGTCCACATCCCCCTCCTTTCTAAAAACAAAAGTGACTATTACTTAGGAAAAACTACTCTCCTCAGACTCCCTCCCTCCCACCCCTAGTAAATACTAATAAGCATGACTTTCTATGTATGTTTTATTCATGTCATTTGATAAGCATGTAAACATACACATGGTTTTGTGATTAACTTAGTTCACTCAGCATAATGTCCAACAGGTTCATACATGCTGTAAGGCGTCAGGGGAAACCACTTTTCTTCATAAGTGAGTATTATCCCCTTGTATGTACATACTGATCCACTCATCTGCCGATGGTACTTAGGTTGTTTTCCTCCTTCCTTTATTTTGGCTGTTAGGAATGTTGCTGCAACAAGCACAGGTGTGACATGTTTGCTCATGTCACTTCTATCAGCTCCCTAGGATATTGACCCAGGAGTAGAACGCATAGGCGATACGATAGCGCCACTCTAGCTTGTTGAGAAAGTGCCATGCTGGTTTCCACGTGGCTATTCCATTTTGCCTTCACACCAGTGATGGATAAGTGTCCCCACTGCTCCCAATCTACTCTAACATTTGTGATTTTCCTTTTTAAATCTCAGTCGTCCTAATGGAAATGGAATGGCATCTCCTCGTGGTTTTGAATTGCATGCCACTCGCTGACGACTAATGGCAAGAGTTCGTGGGCCGGTTGGCCATTTGAAGGTCCTCTTTGATGAAGTCCCTCTTCACGAACCCTTGTATTTTCAGTATATATATTGTATTTTAAATGGGAGGTGTTCTGATCCAAAATATCACATCCAAACTCTCTGAACAATTTAACTTCACATGTCTGGTTTTTGTCTGTTTGTTTATTGGTGAAAACTTTTAAAACCAGTCTCAAATATACTGCCGAGACTTAATAAAGATACACCAAAATTGTAAAATGGACGATTCTCTTTTGTTTATCAGTCCTACCAAGTTCTCCGGATCTATCCTCATGTACCATCCTCTGGAGACCTCCATATGTATAAAGGACATTTCCTATCATCCTTTCTGAATGTGCCATTTTATAGATGAGAAAATTGAAAAAATAAGTCGGTTTGTTGTTCTCAGGCCACAACCCATCTCTTCCAAGCGGCATCTCCCCTTCTTTTCTGTATCCTTCAATGTCTGCAGCGAGCTGGTTTTGAACGTGACCAAATTAATGCGACTCAGGAGGACAGTGTTTTAGGCAATGGTGGGAGTAGCGAGGATGTTAGCCTGCTGGGTCTGCCTGGCACAGGAAATGCACGTGAGACTGGAGCCTGGAGGCCAAATGTCGCTCTGCTCCTGGAGTTAGCTGAGGGAGCGTGGCGACAGTCACACTAGGAAGGAAACAACTTTCCTGTCAACATCATTACACCTTAACGTTCATGGTGAGGAGGAGAGTATATCTTAGACTGCTGATTTTATAACTGGATCCAATAATGGACTTGGGTCAATACCTTGCACCTGAAAAGTCATTCAGAATTTTATTTGTTTGCATTTTCTACTATTCATTTCATAGTTTTGCTCAGATCTAGAGGCAAGTGCATAGTTTTCATGGGATATTGAGGCAAGTTAAAGTGAAAAAACAAAAGCAAACAAACCAAGAAACCCAGATCTAGACTTTTCAAAATAAGAAAATCTTCTTATAAAACTTTAAAATTATAAATTTACCTTTTGGTATTTCTGGTCTTTTTTCTGTGACATTTTCTCTTCATTATCAAAATTCAGTTCCTATCATGCCCTACCATTTTGTAAACCCAGTGATTCATGGGCTTTTTTTCCCTCCTCAAACTTATTTTCAGTAAACAAAACAAATCCTCAAAACTGTTCACTCACCAATGAGATGTATATGGCTGATAAAACCATCCTCTGCCAACTCTCTTCTGCATAGTTGATCTGAGAGCTTGAGGGCGTGCAGCCCTTCCTGCTCTGCCAGTGACAGGATGTCCTCAACAGTTCTCGGCTCCATGCCACCTTCTTTTATGCCAGTGTTAATGGTTTCACAGGAACTACAGTACCCTTATCATTGCAATCTTCCAGAAAACATGAAAGTTTATCTGTGGATGTCGGGCAGATCCTCACTAGGCCATTCCAGAAGATGAGAGATGAGCTGAGGTAAAAATAGAATGGGGAATAGTATTGTTGATCAGATAGATAAATAACTTCGTCTGAGATGGGAGAGAAATCAGACCAAGTTAAAACACAACCAGAGAAATAAGAATATGTCTTCTAGGCTTCAAGCATGGAAGAGATGACATACTGAAACTGGATAATGTAAGAAGAATGTAATAAATAAATGGAGAAGCTCTTATGTGTGCACATGGTTAATGTACTTGGCTGTTAATGGAAAGACTGGATGCTACGGACATCTTAGAGGTCTAGTGATTGAAAACAAAACCCCAAACCAACAGAAAAACAAAAATGCAGTCCTTGAAAATTTAATGGAGCACAACTCTACTCTGCCACACTTAGGTCAAAATGGACTTCATGGGAATAGATGGGGTTTTAGTTTTCAAAACCATTTATGAAAATTTGATGGGTGTCTTAGGCTGGGTTCTCTAGAGAACAAAATGAATGAAGTGTGTGCGTGTATGTGTGTACATACACATATGGACATATGTACGTGTGTGTGTATATGAACCCGGCTTAGCTTGAGGAGCTCCATTTTGTTTTAAACTGCCTTGAACCCCCTACAGCTGCTCTCACCCCACTTCCTTCCTGTGTTAGTCTGGGTCATTTAGAGAAACAAATCCACAGAAACTCATGGATAAGAGAGAGTTTTATATAAAGGGTAAGTGCACATCAAGGCCACAAATCCAACATTCACCCAGTAGTACATATGTCCAACACCAATCCATAAAGTCCTCCTCCATCTCACAAAACATACACAATGATGCCGACAGTAGGAGGAAAGCCGAGTCAGTGAATGTGTAAGTATCTCAGCGCTGGCAGGGGTCTCCACACAGCTGCTCCAGCACCCAGGGCTGCATCGGGGTAGGTCCATATGGCTTCTGCTCAGGGATGTCTTGCAGGAAGTGAGCCTTGCCAACTAAAGCAGGGAACTGGCTAAGGCAGCTGCACCTGGTCCGACAATCACAAAGCAAGAGACCTGAGAACTAGAAAGGCGAGGCTCATTGAGCCATTTATCTCTCTGCCCTTCAATTAACCCCACATGTGTTCATCCGCCAGGTTGGTGCCAAGAACTACCTCACTTCCCCTCCCGGATCTCCTGACAGACTTTGTATCTCTCTGTGGACTTCCTGGTATCCTGCCTGCTGGATAAGTGAAAATGTAAGGCTGCATTTTCCCCTCCCCTTTAAGCAAGTCCTCTGCCTTAACTATAATGACCCCATGCTTTCTTTATAAGTGAAAATGTAAGCCTGAGCTTTCCCCCTCCTCTTTAAGCCAGCCCTCTGCCATAACGCCAGGCCTGTGAGAGCATGAGCCTTTAGCTCAGTGGTTCTCGACCTTCCTCATGCTGCGAGCCTGTAATACAGTTCCCCATGTTGTGGTTACCCTCAGCCATAAAATTATTTTCATTACTACTTCATAGCTGTCATTTTGCTACTGTTATGAATTGGTTGACCCCTGGGAAAGGGTCCTTCCACCCCCCAAAGGGGTCACAACCCACAGGCTGAGAACTGGGCTTGTGAATAAAATTCAATTCACAGTGATACAGTGGTTTTCCTTAGTCAAAAGTAGATCACTGATAGAGTTGACAGTCATCCCCCCAAACAGTCCATGGTGAAATATTTTCTGTAAATTGTGTATACTCTTCAGCTCTTGGCATGTCACCAAGCATAAAAAATATACTAAAGTTTTATGTCTTATAGTAAAGACAGGCTATATATCATTAACTATTGCTTTCAAGGAACCTCTTCTTCCTCTCTTTTTGTAGAAAAACACTTAATATCTCAAAAATCATAGTGCTTCACAGACTCTACTGAGAACACTTATAGAATCCGTGTGTGACAGTTCAGAATATTATGCTGGAATTAAAAAAAACAGTTTTACATTGATAAAACTTGGGTGTCTAACTTAAAGTTTGATAACCTTGAGTGTTTGCTTAAAGTGCCCTATGAAGGTCACCTAAAGTAAAGACTACGAAAACCAAAGTCAAAACCAGATTCACTGCCATTGAGTCTAGTCCAATTCCTAGTGGCCCCACTAGACAGAGTAGAACCACCCCTATGTGGTAGATTGGAAGGACTACCGGCCTCGGCATTAGCAGCCCAGTGTGTAACCCGCTAGGCACCAGGGCAGCTCACAGGCTGACACAGAAATAGAGCATCCACAGGAGGACAGCACTGTAGTTACTGGGCACATAAGACTTAGGAGAAGACAGTCAGCATTTCATCATTTCTGAAATCAAGCTTCAATGAGAAGTGAGAAACCAGTACAAGTTAATCATGACTTGCTTTATGCAAACTATTTTCTCTAGTCCACAGCACAGTAAGCTCCTATTTCACTTTTCCATACAGACATGATGAGGAAAATGATTTGGGAAACTTTTCCCCAAGATTAATTTCTGAATGTCACAGTGTGATCTTAAAATACCCCAGCTATAGTAAGAACATTTGTCCCTCAAGTCTTCTCTTCAATGGCCACTGGGAGATTCCATCTGCTCTCCATCCCCAGTACTCGGAGTACCCCATTTACTTTATATCTACGTTGATAAGTGAAACGTGCCACATTTGGGGCAGTGGTGTTTAAGAGACACACACACACCCAATGAGAATAGAGAGAAATCACTTTATTCCTGCTTTGATATTAAGTGCTTGTAGGATATTTTTACAAAGTAAAATAAATGACTTTAACGAGAATGAATAGCAAGGATTCTTAATGAGTTATTTTGGAGCCCAAATCTTGGGTAAAGTTAGCAGCATTTCTGACACAGTTGTGAGAGTATGTCTGATTTAACAGCACCAACCGCCCCCTGCCTCAATTCAAGCTTCTCTCCATCTACGCCTTTGACTCCATGCCCTATCCGTTAGCTCTGCCTCCAACAGTGCCCTCATGTCATTCATTAGTTCTGCATTCTAAACCCCTTTCATTTCTTCACTTAGCTCCTCTCTTTCTAGAGCCTCCAAACTTGTGTTCGACTCATTAGCCATCCTAGAACTGCTCCTCCTATGTCCTCCTATGTCTTTAGCCTATTATCCCTCTCTAAGCAGACGTTATTCTGACACAAGGTCATTCTTGCCAAGACATAAAAACGAAATGAAATCAGGTCAATGAAAATGTTTATTCTCCACTGCCAATATCTTCCACACAAAGTGTATTATTTAATGATTGTGTGGTGTGTGTGTGTGTGTGTGTGTGTGTGTGTGTGTGATCTTTAGGCTAATTTGCAAAGGAAAATGTTCTGGAGCTGAGTGTGTTATGGAAACAGATGAATTTTCATGCTTATTCTGCTACTTGGTGCATGATTTCCAATAAGGACTGTGATATAATCTCTGTTGCTCTATGTATGAACGTGTAGTGAATAAGCTACTTCCTCCTTTGCTGTGTTCTTTACAAGACTTTTCACAATAAGAACTCTTGTGAATTTCTTGAAGGTAAATTCTGTTTCTGGTTTTGCTAGTGTATGTATTTTGTATTTTTTGTTATTGCTACTTCATTCTTGAATCATTAAAAAACTGTTCTTCTATATAGACCAAAAACTTAAAACCAAATTCACTGCCATTGGGTCAATGCCGAGTCATGACAACCATAGAGAACAGGGTAGAGCTGTCCCTGTAAGTTTCTGAGACAGTAACTGTTTACTGGAGTGGAAAGTCCCATCTTTCTCCCATGAAATGGCTGGTAGTTTCAAGCGTTAGACCTTGTGGATCACAAAGCAACAAAATGAGTAATCACTTAAGAAATGAATGCATGAAACTTGGTTAGTGTCATTTTTTAACAGCAAGTGTAAATAGTTATATTAGCAAATAGCATACGTGTCGCTTATTTAAGAAAAACTACTGTTTTGAAAATTAGTCAACATGATTTTCCCATAGCTCTTGCTCTTCATATTTATCTTCCAATTCCCCAAATCTCCAAATCTTCATTTCTTAGAAGGTATGTTTAAGGTTTTTTATGTAAAATATACCAGGGTTTATGGCATATGTTACCATGCTATAAATTATTTAATAATTGTTCTAAAAATAATTATATCTCCTCCCAAATATCCAGATACTTGTGAATGTGATCCTCTTTGGAAATTGTCTTTGATGATGTTACCAGTTAAGATAACTTGAGGTCATACTGAAATAGGATGGTTCATAATCCTTTGGATTTGTGTTCTTACAAAAGAGAAGTAAATACATAGATACAGCGACATGGAAGGACATTGAAAAACTGCAGGGATATCTGTAGCTACACAAGATGGGAGAGTGGCATGGAATGTTTTCCTTATCAGAGCTTCAGGAAGAATCGACGTGCTTGACGTTCCCATCTCAGGTTCCCAGACTCCAGAGCAATAAGACAATACCTTTCTGTTGATGAGGGCCACCCAGGTCCTGCTATTTTGCTATGGCAGTGCTAGAAAACAAATAGACTACCTTGATTTTTAGTTTAAGGTGACTATGACTGCCAATTCTCAGTTGACAAGACTTCAGAGACATAGCCTGCTCAACTGGGTCAAGTTTGTCAACAAAACTATATTTTTCAGTTCTTATACTGTTTGCTTCTTATTCAGGATATTTGCTTCTCCTTTTCCTTTGTTAAGTTTGCCAGTGGTTTGTATATTTTGTAAAATCAAAGAACCAACTTCTTACCTTTTAAATTTTTCTATTGTTTTTCTGTTTTCATATTCATTTATTTCTGCTCTGATCTTTACATTTTCTTTCCTTTGGTGGAAAAGGCTTTGTCTTGCTACTCTTACCCTAATTGCTAAAGGTGTTTGATCAAGGTGTTCATTGTGGTATGTTCTCTTTTTTTGATGCCTACATTTATTGCTGTAAATTGACCACTTAATATTGTTTGTTCTGTGTTCCAAAAATTTTGAGAATTTTTATTTTCATAGAAAATTAAAATTCCATTCCATATTTCTTTAGTTCCCCAGTCGTTTTTAAGCAGAGTATTGCGAAATTTCCAAATATTTGATTTTTTTTCCCTTTGGTCCTCATATGGTTGATTTCTAATTTCATAGCATTGTGATCTGAGAAAATGGCTTGTAATATTTCAGTGTTTTTAAATTTATTAAGGGTTGCTTTGTGTCCTAACAAATGGTCCAGTCTGAAGAATATTTCATATGTACTGGAAAAAGCATGTGTATGGAGTTATCATTGAGTAGTGTGTTCTATATATGAAGGGGTATTAGAAAAACCAGATTTTCTTCAAACTGTGTATTCAAATTGTTAACAAAATAATATTATCACCTTCAAATTACTCTCCATTATACTTAATACATTTGTCAAATCTGTGATTCCACTCTTGGAAACATTTTTCAAAATCATGTTTGAATTGCTGACAGCACCTCCCTAATTTTTTCCTTCACCTTTTCTACATCGACAAATTGCTGTCCTTTCATGTCCCTCTTCATTCATGTAAACAAAAAGCAGTCACACAGAGCAAGACCAGGTGTGTCAGGTGCAAGGGTCAAGAAAGGCATGCTATTTCTTGCCCAAAACTGAAGCACTGGGATGTCTGTGTGAGCAGGTGCAATTTCAGGGTAACAAAAACCAGTCCACCCTCTGCCACAAATCAGTTCTTTTTGGCCACACACTGTTACACAATATTTTCAGAACCTTAAAATAGAAAGCTTGAATAGCAGTCTGACCTGGTGGAATGAACTCCAAATGTCCTTACATCCAAAAGCAAATGGGCATTGTCTTGGTCTTTGATTTCACTATTTTTTTTGAGAGGTGCGGATGGCATCTGCCACTGCTTTGATTGATGTTTTCTTTTGGGGTCATAAGAATAGCACCGTGTCTCGTCACCAGTAATGCACCAAGTAATAGCACCAAGTAATAGCACCAGTAATAGCACCAAGTCTTGTCACCTTAGAAAGTCTGAATCACTTCAGAACTGGTCTTTCAAAGCATAGCATGTTTCCACTCGATGCTCTATTTGCTGGTCAGTCAGAACTTGAGGCATAAATTTTGAAGTGACCCTTCTCATTTCCAAATCTTCCATAAAAATTCATTGAACCAAGCTCCAAGATAGTCCAGATAACTTCTTCATCTCTCCAATGATCCATTTGCAGTCTTGGAGAAAAAGTGTATGAATTTTGTCAACATTTTCATCCATTCGAGAAGTTGATGGACATCCAGAATGAGGTTTGTCATCAGTCGACATTTCACCATTTTTGAAATGAGAGAAGTACTCATACACATGAGTTTTTCCTATAGCACTCTCCTTGTAAGCTGTGTTTAACATCACAACAGTTTCTGTGGCATTTTTCATAGCAGGAAACAAAATTTTACAGTTGCATGCCGTTCTCTTAAATTGGCCATCACAAAAAATGAGGTTCCAGTGAAACTGTTTTTAAGAAAAAATTCACTGTGATCAGAAAGAAACTTCCCAGGCGATGCCACTGGGTGCACTAAGAGCATGTTCCCCAGTGCCTCCTAGAGGGGAAAATACATGCAATGAAAGCTCTGCCCAGCAGACCGTTTTCCCCATTTTGGAGGGTGGGGTGGGGGGTGGGGGTACCACCACGTGTATCTAAGAGGTCAGGTTGACTGTGTTTTTGTTCTTGTTCTGTGTCTTTTTTGAATTTCTCTCTAGTTGTTCTGTCCTTCGTTGAGAGTGATGTAATGAAATCTCATGTTATTATTGTAGTATTACCTATTTCACTATTTAACTCTGTGTTTAATGTATTTTGGGGAGTCATTTATTGGGTACATAGATTATGCAACTCCCTTCTTTGTCTTTAATGATGGATTGATTGTGCCTTGAAATCTATTTTATCAAAGAGCAATATTGCCACTTCTGCTTTTTAAAAGCTATTGGTTTGATTTACTTTCTTCCATTCCTTGATTTTTAGTTTTTCTTTTTTGGTCTGTTTAAAGCATGTTTCTTGCAAACATATGAGCTCTGTTTTCTTATCCATACTGTCTCTTGACCAGTGCATTTAGTCCATTTATATTCAATATTATTGATAGATATGGATTTATTGCTTCATTTTGCTGTTTGTTTTTTGTGGTATTTTTGGTTTATTTGTTGCTCATAATTTTCTTTACTGTGTTCATTGTGTGTGCTTTCTTATCATTTTTTCCTTCTCTGCTATTTCACTTTTCTTTGTCCCATAAGGGAATGCTGGTTGCTTAGTGGGTCCAAGTTGAATTGCAATCGATAAAATCAGCAAATTGAAACCCCAGCCAGTCCACAGGAAGAAGAAGAACTGTAAAGGAGGGGAAGAAGGAAAAAAGCCTGTTCTCCAGTCGTGTAGCTGTTCAAGTCCCAGGATACTGCCAGCACTGGAGCTATGTGAAGCTGGGGTTCAGTGGTCGATTACAATCTCTACCTAGAAGTGCCTGAGGCTGAACCTCTGGGGCTTGTTCTCCCTACTGTGGCCCTACCCTCACACCATGTTTCAGGAGAAAATGGGAGATGTAGGATGACTCAGTTTCCCTGTCGTGCCTCCTATGTTGTATCAAGGTCCCATGAAGTTCACCCCACCTTCAGAGCACACATGCTGTCTCAGGTGTGCGGAGGGAAGTACGTAACTATCCTCTCAATAGACTAGATTAGATCCCAGTATCCTTCCTTTCACCTGGCATGATAGGTGGGAGTAGGAGGTCAGTCCAACTCTTTCATGTCCAGCTGCTTCAGGATTGGATCCTTGCTGTGGGAGGTGCCCCTAAGCTCCTTGTTGGCTTCCCACTAGTCTGCTGATTCTCTTAACCTTTTTTACGTGTGTTCTATCCTCAAGCACCCCCTCTCAGTATTCAGCTCCCTTATTGTTCATTTCTCACACATGCAGGTCTTTAGGTTTTTCCTCCTTATCATTTTTTCTGTGTGCCTTTGTTGAAGAGGAATCGTGTCATGTGCCTATGTCTGACACCATTTTTATCTGAAGTCTCCAAGAAGTGATGCTTCCCATGTTAGTGAAAATTGGGCAAGTGTATAGTTCACTAACTCGCACCAGAGATTCCTAAGTGCACAAGCAGTTTTCACTGAACTCCTGACCTAGAGGTGGAAAGCCCACACTTATCAGGTGTGATCATGAAAGTAAAGGCCTAGTAATCTCACCCCATAAATTTTATTCCCAAGAAAACCCTATGAATCAGTTATACTTTGTTTGACCCAACACAAACTAACAATAAATCTACATTACTTTCGTTGTACATGTATGTCTAGCAATCAGCACAGCTAGGAGAACAACCCAATATGCTAGTATAAATTAAAAATGACCCCAACATATCAAAGGTTGTTCTAGATATCACTTCAGTTTTTACAATCATACGCTTGTCTCAAAGTAGTGAGAGCACACATTGTATAAGAATATGATCTGCAATTGTTTGTGATAATAAAATGTTTGACCCGATTCTAAAAAGAGACATTGTAATTTTTTGTATATTCCTTAAAAGGAGTACTATGCAGCAATACAAACACAGCAAAACTTTAGCTAGTAATGCAAAACATACGTTCCCAATATAAATATGTTTCCTAAACACTGTGGTACCCTCATGGGGCTCCTTGGCACCTGTGGTCCAGGTTTTGTTATGTTTATTCTGCTGCTCAGCACTATTCACAAAATGTCAGTGAACGCCACTGTTCCTGATAAAGAGCTTTCCTGTCGTAACCACATTCCAAAGTGTGTACACAACAAGCATAGTGTGTCCAGTAACTCAAAAGAGTGATTTAAAAAATATATGTTGAAAAGTGCGTACGCAAGTGTCTATGATCTTCATCGAGAAGACAGTACATCAAGATTATTTGTGAAAAGTCTCACTTGCCATTTTTTCCCAAGCATTTGCTTCTAGAACTGTACTTTTTCTTTCAACAGCTCTCCCATCCTTGGTCATTATTCTACATGGTCACGTTTTTTTTCTAAATTTTTATTTTACATTGTCCCTGTGTTTCTTACACCAGTCTACTACCCCACCACTGTTGTCTCTTCCCCAGTTTCCATGAAGACTTCTGCAATGACATTGTTTCCAAGACTTCATCACCATTAGCACTGTGTCACCTTCTTCGACTGATCATCCCTAGGATAGGCTGTCAGTGATTTCATCTTGCTATGTCCATAATGCATGCCCGTGAAAGCATCCGTCAGGAAATCCGCGGACATGTGAAACAGGTGACTTGCTGCGGAGACTTCTTGAACATCTTAAAGAGCAAGAATGGCACCTTGAGGACTATGGTGTGCCTGACTCAAGCCATTGTATTTTTGATGGTGTCGCCTCTCCGGGAAAGTTGGACCATGAATAAGGAAGACGGTACAAGAGCGGATGCATTTGAATTATGGTGATGGTGACGAACCCCGACAGGACCGTGGGTGGCCAGAGGAACAAGCACACCTGTATTGGAAGAAGCACAGACAGATGCTGCTAGAAGGGAAGATCATGAGATCTCTCACAGGCAATTCGGACATGTCACCAGAAGAGATCAGTTCCTTGAAAAGGACATCGTGTTTGGTAAAGTAGAGCAACAGCGAAAGGCAGAAGACTCTGGAGGAGATGAACTGACACAGTGCGTGCCACAGTGGGCTCAATCATAATGACAAGTGTGAGGATGTGTTTCATTCTGTGCTACATAAAGTCACCGAGTCGGAACCAGTTTGATGGCACCTAACAACAACTAGCATGTACCATAACATGACTTTGAAGCCTTTTATTGAGAAATGCTCCTTATGGCATCTTCTAAGAAAGGTTTAAAGTTAGAAAAGGTGGGTGCCAGGGTTGTATCCTTTCACCATACGTATTCAGCTCATATGATGAGCAAGTAATGTAAGAATCAAGACATGACTAAATAATAATTTATTAATTATCAAGGGCTCATGAGGGAGGGGGTAGCGGGGAGGGAGAAGACAAAAAAAGAGGACCTGATGCAAAGAGCTTAAGTGGAGAGCAAATGCTTTGAAAATGATGAGGGCAAAGAATGTACAGATGTACCTTACACAATTGATGTATGGATGGATTGTGATGAGTTGTATAAAAATGTTTAAAAAGAAAAGAAAATAAACAAGACTATTTGAATCCAAGCATGGCATCTGGAGTGGAGAAAATCATGGTAACAACCTGCACCATGTAGATGACACAACCTTGCTTGTTGAACGCAAGGAGGACTTGAAGCATTTGTTGATGAAGATTAAGGATTGTAATCTTTGATATGGTTTATAACTTAATGTAAAGAAAACAAAAAATCTCACCACTGGATCAACTGGTAACATAATTAATGGAAAAAAAACATTGATGTGGTCAAGGATTTCATCTTGTTTAGATCTGCAATCAATACTCATGGGAATAGAAATCAAGAAATCAAATGACAGATGGCAGTGGATAAATCTACCCTGCACAAGACTAGAAGACCTCTTTAAAGGGCTGAAAAGGAATGATGTTGCTTTGAGGACTAAAATGCACTTGACCTAAGCTGTGGTATTTAAAATTACCTCCTTTGCATGTGAAAGTTGGAAGATGAATTTTAAGAGTCAAACTACTCCATGGAAGTGAGGACAGGCAGACGTTGACACACACACTTCAGACGTTATCAGGAGAGCTCAGTCTCTGGAGAAGGCTATCTTGCTACTGACATCATTTACTCTTGTGCACACATACAAACACCCCTTCTTTTATGAAGTTGGGCATTTGCTTAACTGAGAGTTACTGAATCACATTTACCTAGGATTCTGCATGCATTTCACCTTTTTCTTCCAAATTGAGCTCCTGCCATTGTCCCAATTGAATACAATATCTGGATGATTTTACAGTAAACTTATTTCCAATGTTCTTATCCCCGAGCTGCATTTCTTTGTGCTCTTCTTGCACCACTCTCAAAAATGGATTCATTCTTGACCTGTCATTGATTCTGTAATTAAAGTCTGGAAACAAATCCAATTTTGAAACATAAAAAGGAATACATTTCTTCCTCACTTATCAACTGTTTTGCCATATAACACATGACATTAATGATAGTAAAATATCTACTACCACATATACTTTAGTATAAGCCAAGTTTTTCAGCATATTGTTAATTCAATTATTGTGTAAAATTAGATGCCTCAACTGATATCCGGGTTGACTTACACTTGAGTATATACGGTATCTATTTTACAAATTAATGATCTACAACTGGCTGTAATGAATGCTGAGATGCGAAGCAAGACTGAAACTGACTGTGGTGATAAGTTGCATGTCATCTTTGTCTGGGTCATGATTGCCAGTCCATCAGCAATATGCAGTGCTATAATCTTGCAGTTATGCTGTCATTCAATTTGGAAATTATGTATTTATGTAGGTATCTTCCATTTTGTGATCTGATATGGTCATTCTCTATTTTCTCATAATGCTGGTTTCCACATACGTATGTGATATTGGGAACCCAAATGTCGATAGGTGAAGGAATGGACATAGGTTTTTATTTTTAATGATTTTTATTAATTAGTTCAGTTTATTTGAAAAAGAATATATCAATTAATAATAAGCTCCTAATATTAGTAATTTGTCTGTTTGCCTCTCTCTACAGCCATATATTAACCCATATATTAACACACATTTACAAATATATATTGGATTAATATATATATACGTGTGTGTACACGAATATATGTATCCACTGATATATAGCATATATACCAGCATACATATATGTGTATACTGATCCAATCTGCTAGGAATAACCTTGTACTCTTAAAAACTGGCTGCATGGATGAGTTTTAAGAGGTTCATTAAAATAACCCAAGCTGATAAGGACAATGAGAACTCAGTTTTAGCCGTATAACCTCTCGGCCTCTAAATGGAAGATCTATTTAACTACCTGTGGTAGTTACATAATCTGGTGCCAGTTTGGGAGTTGAGAGGATTAACAGTGAAGGCGTAGAGTCTAGTCTGTCAATAGGATCATAGCCAATGAGGCCTGTGTGGTCATGGCCTTCTGAGAATTCTGGGAACTCCTGGATTTTCCTCCTTGGAGGCAGGAGAGACTTTCTCTGCTCCCTTCCTTGGAGACTCTTTACTGACAAGGCTGACTCCCTGCAAGACATCCCTGAAGAGAGGTCACATGGACCCACACTGAGGCAGCCAGAGCCCTGGACCTGGAGAAGCCAGCTAGAGACCCCTGCCAAGGCTGAGATGCTTACAATGCCACTGGATCCAGAAGACTCCCAGTCCACTGACCCATGATCTTCCTGCATTCGGCATCATTGCATGTGTTTCCTGAGTCCAAAGAGGACTTTATAGATTGGTATCTGACATATGGGCTAACATTGGACTTATGGACTTGATCTGGACTGGGCTGGGGTGTTTTCTCAATACACAACTGATCTTATATAAACTTATTTCTCATACATGTATTTGAGTACTCGTGGCTTTTTTTCTCTAGTCCTTTTTTCTCTAGTCCTTTTTTTCTCTAGTTCTCAGATGACTACACTAACTAAAGCTCTTGAGCAATTAGTTAACAATGGCAAGTCCATCAGCAGGGCAACAATTGTTTTACAGGCTATCCTAGATGCACTCCTTTGTACAGTGAAGGATCTGAACACAGTGTGCTCACGTGGTAATCTTATAGAAGTGCTCTCTTGCTCCCGTTCGTGTATCACTATTTCAGTGTGTTCTCTGTACAGCCATCTCCTGTGATGCAAAGCTTTCTAAAATGTTTTGAGAAGCATGTATGTTTTCTTAATATTACACAACTTTTAGAAAATTATTTTAATAAGTATGTTCTTCACTATTTTGAGACTGGAGAGAAATATTTTATTACCTTCATACTGTATATATTTTCAGAGTCTCTACTCTAGTTACCATGAGCAATATCTTTCTAGTTCTGATGTTTTCTAATAGATATGTTTGCATAACCATAGATTTATGGATTCCCAAAGTCCTCATGGTACCTACAATCTCTCACCCAGCCCTTAGCTCTCATTATTAGCTGAGAATTAACTCTAAACCCCATTCTAGACGTTTCAACCATTTCCTGACTTCATTCCTTTCAGCCTATAAACAGTCTGTTTCATCAGTGGGTGGTAAACAACCTGATAGATGAGACAGGAAAGATTTTTTTTGGATTTTCATGTGCAGGCAGATCATAGGTACAGCTTGAGAAGTCTCTTTCTACCCCTGATTGAGAACTGAAATTTTCCCATGGGAGTTCAATTGTGAACCTAAAAGATAAAGAATCAAAGCAGATGTATGGAAAGTGCATTTATAAGCAGAATACCTCCAAAGGCCAAGAACTTGTGACTGCTATTGGGCTCTCCATGGGAAGTAGGAGGCTGGGGCATGTGTAGGTCCCTCAGTAGCACAGATAAAGTGGCACAGACTCGCCAAGCTACCTTTGCTTGTTACGTGCTTCAGCTATGCCAGCTGCGTCTTAGAGAGACCTGACACGGTGCATGTATGGCTGGACTTCAAAAAGTTTGTGGAAAATGTCACTATTTCTTAATTCAATTTATCATGGCCTCTCTGAAACTCCCTCCTATCTCTGTTTACCACTCACTGCTTTCAAATATATATATTGTATGTTGGGATGAAAGAACACTTCCTGTTGCTAATCTAATAAAATGTGGAATGTCTTAAATACATAGCATGTATGTAATTCGGGGTCAGAGGGCTTATTGGTTGGTTGTAAAATTAAAACCTAAGCAAGAAAGTAGAACCTCATGTAAATATAGTACCTGAAAGCTGATAACAAAATCTCGGTTTTCTTTTGTAAAAATGTATTTACTAAGCTTAAAAGCAAAGAGCTTTCTTTCCTTTGTGTCACATTATCTACTTACCACAGGTGGGAACATAATAAATTAGAACAGGAAACCTGAAGACTTTAAATTGGTTTGGGTGTTTAGAAGACTAACAGCTCTGTTGGCCTTTTTTCTGTCTCCGACTGCTTCACTTTTTCTAGTGCCTTATCCCTAACCATTTTAAACAATCAGGAGCTCTGTTGGTTTTGTAAGGGTGATCCTCCCTGTATTAAACATTAAACACACAAACTGTTTTTGCGGGGATCATTATTTTCTAAGAAATCCACTGGAGTCTTGCAGATTTAACGATGACAAATGTATATCCTGGAATCCCTGGTGACATGGTGCATGACACATTGGACTGCTTACTCTAAGGTCAACAGTTCAAGTCTACCAGTCACTCTGTAGGAGAAAAGTGAGGCTTTCTGCTCTCATAAAGATTTATAGCCTCAGATACCTACAGAGGAGTTTCTATGCTCTCCTTTAGGGTTAATAGAAGCAGGAATCAACTCCAGGGCAGTAAATTTGGTTTTTTAATATCTACCCTACGGACACCTGGGGTGGTATTGTTGGGTTAGCATTGGACAGTTCACCACAGTGTCACACACACACACACACACACACACACACACACACACACACACACGAAGGCTTCAAAGAGTTCCTGGGAAAATTCCATTATGTTTTAAACCTATTTTTCCACAAAATTTCCAAAATCCATATGTGTGGGTATCTATCTACACACATACACACAGACACTACTAAGTGGACATCTGGCCCTCCCCTCAGAATAATTTATTTCAAAGGACGGCACTGAATCTACAGCTCTGGAAGAGGAACATATCTGATCGGAGCACACGAGAGCAGATGAAGGGGGAGGAGGAGAGAGTGGAGCACATCATGGCCCACCAGGCCAGGAGGTCGATGTTCCCAATTAGAGCAGCCAGTCGACAGAGGGGACCACATGGCCGGCCCCACTATGAGATATGACATCCCTCACTGACCCATAGCCCTACAGGGGACAACACCGGAGATACAGTGTGGGAATTGCACCAGATCATATCTTGCCACACCAAAGCAAAAAATTAAGGGGGTGCAACAGAACAGCAAGGGAATGGAATGGCAAGATCCCCAGGGAATGCTGAAGGTGGACTTTGGGACCAGTTCGTGGTGCCCCAACAGACTGGACTGGAAAACACTCCTAAAAGTCAACAAACAATCCTTGAACTAACTACAAGCTTTTCTTTCTTGTTGTGCTGTGTTTTGTTTTGTTTATGTCATTGGTATTTTGTTGTTGTTTTGTTGTATATTTTTACTTGGTTGTGCTCTGTCTTGTTTTTGTGCATGTTATTATCTCCGCAGGTCTGTCTAAACATGAGGGAGGTGGAAGCGGGGAGGGAGGGGAAAAAATGAGGACCTGATACAAAGGGCTTACGTGGAGAGCAAATGCTTTGAAATTGATGAGGGCAAAGAATGTACAGATGTGTTTTACACAATTGATGTATGTATGGATTGTGATCAGAGTTGTATGAGTCCCTAATAAAATGTTTATTAAAAAATAAATAAATCTGGGCTTGTGAAAAAAAATAAGATAGGCTGGATGAAGAATTGGAGGAGAAAACAACGGGACAGATAGTTCTGAGGGGGCATGGGAGAGAGGGAGGTGGGGGGAAAGGTAGTGGTGTTAATAAACCCAGGAACAAGGGAACAACAAGCGGTCCAAATTGGTGGTGAGGAGGGTGTAATGTAACTAAGAGGAATTGCTGAAACCCTGGTAGGGACTGAGAATGATAGTGGGACAGGAGGGAAGTCAAAGGAAATAGAGGAAAGAGTTGGGAGGCAAAGGGCATCTATAGCAGTCTACATAAAGACATATACATATGCAAATATATTTATACATACGGATGGGGAAATAGATCTATGAGCATATATTTATAGGGTTAGTATTAAAGTAGCAGAGGGACATTGGACCTCCACTCAAGTACTCCCTCAATGCAAGAATACTTTCTTCTATTAAATTGGCATTCTATCATGTTCATCTTCCTGACACAACCACTGAAGACAATGTGGGTGAACAACTAAATGTGGTGAAGAAAGCTGATGGTGCCCAACTATCAAAATATATAGTGTCTGGGGTCTTGAAGGCTTGAAGGTAAACAAGTGGCCATTTGGCTCAGAAGCAATAAAGCCCACATGGAAGAAGCACACCAGCCGGTGTGGCCACGAGATGCTGAAGGGATCAGTTATCAGGCATCAAAGAACAAAAAAATCATATCATTGTGTGCTTACCTCCCTGATACAACCACTAAAGGCAAAGGGGTGCATAAGCAAATGTGGCGAAGAAAGCTGATGGTGCCCGGCTATCAAAAGATATAGCATCTAGGGTCTTAAAGGCTTGAAGGTAAACAAGCCGCCATCTAGCTCAGAAGCAACAAAGCCCACATGGAAGAAGCACACCAGCCTGTGCGATCACAAGGTATCAAGGGATGAGGTACCAGGCATCATCAGAACAAAAAAATCTTACCATAGTGAATGAGTGGGGGAGTGCGGAGTGGAGACCCAAAGCCCATTTGTAGGCCACTGGACATCCCCTTACAGAAGGGTCTTGGGGAGGAGATGAGACAGTCAGGGTGTGATGTAGCAACGATGAAAAATACAACTTTCCTCTAGTTCCTAAAGGCTTCCTCTCCGCCACCCCTCCCACTGTCATGATCTGAATCCTGCCTTGTAAGTCTGACTAGACCAGAAGATGTACACTGGTAGAGATGGAAACTGGAAACAGGGAATCCAGGGCAGATGATCCCCTCAAGACCAGTGGTGTGGGTGACAATACTGGGTGGGGATAGGGAGGGTGGGTTGGAAAGGGGGAACCGATTTCAAGGATCTACATGTGACCTCCTCCTGGGGGAATGGACAACAGAAAAGTGGGTGAAGGGAGACGTGGGACAGAGCAAGATATGACAAAATAATAAATTATCAAGGGTTCATGAGGGAGGGGGGAGCAGAGAGGGAGGGGGAAAAATGAGGACCTGATGCCAGGGGCTTAAGTGGAGAGCAAATGTTTTGAGAATGATGAGGGCAACGAATGTACAAATGTGCTTTACACAATTGATGTATGTATGGGTTGTGATAGGAGTTGTATGAGCCCCTAATAAAATGATTTTTAAAAATCTGTAAGACACAATTTCCCAGAGGAATATATGAAATATATATTTATCTATATACTGAGAAAACAATACTGAGTATGTGACTCCTTGAACCCTATCATCCCATAGCACTCTGCAGCTGTTTTAGGAAAAGTCCCCTTTTGAGGTGTGCATTGAGAAGGAAAACAGGGAGAGAAAGAATGTCATGTACTGGTGCAGAAACTCTGTCCAGGAAATTCCTTTCAGAGTACCAATATAAAGGCAGCATTCAAGACCAGCTCCTCCCAGCACCTGTTAGTCCACATTTTCATTACCTGTCTCTGCCTCAATAGTACAGAGTGACTTTGCTGTCCAGCTCTCTGCTAGCATCCCCAAAGGACTTGATCTTCACGGCGATCATTTCCCTATGAATTGTGCCCTCTCTGGGATGAAGCTAGGTGCCTGGCAACCCCTGCTGAGGAGCACTGCAAAGGGTTCTTTCAGGAGGAATCCAGGACTGAAGTTGATTCAAACAAAAACTCTGTAATTCAGTGTTAGCCAGTCGCCATCTAATTGGCCCTGATTACAATGGCCTCATGTGTATCACAGGGGAGCTGTGCTCCATAGTTTTTATAAAAAATAAATAGTCTTGTTGGCATATACTTCACATATCACACAATTTAATATGTCATTGCTATTAAGAAGAGTTGTGTCACCACACCCAGAAACAAGCTGAAGCAAAGGAAGGAGGAAGAACAGAGCGGAGCACACCTGGGCCCACCAAGCTCAGAGGACAATAGCCCGGCTCAAAGGGCCCAATGTACAGAGAGGACCATATAGCCAGCCCCCCGGCGAGATGTGACATCCTGCACTGACCCAGACCCTATGCGGGACAGCACCGGAGACACAATGTGGGATGTGCGAATGAGCTACCACCACCACATTAGGGCAAAACACTGGGGATGTGCAATGGAACAGCGGGAGAAGCAGAGCAAGGAGGTCCCGAGGGAGTATAAAGGATGGGCTGTGGGGCCAGGATGTGACACCCCATCACACTCATCCGGAAAACACTCCTAAAGGTAAACAAACAAACCTTGAACTACTAACAGGCTTTTTTTTTTTTCACTGTCTTTTTGCTTCGTTTTTTTTTCTTTTTTCTCTTCTTTTAAATTTTGTACGTCAGTGGCTTTTTTGTTTCTTAGCTTGTCGGTGTTGCTGCTGTTGACACCACGTTCATATGTGCCACTTTGGTGCTGTCAAAGACATCCACATTTTTATGCACATACCTGCAAGTCCGCCTAGATAAGATAGGCTGGACAAACAATGTGACAAGAAAATAATGGAGAGTGTGGGAGGTAGGGGAAGGGAGGAGGTGTTGGCCAACCCAGGGACAAGGGAACAATGAGTGGTTCAAAACCAGTGGAGGGAGGGGATGGGAGGACTGGTAGGGAGTGACCAAGGGTGAGGTTACTGAGAGGAATTACTGAAACCAGAATGAAAGATGAACATGTTCCTGGGACAGGAGGAAAGTATAAAGAAATAGAGGAAAGGAGTAGGAAGCAAAGGGTATACATAGAAATATAGATACAGACATGTACATATGTAACTATATTTATGATTATGGGGGGAAATAGACCTATGTGCATATGTTTATAAGTTTAGTAGTAGGATAGCAGGTGGACATTGGGCCTCCTTGCACACAATCCCTCAATGCAAGAGCACCTTGCTTAGCTAAATGGGCATTTCATGATACTCACCTTCCTGACATGATCGCTGAAGACAGAGGTGTGCATAAGCAAACGTGGTGAAGAAAGCTGATGGTGCCCGGCTATCAAAAAGATATAGCGTCTGGGGTCTTAAAGGCTTGAAGGCAAACAAGCGGCCACCTAGCTCAGAAGCAACAAAGCCCACAGAGAAGAAGCACACAAGCCTAAGTGAACACAAGGTGTTGAAGGGATCAGGTAGCAGACACCAAAGAACAAAAAACATCATTGTGTGATCACCTTCCCCACATAAATGCTGAAGACGAATGTGTGCATAAGTAAGTGTAGTGAAGAAGGCTGATGGTGCCTGGCTATCGAGAGATATAGTGTCTGGGGACTTAAAGGCTTGAAAGTGAAAAAGTGGCCATCTAGCACAGAAGTAACAAAGCCGACATGTAAGCAGCACACCAACATGTGTGATCATGAATGGCCAAGTGGACCAGGTTTCAAGTACCAAAGGCGTGGGAGGGGTGGAAGAATCCTATCGTGAATGAGGGAAGCACATGATGGGGACCCAATGCCCATCTGTAGAAAACTGGACATCCCTTGCAGAGGGGTAGTGGGAGGAGATGAGTCACTCAGGGTTCAGTGTGGCAATAATGAAACTCACAACCTTACTCTAGCTCTTAAACATTTCCTCCCCCAAACTATCATGATCCCAATTCTACCTTGCAAACCTGGTTAGACCAGAGGATGCACAGCAGTACAGATGGGCACTGGAAACATAGGAAATCTAGGACAGACGAACCCCTCGGGACCAACGGTGAGAGTGGCAATACCAGGAGGGAAGTGGGGTAGAAATGGGGAACTGATCACGAGGATCTACATATAACCTCCTCTCTAGGGGATGGGCAACAGAAAAGTGAGTGAAGGGAGATGCCAGGCAGTGTAAGATACGATAAAATAATAATTTATAAATTATTAAGGGATCATGAGGGAGGGGGAGCAGGGAGGGAGGGACAGGGAAAATAGAAAATGAGAAGCTGATTCCAGGATCCCAAGCAGAAGGCTAATTTTGAGAATGATGAGGGCAACGAATGTATAAGGGTGCTTTATACAATTGATGTATGTATGGATTGTGATAAGAGTTTTATGAGCCCCAATAAAATGATTTTTAAAAATTCAATAAATGTACCATTTCTAATTAATAGTAAAAAAAGAAGTAGAGTTGTGTAGTAATCGCCTCAATCAATTTCAGAACATTTTCTTCTGTACTCTTTGTAGGGAGCCCTGGTGGTGTAATGGATTATGCATTGAGCTGATAACCTCAAGGTCAGCAGTTCAAAACCACCAGCCACTCCTTGGGAGAAAGATGGGACTTTCTGCTCCCTTAAAGAGTTACAGTTTTGGTAACCTGAAGGGGACAGTTCTTCCCTGTCCAATAGGTTTCTGTAAATCAGAATCTACTTGATGGCAGTGAGTTTTTACTCCTTGTTGCTAGGAATTTCTCTCCCCCACCAATGCCCTAGGTAATTATTAATCTAGTTACAGTTTCTATAGATTCCTAACCTGGATTTCATATAGAGAAAGTCATACAGAACATAAACAGGATCCAAACAAGCAAACAGCTCACCAGCAATGACTATAAAAAATTTTAAAACTTCAATAGAAAATAAATCATAAAATATTAAAAACAGATACAACTTTAAAGTTAGATAATAAGGAGATGACAAGATATTTTTATCCTAACTACATCTGCCTTGATCAATTTTACAAGGCCCTATGCTTGATAGCATCTCTATTCATATCCCTAAACTATGGTTGGAGAGAATTCACCAGAAACTTAATTCATGTGTGGACCCTGCAAATGAATCTTGGGTTTCCACTGCCATCCCCAGCCTTCTGCAAATTGGGTGTTCACAATCTATGCTCTGACCATTTCCTCTTTCAGCTTTGGATTTTATGAGTTACAACCTTTGGATCACACAGACTGGTGTGCTTCTTCCATGCACATAGGGCTTGTGATGACTGATTTTTCAGTAGTAGATCACCAGGCCTTTCATCCAAGGCACCTCAGGGCATATTTAAACTACAAACACATTTGACTGCTGAGCTTATTAGCCATTTGCTCTACCAGCAACTCCAAATCCGAGTTACTGATACCTAATTAAAACATTTGTCAAGGTGACACTGTATGCAATGTATCCACAATGGCACCAGTTATTGTATTAAAATGAATTATAATATTTTGGATCTAATAACGCCGATCAGTAGTGTTCTTACCTGCCTCAAAATAATATTTTGTCCTCCTCCATTTTCTTTTCCTTTTTAAACTAATTAATTTTGTTGTTGTTCTTGTAAACATATACATGAAAATCACACATCGGTTCAAGTGGCCATATGTTCATACAGTTCAGCAACATCTATTACGTTCCTCAAATTGTGCCACCAGGCTTATCCTCTTGTTCTGGGTTGTTCCTCTCCTCCCTCAGGAGCCTAAACTTGCTACCATCTAAAGTTCCTATCCTAGCATTGGCATCGCTTTGGCATTGATCAAGCTGTGCCCAATTTGATCTCACATAGGTAGACCCAAGAAGGGAATAAAACTCAAGGTAGTCATTCTTTGCCAATTAAACTAAACCATTGTAAGTTTATGATAAAGAAGATTTATTTTTACTTGGATCCATAACCATAGTTCTTGGAAGTAGCTGTTGTTCACAGAAGCTATACTTTTAGCCACACACTTAATTTTCACTGCCTATTCCTGACTCTTCTTCTTTCTCTTTGGCTGCAGGATGATGAGAAAACAACCCTTGACTTGCTACATCGAGCCTTACCAACAATCTAGGAGGTAGAACAAAAGCACATAACACATCATTCGGCCAAATAAAAGGGATGTCCCTAAATAACCATGACCTTAAATCTCCTGCACGGGGAGCTTGGCTGTGCATAGGCAGCCTCTGAAGCTGCTTCTCTATTGTTGTTGTCAATATCTGTATCACACAATATTTCCTAATACAACTCATCATAGGTGTACCATTTATTATGGGGTGCCCTAATAGTCCAGAAGGAAGCTTGGTGGCGTTGTGGTTATGCGTTGGGCTACTACCCTCGATCTTTCAGAATAAAGATGAGACTTCCTAGTCCTGCAAGCAGTTTCAGTCTCAGAAACCCACAGGGGAAGGTCTCCCCTGCTCTGTAGGAGCGCTGGGTGTCAGAACAGTGAGTTTGGTTTGGTTTAATAGTGCAGTAGTTAGTGCTTGACTGTTAAGACAAAAGACTAGTGGTCAAAACTGTCAGCCAGCATGTAAGCCTTGGAAATATTTGGGGGGCATTTCTACTCTGCCTTAGTAGGGTGCTATGAGTCAGAATCAATGCCACAAGAATGAGTTCAGTACAACGTACTGCTCAAATTACGGGGCTTAGTTGGTTAACCTTTTTTCCTTCAGGAATATGATTTTCCATGATCATAAAATGAAACTCAATGCCCCATCAGCAACAACTTCTTGCCTACTCCTCCCTATCCCTGGTAATTACTAATAAATTTTGGTTGTTACATGTTGGCCTGTGTTGTCTTTTCATATCAGTGTAGGTCATACTACATTTATCCTTTTGTGATTGACTTATTTCACTCATCATAATATCTTCAAGCTCTATCCACCTTGTAGTATGTGTATTGTTTATCAAGACTTTCTTAACGTTTGGATAGTTTTCCATTGTTTATATGTACTGCTCTTGCTTATCTGCTTAGATATTGATAATAAGTTATTTTCACTTCTTTAGTGAAGAGTGGTTCCATGAACAATGGTTCCACCCGTCTGTTGTCAACTCTTTGGAGTACGTACACAGGAAAGGCAGTGTATCCCATTCTATTTTTAATACCCTGTTCACGTTCCCACTCTACAACTTACTGTTAAATTGACTCAGGGCTCAGGCTGCCTAATCTTCTTAAGCTACAAAATAAGGGCAACTGAATAATAATCTTTATAATCCCTTCTTATTTTAAAGCCCCAATTTGCTATCTACAAAATGTGAACCATACAGCATTTATCATAGTGTTAAGAGCATTAATTTCTGAGATTTAGCAGGGCTCAACTAATGTCAACAGTGTGATTTCTTGGACACGGCCAACTTTTTCTTACCAATGAGAGTTCCTGAACTTGTCCTGGAAATTTCATCCTTTAGTTCCTTTTTATTAAAAAAAATCATTTATTAGGGGCTCATACAACTCATCACAATTCATACATACATCAATTGTGTAAAACACATTTGTACATCCATTGCTCTCATCACTCTCAAAATATTTGCTCTCCACTTAAGCCCCTGCCATCAGCAACTCATTTTCCTCCTCCCTCCCTGTAACCTCCTCCCTCATCAACCCTTATCCTTTCCTTTAAAGATGTTTTCCCCCTCCTGGTTGTCACTTATGACACAAATACGCCCTGGGTAGTTAGCAATCTGGAGCTTCTACAGTGATGCAGTTTGGGTTCAGGATGGCTCAAGCTCCAAGAGAAGACAACCATGTGAGAACAGAACACAAGATCATTTGGAAAGAGAATGTTATATCTTAATTGGATTAGATTAGAAATTAGAAATTGCTTCACTGAACCACTTATACATGAGTGTGTGAGGGGAAAATAGTGTTCTCAGTCACTTTTTGCCAGTATTGTCCAAAGAAGCACACACACGTAAAATAAATATATGCATTTAAAGGTATGTATATAAGTATACATTTATTACCTGGTTAATCTCTACTGAGTGCCTGACACATTTCTCAGGATACATCAAACTAGTCACCTGGTTGCAACTGGTCAACCTGTAATAAATTATTGGACATGCACCGTTTCTGTGTGGGAAGGAGAGAGGGCAGGGAGAAGGATATGATACTTCAGGTAAAGTGATCTCCGAACCACAAGGCTATCAGCACTTCCGCCTGCTATGAACCATTGCTGCAGGACCACAGCTTCAAGGTTGTGCAACACCTTTAATAAACACTTCCTTAAAGCAGAAACACGAAGGAGCCCAGGCGTTTCCTGCTGCCTCGCATGAGAAGAGGCTGGGAGAGCCCTAGCAGCAGGGTTTGTTTAGCCAAGTAGGAAACACACTGGAGTCCTGTCGCCACCAGCATGCTGCAGGGACTTCTGATGACCACTTTCCTTTTCTCTGCAGTCCCAGGTGGGTGCTGAACTCCCTTCCGTTTCCCTGTTTCCCTGGAGCAAGAGAAGCGTGAGCTGCTTGCTTTTCATCTTCTCCCTGGTAGCCTCACTCTGTTGATGATGTTTGACGTGCAGGGCTACACTGATTGAACTTTTTGAAAGCCATTTCACAAGTCAGATGGGGTTGTTTTCCGTCTGTGGCTTTGGAAATTGCGACAGATAGAAGGGTTTGATGTACAAAAGAGACAAAAGGACATCTTTCACTAGGTCCTAGATATCCATTCAACTAATAGAGACAAATAAAAGGGACGCATGCACATAGCATAATCCAAACAGCAATTGTCTCCTTTGAGTCAGTAGGTTTAGTGATGACCCACCTCCTCACTCACTGGGCAGTAAAGATGCGGTCCGTTGGACGAGCTATAGGTCGGACAAAAGTCCCTCTGGAAATCTTTGCTCTCGTTGTTTGGTCTCGTTTGACCGGTTGTTTGGACTTCTCAGGGCACATGTGAACATTTTATGCTTCCTCTCCTGGTCACAGTTAACATAACTGACGGCAAACACATAGCTGTCCATTTGCTGTGATACTACTTAAGCAAAGATTACGTTGATGTGAAGGTTAAGTTGTCAATGCGCTTCCATTTTGCAGGTTACACTGAATTTTTAGGCATTCAAGAGCACAGGACTACTATTTCCTAATAATAAGTCGTCTTAGCATGTGTCTTCATTTCTGGGAAATTCTCAAATTAGCTCTTGGTTAAATAGATTGGGTAACACATTTCCTTTGCTTATTCTTGTGTCCCTACTTTATTTATGTCAGCACATTTGCTGCACAGATTGGGAATCCTTCCCAGTCAGCCTTTTCTTGGGGCTTCAAAATGTTGCAGGACCTTGGAGTATGTGGGTAAAGGTGGAGAAGAAGGTTCTTCTGCCACATATACTTGTTTATTCTCTCCCCTGAACAGGACCATTCCCTCCCTCCAGTTTCTAATTAGTTTTCCAGTGTTGGGAATATTTTTGTTTAATATACTTTGGAATCAAGTTTAATGGAAATGTTTTCATCTATCCTCGAGTAAGGACTCTGAGGGACCCCTGTTTTAGTGGAAATGTAACATTGTCTTGGGCACTCTCTTGGTCCAGAGCATGTAGAGTAAGCTGGGGCTAATGCTGGTGTCCACCCATGTTGCAGTTTCTTCAGTGAAAATGAACGCTCCTCAGTTGAGTCTGGCCTTCATGGACTGTACAGTCACCAGATGGTTCTCAGATCCTGTACAAGAAGGCTGCCACCCACCGAGTCCCTGGAATTTCTGAGGGAGCTCGGTGAGCAGGATGAGGCAGACAGCAAACTGCCTGTTGCCTGACCATTGCTGTTTGCATTTTCAAAGGTGGCCTCCTAGACACTGAAACACTGGACTTATTTTCCTGCCCGAATATTAAATGCACACCCATTTTCTGTTTCTCCCTCTTTTTTTCTGTTCCCATTATCTGACTTTCCTGTACTTGAAATGAAATAAAAAAAAGAGGTAAGGGAAGACTAGCTGTTTGTAATGAGCCTCACAATCCCCTGGGAAGAGTGACCCAGGAGATTTTATCACACGGAACATTAAGCAAAAAAAACTTCTGTTTTAGAAAACATGTAAATAGTAAGAAGATGTAGGGGAGTTAGTGGACTGACAAAAAGAGAAAGGTCTTCATGAGATTACAGAGAAATATTCAGGGGGACACAGTGCTTTCCAAATCATTTCATATCAGATTGACAACTCTCTCTCACCTTCCTAAGGTGGCCTGCTGAAAGATTCCAAAGAATAAATGCAAGTTAACTTTACAGCTTTAAGAATAGACTTAATTAGGGGAGGTTTTCTTCTTCAGTGATTGTGCTTAGTTTCGATGCATGCAATTTAAAATTAAAATATAATTTTCTTGGCATTTTAGAGAATCTGAACACTTAAGTCGATGCTATTGTATAAACTGATTTGGAGTATACAATCACACCATCAAATTTGCTAAGAAAGGGCCTTAAATGATTTTCAACAGATTCAAACAAAAATTAAAATGACAGTATTATGTGCCAATGTCCCAAACTCAAAAGTGTGTGCAAACACATTTAAAAACAGAAGAAACCCAAATCAGTTATCTAGATCATGGGCGTCAAATTCAATTAAAACACGGGCCAGTTGGTGCAACAGGCAAGATTCGCACGGGCCACATCACATTCACAAATTTTTGTTAAATTTATACTTTGAAGTGAGGATTCAGGAATGTGGATAGGAAAATTTAAAAACTATATAATTGATTTTATTTAAACCTTTATTTTATTTCATCTATTTATAAAACTAAAATTATTCTTTTTTTACCTGAAACTTGCCAGCGCTTTCCTCCGACTTGCTTTCACTTACCTCTTCCGTTGTGACCAGAAAATATAACAAAGTAACTAATGAGAAACACAATATTTTGGTCAGCTGACAAACATAATGCACAATCGTAATGGCTTCCTTCTAAGAATGTTAGCTAGCGCTGCCGCTAGGTATGATTCCTAACAGCACAACCCAGAGTGCTCTTTTGAACCTTCGCCTTAGTGGGATCTGTTTACATGACGTGACACTGAGAGTGGCAGACATCTAGCTTCCAATCGTCACCGGAACTGAGTCAGCGGGTGTATACACGTCCACGGGACCCAGGAAAGGCACCGGGCCACGTGTAGACTCTTCTTCAGTAGTGAAAGGGTTACCGAGGGAATTGTGTAGACGGTATTGCCTCAAGCTCCCCTAAGCACTATTTTCTTCATAACAATTTTTGTCTATTTTCATTTTATTTCAGAGCATCAAGGGCCACAAAAAATTACCTCGGGGGCCGCATGCGGCCTGCGGGCCACCAGTTTGACACCCCTGCCCTAGATAAATGTCTTGGTAATGACCTTTGCCTTTTCCAAAACTCTCCCCCACTGCCCTGCAGTCAACGCTGGCTCCCAGCACTCCCTGGTGAATTTTGAGACTGTCGCTGTTTACAGCACTGGAAAGCCCAGGCGGGGGGGGGGTTCCTGGGAGCTTCTGGTGGTTTCAAGATTCCAGCCATGCAAATCGTAGCCCAACTCGGAACCACTACGCCACCAGGGCTCCGGTCAAAATAATTATCTAACCCAAACCAAAAAGACAGCTTTGTTTCCTTTCTTTCCCTTTGATCCAGTTTTGCAAGCAATAACTAAAGCAACACAGGAGTTCTGTGGGAGTGCTTGGTAGGGAGAGAAAGCAAGTGTTAAAATGAATTAGTAGAAGCATATTGTGTTACATCTTGGATCTGTGTAATCCCTGGATGGCAGTTTGTTCTGCTTGTTCCACAGCCTTCAACATAATTAACCTGATGTTATTCATCTGGGAAGAGGTTAAACTACCCTCAAACATAAGGTTGAATTCGCCAAACAATATTTAGCGCTGTAATTTGTTAGATCTCTCTCAGCTCTCATTCTTTCAGGGGACTTCTTGGTTTCCAAAGAAACAGGTCCAGGGAAGTGTATCTTTTTCATTTAGAAAATGTAAAGTGTTGTAAGAGTTTGAAAAGAGGTGAAAATGTGTTCACTTCAAATTGAGGAGATTGTGGATTTGATGAAACTTTTCAAAATCTATGTTTGTTTTTATTACTGTTACCATTGGGAAGTACTCAGCTATTGAACAATTAGCTGGAAATAAATTTCTCAACTAGGTTTGAATACTTTAATGATACACTTACCAGAGAGTTGGTGCTTTCTGATTTCATGAAACCTGGGGCTTCAAATATGCACTCAGACCATGGAGAGTGCACACAGTGGCTATTAGAGAAAACGTGTGTCCCTTAGATTGATCTGTTTCCTCCCCCACGTCTGAGTGTAGAGTATACGCGCCCGTCACTTTCAGCTTTTATGAAGGAATCAGTTGGGCAGTTATTGTTTAGTGACCTGTAGGCAACTTGAACTACTATCTCTTGTCAGTATCTTAGTGTGTATTATGGAATGAAATCACGAGTCCAAAAGTGGTTTCAAAAAGGCATGTTTTTCAGGAGTTGCTCTAGCAGCAGCATTGCTAGAGACATGAGTTCATTGACTTCAAATGAAGAGGATGAATTGTACTGATTACATTAGTCCAGATAGGCATGTTGGTGCCTTATGGCGTGCTTGGTGTGTGCTGTGGAGTCAGAGGAGGCTGCATGGATTGTGTCAATGTCATCCATGAATTTCTGGCAAGAGATTTTTAAAATTTGGTTGGAAATAAATAAGATGATATTGACAATTCTAACTCAATGGGAAAATAATCAACTCGATGTCTTATTAGTCTTTTAAACTTTTCATGAGTTTTAAAAAATAACTGAGTTATGACTGCTTTTATAAAAAATAAGTCAAAGAGCAATAAGAGATGGCCAGTGATCGCCACTCTGACAGCAAGAAGCGAGTAACCGCGGAAGCGCTGGGTCTAGTTCTTCGCAGGGCATGTGCACTTGTTAGCGGCAGTGGAACTGGTTCCCACTCAAGGCCAAGTGGCACGTAAGGCAATGAAATTTTCCTCCACGCTCTCCCCTCATCAGATGCATTTCATACAATGGACTCAACTTCAAATGTTGAGCTGACTGGGACCCTTCAAAGGGGTTATAAGATAGTACTTATTTTCATAATTGTAGATAACTTGAATTTGCTTGGCCCAAACCAGCTGCCATTGGGTGGATTCTGAACATGCCCCGCCCCTCTGCCCAGCCATGTATGTTAAAATAAAACTGTGCTCCACAGGATGTTCAATGGCTGACTTCTTTAGAATTAACACAACCGGGTTCTCTTCCAAGGTACCATTTGGTAGGTTTGAACCTCCTACCTTTTGGTAATGAACCAACGTGTCCACCATTTACACGACGGCGACAATTCTAAATTGACCAAGATAGATTATTTAAACTTTCCCTTCTTTGTAAACATTCATCCCAAAGCAAACAAAGAGGCAGAGCATTCTAGTATTTGGAACAAAGGCGTTCTGGTGGTGAAGTGGGCTAAGTGTTAGACGGCTAACAAAAAGGTCAGCGGTTCTAACCCACCAGCCACTCTGAGGGAAAAAGACGAGGCAGTCTGCTTGGAAACAGATTTTCAGCCTGGGAAACCCCGCAGAGCAGTTCTGCGGTGCGGTAGGGTCACTAGGAATCAGAATCAATTTGATGGCAGTGGCATTTAGTTTGGTGGCTTGGTAGCATGTGGCCTATGATTTTTAATGTTTTTGAAGTATTTCTCTAGGGTGAATATCAAGCCACTGGAAAAAAGCTACTTCTTGACTTAATCATCTCCTTTCTTCTTTTTGTTTCTTTAAACCCAGAGAGTTAGTAGCCAGTGTATGCACCCGGTCTATTATTCATGTGGCATGACTAGGAACTGTGGAAATTTTGTGCTTTAATAACTCAACAAAGCTGCTAAAAATAAATATTTTGTTTTCTGGGACATCATTAGCATAACTGTAGAGTCTTCAAAGGTCACTGTCTAATTATCTTTTGAACACTTCCGCTATGTTTATTAAAATAAATCAAACACAATCTCCTAAATGTATATTATCATGCAATTTGAGTGTTTTAATGACCCATGATTGCATTTGGAGACTTTCCTAGTCATCAGTGAGATAATAACAGAAAAACAACAACAAACTTACCACCACTGAGTTGATTTCTACTCACGTCAGACCTATAGAGCAGAGTAGAACTGCCCCTGTAGGTGCCTGAGACTATTTGTGGCAGTAGAAAGCCTTATCTTTCTCCTACGGAGTGACTGGTGGTTTTGAACTGCTGATCTTGGGGTTCAACTCATAACCACTATGCCATCAGAGCTCCCAAAGAAACCTAGCATCACCATACTAGTATAATGTTGTGTTAGACCCACATTTGACTTTCTGGCTTCTACTCAAGTTTGCATTCTGCATTTTTCATGCATCCACCTTCAGCAGACAATAGTAATCGCCTCCCCTGCCAAAAGCAGGGGCTAGATCATTTGAACAAAAAAAGAAAGAAAACAGAAAATCTGGTGTTCACTTTGAATTCTTACTTAAATTAAATTTGAATCTCATTCCAAAATAATGCCTAGAACAGTGGTTTTCAACCAGTGGGTCGTGACCCCTTTGGGGACTGAACTACCCTTTCACAGGGGTTGCCCAATTTATAACAGTAGCAAAATTACAGTTTTGAAGTAGCAATGAAAATAAACTTATGGTTGGGAGGTCACCACAACATGAGGAACTGGATGAAAGGGTCACGGCATGAGGAAGGTTGGGAACCACTGTGACCTAGAACAAGGCTGAAATGAGAATTCATGATTCAGATAAAAGGTCAGGTAAAAGAGCCTTCTAGTTCTTTTTCAGTATGACTTCAGGCTCAGAAAAGTTCCTTCTAGGCCAGTGATGGTGTTCCAATTGTCTGCTGGACCTTGTGCCTAATGTCCACTTTGATCAATGCAAATGCAAAGGTTATCTGTACTGATAGTGCCAGCTCAGTCGATGGACTTCAGACAGAAGCCCTTTCTTCCCGTGCCCTCTTTCTGACTCTAGGGTAAAACGTTACAATCCACAACTCCAAGGACACTGTATTAGAATCAGAAGCCACGCACACTTGTTCTTTCATTCTTTTAACACTGAAGTTTCAGCCCAATTGATTCCAAGACTGACCATTCGCTTAGATGAGCACTTGATTTTCTCCGTCCTTTCTTTTACCTTGGTAAGGAACTCAAGGCAGGAGCTTGAAAGCAACAGGAAAATGGACAAATTAAAATTAAATATTTCCACTAACTAGAGAACCACTTGCAAACCGTTAACACCCACTACCATGGAGTCAGGTTTGGCTTTTACAGGCCCTCAATAGAATTTCCAAGCCTGCGGATCTTTGTGGGAGCAGACAGTCTCGTTTTTTCTCCACTAGAGTTGCTGGTGGGTAAGCAGCACTGAACTTGCAGTTAGAAGCCCCATGATTATCTCACAGTGCCACCAGAGGCTCATGATAAACCTTTAGCAGGTGAAGATTTGAAGATAGCGGTGAAAGCAAACATTTAGAGAAAGGATGGCTGGTTTTGTTGATCTCTTCTGGTGCCAGCATTTGAATAACCCCCTGACAAAACTCCCAGTCTGGATGAGCTGCGTCCTTCCTAGTGAATGTCCTTAGTGTGCCTTACTGATTGGCATATGTCCTTACTGCTACCTAAGTTTTCTTCTCTCTTTTTCTCCCCTTTTTTCTTCAGTGGGTGCTATAAAAGACTTCCCAGGGGAAAATACTTATGATGTGGTTTATCCCAGAAGACTTCATCCACTACATAAAAGAGAGGCAGAAAAAATTAAGGAGTCAGATAAACAGGTATAACTTTAATGTATCAGAGAATCTTGATTTGAAATATGTATCTTTGTATCAAATTGACTGTGTGACTTTTCAATGATAAAAGCTTAGAGGTAAGTAATAATAATTACTGTTTGTGGTTGTTATCTCTCTTATTAATTAATAAAGGGTCCTAGAGATGGACACAAGATGATTTATTCCAGAATCACTTTCTAATTACCTGCTCTCTGAAGTCTCTCACTAAGAATCAGGAAAATACACTTAAATAAGAAAAACAATGAAAAATTATTAGAAGTATGTATACCCTAATAGGACGCATCGTAGGTTATTTTTATGAAGCAGACAATTTTATGACAGCAGTGTGTAGTAAATCTTATTTCCCACAATAATTCTTTGCCCATACACACAAAAATAAAAGCTTCTGAATACAAAAGAGCACTCTAAACATTGAATTCTCTTTCAAAAAACTTTCTTTAAATGCTTTCTGACAGTCTCTCAAAAATGCCAGATACCCTTTTCTCATTTAACAATTTGAAGAAAATTCAAATCCAGGTGAAACGTGAGATAAGTCAGTTGTGAAAAATTTATAGTCATTAAGATATTTGCCCACAACTATAAAAATAAATGTGTTTTTGAATAATTAATTTGGATGAAGGACTACAGTAGACTATTTGGTGATACATACTACCTACTAATTTTAACCCAACTCCCATTGACTCAATTCAACTCATAGCGATCTCACCCTGGATTTCTGAGACTATGAATCTCTACGGAAACAGACAATCATGTCTTTCTTCCGTGGTGAGTAAGATTTGCCAACTGTGTAGTCACCACCCTGATGCTCAGCCCGCGGCCCCACCAGGGCTTCATACTAGGTACTCAGTACTGATTTCTGTAATGATTGAATAGGTGTATTTGATTGACATGATGTGGTTGTCTTTTAGGATACAAAAACGCATATATAATTTAAATATATATAATTATATATATTTGAAATATATATAATTTAAATTTATAGTATACCATTTAAATTCACATATAATTTAAAGCGATCATTTATTCCGCTTTAAAAGAGAAAACAACCACATAAACACAGAGACACGTCATCCGAGGAGGGAGGACACCAATGTGAGGTTCAAATGATGCCCAAGCTTCATTGAGATGGCAAGTTTTTAAAAGGGCATGAGTGGGCTAAGGAGACTGTCACAGGAGCATGACTGGTGGCAGACCAATACATTACAGTCACGGGTGGGACTACAAAAGCAGCGACCATGGCAGGGACACGGCTATTGTTAGATACAACGGCTTAGGAGACTGGTTGGGGAATTTCTGACCAAGGCAGTCAGAGTGAAACTGACAGGATATGACTCATGACTGTGAGACTCCCAGTACCTTCCCTACTATGGTGACCCCCCATCAAGGTCACACCTAGGCAAACCCCTAAGCAGAAAGACTGCCCCACCCTGCGCTGGCCAGAGAGGGGTGGAGGCAATTCGTGCTCCAAAGCATTCTTCCTGAGGGTCAGGTTATCGATATCTATATTCTTTGTTAATGATCAGAAAGCTTCCCATGACTGCTCGATCTATTGGGGACTCTGCAAATGAATATTATGCTTTCACCACCCTACATGGCGCTCCGTATTTAAGCTCTAATACAGTCAACAGGATTGATATTCTTTGTAAGTACTGGTTTCAATGAGTGTCTGGGCATTAATTTTCCCTATGCTGTAGTGACAGGCTACAGGATCTGAATTTAAAGACTTGTGTCTTCACTTTCTCAATCCTCCCCGTGTAAATGTCGGCAAATGTGAACTTTCTATTCTTTGTCTCAAAGGTGATGCGATGCATGTCATAGCCATGACCGCATGACAGCTTTGAGGTAAACTATATTAAGAGTGAAATAATATTCAGCCGCTAACTTCCTGTTCACATGATGTCATGACGCTGCCTTAAATAGCCCACAGTACTGTTCCCAGCAGGAGGCTCAGACTGGCAAGCGTCCCCACTCCTCGGTTCTTGTCCCGCTCACAAGGAAGTTTTCATGGAAGGGACAAAATTCAGACCAGAGTCAGAGAAAGGGTTTGAACAGAATGAGTACATTTCTTAAAGGGAGATACTTTGTGTGTTAGTCTGGGTAGACTAGAGAAACAAATTCAGGAAGACTCATATGTGAATAAGAAAGAGATTTATGGACAAGAGCAATTGAATATTGAGAAAGTATCCCAGCCCCATTCAGATTAAGTCCATGAGTCCAATATTAGCTCATATGCCCGACACCAGTCTAGAAAGCCTTCTTCAACCTCACGAAACACAGGCAATGACGCCAAATGCAGGACGATCACAGGCCAGTGGGTGCAAAGTCCTTGGATCCAGAAGCCTCTAAGCATCTCAGTGCTGACAGGAGACTCTATAAGGTTTTTCTGGCTCCAGAGGTCTGGATGCTTCGGGGTAGGTCCATGTAGCTTCTCCAGCTCCCAAAGCAGACGGCCATGCGTCCTGTCAGCAGAGCATCTCTCAGGGAGCGAGCAGAGAGGGAGAAGTATCTCCTGCCTCCACGGAGGAAATATAGGAGTTCCCAGAACTGAATATCCTGTATTTTATATGGCAACCCTGTCTGCATGAGTTTAATTAGGTATCTGTAAACACTAGAACTAAACCTTGATCGTTTCTGCATGATTCCAGCTCTCTTACCAGCTAGAAATATAAGGTTCTCAAGCTACTCCATGGCTTTCACAGTCCTGCCCCCCGATAGTCGTTAAGTTCTCCCATCTCATTCTTGTCTTTCAGCACAGACTCTAGAAGCTAGTGACATTCTTATCTGCCTTGCAGCAGGAGCATCCCTTTGATTCGCACAGAATGTTTCCTTTGTGCCAGGCACTGCCTCTGACCAGCACAAACACTGTACAAGCAAACTCTTAGCAGTTATCTTTCTGAATCTGTGTTGAGGTGATTGTTCTGGCTGGTGTGGAGATTTGATTAGCAATTGTTTGAACAAATTCAGAATTCATACCACAACTGACCACTTGCAAATGGATAAAGAGAACCTGTTTATCCATAGATACTACCTGGGTCTCACTTGGATTAATGTTTTCTTAAAGCAGTTATTAACCAACTGTGCCTTCTAGTTATTATTGTACAACTATGCCCTCTGGTGGACCAGTAAAATGAGTCATTGGCTTTATCTGTCATCTGGACCAAGAATGACTTGGTACATTTTTTTCGGACTGCATCACACATGGTCACTTTGATTAAGTAAAAAGAAAAAAATTCTTTCCAACCATTTTTTTTGGAGTGGGTTAAATACTAGGGTTGAACCTCGAATGTCTTATTTATTATTGTGATCTATATGCATGACTTATAATGAGAATTTAATAAACATTTGTAGAATAGATGAACAGATAAGTTTAGTGAAAAAATAAAGAACTATATTAGTATGATTCTAGTACATTTCCAAGCCTGTACTTGTAAGGATATCTATTCAACAACTACTTGATCAAGATCCCTTATGTTGGAAATTTACCTTCAAAAGATAATTCTTATTTATCAAACAATTTATCATCTGGATTCTATTACTTCATTAGAGCTTAAAACTAGAGGATATCTGGCACCTCAATGCATGGGCAACTATTTCAAACCTTTGGTTGGTCAACCAGGGCACCTAGATATGTTAACTTTTCTGTACTGGGCTTCTAAATATGTCAAGTTTTATTTATTTATTTATTTATTGCCATCCTTGCCTTTATTTTTATTTTTTTAAACATTTTATTAGAGGCTCATACAACTCTTATCACAATCCATACATATACATACATCAATTGTATAAAGCACATCTGTACATTCCCTGCCCCAATCATTCTCAAAGCATTTGCTCTCCACTTAAGCCCTTTGCATCAGGTCCTCTTTTTTTCCCCTCCCTCCTCGCTCCCCCCTCCCTCATGTGCCCTTGGTAATTTATACATTGTTATTTTGTCATATCTTGCCCTATCTGGAGTCTCCCTTCCCCCCCTTCTCTGCCGTCCATCTCCCAGGGAGGAGGTCACACGTGGATCCTTGTAATCAGTTCCCCCTTTCCAACCCACTCACCCTCCACTCTCCCAGCATCGCCCCTCACACCCTTGGTCCTGAAGGTATCATCCACCCTGGATTCCCTGTGCCTCCAGCCCCCATATGTACCAGTGTACAACCTCTGCCCTATCCAGCCCTGCAAGGTAGAATTCAGATCATGGTAGTTGGGGGGAGGAAGCATCCAGGATGTGGGGGAAAGCTGTGTTCTTCATCGGTACTACCTCGCACCCTGACTGACCCCTCTCCTCTCCTAAACCCTTCGATGAGGGGATCTCCAGTTGACGACACTTGGGCCTTGGGTCTCCACTCTGCGCTTCCCCTTTCATTCAATATGGTATATATGTATACACACACACACACATATATATATACATATACATACATATATCTATTTTTTTTTGCATGATGCCTTATACCTGGTCCCTTTAGCACCTCATGATCACTCTGGCTGGTGTGCTTCTTTCATGTGGGCTTTTTTGCTTCTGAGCTAGAGATATGTCAAGTGTTATGAACTGAAAGGAAACCTATTGAATTGACAGAATTAAGAACCTCACTGGAAATCTAGGTGTTCTACATGCCTATGGGAAACATCTTGACATTATAGATTTGTTCCCACCCAGACACCATCATAGATAAGGAAATTTAAGATGTCTATAAATCAACTTCTCCAATTTTAAACAGACCAAGTATCCAATCAATGTTCACTGATAATTATTTGTCAGATGAAGGGGCAAGTTGAAAACAAAGAGGAAGGATCAGTAGTTGGAAAATCTGGTCTTGGTGACACAAATGACACCAGGAATTGCATGATAGAATGCTGCAAAACAAATGATGTATTCATTGAAAGCACCCTTTTCCCAGCATGCTGTTAGGGGATATTGCATTGGTTGTAACTCATAGCAACCATATGAACAACAACAGTCCTGGGCCATGCTCCCCCTTGTTCCCATGCCTGAGCCCTTTGCTGCAGTCACTGTGTCGGTCCATCTTATTGGGGGCCTTCCTCCTGTATGCTGCCCCTCGACTTTATGGAGCTTGATATCCTTCTACAGGGACTAGTCTCTCCAGACAGCACATCCCAAATACATTAGCAAAGTCCCCCATCCTTGCCTCTAAGGAGCACTCATACTTCTTTTAGGACAGATTTGTTTGTCCGTTTAGCCATCTGACACTTTCAATATTCTTTGCTGGCATCACAGGTCATACACATCAATTTTCTTTTAGTTGTCCTTACTCATTTCTGACTTGCACTTGAATATGAGGCAATTGAATAAAACTATGACTTATGTCATGGACACCTTAATCTTCAAAATAGCATCCTTGATTTTCTACACTCTAAAGGGGTCTTGTGCAGCAGATTTACTTAATGTGATGCATCTCTTGATCTCTTGACTGCTGCTTTCATGAGCATTGATTGTGAACCCAAGCAAAACAAAATCCTTGACAACTTCAATATTTTCTCCATTTATCATGATGTTACCTATTGGTCCAGTGTGAGGATTCTGATGCTTACGTTGAGTTGTGATCCCTCTTCATCAGCAAGTGCTTCAAGTCCTCCTCACTTTCAGCAAGCAGGATTTTGTCATCTGTATATCATGTATTGTTAATTAGCCTTCTTCCAAACCTGCAGCTGAATTCTTCACATACCCCAGCTTTTCGGATGAATGGCTCAGCATACCAATTGAACAAGTATGGTGAAAGGATATAACCTTGAGGCACCCTTCCCCTGGTTTGAAGCCACATAGTATTGCCTTGTTCTGTTCACACAACTGCCTCTTGATCCGTGTATAAATTCACCATAACCACAATGCATCTTTCAATATTTTGTCCATCGAATCTTTCAATTTCGTAATTTAAAAATTGACTTTTTAAAATTCTTGCAGTTTGGGGTATGCTGAGTGTGTACTTCCTTTTGGTTTTCTAACTCTAGGGATGTACACATATTATATTAATATTTTACTTTGTCTTCTTGAACACCCCTTTGAAATGTTCTGCTCAGCACTTTTCATCCTTTTTCCCTTTGCCTTGGCTACTCTGTGATTCAGAGCAGTTTTAAGAACATAGATGGCGACTGTACCTGTGGGCTCTCCTGAGTCAGAGTAGAAACCAGACACGATCAAATGGGAACTGCCTCTTACTAACAGGCTCTTTTCCCTCAGGGACATCTTCATCATGTTACCCAGTACACCTTTATTCATATGAGGGAACTGCTACAAAATCATAAAACCTTGATTAAACAAAAATATTAAAATATGACGTTTTTGTTTCTCAATATATCCTTCACCTAGGTCTATGCAGTCCTGAAGGCAGTATTTGCATCTCTCAATTCCTTCCTTGAAGAATTTTCCACTTCTTTTTACACTATATCACAATACAGTACTGGCATCCTCCAGGGACTCAAACTGGGTTCTTTGAGTTAGAGTAACAAAAAAAGCTTGAAAGGGCAATATCAGGGTTGAAGTGTGGATAAGGTAAGGTTTTCCAACAAAATTAACATAGTGCAGACTTTGCTTGTTACCTTGAAGAATGAGAAATATATATTGGTTCAACTTTCCTATACTTTTACTCATTAATGCAGTTATTTATTTTCTCAAAACTTCATAATGCTTTCCTTTGATTGTCATGTATCCTTCAATAACATCTACCCATATTAGTTCTTTGAAATCTAAAATATAGTTGCCATACACATTTGAGCTGCTATCTCTGCCTTGAACTTAACTGGTCCAACAGATCTGCTCAAAGGCTGCTCTTTTGATTGTACTTTTGCTTTCTGAATCGAAAAAGCCTCCTCAATCCTAGGCTTGTTCCTAATTATGCTTAATTCCATAAAATAATCTCCATTATGAAAAGATCAGCTTTTTTGAGTTTGCTAATCTTTGGGCAATACTTTTAGTACCTGTCTGTCTGAACTCTGGCTAAGACCAACATGTTCACTTAAAATTAAAAATGCTGGACTTATGAGATCCAAACTGCAGTAGCTATCAATAGTGGTCTTCTTCCACTAGTGTCTGTATTTCCATTACAGATTGTTCATCTGTCCAGATTGATAATCTTTCCTCTCTTGGTTCATCTTTGAGTTCTTTCCAACATTCTTTAAAATGTAGTGTCCATCAAAAAAGGTTGCTCTATATTAAAAAATAACAATGAATGTGTGACACTCCTCATGGCATGGATGCAGCTTGAGGACATTATGGGGCTTGAAATTAACCAAACACAAAAGGATAAATACTCTATGAGACCACTATTACTAGGAAAATAAATCAAGAAAAGGTTTTCACTTTAAAAGAAACAGATTGAGATGGCTACCAGTAATGAGACGGGAATAGAGGGAAGAAGGTGGCACGGCTAGAGGTTAGACAGATGGTATTGGGTGAAAGAGCAAACACTCTTCGCAGGAAAGAGGTGGTCAGAAATGATGGCAACAGCGTACGATATTGGGAGGTTTAATGAGTTGTTGAATATAAAACTGATAATCTGCTCTGTCAGGCTTCACCTAACTCACAATAAAAAGGTCTTTTTAAATCGATCACTTTATGTGTTGCAGCGTTCCTGTAAACCTGTTGCAAAGACCAAAAGATTCAAGAAGAGAATCATTTGAGTTTTCTTTTTAAAATTTGGATTACTTCTGACTCAAAATCTTTTTTTTTTTTCATGGCACAAAAAGTATCCACCTCCTTTTTGTTAATACATCCTAATTAAACTAAGACAAATTAATTACTGAGAAAACTTGTCTACAGCCATCCAGTGATCAAAGAGACAAACATATTTGCTTTGGAATTACTCAAACTAACCACCAGGAAGTCAATTGGGACTTCAGGAGAGAATTGGCCTTTGGGGTTTCTGATACTTAAATCTGTACAAGAATATGCCGCCTCATCTTTCCCCCCAATAACTGGCTGGTGGGTTTGAAGCAGTTCAGTGAGTAGCCTGCTACATCACCAAGGCTACACCTGTGCGCGTATGAACAGGAGCCCTTGTAGTAATCTTTCTTTAACTTATCTTCTTAGAGATCTTCTTAGAGGCTCTATGCTTGTTTGCTTGGTTGGTTCTTATTGTTTCCTTTCCATAATCTCAACACCAGTGTCTTCTAAAGCTCCAAATTAAAAAAAATTATTCTTGTCTAAAACAACCTCCAAATAATGCTTTAGATGCTAACCCATGAAAAATAAAGAGTCAAATGCACAAGAAATATCTTTAAGATGCTCTTGTAGGTAGAAGCTTACATGTAATATTCTCTCAGAGCTTTAATTCAATGTACGCTTTCTTAATTTGAATAATGAGTGAATGTAATCATTACCCATGGCCTTTGATTTTAACTCCTTGGTTTCTTCTCAGTTCTTAATTTAATTAAAATCATCTTAAAACCACTAGCCTCTCTTCATCTGGGTCCACAATATGGAATATTTATAGACTTGGATATTTTACATCTGTGCTCACTCCCACTAACAGATAATTTAAAAGAACTAAGGGCCATGATAAATGGCCTTGGATATGCCAAATTGCTGTCCAATGTCCCTGACCTGATGTTGCTGATCTATTATTGTCTCTTGATAAACTCAGGTGCTGTCTTGGCCAGGAGAGGGGGGTGAAAAGGAAGGATTGATTTTAAATGTAAAATATCAGAGTAAACAGAAGTTAGTTCATAGCAAGGTACTCTTGATCAATTGAGTCTGGCATTTTTTATTTTGTTTGATAACAATTTCCTCGGTGACTTTTTGACTCAAGTGTTAACTATTTCTGATAACTCTATATTTTGCATCAAAGTCAGAGGTCAGTATATGATAGCATCTTCTTTAAAATACATCAGTATCACACTTAAATCTCCTTTGTGCAAGGCAATCTAAACTTAAATTGCAGTTCTGCTTTTATACATTAGTGGTTCATTTGAGTTTGCATTTTCTTTTTCTCAACACCAGGACTATACGTTCTTCCTCACCACATTAGGGTGCATATTCCTGTCTTTGGCCTTCTAATCTGTCCTCCTCTTTGTCCCGAGAAGACCCCAAGATGGAAATGGCAGTGGCAGGTGCGAATAGATGTCTCTGGAACTCCACGCAGAAACTCTACGTTTCACCTGGCCAATGCATGTATTTGCTCAGAAAAGCAGACACTACTTGTTACTGATGGTGTGCATCTATGGTGACCAAGAAATGTTTGTATATTTTTTCCAGGAAAAATTTGAAACTGAATTGAAGTATGAAATGACAATTGATGGGAAAATTGCAGTGCTTTATTTGAAAAAAAACAAGTGAGTTTTTTTTGGTTTGGGCTTTTAATTCTCCATAGCAGCAAGTTAGTAAGTGGAGCGTATATAAATAGGGTCTGTTACGATGCATGGCTCTTCCAAATTGTGGCAAATAAGCTTTTGCTCCCAACTATCCCACATGGTTCAGTGAATATTTGTTTCTCTTGAAATAGTGGAAACACATGATTTAACACAATAAACTAGTTGCAAACAGATACACAACTTATCCAGTTCTAAAGAACATCAGACACAAAGGTATAAGTGAGCTTCACATTGATTTTTCATTATTTTCCTACAATCTTGCATTTTATTTTTCCAAAGCTGAAAAAATAGATATTAAAATCAAAAGCAAGTAGGAAATAACAGAAATATATAAATTAAATAAAAGAACTAGAACCGAATGACAAGTGTGTGGTAAAACAAAAGGTGGACTTCCCTGTCCACTAGTGGTGCGGGCACTCTTGACTAAATATCCAGCTTCCCACTGACTTCTTATTTATTCAATCTCACTTGGTGCAATGCAGTCTGTTTGGCTTATTGAGTGCAGCTGTAACAGAAACACCACAAATGAGTGGCTCCAAAGTCAAGGTGGCCAATCCAGAGGAAGGCTTTCTCTCTGGGTGGACTCTGGGAGCAGGTCCCAGTCTGTTTTGACCTTCTGCTCCTGAGTGACATCCTATAGCTTGGCCTCTCTCCATCTCTGCCTGCTGCCCTCTGCCGAAGGAGCATGGATTGTGCGACAAATGTGACCTGCTTCAGATATACAGTACACTCATCCAGCCTCACTCACATAGTAAAGACAATCTTTTTCCCAGCTAGATTTCAGGCACCAGCATACCCACTGCCGTGGAGCCCACTGCCACTCAGTCACCCCACATGTAGTTTCTGAAATGGACGTCTTTCTGGGAGCAGGCAGCCTCATCTTTCTCTTGTGAAGGAGCTTGGCGGGTGTGCTGCCAGCCTTTTGGTCGGCGGGCGGTCCCGAGATGAACCCACTGTTGCACACGCGCTGGGAGTAAGGGATGATATAGCACATGGTCTGAGAGGGGAGGCACAGTCACTCCACAACACAGCGCCTACTGATTTCAATCCTGCTGTTTCGATATTTCAAAAGTGGTTTTCCTTCTTCCCGTGCTTCCAAATTCTTTGCATCCCTAGTTTGTTCCCTAAAGGGCCACAAGATTTTTCTCCCCAAATAGACAAAGAATTGCAACTGTTCAGAATTTGGAAAAGTCTGGTAGTAGAATTGAAATAGTATTGGCTTTGGCTTCATGCAGATGTGAATGTGATTCTTTGCCACGTAAATTATATAATCTCACTTGAGAAATAGGGAGGACAATACTTCTTGTAAGATTGTTGTATTAAGTTAAATTATGCACGTAATGTTTCTAATCCAGAGTCTAATATAGGAATGAAAATCTATATAAACCAGCGGTTTTATTCTACTTTATTTCCTACTCCTTTAAAAATATGTTCAAAATCTTGATTTCTTTTTAAAAATCATTTTATTAGGGGCTCATACAACTCTTTTCACAATCCGTACATACATAATTTGTGTCCAGCACATTCGTACATATGTTGCCCAAACTCTTGATTTCTGAATCAAGTAATTGCAGTGACTTTCAAAAATTCAGTGAAAATGTTGAATATGATACTTTTCAGTATTTTACTGGACTGCTGGAATTACCACTAGGAGGAAAGAGATATTATTTCATGTTATTCAAGAATATTCTTGTCCCCAATCTTTCCACAATAAGCATTCTTTTCATGTGGCATTTGTCTTGACAAGTCAGGAGACATGCTCAGAAGTTAAAGCTTCTCTGCCCATCCAGTGACAGCTTATGCTCACATGTGAACTTTGTATTTAGCGGCAGTAATCATGTTTTGTTTGTGTTTTTGCCCCCTCCAGGGATCTCCTTGCACCAAATTATACGGAAACACATTACAATTCCACGGGAATGGAGATCACCACCAGCCCACAGATAATGGTATAAGAGTTTCCTAGTGTGTTAGTCTGGGTACGTTAGAGAAAAAAATCCACAGAAATTCATATTATTAGAGAGAGTTTTATATAAAGGGAAAGTGCACATCAAGAAAACAACCCAACCCAGTGCTGCCCAAACCTACAAGTCCAACATTAACCCATATGTCCGACACCAATCCACAAAGTCCTCCTCCATCTCACAAAACACACACTATGAAGCCGACTGTAGGAGGAAAGACGAATCAGTGAGTGTGTAAGCATCTCGGCTGCTCCAGCACCCAGGGCTGCATCGGGGCAAATCCATGCAACTTCTCCTTGGGGATGTCTTGCAGGAAGTGAGCCTTGCTAGCTGAAGCAGGGAACTGCTAAGGCAGCTGCACCCTGGTCCGACCATCACAAAGCAAGAGATTTGAGAACGAGAAAGGCAAGGCTCACCGAGCCATTTATTCCCCCCCCCCCTTCAATTAACCCCACATGTGTTTATTGGCCAGGTTGGCACAATAAACTAACTACCTCACGTAGATTAATTACTAATTGGGGTGTGGCTCACAGACCCTAAGATAGCATCATTGACAGTTGTTATTATTAATTATCCCCAAGTTGTTTCACAAGGGTTTGATGGAGAAAAAAGAGCATTCCTTGACAGCTGTGGTAATCCTCCCCAGTCTTCAAGGGCTGTCTGTTGAAGAACAGGCAGAAGAAGAAACGTGTTTATTACTGAAGCGAAGAGTGAAGTACTTCTGGTGTTCTTAGTCAATGCCAATCACCAGTCTGAGTATGTAGGTCCCCAAACTCAAAATGACTTCCTCAGTTCTCGGATTATAGAATTCCACTGTTGACTCTTTCATGGGCAGTGGCAAGGGTGGCAGGGGAGGGGGGGGGGCAGGGGGCGGGGGGTGGCATTCCTTGTACAAAGTAAGCCGATTGTAGCATGTTAGAAGTAGTTTATCACTGCCTTTTATGAGGTTAATTCTCAACTGGAAGCCTTTTGAGAATGGTCTCCTATCAAAATGATACCAACTTTTCTATGAGCCCACTCCCCCTCTGTCCCAAAGTGGAAAGAGGTCCTGAATGAATGCCCATAGATAAACGTATTAGGATGGCCATCTGCCCCCAGTTGAGGAAGGGATGTTGTAGTAATCTAGTGACTCGTGGAATTCTTTGGATACATCAAGACATGAAAACACAACCAGACTAATCCAAACACAGAGGAGAATGGTAGGTTTTTGTTACAATAAAATTTTATGAGAGAATGTCTGTTTGGGAAACACAATGACTAAATGGTGCATTAAGTTTGTTTCTTCCAAACAATATTTACTTCTATTATCCTACTTTGACAACAGTTTAGCATTAATTCCTAGCATTTTGAGGTCATTGACTAAAGATGGATTTTTTTACCATAAAAAGCTTTTAAAAAAATATTCTCATAGTCTGTTGTTTAAATGAATGATAAAGCCTGTTTCAAGATTTCAAACTCCAATTTAGCTGCGGGATTAGCACACACTCACAATTTCCTTTATTAATCTGTTTTCCCTTTTCATTAGGATGACTGCTATTACCACGGATACCTCATTAACGAACAAGTTTCCGATGCTAGCATCAGCACATGTCGGGGTTTAAGGTCAGATTTCATGGATATTTCTCATTTACCTGTGATAATACCTGTGCTTTTTTACTCCGAAAGAATGAAAATAAAATTGCTGTAGTTAAATGTGACACCTAAGGGCTTGGCATATATGAAATTTGAAGGATAAAGGATTTCTAACGGTAGCTTTTTTTCCAGTGGCTTGTTTGATTTTAAGATATAGGTTTCAGTCCTAATATTGGAGTCAGGATCTTTGGACACTTGGTGTTCCAAACTCTCGATGTCCTCCAGCTCTCCTTTCCTCCATGTGTCCTAGCTTTCCCCAGACAGACATAGCACACCCATTTCTTTCTGTAGGTCAATAGCTCCATGTAGCGATCTGTAACATATTTATTCTGAAACCCCAACTTGATTAAGCATATTTTATCTTCCCATATGTTCATTTGGGTAATTTAAACAAATCTTAGTTTCAATTTTCATTTTTCCAACGTTCCCTTCCACAATAAGTGCTCATTCAATCACTTCTCCAATGCCCCAAGATAGGCTCCTTTGTTATTTCTAGTCATTCTCTCAACTCCCTATGTTCAATGATTATCAAGCTCAATTGATTATCCTGGATACCCTGAGTGGCACAGATGGTTAAGTACTGAGCTACTCTTGAAGGATGATGGTTTGAAACCCTGCTGAGGCTCATCAGAACCAAGTCTTGTGATCTGTTTCTAAAAGGTCACAGCCCTTAACATCCTTTGAGCAGTTCGACTCTGCACACAAGGTTATCATGAGCTTGGAATGGACGTGATGGCAACTGGTTTTGTTTTTGATTTTTATTGGTAATTTCTTTGAAATGTTTCCTGAAATATTGCACTACTTTCTGACTCTCTTGCCACATTATATTCCAAACCACCCTGGTGCTTTATGGTTATCACTACAATAAATCACTACATTCTTTGTCCAGATCCCCTGTGACTGCGTTCTAATTTTAAGTACAATAAATCCACTCTCATAATTTCCTCTTAGAGAACTCTGTGCTTTTTCTTTGTAACAACAATTCACTACTACCTATGTGTTTATACCCATCTTACTCGTTTGAATATAAGGTCCATGAGGGGGGCTGTGACCTTTTTTTTAAACATTTCCTCTTGTCCAGTGCCTTATGAATCATGGGTAGTCCATAAATACTGTTTCAATGAGTCTTTACTCAGGGCCCCAGAAGAGACAATTGAGAGAAAAAACCCAACGCTATAAATTGATCGTGTGCTTTACATGTTATTTCATTCAATCCTTACAGTCACTTAATTAGGTAGGTGTCATTGTTCCGGTGTTATAGATGGTGGAAATAGAGGATGTGGGAGCTTAAATGTAACAGATCCAGGAATTGAATCCTTATCTATATAATTCCAAAATATTAGTCATTCACACACATTTTAAAAGCAGATATAGCATGGAAATCGGACAGATACTAGATTGAGAATGAAAAAATGTCCATTCCAGTGTCAGCCTTGTCATGGGTCCAGTATGTGGCATTGTGATAGGCACTTTACCCCCACCAGGTCCCATTTCCTCATGGAAGTGTCATAGAGCCTGTTCCTATCCATAGCAACCCCATGTACACCAGACCAATCACTGCCTGACCCTATGGCAGCTTCACAATCGTTGCTTATTTGAGCCCAGTGCTCCTGTCATTGTGTCAATCTATCTGCATGAGGGTCTTCCTATTTTTACTGACCCTCTACTCTACCCAGGATGGTGTCCTTCTCCAGGGTTTGAGCCCTCTGAGAACATGTGCAAAGCCATGAGTCAAGGTATCCCCGTCCTTCTGTAGGTCTAGAGAGTATTCTGACTGTACTTCTTCCAAAATATATTTGTTAATTCTTCTGGTAACCCAGTCAACATTCTTCACCAATATAATTCAAATAAATCAATTCTTTTCCAGTTTTCCTTATTTATTATCCAGCTTTCATGCATATGTTGTGACTGAAAATATCATAGCTAAAGTCAGGCATACCTTCGTTTTCAAAGTGACACCTTTTCTTTTTCACACTTTAAAGAGATCTTTTGCGGCTGACTCCCTCAATATTTGATATATATATTTGATTTCTTGAATGCTGTTTCCATGGGTATTGACTATGGAACCAAATGAAATGAAATTCTTTATAACTTTAATCTTCATAGAAAATATATTGTATGTTCTCTCTACGGATAACTTTAACTATAAGGTTACATTTCAGTTTCTTCTAGTTTACAAGATTGAACTGTTTGAGGTATTTGCTAGACATTTTATAAGGTTCTTTTTTTTTAGTCAGTTGAGTCTATAAATCTTAACTTTGGAATGCTTTGATAAGAAATTTGAATTGTTTTTTTTCAGAGGCTACTTCAGTCATGGAGATCAGAAGTACTTCATTGAACCTTTAAGTCCCGCAGATCAGGTTGAACAAGCACATGCACTCTTTAAGGATGACCCTCATAAAATGAAGGTTAACGGTACCTGTGAGATGGATGATGTGATTTGGGCACATGAAAACCCACCTGCCACCCGTCTGCTTGTATGTCTATTTTTTTTTCTTTTAAAATGCTGTTATGTACTGTCCTGGCTGCCTTCAGCAGCTGCAATTGACCGAAACTTTACAGTAATTGTTAAAACTAATAGGGTAAAATGAATTATTTAATTAGTAATTCAGGTAAATACTTAAGGCTTATATATAATGATCAATACTGTGCAGGGTTAAAAAGGATGATAGCAGCCCTCACAAAACAGGTTATGTTCACAATTCCTTCGGTCACTTCCAGGAAACCGCCGGGATGTAAAGTGCCATGATCACTGTGAGATGAAATGTTTTACTCTCCTGAACTCGTTCAACACATTTCTCTTGCTGTACTCCCTGTTGTGGGGCGGGTGTACATCCATGAGCAAAATGCACACAGTATCTGCCCACAAGACCTTAGAACACTCATTCAGCTACAGAAGAGGATTTGGGTTTTTAGACAGCAAGGCTGATGCTAAAGTAATTTTGTCATTATTCCTTTCACGTCACTTCCGTCACAATCCACATCAAGCCCAGCACCTCTTGCTAATGTTCTTAGTGGACATAAGCACTGGACTGAATTGATCTGTCTGCATGAAAACTCTGGTATGTCCATTTGCAGCTGGGTTTCAACTCTCTTGCTGATACCCGAGAACTCAAGAGAACCATTCCCGGCTATTGGTTTCCCACACTCCCGTGAATGAGAGCCTCCTGAGTGGCCTTCTGTTGAGCCCTGGGAACTTTGACATCATTCTCCTCGAACTGTGTGGACATAATCTTGTTTTCATGACATTGTTTTTTCCTCTACATCCCCGGTTCGACTCCTTTTCAGTTTTTCTTTTTCTGGCATTCTTCCTCTGGGCCACCAAAAAGTTTTATGCTAAATCATGTTCTTTGCTCATTTATATATTCCTGGTAAGTAGTCATATCCTGCTGTATACCCTTTATTAAATAGATTTTGTCAGTTTCTGTCAGATCAGCTCTGACCACTGGCAAACCCCTATGAAGGACAGAAGGAAACGTTGCCTGTCTGGAAACCATTATCATCATATCAAGTAATGTTTCATTGTGAACCTTAGGAGTTTCATGGGTTAATTTTCAGAAATACAGCACTAGACCTTCCTTCCTACCTTCAAATCTCTACTCAAACCTGTGATCCACCAGGCTGGTATGTGAAATATGAATGTTATGGCTTCTTACAGCATTATAGCATCATGGGAACCACCCTAATATAATATTTGACAGACTGGACATGCTATGTGCCTTTGTTGACCTTACTCATGAGATTTCACTGGCTAATATTTTTGGAAGTACAGAGACAGAACTCGCTTCTTTCTTTGTTAAGTATGGAAGGTCCACTAAACTTACTCAACATCTAATGACATGAAGTCCTGAGTGACACAGACAAATGGTGCTGCATTTGCGATGCATTGGTCAGGAATCCAATCAAATTCTCCAGCATGAAAGATGAGAACTTTGATACGGGACTACCATGCCAATCTCAATGTATTATTCGCTAAATAGATATTACATACTAATCGGTGCCCTGGGGAATAATAGTAGTTGACACACTTGGCTGTTAACCCAAAGCTTCAAGTCCACACAGACCTCAAAAAATAGTACTGAAAACTCAACCATTAAAAACCCGATGGAGAGCGTAGTTCTACTCTGACACACACAGAATCCCGTAAGTTGATGTCAACTTGACAGTAACTTTTTTTAATGTGATCATTACCATCAGAAGTAGACCTGATATTAATGATAAGAATACTCCGTAGCACTGTGATTTGAGTTTGAACTGCTAACCATTGATTTATTGACAATAACTCAAACCCATCAATCACCCCACCTGGCAAAGATGAGGTTCTTTGTAATTGTAAATATTTATGATATATATTGTAAAATTATATGTATACTGACTATATTTAGGGTCCTATGAGTCAGAGTCAATTTTGTGGTAGCATCTTTGGCATGTTAATTAGTTTCAGATGTACAGGTTTCAAACTCCAACCTTGGTCCCTCCTCTAAAAGCCAAGCTGTTATTATTAATTAGCTCCTTGGTATATCCAGTTGAATGGATAATATGACAAACTTGGTGTGTGCCGTGTAGTAGATTCTATGTCCCTCTATGTCCCATAGGCCTTTCTAGGCTGAAAGGGTTACTGAGGCAGAGCACCGTGTCTTTTCTCCCTTGGAGTGGTGGGTGGATTCACACTACTGACCTTTCAGTTAGCAGCCTATCCCTTACCCCAATGCTCCTTACCATACCCTAGGTTAGAATAGAACCACTGAATTCAAAACACCAAGTAAAATACTTCTCTCTCATTCTCCCTGATTAACAATATTGCTATTCACCGTTTGTTCGAGTCCAGTGAAACATATATCTTTGATTTCTCTTCATCTTTCCTTATCTATGATACAATCCACATGTGCGCCAGATCTTGGTGGCATAGTAGGTTAAAAGTTAAAGGTGCTAACCACAAGCTCAGCCATTTGAAACCATGGTCTCTGCTCCATGGGAGAAAGAGGAAGTTTTCAAGGGTGGTTCTACTCTGGTTTACAGTGTCATGAGTGGTCGGGATAACTTGATGGCAAGGGGAATGAGTGGAAACTGCAAGGCACCGCCTACCTTACAACAATCACAACAAAAGTCTCCATTGGATCCTGCCTTTCCAGTTCCATTCTCTCAACACAGCGGAACCTGCCCCTCATATAATAGGGCATAGTAGCTTTTCATTGCATTTAAGATACAGTTGGGAAAACTCTGGTGTACACATCTCTTATGCTAAGGTCTTTCTACCTCTCTGCTGTCCTCCACCTGTACGCCTCCCCCTGCCGTCCCTTCCCTTTAGTCGCCACCAAACACAAGCTTTTCACCAAATATGCCAATGTCAGTCCACCTTAGAGCCTTTTTTGCTATATAAAATATTTTATTTACTGAAATTAGCTTTCAATTTATCTTCCCATATCTGACTTCTCAATGTCATTACTATAATTAAGGGTCAATATTTTAGAAAATTTGTTCTTAACTCTCTAACCCAGTGGTTCTCAGCCTTCCTAATGCTGCGACCCTTTAATACCAACCATAAAATTATTTTCGTTGCTACTTCATAACTGTAATTTTGCTACTGTTATGAATCAGGCGACCGCTGTGAAAGGGGTCACGACCCACAGGTTGAGAACTGCTGATCTATCCTGAAATAACTATGAAACCACTCCATATAATATTATTACCTCTTTTAATGTTTTGCAAGATACTTAATTACAATATGATATTTCTAAATTTGTTTGTTTTTTAAGAACCTGAAGCACACGAACCATGTCTATTTCATTGCTGTATCCCTAGTGCCTAGAGCAGAGGTCCTGAAACTATGGCCCACGGGTCACATGTGGCCCTCTAAGAACATTTATCCAGCCCTCCGGGTGTTTTTGCCCCATTTTGTTTTTTACTTCAAAATAAGATAGGTGCAGTGTGCATAGGAATTTGTTCATAGTTTTCATTAAAAACTAGTCTGTCCCTCCAACGGGTCTGAGGGACAGTGAACTGGCCCTCGGTTTAAAAAGTTGAAGGACCCCTGGCTTAGAGCCATGTAGAGGCATGCTAAGTAAAACCAACCTTTTGTTCTTGCAAAGAGTGTGTGTTGGGGAGAGGGGATAGGTATGCCCACCCTTCACTGGTAAACCTCATTAGGTTCCAAAGACTAGATTTCTGTGCCATGAGTGAACAAAGGTTGGTAGACTCTGATCAGTAAGTGAGAGATCACATGACATAATTTCCAAATTGTGTCATTATATAACTAAGTCCCATGAGGACCATGGCCCACTAAAGCTGACTCAGAACCTTAACCACCAGCGCCCGCGCTGCTCTCGCCTACACATTGGCATTTGTTACTGTCACCCATAGGTCTTTAAAGGGACAAATAGTTGGGTTAGTCCATTTTTCACAGTTGTTAACAACGTCAAAGGTCAGATATGATCATTGATAAGTTGTATGAAGTTCCCCAGGTAAAACCTGAAATTCTATCATCTGTAGTTTCTCAGATGGTTTTCCCTGCCAACAGATAAACATTTGTGGACAGGTTCCATAATACATTTTCAAATTTTTTTGTTTACTATAAGTTATGAAATAAATAATAGTCAGTTGATGCTTTTCATGAATAATACATTATAATGTTTTAATAATTATTTTAGGAAGAAAAATGTAAATACATTATTCTAGAATATAGGAAAGATTCAGGGTTCCCTAAAGAGAAAAGAACAGGTGAGCTTCCTGGGGGGCTTTGGAATTGCACTGTTTCCAGGGAGGCCATGTTCACCAAGATGCGAATGACACGTTACTAAAAAGACAGGGGGAGGAGAATGTGGAAGCTCTCGTGTCTCTGTCTTTGGAGGATTACCAGGAAAACCGACTGTTCAAAAAAACGGAAGACTTAGTGTTAGCTTCAACTCTCCTATGAAAACAGTTGTAAAACCTCTTAACTCTGGTCAATTAACCGATTCAGATTAGAGTATCGTAAACATCTCTTCTAGTTCTAAGTTGCTGAGTCTTGTCTACAGATAATCAACCCTAAACTCTTCAGTTCATGTTAAAAGGGGAATATCACCTCCAAGTTCTCAGTCAACCACTTATAGAATTACACATTCCACATAAACAGGTTATTCTTGCCCAGAAAAATGCTGTCTTTGTAATTTTACTCTTTATATTTCAGAGATTTAATGACCAGATGACTCCTAAACAAAAGAAATTCATAGAATATTATCTGGTCCTGGATAATGGTGAGGTAATTACATATATTTATATAAAATTATAGGTAACATATTAGATAAAATGTCTTTTAAAACACCATCTATACAAATTTATTTATTAGGTGCAATCGTAAATATTCGGAATTCATTTAGAAAACTCATTAATTTAAGCTATAGTTGCAAAGTTTCTGAACCTATGAAGTTTGATTATATAATGCACTAACATTATTTTGCTCTCTCAAATATACATACTTGCTATGAAATGTATAAAATTAATTTGTTGGCAACATGAGGATCTCATCTTGTTGCTTTAAAGGCTCCAAACTTCCACTAAATAGTTAAATCACTTTTACGTTATATATTATGCAAATGAGAGTGGTAAATAGAAAAGACTACATAAAATTTTCTTTAAAAAAGAAAATATTGTAAATATTCACCTTTTTTCTTCTTTTATCAGGAGAATCAGACTCCTGGCTAGCAAGTCAATTCTGAGTGACAGAGTAGAATTGTCTCAGGGTTCCCAAGGCTGCAATCTTTATGCAAGTACAATGACATATTGTTCCCCTGTGGAGTAGCTGGCAGGTCCCAAATACAGACCAGCGGGCTGGCATTGTGGTGCTGCTGTAACCAGTGTGCCATTAAAGTGTCATGTTCACCTGCTGGTCAACCAAAGCATCACCCACATCTGTGACCCTCAAGAGAAAACTCTTGTGCTACAAAAATGTGAGCAAATCTAGGCTTCAGCTTCCAAAGGTTTGGCCTGTCTATTGAACTAAGTTCACTAATTTCTTTTATAATAAATAAACTGTTCCTCGATTTGATTCTGTATAGTTTAACTAATCATAGTATATAGCTGAAAACTTCTTTAAAATAATTCCTGAGAGGCTTATATTAGTACTTAAATTAAATATTTAAGTAACATAAATTAAATTACATTTGTACTTAAAAACAAAACAAAATATATCAATGCCAAAGTACTTTGACATAGTTAATGGATAAGGGAATGCTTGTTTTGTTATATCTTAACAGTTATTGATAAGTAAGGTTACCTTTAAATTTTTTTATTAATTTCTATTAATTCTCATGTTTTTTCTTGATTCTTTTTTAGTTTAAGAAGTACAATAAAAATCCAGAAGAAATACGCAAGAGAGTATTTGAGATGGCCAATTATGTCAACATGGTATGATATATTTTATTAAATGTAATTTTAAGAATTATTTATATGTTTATTTTGCTATTGTTATTGAGAATATACATAACAGAAACATACATCATTTCAAGGTTTTGCATGTACAATGCAGTGAGAGTGATGACAGTTTCTGAGTTTCCAACCATGGCCATCCTTCTCTGAGAGGGTCCTCGCCCAATAACATAAACTCACTACCCTAAGGTACTTATCTACTCCTTCTAGTCACTCAATTTGATTCCATAGAGATAGACATTGAAAGAGCTTAGTGTTCAAGGCAAACATTCCTTAATAATGAAGCTTTGGTTTTAAAATTTCAGGTAATGTTGTTGGTTTAAGTTTAAAGATGACTTAAGTCAATAGTTTGGGGAAGTTTATTCAGCCTCTGTGACTCTGCAATATTTCAAATCCATGAGAATTTGAAATTATGTTCTGCATTCCCCCCCCCCCACTTTGATCAGGATTGAACTATAGAATCTTTAATGAAAATGTTCAGTAATGACACCAGACACCATCTAGTTATGATCTCAATTGGCAAAGATGGTCCTTGTTCATGGAGGCAATTAGCCATATGTTCCACTGTTTCCTATTTCTAACTCTCCTTCTTCCTCCATTGTTTACAGCAAATAGAGATCATTGTTGTCCCTTGGGTGGTCATGTGAAAGCTTTCAAGAATCCAGCTACTAGAACAGAAGTATTAAATACATTATTAGGCTAACCCACGGAGATGTTCTAAGAAATTATAACACTATTAGGGCAAAGAATGTACAGATGTGCTTTACGCAATTGATGTATGTATATGTATGGATTCTGATAAGAGTTGTATGAGCCCCTAATAAAATGTTTTTTTTTAAAAAAAGAAAAGAAAATTAAAAAAAAAAGAAATCATAACACTAAATAGGCAAGCCCAAGAACCAATTCCTATCAGGTGTTTGTATATAAGCAGCCTCAGCAACTACCATTTTATTAAATAGAACTTTAATAATTTTCTGAGAGGTGACATTGAGCTTTTCTTTGAATAGTAACAAAGCAGGGGAAGACTGTCTAGACCCAATGACTGGATCCTTTTGCTAGTCCATGGAATATTAACATCATATGTCTGACAACTTATGCATGTACATGCTTAGATCCAAAATTATATAAAAACTCTTTTTAATATGTTTTGTTTTTTTATCTAAAGCTCAGTAAAAGTTATGGAAAACAAATCTGAAAAGAAAGCTGATGAAAAGTAGAAAAAAGAAAAAATATGCACCAATATTTAGCACAGTAATATTTTTGTATGCATTTTCTCATTTTGTATGCATTACCTCAGGTTTCTCAAGAGAAAATTGAGAAAGGTATCACTAAGCTGAATTTGAAGTGTTACATCCTGAGATCCAAAGTACCTTATCTAATTAAAATATATCAGATTCCTAAGCCCATTTGAATTATAAAACCACCGATCTTCTATTCTTTAAGCACAATTGTTTCTAAATCTTCAAAATATTTTTAAAATGGTGAATCTACCTCTGTTAATTAAATTTTAATTGTTAGCTTCTCAATCATTGGGCATAGAGTTGGCATTCTGTGTTTGAAATAGGTGAGTTATTTTGTGGCATTCAGAAAACTCTATAAACATGTAATCAAAATGAAGTTGGATCCGAAGATCTAAGTTGTATTCCATCCTCTTACCACAAAGATTATATTAATTCTTTTAAAGAGACTCTAGGAGTGTTTCATATTTATTGAGACCCCCACTTTGCTTTTCTGAGTTATGAGGTTAAAGTGAGGAGCAAAAGTGACAAACCTGCCATCTTTCAAGAATTTGCATTTTATTCAAGAATAAAATATAACCAAATAAATTATAAAATAAGTAGTATGTCAGAAGCCAAGAAGGATAACAAACAGATATTTCATTATGAATGCAAAGTTGTATAAGAAAAAAAATCTCAAATAAGGTAATATTTGCGTAGAGAACAGAAGGAGTGACATTTCATACCTAGGAGGAAGAATGTGTGAAGGGAAGTGAGTGTCAGAACAAAGACACTGAGGGTAGGGTCTTATTTGACCAAAGAGGCCCAGCATGGCGGATAGGCATTGACGCGGGATGAGGTTAGTGAGAGGTAGCATCTGAGCGGCAGTGCTGGCCAGATCGCGAGGTCCTTCAGGGGTTTGAAACTGATTTACTACACAGGTAAGATGTTGGAGATCCTGACATGGGTGTGATATAATCAGATGAAGGTACTTGAAAGGCTATGTTGCCCATCCAGATGGAAAGAAACTGAAGGGAATCAAGGGCAGGAGAAATGTAACCAGTAGGAAAACCATGCCGTAATTCAGGCAAGAAATCTCAACAGCTTTGAGGCAAATATGGTGATCATGAGTTTGATGAGCAAGCTGAGTTCTGGATAGTCAACAGGGCTCATGGGGCAGGGGACCAGAAGGTCAGGAAAAAGAGGGGTCAAAAATTACATCAAGGATTATGGCCTGAGAAATTAAAAAGTTGGAAAGAATGGTTTAGGAAGATGCCTGCTAAGAAAGAATGTGGTTTCTGTTGTGAATACATGAAGTTTGAGATATCTTTTAAACATCTAAGCAGAAATGCTGAGTGAGCATTTGGATATACAAAATCAGAGTTCTGGAAGCGGATATAAATGTCTAACTTAACTTATTTAGATAATGCGAGATAGGAGTCTCCAAGAGTCTCCTGTGACCAAATTCCAGCCTGCTGCTTTTAAAAATTAAATTTACAAAACACAGCCATGCCTAATTGTTTACATATTGTTTATATGACTGTTTTTCAACATTGGTTGAATAAGAAGTGTGGCAGAGAATGTTTGTCCCATGATGTCCAAAATATTTACTTTCTGGCCCTGTACAGATTAGGTTTGTTTATCCCTGCATATGACAGTGGAATTTGATAAATAAGATAGAGACCTAAACCCTGGAGTCCTTCTCTGAGAGCAGCTCAGAATGGAGGAAAACTGCCAAAGACCCACCAAGAAAGAGTACACATTGAGGTAGCCAGCGAGGAGAGCGTGCTGGTCTGGAAATTGCTTGAAATAAAATAATTTAAAACCACAAAAACTCTCAAGTGGAGAGAATAACAAATGATATTAAATGCTGCTGCAGATTGAGACATGGTCACACTCGGTTTAATAAAGTATACATAATTAATTGGCTACCTTGACAAACCCAGGTTTGTGACATGTATGAGTAACTAGTACAATTAGTGAATTCAGAAAGAGAATGGAAGAAGAACAAATTATTTAAATTCACAAGGTTTTGCTATTAAGGGGACCAGAAAAGTGAGACACAAATTAGAGGAGAAAGTGACACTAAGATGTTGATACCCCATCCCCTTTTTATGCTGATGGGAATGGTTTGAAGGAAGGCCATTCATGGACAGTGTGGGAAAGAGAAGAGAGTTCTGCAGTATTATCATTGGTAAGGGGAGAGAAGTGAGATGTATATTGACCTAAAGCCATATAGTAAAGGAGGGGAGGTACAGAATGCTGGACAAGGGTAGGTAAGGGGCAGGCAGAGTGGTAGAAGGTTGAGGAAGTTCTCTTCTAATTGTTTCTATCCTCTAAGTCAGTGGTTCTCAACTTGTGGGTCGCGACCCTGTTGGGGATCAAACAACCCTTTCACAGGGATCACCTAAGACCGTGGGAAAACACTTATTTTTGATGGTCTTAGGAACCGAGACCCTGCTCCTGTATCTGTCTCCAGGCAGGTCTGAGCACATGCAGATATGCCCACATATGAGTATCCAGCATGATGACATCACTACGTCAACACCATCACATACACCCCATACAAATACAGGTGTATGTGACAGGGTTGGCGCCATAATGTACTCATGCACCAGTCACACTTGTATAGAAAGCAGCTACTGTGTAGAGAGCAGTTATTGTGTACAAAGTAGCTGCTGTGTTGAAAGCAGCTACTGTGTTGAAAGAAGCAGTACTGGACATAAAATGACACTTCATGAATTATAATTACATATTGTTGTTGTGATTAATCACTATACTTTAATTATGTTCAATTTGTAACAATGAAAATACATCCTGCATATCAGATATTTATATTACAATTCATAGCAGTAGCAAATTTACAGTTATGAAGTAGCAACGAAATAATTTTATGGTTTGGATCACCACAACCTGAGGAACTGTATTAAAGGGTGGTGACATTAAGAAGATTGAGAGCCACTGCTCTAAGTGATTGGGTGACAGCGCTATCTGCTGAAAGTAATGAGATTTCCAAGAGGAGTGGGTATGAAAATTCGCAAAAGTCTGTGAGATTGAATAGATTTAGAAAACTCCCAAGTTGGCTGGGAAAATATCAGAATGCCTTGATGTGAGAAATCATGGCTTAAGTGAAAGCAGTCAGTTGTGTGCTCTCCTCTGCTGTCTTCCACAGTGGTGGAGCAGAGTCATGGGGGAACAGGATTTAACCAGGGTTGGATGTAGAAAGATGCCTTGTCAAAAAATATGAGCGAAATGAGGAATAATCAAGAAAAGGCTTACAATTTGGTTGAAATTTTACTTCTCTTTTGATAACAATTACATTCTTAAATACTGTCATTTTTAAAAACTTGATTTCACCTCTTAGAGTTTAATTTCATCACATTTCTCGGTCAAAAATTTTTAATAAATAAAAGGCTCATTCCTACGTAGTGTTATAAATTATACTAGCCATTTTAGCATATATTTTAATCCCAAGTATATTACCAAATAGCTTTAGTTATTTGGGGGGTTGGGCCCCTATGCTATACAGCTTATTTGTCTTAGTTCTAGTTTTAGAAGTAGGGCTTGACTTATCTGCTTGTGACTCACAGATGTGAGCCTTATTCATGTCATGACCGAACGGCTCCAAACCAGCACTGAGCCAGCTTTGCTAATTCTGAACTACTAGAAGTTGAAGAACATTCAAAACCTATGAGTACTTGTGCACAAAAGAAGGCACAGGAATGAGTTACTAACATAGTGTAATCATTTCTTGAGGTTGCAAGAAGAAAACCATTGGTTTTGCTAGTGCCATTGCTCTAAAACACAAGTTTAAAAACAGGAAACCAACGTGACCTATCTTGCAATGCAGATGGCCATGTCTGCAAAGGAGATGCTAGCCAAGTTTCACACCTGTGTTTGGAAAAGAAAGTACTCACAGCGCCATTAGAAGTGTCAAGAGATAAGGCACATTGTAAGTATTCAGCGACAATATCGTGGATGTAAATTTTTGCTATACCACTTATCTCCCTGGACAGCTTTATAAGAAGCTCAATACTCATGTGGCCTTAGTTGGGATGGAAGTCTGGACAGATGAAGACAAGATAAAGATAACTCCAAATGCAAGCTTCACCTTGGAAAATTTTTCTAAATGGAGGGGGCATGTCCTCCCAAGGAGAAAACGCCATGATGTTGCTCAGTTAATCACGTATGTATAGATTGTCCTCTTTGCACACTGCGTGGCATTCATCCCTGAAACTTTTCAAAGACATGGTAACGAAAGTATATGTGACTGACTACAAGGAGTTTACGCAGAGGATTAAAAGCACTCTGAAAATCACTCATCTGATTTATATGTTGAATACGCCCATATTCTCTCTCTCTCTTTTTTTTTCTCTTTTTATAAGATCATTGGATTGGGGGCTCTTACAGCCCTTATAACAATCCGTATATCAATTGTATCAAGCATATTGGTACATATGTTGTCATCATTATTTTCTAGACATTTACTTTCTATTTAAGCCCTTGGTATCAGCTCCTATCTTTCCCCTTCCTTCCCCTCCCACCCTCATGACCCCTTGATAAATTATTACTTTCATATTTTACACCAACTACTTTCTCTTTCCCTACAGTTTCTTCTCTCCTCCTCTCCCCACCTTTCCCCTACCCTCTTAGTATCTCTACTCTCATTTCTATTCCTGAGGGGTTTATCTGACCTGGATTCTGTGCTTCGTGAGCTTTTATCTGTACCTGTGTACATGCTTCAGTCTAGCCTACAGTGAAAGGCAGGATTGGGATCATGTTAATGGAGGGTGAGGAAGGCTCAAGGAACCAAAGAAATAACGTGTGTTTAATCAGTGCTATACTTGACCCTGGTTGACTCATGACTTCCTTGTGACCCTTCTGTGGGGAGTTGTCCCATTGTCTATCTTATATAGGTGGGCAAACCAACAATAACCTAGACAATACAAACAGATACGATTGAATAAAAAGGGGGAAAGAAAGGAAGAAAAAAATATGTATATATAAAAGTAATAATAACTAGCAAACCACCCCCCAAAATAAAGTATGGATATTCCAGGTCTGTCTGCTGACTTTTATGACTATCCCCCAACTGGTCCTGGGATTTCCAGAAACTGCCCCTCCTAGTCTGTCTCATGATCATGTTCGGCCTTCCTTTGGGTTTTGATAATTCTTCTCAGCTACATTTTCCCTGAAAAAGCACCCACAAGAATCCTATGGCCTCCTCGCCATCAATTGTAGATCACTTGTTCTTCCCTTGTCCCTGGGTTTTTTGGGACACCCCTCCTTTCCCCACCTCCCCTTATCCCAGTCCCCCCAGAACCATCAGTCCCATTGTTCTCTCCTCAAGATAGTTCATCTTGTCTATCTTGTCCAGATAGATATGCATGGATCATAATTTGTGCAAAAACAAAGCAAAGCAAATCATAACAAAAAAGAAAACAAACCTAATACAACAAAACAAAAAGAATAGAAAATTTTAAAAAACAACATTAAAAAAGTAAGGCGCTCAAACAGTTCCTGGTATGTCTATTGATCTTTATGAGTGTTTTCCAGTCAAATCCACTGGGGTGCCATGCCCTGGCCCCGAAGTCTACCTTTGGCATTCTTCAGGAACTTCGTTGCTTTGCTCCCCTTGCTGCTCCACTGTACGCCCTTAGTGTTTCATTCCAGTGCTGTGGGGTCGGATCAGGCACATCTCCTGAACCATGTCCCCAGTGCTGTCCCCCTTAGTGCTATGTGTCAATGAGGAACATCGTCATATCTCGTGGTGGGGCCAGTCCTGTGATCCACTCTGTGCATTGGCTACTCTGAGCTGAAATATTGTCCTCAGTGGTTGGTGGGCCGGAATGTGTTCCTCTCTCTCTCCTTCCCTCTTCATTTGCTCATGATCATACACACCCCATCTTCCTAAACTGCAGCTTCAGTGTTCTCTCCTGAAGTGCATTCCTCTGGGGTAGGAGTGGGGGTGGGATGCTCACGTAGTTAGGATTGGGGGCCAGCCCCACAGACCTATTGGTTCTCTGCTTCATGCCTGTGTGTTGCATTCACATCTTGGTGCACCGGGTTGAAGTCTGGTCCCGCTCTCCCTCTCCTGGGGAGATATAAATAACACCCACCCCTGCTACCAATATCTCTCTCTCCTCTCTTTTTCCTCCCTCCTTTTTAGTTGCCTGCCGTACGTATCTCTGGGTTGGTTTTGATGTTCCACACTTTTCTAATTCACTCGTCTATCAATGGAAATTTAGGTTGTTTTCAAATCTTTGCTATTGTGAGTTTGCTGTAATAAAGAGTGGAGCACAGATGACTGGTGGTGGTCAATGTCTTACCTTTATGCTCAGTAGAGGTATAGCTGGGTCATAAAGTAGTTCAAATTCCATTAGCTTTAAATATCCCTAGATTGCTTTCCACAGTGGCTGTGCGTATGTACACGACCACCAGCAGTGGAGGAGAGTTCCTGTCTCACTACCTCCTGTCCAACATTTGTTGCTCTCTGATTTTCTGATTTGAGCTCTCCACAAGAGTGTTAAGTGGTATCTCGTGGTTGTTTAAAAATGAGCATTTCTCTGATGGCTAAGAACCAGGAGCGTTTTCTCGTATGTTTATTGACCATCCGGGCCTCCTCCCTCGTGAAACTCCTTTTCAGGCCTTTTGTCCACTTCCGTAGGGAGTTGACTGTTTTCTTCCTTTTTTGCAGGATAGGAGGGTATGGAGCTTTTAGTACTAAGTCCTGTGTCTGTTGGGTCATTGCTAAAATTCCCACTCCCAGTCTGTGGCTTCTCTTGGTACCCTTGATGAAGTCTGTTGATGCACACAGGTGTTCTATCCTAAGCATACCCCATTGGTCAAGTTCAGCTTCACCTGCGTGGGCACCCTTCCCTTTTGCAGTTATTCTATGCATTTCCTGAGCCAAAGTTCTTAGGTTTGTCCCGACTCCTGCGTTGATGGTCCTGATAATGTAGGGTTTTTCTTCTAGGTCTGTGATACACCTTGAGTTTGTCCTTGAGCGTAGGATGAGGTAAGGATTTTATTTTATTTTTCTACAGGTGGCTATCCATTGTTGGCATTTACTTGTTAAAGGGGGAATCCCCCTCCCACTTGATGCTTTTGGGGCCCTTCTTAAGAACAGATGTCTATATGCTGATGATTTTAGTTCTAGGTTTTCTGATTTTTTCCTTTGGCCCGAGTATCTTTCATCATGAGAGTACCATGGTGTTTTGACCACTTTGGTTGTATAGTAGGTGTTAAAGTCAGTTAAAGTGGGCCCTCTGACACTGTCCTTATTCTTGAGGAGTTGCCTGCTAATTCTGGCCTTCTTCTCTCTCCAAGTGAAATTAGTGGTCAGGTTTTCCAGTTCTGTGAAAAAGGTTGTTGGAATTTGAAGCACTTACCCTAGGGCCAAGGGTAAGGTTGGCATCTTTACTATATTAAGTCTTCCAATCCACTAACATGGGATAATCTTCCAATAGTGAGGTTGCTTTGGGTTTCCTATAGTAGGGTCATATAGTTTTCCTTGAATAATCTTTTTTTATTGTTAAATACATCCCTAGATATTTCAATTTGTTATTGTGATGTGTACTGCCTTCTTGATCTCCTCTTCTGTGGGCTTGTCTGACGTATATAGCAAACCAATATACTTCTGTTTATTGATCTTATATCCTGCCTCTATTCCATATTCCTCTATCACTGCCAGTACTCCTATTGTGGAGCTTTGGGGATTTTCAATGTATAGAATCATGTTATCTGCAAAGGGAAATAGTTTTACCTCCTCCTCTCCCAGCCAGATACCTTTCATTTCCTTCAACTGCCTTATGTTGTTCTGCTGCCTTAAACCTTATGAAGGTCTTTATGCCTAGGACCTTTTACTAGGATGTTTACTAAATGTGGAGACAAAGGGCATTCTTGTCTGGTCCCCTTTTCCAGAAGGATTGTTTTTGTCTTTTCTCCATTAATTATGATGTTAGCTGTTGGCTCTTCTTAGATAGCTTGTATTAACTGGAGGTATTTTCCTTCCATTCCTATCTTTTTGACTGCATTAATTAGGAATGGGTGTTGGATGTTGTTAAATGCTTTTTGTTGCATCTATCAAATTATCATGTGATTCTGATCATTTTTCTTATCTTTGTGACAAATAATGTTCATAGATTTTCAGATGTGGAACCATCCCTGCATCCCTGAATGAATCCCACCTGATCATGATGGATAATATGTTTTATATACTTTAGTAATCTATTGGCCAGTATTTTCTTAAGGATTTTTGCATCTATGTTCATTAGAGATATCAATCTGTACTTCTCTATTCCTGTGAGATCCTTGCCCTGTTTGAGTATCAAAGTTATACTGGCTTCATAGAATGAATTTGGGAGCTTCCCATCTTGTTCAATGCTCTGGTGTGGGCTCTTCCCTGTACAATTCCCCTGTGAAGCTGACTGAAAGCTTCTTTCATTCACTTTCTTGATAACCATATCTATTTCTTCTTTTGCTTTTGTTCTGCTGAGGTTCTTAACCTCTATCTGGCATAATCTAAAAAGGGATTGTTTTACCAAGTATTTGTCCATGTCGTCCACGTTGTTGAATTCATCAGAATACAGACTTTCAGAGTACTTTGTGATTATATCTTTTAATGTCACTGGGGTCTGTGGTGATTTTCCCAGGTTCATCCCTCATCCTGGCTACTGATGTTTGCTCCTTCCTTTCCTCGGTACGGGTTGCCAGCAGTCTGTCTATTATACTGATCCTTTCAAAGAACTAGCTGCTTTTCTACATTGATTTATTGCATTGTTCTCTTGTCTTCCCACTCAATTAACTCTGCCCTGATTTTTATTATTTCTTTTCCTTTGCTATTGGAGGGTTGTTCTGTTTACTCTGTTCTAATTGCTGTAGGTTTTGTGATAGTGTATCAGTTATAAGTCTCTCTTCCTTTTTCATATATGCATTAATTGCTATCAAACTTCCTCTGATAACTGCTTTTGCTCTATCCCATAGGTTTGGTATGTTGTATTCTCATTCTCATTAGTTCCTAGAAACTTCCTAATTTCCTCTCTAATTTGGGCCAGTGTCCATTCATGTCACAGAAGATCATTATTCATCCTCCAATTATTCACCCTTGTTTTTCTGGTTGTCCTTTTGTCGATCTCCTGCTTTATGACATGGTGGCCCAAGAGGGACATTTGAATAACCTCTATGTGTTCTAATTTACTCAGGCTTGACTTATATCCCAGCACGTGGTCTATTTTTGAAAATGATCCATGTGAATTTGAAAGAATGAGAATTTTTTGCATTTGGATGGAAAGCTCTATAAATGTCTATCAGGTCTAGTTGCCTAATTGCAGTGTTTAGCTCTATAGCCTTCTTGCTGAGCTTCTTTCCCAGTGATTTCTCTTTACATCTTTTGAAAAGTTTGTTTGACAAATCTTGCAGGTCTCTCATTAGGTGTGTGTATATATTTATTATGCTCATTGGTTCTTGGTCTACTCATCCTTTGAGAATTATACAGTGTCCCTCCTTGTGTCTTGTTATAGTTTGTACTTTGAAGTCAATTTTATTGGAGAATAGCATTGCAACCCGTGATTTTTTTAAATATCCATTTTCCTGGTATATTTTCTGCCGGCCTTTTCTTCTTAGTATATATTTGTTTGCAAGCTTAAGACAGTCTGCTAACCTTTGTCTTTTAATGGGCGAGTTGACGTTCAGAGTTATCACCATCTGTGGATTCATTGCTATTATCTTGTATCTTTCATGTTGGGTGTTTTCCTATCTCCTTCATATCAGTGTGCTGTGTTTGTGTGGGGAGCTTCATTTGCGCTTTCTTTTCTGTCTGAGGCAATGTTATGTTGATAATTATTTTCAGTGCATTGACTTCAGGGTGGAGTTGAACTATTTGATGATCTCCTGCTTATGCTTGGTGAATGTTGGTCTTCTGACCATAGTGAGCTGGCAAGGGTTCTCCTCAGGGTTGGGTGTGATATGACGTAGTTTTTCCTTGCCTGGAAGACTCTTTCTTACCTCATCATATATATTAATAGTTGGTTTGGCAGGATAGATCATCTCAATTTGGCAGTTTTTTTTTTCTTTTAGCTTTCAGAAAATGTTACTCCCTGGTATTGGGGCTGTGTCCCAGGGCAGGGGGACCAGTTTGGGCCTCACTGGAACTGAATTCTCCCTGGCTGCACTCCTGTCTCTATCATGAATGGCACTGCCAGTTGTGCTCTGGGGCACTGTGTTCTGTCACAGGTAAATATCTCGGTGGTTCTTCAATTGCTGCAAATTATTATCTAATTATCTATCTTTACCCATGCTGGCAGGTGTGGAGATGAAGAGAAGGAGAAAGGGGTTGGCTGATGTAATCACTCTGGTCCTGGACTGTAGGAGCAGTGTGGATAGATAACAGAAGAGAACTCTGGCACGAGGTCTTTTGGTTAGTTCTTGACAAGCCTAAGATTATGTCCACTTTTAGAAAGAAACCTGGGGGATACCCAGGGGAAATTATTGCTCGCTGCGGGTCTCATATCTTGGACGCAGGAGGGATGGTGGACGCTGTCTTCCTGGACTTGGCGAGGGTTAGCGGTGCCCGCAGGTAGACATAGTAAATGTAGAGCATTTCAGCGAATTCTCAAGTCACTTCATGGGTGAAAATTACAGGGGGAGGTCGGAACCAGATCCCAGTACACTGAATCTAATTTTTAGCACCCAGTCTCCCCCTATTGACCTCCTTACCTCTTAATTTTCTGGTCTAACAGCAGTAACACCAGGTGGGTGATTCTACTTGGATGCCATCTTGACTCTACCTCCCTCTTACTCTTAATTCAGATTTATGATTTAAGAGATGGTAGCAATTTATCAATGCTTTATAAAAATCTTGTCTGCTTTAACTGAATATGTAGAAAATAAAGGCAAGTTTAGATATTAGCATGGCAGTCAATATTTAAATAGAAATCTTAGGCTTGAGATCTAGTCAAGAGAAACTTCTAGGTTAGGAAAAAAGTAGGGAATATTATCTTCTAATCCTTCAACTCTACTATTATGGATTAAAATTCAAGGAGGTTTCAAAAAAGTTTCTTGAAAATGGGGAAAAATATATATGTTGGAATTTCCCCACAAACTTTTTGAAGGCTGGTTTTATGTTACTCAAGATATATGTTGGGATCCTAACCCTTTCATGGTGTAGTGGTTAGGCATTGGGCATTGATTCCCCTGATTGGCAGTTTGAAACTACCAGCAGCACCAAGGGGAGACAGACTGGGCTTTCTTCTCTCTTAACAGTTACAGTCTCTGAAACCCCAGGGGTTACCTTGAGTCAGCACTGGCTCAATGGCATTGAGTTTGGGTCCAGTTTATACCTGCAGATGTGTTGAAACCCTAACCCTTCTGCCTGTGGGTGTTCCCTGTTTAAAAATTGGGTTTTTGTCTTGTTAATGAGACCCTGTGGGTGTAGAGTGCTTCCTACATCTAATCAATTCTGAGCTATAGAAAGAGCAGATCAGACAGAGACACACTGACACAGAGGAAGACAGGTGCTATCTGATAAACCTACAAGTCTAGGAACACCAGCGATTGCCAATGAAAAGCTGAAATAGAAACAAAGGGACCTTCTTAGACCCAACCTATGGATATAAACTTATAGACACCTACTCTGTGGGAAAATACCTTTCTGTTTTTAAATACGAGCACGCATTTCTGATACAGAGCTAAGAAACTGAGACATCTACAGTCATGTTGAAGTGACTTTAAAAAAAAATCAAGAGAAATAGCAGCTACAAAGGACACAAGACTGCTGAGTAGCCAGATTTTGTTGAATCCTTTGCAGTTGCAATCAGACAGAAGGAAGCAGAAAGAATCATTTCAGGATACTAGAAAGCTGTTCTTAAGATACCAGTGGGTGTCACGGGAAATAAGTAATTGCATCCCATCATAATTACTGCACTGATTATCTATTACTGCCTGACATGTCTCAGCACAAAAGTTTGCTTAAAATAAGTCTTCTGCTCTTCCGTGTCTCAGGGGTTCCAGACTGGCCTCCCTGGAGCCCTTTTGGGTGGATGATAATCTTTCTCTCACTGTACAGAATTTCACCCAGCTAACTTGGACTTCCTCTAACATAGTAATCTCAATAAGACTGGATGACAGGGAAGCTAGCTTCCCCCAAAATAAATATTCCAAGAAGATTAGAAAAAAGCTTAAAACATCCTACACCATAAGCTTAGAAGCCATGTTTGTAGCACAGTCTATTAGTCAAAGTAAGTAATAGGGCTGAGCGAGGTTCCATGAGAAGGTATTACTGAGTGTCAGTACTTCAAAGCAGGCTCATTCGAGGTTTTCTCAGAGAGGAGCTTCTACATGGCTAAATTTGGAAAGTTGAGTTCTAGACTCAAAGGCACATGATCTGAAAGAGTTCATGGTCAGCGATTGTCCTAAACCCCATAGTCAGTAAGTAAATGAGATTTGAATGCGTACTAGACGGGCTGTAGGGATTGTGTTGAAGTTCATGTGTGCTGCAATTAGGTAGAGTAGCAACAGGGTAGAAAGAAAAAATCATATGCTGGATGACAGAAGCAAAGGAAAATTATGGCAGTCCAATATACAAAAAGAGAAAGGATAAAATATTCATGATGATGGCAGAAAAGAAAAAAGAACAAGATAAAAAAACTCTTAAAAGATATAATAGAAGGAAACACGTGTCCTTCTGTTTGTGAATCAAGAGTATTGCTGTTAACTACAAAAGTTAACAAAATAAACCTTTAAGGTAAGAATATTAAAGTCCAAATATCTACTAAGAGCAATTAAAGTAGAAAATTTCTGTACAGAGGATTATCTTAACTTTCTCAAATGATCTAATAGTAACAATTGAAATGACAAATGTGTCCAATGTACTATAAGTAAGTTTACATAATAATTTCAAAAAGGATATAAAATATCATATTTGAAAATATGCATAATTAAAAATATATTTTAAGTACAAATAATCTGAAATGTTAGGCTAAATAATGCTGTAGAAGTGTAGAGAATAGAAAATGGGATGAAGTTTAATAACTTCTTGTTTTGCATGGTCATCATTACTCTGGATTCTTGATATTAGTAAATGAGAATATATAGGTTGGACCTTTAATGTAAGTGAATTTTAATAAAGGACTTTAAAAATTGATGCGTATATTAGACATTTTTAGATGCCAAGAGTCAACATCCTATAAAGGAACAAGAAACAAAAGTATATGAAAAAACAGAACAAAACAAAACTTTGAACCATCACAAGTTAAAGAAAAACAAAATGAAACAAGTTAAAATTACTATATAAATATCATCTATGTAAACAAATGAAAATAGTTCAACCACCCTTTTAGTGGGATAAATATTTTAGTATTATAAATCTTTAATGACACAAATATTTTCATGATGGGTCTAAATCCTAAAACTCACTGAAGCGAGAATTACAATAAAGTAAATGAATATAAACATATATATAACATAAATATATAAATGAAAGCAATGCATGCATGACAATATCAATGTAAGAGTAAGATAGAGAAAATAATTTATCAGGACTACAATAACTTCTCTTGGAAGAATTAATACCACACTTGTTCTAAGGAACTGGAGCTTGAAGCTACCCCCAAATGTCTAACTCTTACAAGCTGCTGTTCTGCTCCATGTTCTTCCAGGTCTCCCTTGAGGATTTTCCCTCACTTCCCTGCCCGCTCCAATTCACAGCAATGTCACAAAGCTGTGAGGAACTATCTCACACGGTGGGGGGTGCTTTTCAGTGAAGAATCTGATGGTCACCCAGAGGAGGCAAATCAAATGAAGGATCCAGAGCCAGAGCCCAAAGTTTGCAAAAGCGAGTCTTCTTGCTTCTGGCCCAGCAAGTCAGGAAAACAGAGGCCTGACTTTCCTGATGAGACGCTCTGAGAAGAACTATACGGGGTCCCCATTGCATATCCTAAGAAGCAAAATTATGGCCTGGCCTACTCCCATTACTAAAATGGGGTCTTAAAGATACCCTCAAGGAAACAAAGGATATGGTACAGCCCCCACCCTCCACCCAAGTGAGGTCTCCTGTCCATCAGCATGGTAGAGCCTGCCCTCCAAGATAGCACTGTAGCCACAGACATAAAAGTTCTGAAACATAATGTTTCATATCAGGAACCGTGGCTAGAAGGGCCACGTTGGCCATAACTCAAGGAGAAATAATATTTTCCCTTGATAATGGATGAATTTAATGGTGAAAAATATAATAATTAGCAAGAAATAGAAAACATTAAAAGTAACTATACCCCATACTTGGATTTCTCCATTCTATAGGGAAAAAATGCCCCATGCATATTTAAAAACGTAAGGAAAAATTCTCTGCTAACCATTTAGAGTCCTGGAAGAATGGTCAACAAGAGATAGAAGCTTATGACAATGAATTGTTGTACTAACATATTTTTTTATTGCAGGGCAACAGATCTTTCTGGAACAACTGTGGGTCTTGCTTTCATGTCGACAATGTGTTCTCCTTATCATTCTGTTGGCATTGTTCAGGTTTGTAATATATGACATGTTGGTACTTTAGTTAATTATTCTCATTAAAATAGGAATCTTCTATGATTATGATCATAATATAAAATTTTTAGACACCCAGTTTTAGAAATGAAAATTTGCTATCCTGTATTTAAGAACTACCATAATATTCTATAAATGTACAAAGTGTTTGGAAAAGCAAAAGTAACTAATGAAAAGCTGCTGCAGATTTGAGGTGTTGAGGGATTGATGAAGAGATGACAGGAACAGTGTGTTCTTACCTGGTCTATGAAGCTCTGATACGGCTCATGAGGCTGTAGGACATCTTGGAAGGGAAGAACACCTGACATGTGGGGAGCCTGGCTTGTGTTGGAGTGCAAATGGATATCTCCCTCTATAGTCTTGAATGATAAGTAAGGTATCTCTTATAACTGTATCTTGGTAGGAATATCAAATAATCATTTTGGATGCTGTTCTTTGGTGTATCAAGGGTATATAAACAAACAACCCAAGACTCCATTACCTTGTTTCCTATATGCTTGGGGAACTGACTGCATAATATCTATAGTAAAGTTCAAACTCTTAGGGGAATGGTGATAAAGTAGCTAGTAGAATTCGAGACATGAAAGGTGTGTTGGTCTGGATAGACTAAAGAAACAAATTCATAGAAACACTCGTATGTGTATAAGAAAGAGCTTTATATACAAGAGCAATTGATTATTTAGAAAATGTCCCAGCCCAGTCCAGATCAAGTCCATAAGTCCAATGTTATCCCATATGTCTAATACCAATCTATAAAATCCTCTTCAGACTCACGGAGCACATGAAATGATGCTGAATGCAGGAATCACAGGCCAGAGGGTGGGAAGTCTTGTGGATCCAGTGACGGTTTAAGCATCTCAGTGCTGGCAGGGGTCTCCACACGGCTGCTCCAGCTCAGGGTAGTAGCATACGTCCATGTGTCTCGTCAGCTGCGATGTCTCCCAAGGAGTGTGTGTGAGCCCTTAACGAGCTATTTTTCTCCTTAGTGCCTCTAAATGAGGTCGTCAATCTGTGACCTGATTGACAGGCTAAACTCCACCCCTTCACTCTCAAATCTCAGATTGACAACAGATTATGTAACTACCACAAAAGGGAAATAGTTAATATAAAAAATATAGGGAAGAGATCTCTGATTTTCTAAAATGAGAATTCATGCTGAAATATGTGGTGAAAGGGTTGAGATCAGTTTGCAAGAGTTTAATGAATTTAAGGCAACATGTTAGCAGTTCTTAATGAGACTGGAGAACTCTAATCAAAATATTTAGAAATATTTAGCATCTTTTTAATGTAGGATTAAGGAAGATACAATAATTCTATCATAAAAATTCTATACAATAATTATATCATGAACACAAAAATGATTGATTAAGATACAAGAAACCTGTTTGAAATATTAAAGGCCTTTATATATATGTATTTTTAAAGTCAGGATTATTAAAATATAATACATATAGCAAAATTAATCTTTTGTGTACCGTTTTATGAGTCTTTCGAAGAACTTACAACTACCATCTAAAATGCAGTCATAAAACACTTTTATCACCCTAAAAACTCTCCTTGTGACATTGTGGAGTCAACTCCTTCCTCCATCCTCATCCCTTGAGACCTATAGGTGTGCTTGCTGTCACTGAAGTTTCTGTTATAAACACTGTAACATAAATGCAATCATATGACTGATAGTTTTATGAATCTGTTTTTTAATTAGCATAATAATTAAAGACTTATTAAAGTTGATGTACATATAGTAATTAATGTCATGTTCTTTTTAATCAGATTGAGAAAGATTTCTTCTCTTTCTAGTTTCTTAAGATTTTCTTTTGTTGTCAGGAATAAAAATTAAAGTGGGCAATTTTTTATTGTAAATAAAATTAGACCAACAATATATTGCTTCTACTTTACTCTGTTTGACATAGTAAATGGCCTTCACTGAATTCCAAATGCTAAACCAACCATACATTTCCACAATAAAACTAAGATGGCTGTAATCTACTTTATTTACTAGATGTATTTGATTAGATTTTTAATTTATCTTGAAGATTTTTGCATCTATATTCATGAACAACATAAATTAAAAATGATCCTTTCCTGTAGTAGATTCTTGAGGGTTTTTTTGGTTTTGTTTTAATGAGTGCAAACTGGACACACAAAAATGAATCAAATGAATCTTCCATTTTCTAGAATATTCCCAAAATATTTGTTACAGTTAGTCAGTAAAACTGTTTGAGAATGATGCTTTCTTTGTAGAAAATATTTTAGCTACAAATTCAATGTTTTTTTAATGTAGCAGGTGCAGGGCTATTCAGATCATCGGAATCCCTTGAGGAAGCCGTGGTAGCTTGTGACTTTCATGACATTTGCTTATTTAACTTAAAGTGGCACAGCTTTGATAGACTTTCTTTGTTATCCTTTAATAGCTGCATAAATTATGGTAGTGTTCTCTCATTTATGATATCAGTAATTCAGGTGCATGTGTTTTTGCTCATTCTGGCTCTGTGTTTTATCAACTTTCTCGATCTTTCCTAAGAGCAATATTTGGACTTTATTGATGCTCTCTATGATTTTCATATCATCAGTTCCATTGATTTGTGTTCTTGCCTTTCATTTGTCCTTCCTTTGGCTTTGCATTTATTTATTCTTCTATTTCTAGTTTCTTAAGGTAAAACTTTAGATAATTTATTTGAAAGATTTCTTCTTTTTGGCTATAAGCAATAATGCTATAAATTGTCTACTATGCACAGCTCTGTATACATGTAAGATATTTTTATATATGAGTTTTCTTTTTATACTCAGTTAAAATATTTTCTACTTTCCCTTTTGATTTCTTTTGACTCCTGTTCTACTTAAAACTTTGTTATAAATGCTCTGTTACTGAATCATCAATAGTTTTAGTTAATGTTTCCATTATGAAAATTTTCCTTACTTTCATTTTTAACATATGTGTGTGTTCTACATTTAAAGAATTCTGGACAAAAGTATATACTTGGATATCTGTTTGCTTCTTTATCTAATCCAAGCATTTTACACATTGTGTTTAGACCACTTATAAATTATTGGTATTGTTGGAGCAAAAACTTCCATTTTCTTAATTGATTTATATTATTTACATTTATTCTTTATTTTACATTTCTGTCTTCTTTTGGTCTGATCGAGTATTATTTAATAATGTAATTTAATCTCCACTATATGTTGGTTTTCTATTTTTTTAAAATAAATAACATTTGTTTGGTGCTACAGTGCAGTGAATTTTATATAACCTTTCTACTTATAGTCTTTGTTCCTCCCACCAAATGAGCTTTACCTGAGGGGTCTGGGAAAGAGAAGGTAGAGGAGGCAGCCAATAGGATTACATGATTTAACAATGAGTGAGTGTTAACAGGGTTCATTGTGATTGCTCTCCCTCTGGATATAAAATGAGCCACCTCAGAAGTGGGAAATGGGTCGGAGGCCTACTACCAGCAAGAGCTAGGAGCAGATGGTGTCTTTGAACCCCAGTCAGTTCCCTTCATCTTGAACCTCCTTGATGGAGGAGACAGCTTTGACATCAGAGGCGTGGCAGAGGAAGGGCAATAGCAGCACCAAGAGCCAGAGCGTGAGCCAAAGCGGAGGACTTCTCAGCCCACACAGCCAGCTGAGCCAAGTGTTTGGGGCAGGAGACTGACTTGTGCAGGGGGTGCCTCTGGCCACTTAATTAGGGAGTTTTGTTTGCTGACCCATGGAGCTAGAGCTGAGGTCTTTGGGACTGAAGTTTAGGGGTAGTGGCTTGCCCTCTGGGTATTTTCTGGCAGCTCTAAAATAACTCTGTAGCATTACATGAACAGAGCAGAGGCCCTGTGGCTGAAAGGTCAAAGGTCAGAGAGAGGCCTGCCTGCAGGCACCACTGAGAAAAGGCTGTCCTGTCTGAGTAATTGTTTTCTGAGCATTTGTAATTTGTTAATTTCCTGCATAAACCCAACAATTGTGAGCATTGTCTGTGAGGATTCGATCTTGCCATCGCAGTGAATTATCAAATTCAACTGAAAAGTGGAGAGAGTTGTGGAATGGGCAGTTGGTGTCAGAATTGGTGACCTGGAAGAATGTCTGACGTCAGCCTATTAGAAATCCATCTTGGACAGTTGCTGATGCTGCTGTTTTTTCTTCACTCTTTTGACGTTAGAGAAAATCAGTTGTCTCCCTCATGCCGTTTCTCTTTTTACTTCTTAGTGCTGTCATTTTAATTTCTTTAAAATTGCTTTCCGTTAATTTCTATCGTTTCTCTATTTGAGTCCTTTTTGTTAAAGTATCAAGTCCTCTTATCCGTTTCTCAGTTATGATTGGTCTGCTGTTAAACTGTAGAGCATATTCTTCATCTTCATCACTGTTTTTCATTTCAAGAATTTCCATTTCATTCATTTCTTTTCTAGGACTCAGGTTTCTGCTGAAATCTCCCACCTGTTCCTGCAAGTTATCTATATTGTCCATTAGAATGTTTAATATAGCCCAGTAGTTGTTTGAAACACCGCGTCTCATAGTTCAAGGAGCAGCCCTGGTGGCTTAGTGGTTATGCAGCAGGGAGCTAACTGCAGGGCCAGTCTTTTGAAAACACTGGCCGCTCGCTCCATGGCAGCAAGATGGGGCTTTCCACTGTGGTCGAGTTACAGATTCAGAAAACACAGTGGCCGGGGTCTACCCTGTCCTACAGGGTTGCTGTGTGTCGTCATCATCAACTCAGTGGCACTGAGAGAACAGTTCAAGAGGCCCTGGTAGGCAGTGGGTTAAGCGTGCCGGTAATGAGGCGTTCTCCATTGGAAGTCATCACAGGAGAAGGTAAGGCAGTGTGTTTCTACCAAGGTCTGCAGGGGAGGACATCCTCTAGGGCGGGTCTGCTCTGTTCTTCAGAGCCATTCTGAGTTGCAAATGCCTCCCTCCATGGCAGGCGTTTGCTTTGGTCTGGTCTGAGAGTTCTAATAGACCGCATATACTCGAATATAAGCTGACTCGAGTATAAACCGAGGTACCTAATTATTACCTGGGAAACCAGAAAAACTGCTTGACTCGAGTATAAGCCTAGGGTGGGAAATGCAGGATGTGAATTAACACAGAAACCAGAGGGGAGAGACGGAGTGCAGCCACAGACTCATCCTTACCAGTTCAGCTGTCGGTGGAAGTGAATCACTACGGGTGCTTCTGCGAATTGGAGCTGTCCACGGCATAGGACGGCTCTGATTGGTTAAATGTGAGTAAAACATTCAAAGCCCTGCAGTGTCAGCGGGGCTTTGAATGAATAGTGGAGAAATCGCAATCACCCGCGAGATGTTACACCTCTCTGGGGTACCGCTGACTGGTGTATAAGCCAAACCCCAGTTTTTTTGTGTATAAGCCAAACCCCACATTTTTTTGTGCTGAAAAACTTGGCTTATACACGAGTATATACAGTATGTATCGGGTGACTCTCCTGTTGATTAGCTCTGGGTGTTCTGTTTTGTAAATCTCACTCTTTCTGTTGAAGACTAGCCATCTGTGACAGTAGAGTGAAAATTTATGTCTAAACATCACTTCATTTCCTTAGTGTATCACAGGCTTTAAATCCCCCGGGAATTACTTTGCAATGAAGGTGAGGATATATTTGCTACAAAGCTCTCACGTTGTGTTTCCTGCTCAGCTGTGGGTCTTCCTTCTGACCTCCCCCTGAGAGAGGTTGTTGGTTTATGTTCTTGGCCCTCTCCTTCAGTCAGTACGAGCAGCTTGTTACTGGATACTAGCCGCTCTTTCTTACCTATACTCTGTGTCACTAAGTGTGTGCGAGGCTGTCCTTTGAGTGTCCCTGTTCCGCTACCAGTCAAAAGGAAGTCTTCATGATGTGGCCCAAGCATGGTGTTGAAGTGCTCTGTGTTGTGTTTCTTGGTCCTCTTCATCGATGTATTGGGTTTTCAATGGTGTCGTAAGACTAATAGGGTCTAGTGGCTATCCCTCAGTGATTGAAGGCTTTTGTTGAGGGCCAGGGCTTTCATAAAGCAAAGAACTCACTCATCACCACCGAGTCCTCACCCTACATTTGCTCTATTGCAAAGATAAGGGCCGTGGAGTTATTTGATGACGTTCCTTCTGCGGTTCCCTCCCTCAGCCCTGCCCTTTAAGGGAGAATTTCGCAGTGTTCTTGCCTGGCGGGGTCTGTAGGGACACACCTGTCAGTGGAGGGAATTTCCCTTGTGACTAATGTGGTAAAAGAGCATCTGACCAGCCATGTCCGACCTCCTCCGACTTCCAATCGCCGTGAGGCAGACGTGCCTTCATCTTCTGTCCTTCTTCACCTATTCTGATGCCAACCGTTCCTCCCAAAGCACTCTACTTCTGTGCTAGGTTCAATCATGTACTCCTGTGGCCACACAGGACTCACAGACAATACCCATGATGAGAGGAGGCTCTTAGGGAAGTAAATAGTTAACCACAGTTTGGGAGGTGGATGCGGCTGTGGGTCTACATCGCTCCTCAGCTGCCCACTATTTTCTCTTCAGTGCTCAGCCCCTCAGCCTTCTGCCTCAGTGGGCCACACAGCCAGCCCTTTATCACTGTCTCAGGCCCATCGTCTTGGGTGAGATGAGGAGGAAGTATTCCACAGTCTCAGCCCTGCTTCTCTGAGGCTCAGTGCCACAGTCTCCGGTGCATCTGATCTTTAGATCTTTGGATACGCTTTCCTAATGGTCCTTTGCTCTCTCTGTTTCCCAAGCAGCTTTTATTGTCTGAGGAATGGCTTTGATAGAGGGGTGGTTGATGCCTTTTTGCTGACCAAACCCTCAGGGAAAATGAAGGATGGCATCTTCAATCACACCCTCCAGGAAAGTGATCTTAAAGATGTCTCCAAGGAAACAAAGAGTATGATGTGGTTCACACCTTCTCCTAACTCAGGACTTAAAGTCCCCCATAATCCCATAATAGAGAGCACCCTGCAAAATGGAGCTCCAGCCGCGGATACGAGTTCAGAAGAAGACGACATCCCACAGGGAATTACAGCTACAAGAGCCATGTCAATTGAGTACAGCTCATCTCTTAGCGGCACCTATTTGATTGTCTTCTGCTCAACCACACGCAGCCTTTACCTCTTTTAGTTATTCATCTAATAAATTCTCCTAACTGTCCTCTGGTCACGTTTGCCCTAGGCCAGCAGCTCCCCGTGTAAGTGATGGTTTGCCTTTCCTTTGATTTTGATGCTTTGTTTTCTTGCCCTCTGATGGGTCCACCTCCAGGATAGGTGGTGAATGTATCTATTTGCCAGTGTTTTATTGACTGTAAGTTCTTTCTAGTGTTCCGCATCGTGGTTTAGGGCAGAAGGAGCATTCTCTTTTTCCTCTGTCCACTTTTAGTCTTAGGTCCCGTGCACCTAGGCCCTGGGGAAGACACTTTTTCTGATCTGATCCATCTTTCTGTGGTAGCAAACTCTGCTTATTATCTTTTTTAGAGACAGAGTTTGATGCCTCTCCTAGTGTGGGGGATACCTTAATGGGAATTGTGATGGCATTCTGGGCTCAAGATTGTTGTCTTCCTCATTCTCCTCCGGGGAGGAAAAGGTAGGTGGTGGTGGTTTTCACACTTTGTCCTGGGTCTTCAGCAGTACCCTGGGAGGTCTGGCATTGTCTCTATCAATGGCGGGAGGAATTTATTACTTATGGGTTAAGTATTTTTGTCATGGCTTCATGATTTTTCTTCACAAATGCTGCTTTCTTTCTTCTTCAGCTCCATATCTCCAAGGGAAGTTCCTTCTGGCCCTCTTTTTGGTGGTCCTGGACTACTAGATAGCATCGGACTGCTAGTCTCAAGGTTGGCAATTCAAACCCACCAGACCAGTCCTGTAAACTTGTACAAAGCCTTAGAAACTCTGTGTAGGGTTGCTGTCAAAATCAGCTGGATGACAACGAGTTTGGGGTGAGTCTAGTGAACCCACAAGTGGTGTCTGGAGAAGAAACCATGGGTGTCTGCACAACGCATCTTTTTTTTTATTTCTGAGGATACTGGCAGCTTACATTTAGTCTTAAGCAATTCATTTAAAATTTAAGTTGGGAAATTCTTACCTACTTGTCGAATTCCTAGTATATTTTCTTTCATATTTTGTCACCTTGTTGCCTAGCAACCTTATGTAAAACAAAATGGAACACTACCCATTCCTGCGTCATCTTCACAAGTCTTGTTATCTTGGAGCCCAGTGGTACACCTACTGTGTAAATCCAACTCCTCAAGAGTTGACTTCCTTTTCTCTACTCTTCTATTCTACCAAACAGGATGTCCTTTTCCAGGGACTGGTCTTTCTTGATAGCACACCCTAAGAACATGAACGGAAGTCTTGCCGCCCTTCCTTCTAAGTAGCAATTTGTCTGTACTTCATTGAAGACAGATTAATTTGTTCTGGCAATCCATGTTACTTGCTATATTCTTGGCTAGAGCCATGCTTCAAATTATTTTCACCATAGATAAACTAATGATCATGTCATATCTTTCTTTCTAAGAGTATATCTTTCCTAGATATCAGGCTGTTTGATATCTTTCAAAATTACTCAAGGAAAGTCATTTGTCTGTTTTTGTTTTGTTGTTAAGAATAATTATCTTTCTAGTTTAACAAAATCAGTAAAAATGGAGCCAGTATATTTTAATGATTATTAATTTTGATTTGTGACAGGCTTCATGAAATGAACAGAATGTTTACAAAGCATATTTTCTAGATGAGAGTGCTTTTCATAAAATTGGAAGAGAAATTAATAAAGCAATAGTTAATGCATGGGTGGCCAATAGCTTAGTGCTACACTGTGGAGTTGCAAATTGCAATAGGAGTCCAAAAGAGAGAATTGTTAATCAAGATTAATGTGAACAGAAAATGATTCATTATTAACATAAACAATGAGTAGGAGTTAGAGGAAAGAATGGAGTCATTTCAGAGAAAGAAACCATTGACATTATGAAAAATATTTTGCTTAATGAAAGCTATCCTAACCTTGAAGGAACTATAATTTTAAAAGTTTCCACTTAAATACATTTCCATTAATCATATATTTGTGACTTGAGTTTTCTCTGCTTTGGAAAATTCCACATTGTGTGCTAGCCGGATTTTGGATGGCTTATCTCAATAGGGTGGAGCAAAACCTTTAACCCTCCACCACACACAGTTGGTTTCTTTGCCTATCCTGACCTCCCACCACTAATCCTCCTGTTTGGCTCTCTGACAGGCAGCACTGTAAGGGAGCTTGGTCGCTGAGGGTGTTTTCATTGACAGATTCCTGTCTCCGCACTGGTATATCACCACCAGCAACACTCCCATTCGTTTTTGCCTTGTTATTGTGAGTTTGGTGAGCGTTTACCAAGCAAAATGCTTTCCAGTCAGTACTTTATGCATCCTTCCCTTCCATGACATTGATTGCATCACAGCACGCTTCTCATTTCCTGTGTTTACCGGGTTCTGTCATCCTTCATTCCCATCTCCTTTTGCTGTCTAAACTTTATCCCTGAGCAAAGGCTGCCTGAGGAATCTGTGCCTCCCTGTGTGATTATCCATCTTGTAGGCCTGGTGATTGTTTGGCTTTAGAAATGGCCTGAGACCATGTGTGACCTTCTCTGGCTACAAAAGGGGGAAGGAAGCTTGAACCCCACGCCAGCCTGAGCACAGTTCCTAAGAGAAAGGGCTCAGATGCGCCTCCGCCCTTTAGCCTTCTTTGCCCTGGTTTGATACAAACTGTCCCTCCTATAGCACTCTACTTTCATGTGTTTGAGAATCTGTGGCACTGGCCCCACAGAACTCATGGATGACGCTCATGATTATGAAGTTCATTAGGTAGGGGAGTGAGCAGGTTACAAGTCAGGAAAAGCATTAGAAACGTTAAAGATATAGTTATTTTGTCTGGGCAGTACCTCTTTTCAGGCACGTAGCAGGCACATCTCCCTCGGATCCTCAGTTTCTCAACCACATGGCCCCTTCTTCTCTGTCCTGCTCAGGCACGTGTTACAAAGGCACCTCTAGTGCCCACATTCCTCTCTGAAAGCCAGCCTCTGGCGGAAGGGGCTCCACGTTACTTGTTCCGTGGGCCAGAAGGCCTGCTACGATATGGGGTGCTGTATGTACCACTGCCTGCCTCTCAGCTCTCAGCTCTTTGACTTCTCGCTTCCTGCTTCCTGCTTCTGAAATGGTTCATGTTATACCCAGCAGGATTTCAAAACAGACCAATCACAATCTCCTACCTCGTCATTTGGTGGGAGTTACAAAGACTGGATAGAAGAGCCATACCAAGTAATTATACCTCAACATACCAAATAACTATACTTCACAGCACTGATCCATGGGGTGAGGTTAATGCCAGGATTGCAGGATATCTGGAAGCATAAATCTCTTGGGTTCTACTAGTTTCTTGCTTCTCCTCCTTCTCCTCCTTCTTGTCTAAAAGAAAGAAAGAAAGAAAGAGGGAGGGAGGGAGGGAGGGACAGAGAGAGAGAGAGAGAGAGGAAACAAGAGGGGGAATGTTGAGAAGAGTGAAGAACTAAAAAGGAAAACATAATTTTAATGCTGACACAACATTGATAGAAAAATTAGTTGCCAAGGACATGTGTAGTGGGATTTCCATACTTGTTCCATGGGAGCACCTATCACCAACCATAGAGGAGTGGGGTTAGGTACTCCTGAAGGAAAAGGTAGTCAGGGTGTTGAACTAAGACTTTAAAAGAAAGGAAAAAAGAGAGCAGAGGAAGAGAGTACTAATGAGACAAGGGGAACAAGAGAAGCTCAGCACTGATATTTGGGGAGTTGGCTAGCCACCAGCTGGGCAGTGGTGTCAGTGCTTGTGGTTCCAGTCCCTGAGAAGCTGTGTGGGATGAGAGTGGTGCCTCTCTGGCAATAAATCTCTGAAGGTCAAGGCTGGTAAAGCCCAGAACAAGTGGAGTAGTTTATTTGATCTTTTCCCTCATCAAAATGATGCTTGCAAAATTTTAAATGATCATGCCCTACTAAGCCAGGTGGCAGTTTATCACTCAATATTTCTCACTGCCATCACGTCATCTCCAACTCATACCAACCCTATAGGACAGAGTAGAACTGCTGTTGTAGGTTTCTAAGACTAACTTATTACGGGAGTAGAAAGCCCAGTCTTTACTGGTGGAGTTGTTTGTGGTTTCAAACCGCTGACTTTGAGTAGAAAGCCCAGTCTTTTCTGGTGGAGTTGTTTGTGGCTTCAAACCGCTGACGTTGCAGTTAGCAGCCCAGCACATCACCACTGCACCACAGGACTGCTCACTCCTTCATACGGCTCCTTGTTAATTGTTTTAATGTATGATTTCCTCTACTTGGTATTTTACCAACTTTCTTTTGCCTTTTTCTAAAATTCTGGGTCCTAGGATTACCTGTATCCATTTCATTTGGTTTCTTCAGTCTTTGACGTTAGGGAGTCTGGGTACTAGCCGCAAGTCACAGAGGGACCCCAAAGCCTCAACCACAAACTGTTGGAGAACTAGCTCTTTAGCAGTGCATGACACTGTTCTTGAATAAGCTGGAGCTGACAGCCATTTAGTTGCTACCAAAGCACCTCTAATCTGAACAGTCTGGTGATGGCATTGCCCATTGACTGAGCTTCATGTTGTAGGGCAAGTATAAAATTGACTGATTACTACATCCACACCTCACTTATTGATATGACTAGGATTGAAAGATCAGGTTGTTATGTGAAATGCAGTACTATGTGAAAATTGAGGATTACTACATCAAATAAAAAATGGAAGATGACGACATTATTACATAATTTCTAAATTACATACACTCTCAAAACACTCATGGTTCAGCCAATTTGACCCATAATGTTAACCACGCCAGCCAATGTTACTTTTGCTTCAACATTCCTTACAGACAGACTAGACTTACATCATGAATGCACAAAATAGTTGCATGGATTTTTTACTACTATAAATGCAAAATGTTGATTAGTAAAATAGTCTAAGAGTGAGGAATAAACGTCTTCTTGACAGTAATAGAACGCAGAAACATGGCAAATGTGTGGAAACTTTAGAATAACAATTTTAGACCTTTATCAGCCAAACACATAAAAATGTACAATTAATTAGGAGGTATTAAAATCCAAACCAAGGAGATAGATGAGTTGAAAATAAGATGTGTTCCTTATCATTGCTGAAGTATGAGCTTCATAGGGAAGAATTCAAAAGAAATGTCCTTATTATAGAGATGCACTCATTGGAGAAAGAGCTGGTTACATACATGTTGTGATGAGTATTCAGGACCAGCAATGGACGAGGACGCTTATGTGTGAGAAGAAGAATGAGAGAGACACAAAGAGTAGGTGGTAGTTGAGTTGGAAGACTAACGTTAATCAGTCTAATTTAATGGTCGAAAACATGTATAACCTGAGTGACTATTCCGTTTTCAAAGCAGATCATCTGTGCCCACTCTCGTCCTTAGGATCATAGTGACAACCTTCTTCGAGTTGCAGGGACCATGGCCCACGAAATGGGCCACAACTTTGGAATGTTTCATGACTCCTATGTTTGCAAGTGCCCTTCTACGATATGTGTGATGGACAAAGCATTAAGGTGAGACTTTCTGTAAACATGCTGTTTATTCTGGTTTTGATTCTGTCTGAGTTGTATTACTTCTTACCTTATCTTTTACAACAGGTTGGCATTTTAAAAATATCAACTACAGGTGTTAAGCTGGGTTGACTAGAGAAACAAAATCAGTGATGCACCTGTGTGTAAACAAGAGCTTTATATCAAGAAGTAATTATATATCAAGAAAACATCCCAGTCCAGTTCAACTCAAGTCCCTAGGTCAGATGATGGGCCAGAAGTCCCTCTTCAGACTCAGGCAATCACATGCAATAATGTAGAATGCAGGAAGATTACAAGTCAATGTGTGAAAAGTCGTGTGGATCTGAGATTAGTGGAAACATGGTAGGGCCCAGGTAGTTCCTGGGGTCAGCAAGCAGGAAGGTCAAGGCAGAGATAGAGCAGGAGGCTCCTCAGGCCCTCCTTATGAGAAGGCCACACCCAGGAGGAGACATCATCAGGCTGTGACCTGATTGACAGCTTGGATGCCACTCCTACACTTTTATATATGTTCCAGTTGACATAAAATTATGTAACTACGACAGTACACACGACCTGGGTTCAGAAGATCATTGGTGTTTATCAAGTTTTCAATGAACTCATAGTGTATTGTGGAAAAGAAAGGGTTCTGCAATGAAGGGTATATCTCAGAGGTGTTATGTCATTGGAGGTCACCGTCCTGAACTTGTGTTATATGTTTTTCTGTTTTTCAGTTTATGAAACTGAAAAACCTACAGGGCCATCAAGTAGAGCAAGGACTTCATGGAGTGGGGAGGCGGGTAAAAGAGAGACGATGTCAAGAAGTCCAGGAAGGAAGGGAATGCTTAGAAACTGATTGTGGTAGCAATTACGCAGTTCTGCTAGATGTGACTGAAATGATATATGTATTAGACCACAATTAATATTAAATATATATATATAATTGAAAGAGATCCTCTTGTAAAAGAACAGAAAGTCTTTAAATAAAAGCATACATCTTGCCATATCTTATGAGAAATTGCTAAGGAATTTTATCTTTAAGAATCTCACACAACTTCTTTTATTTATGTTTCTCTTTCCTACCCAGCTTCTCCAGCTTCCCTCAGATTAGGGTTGCTATCTCATGCCCCTTCATAAAATGGGACATGACTATGTGCCAAGTATCACTTACATAGTTGTCCTAGATAGTACTACATTGTAAAATCTCATCTTCATTTGCGGAGTGAAGAGATTCTTCCAACAGGAATTGTTCTGAAGAAAAGGTAGTTTTCAGACAAGAAAATAAATATAATTTTGCTATTTTTAGAATTTCATAACTCAAAGAAACGGAATAAGATAATGTGATAGTTGAGTCAGGCAGATTAAAAGCACAAAGAACAATAAACCCCGCTGCCTATGTGCTACACTGTGAACCATGTGTTTTCACTAAATTGGAAATGTATGTGTCTACCCGGAGTAGCAATTGGTCAATGGATTGGGTTTGGTCCTTTTGGCCGATTATAGGTAAAATTACATGCAGTATAACGCTATTGCTCCATACTTTGTAAGAATTGCTGTATCCCTTTCTCTCTTTTTCATTCTTCACAGCTTCTATATACCCACAGACTTCAGTTCCTGTAGCCGGGTCAGCTACGACAAATTCTTTGAAGAGAAGCTATCAAATTGCGTCTCTAATGTGCCATTGCCTACAGATATCATCTCAACTCCAATTTGTGGGAACCAGATGGTAGAAATAGGAGAGGACTGTGATTGTGGAAGTCCTGAGGTACTACCAAAGATTTTACAAAATAGTTGTTTCAAGACAATGAGACTATTGCTAAAAAAAATAAACTGTAAAACAGTATCGGTCACAGTAGAAAATTGAATGCTTCTTGTAATTTTGAAATGTTCGTTTGTAAAGTTTGTGTAATTAACCCATCTGACAACAAGTCACACCTTACTTAATGACCAACCAGACACTCAAGGTAATTCCAGCTCATGATTACCCCACATGTTCAGTAGAATCATGCTGCACATTTCTTAATGAAAAACTATACCCATTGCCATTAAAGTACTTCTGGCTCATAGAGTTTCCATAAAATAGAGCTTAACTGCTCCATAGGTTTTGTGAGACTAAAGTTTTATTGAAGGAGACTGTTCTGTATTTCTCCCCCCAAAATGGCTGGTTCATAGGCAATGCTTTGGTTATCAGTAAACAAAGCTTAATGCTGTTGTGATTGTTGATGTAGCTGTTAGGTGTCATGCAGTTGGTTTCTGCTCATAGTGACCCTGTCGACAACAGAACGAAGCAGCCCAGTGTCGCATCGCCCTCACAACGGCTACTCTGAGCCCATTGTTGCAACCACAGCATCAGTCTATCTCATTGAAGGCCTTTCCCATTTCCGCTGCCCCTCCACTCTACCAAGCATGATGCTCATCCGCAGAGACTGGTCTTTCCTTATAACATGTCCAGTGTGCGCGACCGCCTCACCATCCTTGTCTCTAAGGGGCTCTCTGGCTGCACCTCTTCTAATGGGATCTGTCTGTTCTTTTGGGAGTTCACGCTACCTTCAAAATTCTTTGCCAGCAGCATCATTAAAATGTATTGATTTTTTTCTTTGGGTCTTCCTCTTTCAAAGTTCAACTTTAACATGAATATAAGGTCATGGAAAATACCATGGCTTGCGTCTGGCACATTTTAGTCCTTAAAGTAACATCCGTATTTGCAAAGCTTTACAGGGTCTTATTCAGAGGATTTACCTAATAGAGTGTATCCTTTGACCTTTGGACTGCTACGCCCATGCGTATTCATTGTGGATCCAACTAAGAGTAGATCTTTGACAACATCCATTTTTGTCCATTTATTGTACAGTGTCTTATTAGTCCCATTGCAAGGATTTTTGTTTTCTTAACATTGAGTTGGAATCCATACAACTTTCAACAAGCAAGGTTGTGTCATCTGCATATTGCAGGCTGTTAATAAGCCTTTTAATGTTGATGTCGCTGTCTTCTTCATATAATCTAGCCGCTCCGATGATTTTGTCAGCATACAGGTGAATAAATATGGTGAGAGGCTGTGACCCTGCCACACATCGCTCCTCATTTTGAACCATGCAGCATTCCCTTGTGTTTGCCTCACTGTCTCTTGATCCACGGACAGGTTCCACAGAAGCACAATGAAGTGTTCTGGAATTCTCATTCTTCTCAAGGCTCTCCATAGCTGTTATTATGCACACCGCTGAATGCATTTGCATAATCAATGAAACACAAGTTACCATCTTTCTGGTACACTCTGCTTTCAGCCAAGATTCACCTGATGTCAGCAATCATGTCCCTTGTTCTATGCACTCTTTTGAAGCCAGCCTGAATCTCTGGCAGCTCCCTGTCAACGTACTGCTGCAACTGTTGTTGGATAATGTTCAGCAAAATTTTACTTGGATGTTCTATTAATTATATTGTTTTATAATTTTCCCATTCTTGTCACCTTTTTTTGGAATGGGTACAAGTATGGATCTTTTCCAGCCAGTTCTCAAAGTAGCTGTCTTCCAAATATCTTGGCCTAGACTTGGCATTGTTCTTTCTGTGCTTCATCAGCTTGCTGATTTTCAGTTGGTATGCCGTCAATTCCTGGAGTCTTGTTTTAGACTAATGCTTTCAGTGAAGCTCAGACTTCTTCCTTCAGGTCTGCTGGTTCTTGCTCAGATGCTACCTCCTGAAATGACAGCATGTTAATTTTTTGTTGCAGCGCCTCTGCATTCCTTCCATCTTCTTTGGAAGCGTCATGCTTCATTCAATATTTTTCCCATAGACTCTTGCAATATTACAACTCAGGGCTTGAATTATTCTTGATTTCATTCAGTTTAAGATCTGCTGAGTGTATTATACCATTTTGCTTTTCTAACTGGGTCTCTGCACATTTCATTACAATATTTTACTTTGTCTGCTCAAACTTCCCTTTGAAATTTTCTATTCACTTCTTAAAGCACCCATTGTGGTTATAGTGAATAAAATCACTTTCAGATGCTGAAAAAATGGGATCTGTATGAAGAATAAATTATGCTATTAATTATGATGTCCAGAAAGTAATTTGACATTTGCATTTCATATTTCTTAGGAATGCACCAACATCTGCTGTGACGCTAAAACATGTAAAATCAAAGGACGTTTTCAATGTGCATTAGGAGAATGCTGTGAAAAATGCCAAGTAAGGTTGTTCCTTCATAGTAATTATAATTATCTTTTTAATTATAGTTAATTTTTCTGTAAGAGGGGGCTTGGAAATTATCTTAAAAAATAGAATGAAAAGATAATGGGATTTTTATTACTATGCTTATGTTAGTATGTAAGAGACTGTGTCAAATAAAATAGACAATTCAGCATATTTTTTATTTCTATAAAATAATTTTACCTAATATTTGCCACGCCCTCACTCAATTCTTTACATAAATGGCTTAGTTAATCCTCTAGTATTTTTTTGAGGTATTTCATTTTGATGTTGAGGAAATAATGTCACAAAGCAAAATATGTGCAGACTATTGTGCCACCAAATGGCAATCCCAAATATGAATGACACCCGCATTTTTTTGTTGCTCCTACAAGCTTGCTGCTTGCTCTGTCTCATATGGTTGTCTTGGACTACATCTCGTAAAAGTACTTCCATGTTCCTTCAGCAGTGTGTTGAGTAGAAGGGTTTTTATTTTGAATAAGGAGTCAGGGTGTGGTGGGGTATCACTTTAGGGTGGAATTGTTAGAAACAAGACACGACATAAGAATGCCACATCAGTTTCTCAGGGGAGTATTTTTTATTATCCCCTCAAGATAAACTTAGCAATCCACATTCCAACTGAGTAGAAAGTGTGCACAAACAATTCTAAACCAGGTTGAAGTGGCAGCTGGCAGGAAAACTAGTCTGACTGGAGCGATGAAGGTTGACTTTGGATCTTCTCACGTGCTCCAGTTGAAATGTTGGTGTGATTTTGAAAGGTGTTTGATGTAATAAGAACATGTCTGGCTCAATTCAGCCAGGCAACAATGTGTTTCCAGTATCCACTCAAGTTTTAGAATTTGTGCAAATGGAAAATTTGTTTTACGAAGGTTTATTATTTTTTAATCAGAGCAAGTAAACAGTAAACAGACTTAATCTTTCAAATGAATATTTGGATATTTCCCCCTCATGATAAATCACTTAATAGGAAGATGTGGACTGAAAGGAAATGCTTGAAAATACAATAAGGGGAATTAAGGACCAGGGACCTTGATGCCTGGGAACGTCTCAGAGCATGGCGATCTGGGGCTCTTAAGCTTATCTTACTTACTCCATCCCCCAAAATCTCTGAAGCTGCAGATTTCAGCCTTCTTGTAAATCTTGGCAAAGAAGCATTTAACTGTGGGAGAAAGAGCTTCTTCTGGTTTTATTCTGCATTTTTCTAGTTTGTGTCCATAGTATTTGTACGACGAATTCAGAAGCCCTGATTGCTTTAAGACTTAAGGCCTTGTCCAAAGTCAGTAACCCCAAACAAAACAAGTCCTGGAGTAGATTCTGACTCCGGGTGAACCATGTGTTCTAAGTAGAACTGAGAGCCATAGAGTTTTATTGGCTGTCATCGTCAGAGAAGCAAACCATCAGGCCTTTCCTCCCAGGTTTTTCGGAATAGGTTCAAATCTCAAACCCTTTCATCAGTTGCTAAGAGCTTGTTGCTTAAACCACTCAGGGACCCTGGCCAAAGTTAATAGAAATGATTTAAAGAGGAATGGCTTTCACTTGTGTACAATGCAAAGATAAGCTGAATACTCTCTCCAAGTACACCCCTTAAAAACCTGAAAAATGATGATTTGTGTTAAATTGAGATATTATGGTTAACCAGGTAGAGAACTGCCCTTTCATCATTTTCATTGTTTTCTACAGTTTAAAGCAGCCGGCACTGTTTGCAGACCAGCAAAAGATGAGTGTGACCTGCCCGAAATGTGTGATGGCAAATCTGGTCATTGTGCTGATGATAGGTTCCGAGTCAATGGCTTCCCTTGCCAAAATGGAAAAGGCTATTGCTTGATGGGAATGTGCCCCACGCTACAGGGACAGTGCACCGAAATGTGGGGACCAGGTAGGAGCACAGACTCCTTTATTGCTGCCATTCCTGCCTCCTTCTATGAACCTATATGTGCACACACACACACACACACACACACACAAATACATCACAAATGACACTGTTTATGCGTAATCATGACCGAAGGACCATTTGTCCCATTCCTCATAAAAACTATGTCAATATTAGAAATCATGAATAAGTACATCTTAGGAGTTAAGGTTATTTTTAGTATGGATTTTTATAAGAACTCTCAACACAATGATTTTTTTAAAAGAGGTCAATTTTAGGGTAGCTAGATTTAGCAAATAAAATATGTTAAATCTTAACTTCTGATTAATAATAATTTTTAGGTGAAATATATCCTATGCATTATTTGGGGCATGTGGTTGCTGTTTTGTTTTCTATAGTCAATTCTAAATCAGTGTGACCACATAGGACAACCTAAGACTGTCCCCTAAGATTTCCTAGGCTGGAATCTTTTCTGGAGCTGACTCCAGGTGCTTTCTCCAGAGGAGGGGATGGAGGGTTCCAGCCAGTGACTTTTGAGTTAGCAGCAAAGCATTTTTACCATTGCACCAAAGGGCTTCTCTTTGGGAGATACTTATGTTTTTATTTAAGTTTCTCTGAAATTCAGGTTTAATTTGTTGACTTTTGTTTTTTCATACAACTCCAAAATTTAATACAAATATAATTTTAATCCCCCAAACATTAAATTTATATGTAAGTTGTGCTAAATAACTGGATTAAAAGGTAATTTTACAAATCTATTATTCAGACTTCCTGGATATGACTTCAATTATTTATTTACATTTAATCTTCATACTTTTTCCAGCCACACTTTCAGGTCCACACAGAAATGTTTGGACGAATATTTCTTTTTTAGCAACAGGGAACAGCCTACATTATCCCAAAATGTATTTGAAGAGAGTTGTCACATCTTTTCTGAAAAAATACATAAGCGAAGCAAGAATCAATCACTAACTTAAAACACACGGGAAAAAGTCACCCGGCAACTAAATTGATAGTACTGCAGAAGATAATCTTACCTCTCAGACTCTGGGTCTGCTAAGAGTGAGACAACATTTGTAGAGCAAAGTTTAATACCATTACTTCATCAAGAAGTGCAGGAATGCACTAGAATCTTACTTCAGCAATCTGCACACTACACGTTGAGCAACATACTGAATTAAAAATGGAGAAAAATACTCTTTCTTTTTCTTTTATTGACTAGAGATACAATGTCCCCTTCCTTAGACTTTAGCAAAACCTGGGGAAAGCAAATTGTTATCACAGAGTTGACGTCTTAGGGTATAGTGTGAGAGCTTCCTTATCTCTCAATAAATTACGGCAACACATTTTAACAATTTTACCTTCTTTTGTCTGGCTCTGGTTAATATCCATATGTCTCCCCTACAAGTCTATAAAGGTCCATGTATATGGGGAATCTTTTGTCTTGTGTACAGTTGTGTCCCCATTGTTTCTGGCTACAGGGCATTTAGAAAATGTTTGAGAATATCTATCTAGTTAATCAATACATTCATAGCAATGGGAAAGACCTGTTAATTCATACATTTAAAAACCATTTTAATTTTTTTTAACGTGAGAACAGTGGTTCTCAACCTTCCTAATGCTGAGACTCTTTAATACAGTTTCTCATGTTGTGCTGGCCCCCCAACCATAAAATTATTTTGTTGTTACTTCATAACTGTCATTTTGCTACTGTTATGAATTGGGTGACCCCTGTAAAAGGGTCGTTCAACCCCCAAAGGGGTCGCGGTCCACAGGTTGAGAATCGCTAATCTACACGAAGTTCATTTTTGCTTCCAAAATTATTCATTTATTTTAAATGAACTTACAACATCTGAAAAATCTAGTACTAAATAACAGAAATGACAACCACGTGTACAAAAAGACCTTTTCTTTAATATCCACGCCTTCCACCAAATCACTACAAATTTGGAACCTGCAGACTTGAAAAAGTGGCCAAGAGCAAGAAATAAATATAAACGTCCAATGAACATTAAAATTATTTAACTAATGTGTATGTGCCATAAGACTATGGATAGCCTTAGTTGTGCTCATGTGGAACCTGTACGTGGGTCAAGAGACAGTTGTGTGAACAGAACAAGGGGGAAGGGCATGGCTTGACAGCAAGAAAGACGTGCACAAGGGTGGTCTCCTCTCACCATAATTACTCAACCAGATGCTAAATCAAAGACTTTGGATTATCTGAAGAATTTGGCATTAGGATTAGAGGAAGGCTCATGAACCTGCAGGATACAGATGTCACAACCTTGCTTACTGAACTTGGGGAGGACCGAAAGCACTTGGCAGTGAAGATCAAGCACTGCAGCTTTTAGAATGGTTTACAACTCAATGGAAAGCGCACCAAAATCATTACAACTGGCTCAGCAGGTGATCTCACAAGACCAGTAGAGAAAAGATCGAAAGTGTCATGAGTTTCTTGGTGTTTTCACCAGCAGTGCTCAAGCAGCAGTGAAGGGATCAAAGGACACATGCCATTGGGTCCCTTTACAACAGAAGACCTGGATGTTACCTTGAGGACTAAGGTACACCGACTCAAGACATGATATTTTCAATTGCCTCATATGGAAGTAAAAGTGGGATATTAAATAAGAAGAGCCATGAACGAATGGATGCATTGAATTATGGTGCTGGCAAAGGATATTGGAAGGACCGTGGACTGTTAAAAGAACCAATAGATTTGTCTTGGAAGAAGCACAGCCAGAGTGCTCCTTGAAGTAGAGGATGGTAAGATTTAGTCCATGCACTTTGGACATAGTATCAGGAAAACCAGTCCCAGAAACGGGACATCATGCTTCGTAAAGTAGAGGGTCCATGAAAGAGGTAGGTCTTTGACAAGATGAATTGTTATTGATGCTACACAGGAATATTTTGTTCATGAAGTTCGTAGTCAGCTTTTTATAGACTTACATCTAATTATTATAAACATTGCTAGTCTAACATAAAGAATATATAGAACATTTCATACTTGCAGAAGGAAAATGACACACTATAAACTGGGAAAAGTTGATAGTGCAATATCAAGTGTATTGATACTTTCTGCAAAGGTAGCAGCCATTATTGAATTTTGCAATTAGAATTACACTTTTTCAATATTGATATTTGAATAATATAGTATTAGAAAATTAATAAGTATTTCTAATATAAGAAATAGGTAGGTTAATAAAATCAGTGTCATCCTGTGCATTTGCAAATGAAATTCATTTAACATTTAAATGAGTTTACCAGTCATTATAATAGTTTAAGTGAGGTTTTATAGATCAATGTAATATCTTCATATGATTTGGCTTATTTTTAACCTAGACTGCTTTTTACTGTTTGTTTTTTAATTCTGACCTTGAATTTTTTAGTAGGAGTATTCTACTTACCTTTCATGAGACAGCCAAACACACACACACACACACACACACACACACACACACACACAAGGGGAATGTAGGTCTTAGACTCAGGTAGAGCTGTCTGATTTCCTTATGGGTAAAAAGGGAAGAATAATAAGAATGGCTCGGGTTTATTCATCATTTACTATTGACCAGGCAGTGTTATCCGCAATGTGTATGTATGTATATATATATATACACATACATACACATATATATACATATTAAGTCATTAAGTCATTTGATCCTCAAGGTAATTGTGTGAGGTAGATGTCATCATAGATCCTTATTTTACAGAGGGCAGGCCCAATCAAAAAGAAATAAAGCCACTTGCCCAAGGTCACATAGATGCTCAGCATTACTGACTGTGAAAGCCTGAGTTTATAACCATTATACTCTACTGCCCATCTGCTGGGACTCTGAGAAGGTTTACATGTAAAATTATTTAATGCATATATATGAAGTTTATGTAAACCTGGTGCCTAGGAGGAGCTTGATAAATTATAGCTCGTAGTTATCAAAATAGCATATACCAACAGGATATAATTGAATATCTGCAAGGAGACTGTTGGCATACTTACTGAGTTCTCTTAGCTGTCTTAATTTTTTAGATGAATTTTTAGTCATCAGTAGATTATCCAAATATTTCGAAAAATAGGGGAAACAGATTTAGAATATTTTAAAAAGTATTTTAACCCAAATTTCTCTAGATCAAGAAATAAATATGGAAACCTATACATATTTATTTTAATGGCCAATGGAATTATGCTAAATATGTGCTTTCATGCTGGTTTTATATTAGGTCTTGAAGTTTTTAATTAATTTGCCTTTTTGTTTTCAAATATCTCCTTATGGGCACCTTAGGAACGGAGGTTGCAGATAAGTCATGTTACAGCACAAATGAAGGTGGGTCGAAGTACGGGTACTGTCGCAAAGTGGATGACATGCTCATTCCCTGTAAAGCAAAGTAAGTGTCTTTGTTTGTATCTTTCTGCTCCATAGACTAGGCCAGAAACAGTCAGCCACAGCTTCTGATTTCTTTCATTTAAAGGGAAAATGAATTTAATTACCACTCATTCATTTGAGAACTATTTATTGAGTGACTATTATGTGCTAGGTTGTGAGCTAGGGTGCTTGAAAGAACAGGAAATGCACTTAGGTAAAATTTAGCACCCTATCTTTTGACCTTCCTTAGATTTTATTTAAAGTTTTCTAGTTTTTAGTATTTTCTATCATTCTTCTGATTGAAGTCTTCTCAATTTTATTTTGTTATTCTTGGTAGTTTTTTGGTTGTTTTTTTTTTTTGCTTTTTGGGGTCCTTTTTGGATTTGTTTTTTTGTAAGTTTTCTGTATATGAAATCTAGGATAGGTATATGAAATCTTGGGCCTATGGCAGGGAGAGCGGGGTTGGGTGGGTGGGAATGAGGATCTAATGATGAATACAAGATTGAAGGAAATGTTCTAAAACCGATTGTGGTGATGATTGTACAACTCTTCTCGGTGTGACTGAACTATTTATTTGTATGATATGTGAATCACATGCCAATAAACTGCTGGGAGAAAAAGAAACTAGCATTTTTTTAAGTTCTTCATAGCCAGTGCTTCAGATGGTACCAAGTAGAGTTGATCAAGTGGCATGGATACTTGAGATGGGACTTGCTTTTCTAAATGGACCTGGTTGGACTATTTTCAGTGGATTTACCAGTCTTTTTTTTTTTTTCACTTTGGTGTAACTCATTTTGATTTTAGGGGCTGTAGTTTTTATGGTCATTCCATTCTAACTCATCGGGACACCACACAACATAGAGACATTGCTCCATGGATTTCCTAAGCTGGATTATTTCTATAAGGAAACATTCCCAAATCCTTCTTCCCATTCCACAGCTGGGCTGGGTGACTTTGAAAGACTAATTTTTGGGATAGCAGTCCAGCACTTTAATCACATGCTATCAGGAATCCTTTATTCTAGAGGTGAAAATATTTACCTACTCAGAGGAATAACCAACACAATGCTTACATAGTTTTATGTAGATTTGTCATTTGAATTACATTTCAAAGACTGAAACGGTAAGAGAAAAAATTGGCAATTTATGTGAAGAGTTTATTTTTAATATCTGTATCATTGCACAAAATATCACCCCAGAGAAACTTGGGAATGTGTTATGCAATATTATTTTTGAATTTGCAATTTTAGGTGATTTTTTAAATTAAAAAAAATTGAAAACAGATTGAACATATCAGCATTTCCTAAAGCTTTTCTATTGAACACTAACTTTCTAAATGCTAGACATTACTCAAAAATTATATTTTGTACATAGAATTATCTCTGGGGATATTTGAGCCTAAAGGATACTCATATATCTGTCTCTACAGAAACAGGGAAGTTTTCAAGGGGCAAACACGCTTATGTAAAAGGCAGTAAGAAGCTTGAGAGATAGTGAGTGAGTGGGAAGAGGGAATGGCATAGTTATATCCTTCACACACACACACTCACACACACTCACACACACTCACACACTCACACATACACACTCACACACACTCTCACACACACACACACTCAAACACTCACGTACTGTTCTCTTGAAAACTGCTTTTATGAGTACTGTTTGGTTTCTACTGCTAGAGGACTGCCTCACTCACTCAAGTTTCCAATCTAGTCACTTTTTAATAATCATCTATTATGCCTTTCTCCACTCAATCATATTTTCAACAGCTTTCATAAAATATATGATTCTATCACTTTTATAAAATTTTTTCACAGCACTGCTTTGAATACATATAAAGAAACTTACCCCCGTTTCACTATTTTTGACTTTATTAATTCTGGCAATAACTAGAGGTCATTTTCAGTGCTAAGCAGGATCCTCTGTATGTACAGAGTGAGCCCTTTCAATTCCTCCACATGATGCCTTGCAGTGTTAGACCAGGTTCAGTTTTGTATTGGCTATAGTTGAAAATTGGGCAGTATGTCTTTTAAAAGCATCCAAAATTCCTAAAACTTTATGTGAAATAAGTTAGAAATGTATTTCTGAGGTGCCTACTTGATGCTAAGAATTCATCTTCCAGATAACTTCCAGCTCCATTACATACATGGCCCTCATTCCCAAGTGTTTCTCTTTTCCTAGATAGCTTTTATAACCCCAATTATTACTTTTCAAGCAGAAAATATGTAGAGAAGGGAATAATGGGACATATCCTGTTTTACTCATTAAAGAATTTTCACTTAAGATTCTGTGTACTTCATTGACTAGCAATTGGTCAGAATTAGGTATATGGTAATTTGGGAAATGTATTGTTTGAGCAACTCTGTGCACTGTTAATATAAAACAGACAAACAAAGAAACAAGAACACCAATACCGCAGAGCTGATTCTGATTCATAGTACAGAGTAGACTGCTCCATAGGGTTTCTGAGATTGTGAATCCTTATGGGAGCAGAGAGCCCATCTTTCTCACACTGAAGGACTGATGGGTTGTAACCACCGAACTGTAGCTAGAAGCCGGCACTTAACCCACTGTAGCACCAATATACTTCCTTATATAGGAGTTCTATTACTCAGCTAGAAGAGGATACGGGTGCAAAAGGCAAATTATGGTCTCTGTTAACAGGGAGAAGTACTGTGCACTGACAGTGATAGTAATAGAACTGATTTGCATTTATGTAAAACTGTATCACACATCCTAGAATTTCAGTGCAACAAACTTTGACTTTTCCTCAGTGATGCCATGTGTGGGAAATTGTTCTGTCAAGGTGGGTCAGATAATTTGCCCTGGAGAGGACGCATAATAACTTTTCGGACATGTAAAACATTTGAACCCGAAGATACCACTCAGGAAATAGGCATGGTGGTCAATGGAACTAAATGTGGAAATAAGAAGGTAAGTTGAAATTGGATTTTCACTCAGAGTATTTCTTGATGCTTCTCTGTTATAAACTAGTGATACTCTACAGTTATTGGGTTTGTCAAGTCTTGATATCCCGATGAGATTTGAATTTGTAGCACCGTGAGATAATGATGAAGTGATATAGAGTCTAGGAAATAATGAGGATAAATACTGTCATTAATATTTTGGATCAAAGTGTGACAGATTTTGGTAATAACTAAGCCACACAGATACAATTTAATGATGAGTTTGATTATTATCCTTACAACATACAGTCGCATGTGTTTTGTTTTCTGAGGAAGGCCGGGAAATTTAACGCATGTCCTATGATGTAGTACATATGGGCTTTTGTTGACCACTTTGTACATCCATTGGCAATATAACAATCCTGGATAACCGTTAGCTTTAATAATAATGACCATCTCTCACAGGATATATAGGGATGTTATGAATTGGAATGCACTCAACGTGAGTGAGTTTGACTTTGCTCACTTATTGCATTATGATATGTACACCACCCAAAAGCTGCCTTCATTTCTCATTGTGGTAAAACTAATCTTAAAACTGTCTTCATTTCTTACCTAACTTTGGCTTTTTAAATTCCCATTTATTAACTGAAGACCAGAACTTTGTGACTCAATTCATAAAACTTTGGGAAGTAATGATGTTGAGCACGATTAAATTCAGTAAATATGTGTTGACTACATAGTTGGACAAAACAACCAGGTACAGTCTACCAATATAGAATTTACTAGGATTGATATGGCCTTGGAGCCCAAGATAACTACAAATACAAACAAGAAATTTTATACATGCTTTCATATTCAAAATTGCTAGTTATCATTTCTAGTAGGTACTCAAAACACCTGTCTTCTTTTCCTGTGTTTCCTAAAGGACAAGTCAGGATAGAAGGCCAGTCATTTCACATCAAGCAGGTGAAATGTGTAGTTGAAATTGCTACTTTCCAGATACGAATTCTGTTATGTTTTCTAGTAATGAAGCTTCCAAGGAGAAGGCATAAGTTCCCCTTTTCTATCTCTTCTGGACTCAGGTTCCTACTCCCTGTCATGAATATTACAGTTCTCGGTCAGGTATCTTCCTGGAGCCCTACAGCAACAGAGATGCTTAGACTAAGGAGACCCCTGGCATTACTGTTTCTTATCTCTTAAACTTTGTAATTATTTCTGAAATTCAGATTGGTTTGAGGATTATCTTAATCTTCTTGAATTAACAAAAGGGGACGTCATGAGCTCCAGAGTCCACATCCCATTCTCTCCCCCTGTGGCTTATACACAGGGACATGATAAAGGGTGTTGTGCATCTAGATCCTTCCATGAGAATGACATGCCAGAGGACCATTTAACCAGAATCTCATGTCTAACTCTCTTAACATATCTGTCGACTTTTATGAACTGCTTCAATCGTAAGCCCTGCATATCTTTATTTATTTATCTTTGTTGGAAAACATTATTTACAACAATTACTTGATAGTAAATTCCCTTTATTTATCCCTTAATTATGATCATAAATATATTATTCATATTTTATTTTGCAATATTCCTTGAGATGTCTGTCATCTTATAATATCAATTCACATGCTGTATCAGTTTTAGGCTAGGGCACTATAAGACACAGAGAAACAGAAAACCAACTGCAAGTGACAAACAAACAGGAGGACAGTCATTGCTTCACATAACCCAAAATGTAAAAGCAGAGGAATTAAGCTTCCTCTGTGATTGTTTTAGTCCAGGTGTGCTAGAGAAACAAATTCATAGACACTCATGTGTATAAGAAAGATCTTTATAAACAAGAGCAATGGAATATTGAGAAAACATCCCAGCCCCGTCCAAATCAAATCCATAAGTCTGATATTAGCCCATATGTCCGATACTAATCTATAAAGTCCTCTTCAGACTCACACAATATATGCAATAATGCTGAGTGCAGGAAGATCACAGGCCAGTGAGTGGAAAGTCTTGTGGATCCAGTGGCGGTAGAGGCATCTCAGCGCTGACAGGGCTCTCCCCATGGCTCCTTCAGCTTCAGGGTCCTAGCATAACTCTGTGTGTCTTGTCATCAGAAATACGAAGCAGATAGTTTATCTGTCCTCCAGTGAGCTATTTTTCTTCTTCATGCCTCCAAATGAGGTCAAGCCTCAACTTGATTGACAGGCTAGCCTCCACCCTTTCACAAGTGGACAGGAGATTATGTAACTGCCAGAGTGATTAATTCATGGTAAAGTGAACTAGATTCCTTTAAAATGTGTCTTGACCTTCCACTCAGACTGGTTATATTCACAGTCCAGGATTGCTGCCCCATTTCTAAGCTACATGCAAGTAGTAATGGCAGCGACACAAAAGGGAAAGTTTTCTCAAGCATCTTTTCTGAACAGTGGAGAGCTTCTGCCCGGAGCCCCTCCCAGCAGACACATCCTTTCTCTCCTTTTCCTTCCTCTTCCTGTTCCTTCCCCTCTCCTCCCCTCTCCTCCCCTCCCCTCTCCTCCCCTCCCCTCCCCTCCCCTCTCCTCCCCTCCCCTCCCCTCCCCTCCCCTCCCCTCCCCTCCCCTCCCCTCCCCTCCGCTCCCCTCCCCTCTCTTCCCCTCCCCTCCCCTCCCCTCTCCTCCCCTCCCCTCGCCTCCCCTCCCCTCCCCTCCCTTCGCCTCCCCTCCCCTCCCCTCCCCTCCCCTCCCCTCCCCTCCCCTCTCCTCCCCTCCCCTCCCCTCCCCTCCCCTCGTCTCCCCTCCCCTCGTCTCCCCTCCCCTCTCCTCCCCTCCCCTCCCCTCCCCTCCCCTCCCCTGCCCTCTCCTCCCCTCCCCTCCGCTCCCCTCGCCTCCCCTCCCCTCGCCTCCCCTCCCCTCGCCTCCCCTCCCCTCGCCTCCCCTCCCCTCTCCTCCCCTCCCCTCCCTTCCCCTCGCCTCCCCTCCCCTCTCCTCCCCTCTCCTCTCCATTTTCCTTCTTCACTAAAATGAATCTGTGCCCATCCTACAGTCAGTAATTTATTTCCTCTTACCCTCTCACTTCTGGTAATCATCAAAAATATTTTGTTTAATGTAAAAACCCTGTCTTGACTTTTTACAAGCGTGATCTCACACAATAGAATCCTTTTGGGTTCCTCCAGGTCTTTTCACTGTTCATTGAAATACATTATCTTCTGGAGCGACCCTTTGACTACTTCTGGTCAGCTCTCTTACTTTATCATTTCTTCCAGAACAATAATTTTAACCAATAAATTATAAGAAAAAAACCCTACCATCAAAAATTTGCATAACTGAAACCAGGTTAGAAATTAATGTTAACTGTCTGTTTTTCACTTAACTTTCAGGTTTGCATTAATGCAGAATGTGTGGATATTGAGAGGGCCTACAAATCAACTAATTGTTCCTCTAAATGCAAAGGACATGCTGTAAGTTTTTAATGATTTGTTAAGCTGTCTGAGTCTTACATAATTTCTGGTCATCTGTGATGAGACTAAAGTAATTGTTTCAACATCAATGATTAGCATTAATTGTGTTACGTCTTCAGCAGTGCGATTTAATGCATTATTTCTTCAAAGAGCCATACATTGGTTACTGATAGTGATATCATATCATGATCATACATTCTGTAAATAAATGAAATAAGATAGAGCAGGTCATCTTTCTGTCCTGCCCGTTTAGTGGATAAGTCCTTGCTGTGCTCGGCCCGACAGGGAAACTAACCCGATCATTCCCCTCTAGGTGTGTGACCACGAGCTGCAGTGCCAGTGTAAAGAAGGCTGGGCCCCACCAGACTGCGGAGACTCCACAATGGTCTTCCGTAGGTAACTTTACCAATCTAGTCTGAGAAAGCAGCTCATCTCGTCCATGATTTAATACGATTTCATTGTCTCCTTTTTCTCTGGCTGAAATACTTTACATTGAGATATTGGAAATGCGATATGTTGGGGAGGTGCCATTGGGTCAGTAATGACTCACAGTCACCCTGTGCAGAACAGAACAAAACAATGCCCAGTCCCGCACCATTGGCACAATTGTTCCTATACCTGAGCCCCTTTTTGAAGCCAGGGTATCGATCCATACCGATGAGGGCCATTATCTTCCCAAGGATGATGTCCTTCTCCAGGGACTGGGTTCTCCTCATAACATGTCCAAAGTATGTAAGATGAAGCCTGATCATCGTTGTCTCTGAGGAGCACTCTCACCTTACTTCTCTAAAAACAGGTTGTTCAGCCTGTTGGCAGTCCATGATATTTTCGATATATTTTTTGCCATCACCACAATTCAAGTGTATTGATTATTCTTCAGTCTTCCTTATTCAATAGCCAACATTCACATACATATGAGGTGGTTGACAATGCCATGGCCTGGGTCAGGCCTACTGTAGTCCTTAAAGTAACATCCTTTCATTTCAATACTCCAAAGATGTCATGTGCAGCAGAGTTATCAAATGCTACATGTTTGTCTTGTGATGAAAAGACTCTCGACTGCTGCATCCATGAGCACTGATTGCAGATCCATCCCAATAAAATCATCGTCCACACAGCTAATTGCCTTGGCACAGTAAGCAAAATACAAGCAAGCATCTTCCTGGTATTCTCTGCTTTCAGCCAAGATCCAGTTTACGCAAGCAGTGAGCTCTTGTTCAACATCTTCTTGTGAATCAGGCCCAAACCTCTGGCAGCTCCCTGTTGGTATACTGGACGATCCGCAGCATAATTTTCTTGCATGTGATAATAGTGATATTTTCTGAAGTTTAAACATTCTATATGGATAGATATAATGTTCTTTAAAACTCTCTGTGATTATATAGTCTAGTTTTTTTTAACTTCAGTTATTTTCTCTGAGCTATCTCTATTCCTTCTGAGTTCAATCGTTCTGATTGTTCACCTTGCTTCCGCTATTCCATTGCATTGTGTAGGGTCACTATGAGACATAAATGACTCAATGGCAATGGGTTTGGGGTATTTTGTTTGTTTGTTTCATTGGTATGTTGTTCCCATTGGTTAGTTTGCCTTTTTTTTTTAATTGTGAATTAGGTAGGGTGTTAATCTATCTCATTGAGGGACTTTATCTTTTTCATTGCCTCTCCACTTTACCAAACTTGATGTTCTTCTCCAGGGATTGGCCTCTCCTGACTACATGCCCAAAGTATGTAAGGAGAAGCCTTGTTATCCTTGCTTCTAAGACCCAGTCTGGCCATGTTTCTTCTCACACTTACTGGTTTGTCTTTTGGGCAGTCCTTGGCATTGTCAATACTCTTCACCACCACAATGCAAACTGCACCACTACTTCTTCAGTTTTCAGAGGATCATCTTTGCATTCAGCAACTTACCCAACTTAGCAAACCTCCCAGTACCTTGCCTTGTTCCTTACCACCTTTCTATGTGGCGGTTTGTCTAACTCTCTCTTCAGGATCACTAGTAGCATACTAGGTTATGAGTTGGGCTGCCAACCAAAAGGTCAGCAGTTTGAAATCACCAATCACTCCATGGAAGAAAGATGAGGCTATAATGAGCTACAATGTCAGACACCCACAAGGGTGGTTCCACTCTGTCTTTTCCGGTCATTATAAGTCGAAGTTGACTCTACATCCGTGAGGTTTTTGTTTTTTTTAGTATCTCCAGCTTCACCCAAATTAACATCTGTCCATCCTCTATGCTACTACTTCCCTTCTTATGAGGTCACCAAATACACTTTACTGCGCTGTTGTGGTTACTAGGTGCCATTGAGTTGGCTCCGAGTCATCAGGACCCGATCTACAGTAGAACGGAGCACTGCCTGCTGCTGCAACAGTCTCATGATTGTTATGTTTGAGCCACTGTGTCACCCCAGTTCATTGAAGGTTTTCCTCTCTTTAGCCGCCCCTCCACTTTACCAAACCTTATGTCCTTATCCAGAGATGGTCTCTCCTACTAACATATCCAAAATACTTAGGATGAAGTCTTGCCATCACTCCTAAGAAACCTTCTTCGTGTAGCTGTTTGTGATACTTTCAACATCATAATTCAACTGCATCAACTCTTTTCTGGTCTTGTTCATCATTCATTGTTCAGCTTTCACATGCATATAGGGCAATTGAAAAACATCATGTGTCAGGTCAGGTACAACCTAGTCCTCAAAATGACATCTTTGCACTTTAACACTTTATAAAGATCTCTTCAGGAGATTTACCCAATGCAAGATAAGAATTGCAATACTACGAAGGTATATTTTCTATCCCCAAAAGACAATGGAATTCAAAATCAATTATAGAGAGGTCAGGAATGGGACAAACTTTCTGTTGTCATCAGTACTACACAACATTGACACAAGTAGATTTGCATGAGAAGGCATGGTTGAATAAAGATTACATGCTCAGATGCTAAGTAAAGATTGGGAGTTTAAACAAACACAGTACTCCCCATGGGAGCAAGACCAGAGAGCTGCTCTCAAAGGGACTCTGGCCTACAGGGCAGTTCTCCTCTCTCACATGTGGTCTCTAGGAACCAAGATACAATTGTTGGCACCTAACAACAAACTAGTGGGTGCTGATTGAAGCAGAGTGCATCCTTGCTTTTTTCATAATATATTTATTTCCCTAAATATATTTTGTTTTCTGATTTTGAATTTTATGTAAGTGGAATTATTTAGTAGCTACTAATGGGTTGCATAACTTTGTACCGCATTCCAATATGGACAAACATTATGAGAACACCTAGCTGCATCTCTACCGAGTCTCTGACTTGCATCTCTGCTCATTTTTCCACCTACAGCCAGGCTTGCAATATTCAGGAGTCAGGTTCTTTTTCTTTCTTTCTTGCAAGGGAGCATTTGAAAAATTATTCACCCTGCTCTTCCATTCTCCTTCCTCGGCATGTCCTTCCCATGCTCAAACCCTTGGATTTCCAATTATTGAAAAAAATCTCAGTAGTATAATTATTTTTGTCTCATATTAAATCCTCGACACTTAGTTCCTTTATCTAAATATTATTGCTACAACATGAACAGACATATGCACACCGATGTTTATTGAAGCAATTTCCACAATAACAAAAACATAGAAACAACCCAAAACCCTGATTATAGAGGAATGGATAAACACGCTGGTACATTCACACAATGGAATATTATGCACCAGTAATAAATAATGACAACTCTCTTATACATCACAAGACATGGACTAAATAAGATAACATTATGCTTAGCAAACTTAGTCAATGCTTATTATTACATCATTAGCATAAGGAAAAATGAAAAAAAAAACATGAGTTGTACACCAAAAAACAAGACTGTGATGACTCTGAGGAGACTGTGATGACTAGGACAGGGGTAAGAGCAGGAAGAGGGAGATATAGGATATTGAGGAAAGAGGGAAGGATATGGGGATGGAGAGAGAACAAAATAAGAAAGAAAGAGAATCACATTTATGGAAAGTATAATGGGATGTTGTTGTTGATGGTTTTTCTTGAGATGGCTGTATAATATACAGTATGTTTCTTAAAAAAAAAGTCTCTCCAGATTCCTTATCCCTCAAACCTCAATATTGATCTGAGTGGCAAAAAAGAAAGAAAGATGAGGAGGAAAGTAAAACTGAAATGGACTTGAAGTCTTTCGTGACAAATTCATTTCAAACAAACGAGTATTGTTGCAACCAACAAGATCAATATACATTTTTATTATTGCTTCTGAGAGATTTTCCAGGTGATGCATGCTCCTTGGATGAAGGGTAGATGGAAGTTGTACTAAACAGTAAAATAATAATAACTAGAAGACTAGACATGAAATTTTTTTTATCTCACTGACCAGACCCCTCTCCTCTGGCCTGCAGACTTCTCCATTGTGGTTGGGGTGTTGTTTCCAGTGGCAGTCATATTTGTGGTGGTTGCTATAGTCGGCAGGCACCACAGCACCAGAGGGAAGCAGAAGAAAGTTCAAAGGTAAGCCTTTGTCTGCTTTCAAGACACCACCCCCCTCCCCCATTTAACCTATTTCTCAAATTTAATTTGATTTATTTCAAATATTTAGAAATATTTCTCTTTTTTTCTTTTCTTGGAGCAAAGTCTGAGTGTCATTTTACTAGAAAATTCTTTACTGCAAAATGTGCTTCAATTTTCTTGTCGGTGCCTACATTTACAGTCAACATCAGCAATAATAATTCCCACTATTAGAGATCATGATATTCCTGCAAGTATACAATAGCTAACATTTCTTGATCAGCATGTGGCATAAGATTGTACGTGATTAATTAGCCAAAAAAAAAAAAAAGATTGTACGTGAAGTGGCGCCGAGTCAGAGTCCACTCAATGACCCCTGGTGGTAACAAGTATATGCCACCCACTGTACCACGCCCCTTTAGAGTCACTGTCGCATGCATTCTTCACAAAAGCGTCATGAGGGAGTTATTGTTATTTTACTTTTACAGATTTGAAAGGTGTGCAATCTTACAGATAAAAGTGCGCTGTACTTATATATAAGAATACATATATATCTACTCTTTACAACAACCTTATAAGGGCAGACACTGCATTTTTCCTGCTATAGAAATGGAAACCCAGTGGTGTTAATGATTAGAGTAGAATCATACAAAGTTCAAATGGAAATTTGATTGACACCTAGATCAGTTCATCTTAGGAGCATGGGTTTTGACACTACAGATTCTTTCTTGCACTTTTACAAGAATGCTTGATTCTCCCATTCCAATTTTAGGATATGTACTACATCAATGAAAATCACTTCATACAAATCAGGCATCAACATCATCACTATTTAGAATCAGGACTTTGAAGAGAATTCAAATGAAAATCACTATTGGTAATTATAAATGACTGGACAAGAAGGCTGCTAACAGGACACTAAGAGTAGACCTTCCCTATGTAGCATATCAAAATCATTAACCAAAGATAACCAACGGGAAAGAAAGACGATCGGTTTTGATCGTCTCCCCCATTATGCTGAGGAACTGTTAAGTCCATTTATTTGCCATGTTTTCACTCTAGGCCACGATCCAGCCCTGGAGATAAAGCACACAATCAGAAGATGAAGCCCCAGAAGATGAAAGCCGTCCAACCCCAGGAGGTAGATGTTGTACTTTATGTTGTTGGTCTGGTGGGTTGGTTTCAAACAGGGCAGAAACTCACGCTGTCACTTCCCTGCCCCGTGGAGCACACAGCAGCCTCAGTGCTCTCTAGCAGTTTTAATCATAGGATACTATGTGACAGATATACCTTTCCATTTACAATGTATTTTTCTTAGAGTGCATAAGTATAGTAAAATATTTGATAACATTTTTCTACATCGAATTACATTATTAGCTTCAAGATTACTAGTAGCTGAGTAGAAACTTCTATTTTTCTTCTCCTTTTGTAAACTCTTCAGTGATTGATGCAGATTTACAAATAATATATAACATGATATTATAGCCAAATACATGGAAAATTTGACAAAATCAATGATTATAAAAATACTGTCAACAAAGAGAATGACAGATTGTACTTGTAGCTCATTCAGAAAAAACTGCATGATTCCACATATTGTTGCAGTTAGGTAACACTGACAACTGTAATCAGAATGTCAGAAAGTTACATAGGTAAATAAGCAGTTTCAGCCTTACAAGTATATTGATATCAAAGCCAGTCTCAGGAACCCTGGAGGCGATGTTGGGTAAGAGTTGTATTGCGAACCACAAGGGTGGTGGTTCAAACCTACCAGTCCCTCCATGGGGAAAACGAGGCAATCCGTTCTTTACAGCCTTGGAAATTTCCTATTTAGGGTCCCTTTGAGACACGACCTACTGCATGACTGTGGGTTTCCTCTTTTCTTTTGTTGGTCGTTAAACTCAGCCAATGAACGATGTTTTGGTTTTATAACTTAAATAGGTAGACTTTTATAAATACTGACAAATTTCTACTGAAATACACAACTTTTGGTATACAGTCATTTTGGTGGCACCTCACCCCTACCCAGACAGCGCCACCTACTGGTCATAGGTCCAACTATGTGACTCTGCCCTTCTCTTCTTCCGACCCCTACCTATCCTTTCTACCTGTCAGTGTTTTGTAAATCCATCTCAGTAGTTAACACAGTGCAATGACTGCAGGCTCTGCAGGGGCCCCCAAGGCATAGAGGGTGGGGTATGCATTGAACCGCTACCCACCAGGTCAGCAGCTAGAAACCATCAGCTGCAGCACCAGAAAAAGATGAAGTCTCACCACCCCATGGAGGCATGTCTGTCCCGCCCTATAGGCTCCTTCTGAATTGGGATCAAGCCCATGGCAGTGAGTTTCATTGGCCTCTGTAACTATAAACTTCAAGATAGCCTCCTCTGTCCTTGGTTAAATGCAAAGAGAGGAGCTCTCTTTGGGGTAAAACGACTCTCCGTTTCAAGAAATGCAACCAGACAAAGAGAGCCAGGGGAAGTAGATGCTGGATGTTGCCCTTCCTCTGAACTCTAACTTGGTTCCTTATTTCTTTTTAGCAGACTTTAAAGAGAGCCAGGGGAAGCAGCGACTGGATGCCTTTCTCCCTCTGAACCCTAAATTGATTCCTTTTTTTTGTTGTTGTTGCCATTTCCATATGGAGACAACGACAACAACAAAGCCTCCTGCACTTTAGTTGAGGCTTACTCACTGGGACCTGTGGGAAGAGGGTAGCACTGCAGCCGAGGGGTTCTCACGAGGCAAGCCTCCAGGGAAGTTGACTGCCACGTATTTCTCCACAGGGCACTTGGTGAGCTTTGACTGCTGACCTTTGGGTGAGCCGCCAAGAATGTGTGTAACCTCCCAAAGCTCAGCTCACTGCCATCGAGCTTGTAAGGACTCACAGCGACCCTAAAGGACAGGATAGAATTGCCCTGAGACTGTCATCCGTACAGGACTGGAAAGCACAACTTTCTCCCATGGAGGGACTAGGCTTCCAAACTGCAGGCCTTGCCGTTAGCAGCCCCACACGTAATCAGTCACTCAGCAAAGTCCCTGACTCTGTTCTGAAATGTTAGAGAAAAGTAAAAGTTGGTTACTGATAGCAAAGTGGATGATAATGTTTCCATGGAAACTTAAAAAAGCCAAACCCACTGCCATCAGGTCAATGCAATCTCACCCGTTTTTGATAATTCTGGGTCAGTACTCCAAAATGGGGCCGCTGGGCCACAGTGATTTCCAGTCTGGTCTCTTTGGTTCGCCTTTGGTCTGAAAGCCCTGCCTTGAAAGCAATGTTTATTTTGAAGCCACATTTCATACGCTTCTATTTTAACATACGATTTGCTTTCCAGTTGAATCAGGTGAAGCTCCACATACCCGAGATGCCACTTGAAGGCAATGAGCCTCCAGCTTCCATTGTGAGTGTTCATGTCTCTGAAACACCCCCCAGTCCCGCCCCTAGAACATGCCAGTGATGCCGGAGCCTCCAGGATCAGAATGCGCATGTCTTTGTGAATAGGAATATGCAACACGTAGATTTTTGCATCAGTTTTTGAAAACCGAGGCTAGGAGAAAAGATAAAAAATATAAACTGTTTGCATGTGAAAATACAAAATGGGCATCTCTTTTATGCTCCTAAATTCCCCTACCTCTGATTGCCCAGCCAAGTAGCGCATCACTCGTTTACAGAAAGAAAGCAACTAATCTGCTTCATACCTGCTATTATGTGTCCACTGTGATTGAAAATATTTCTGAATTGTAAGTGAAATTAAGCAAAAGCAATTCACTTGCAGCTTTTGAATATGGCCATCGGTAGGGCCATAAATCTCCATTTGGGGCAAATGATTTACTATCTTGCACTTAGCACACCTGTTTTCAAGGCCCGTCTTTCTGAAACATTTTTATCTTCCTACTAGCTGCTTACCAAGCCGAATTTCCCACCGCCACCGATCCCCACATCTGCATCATCTTCCTCTTTCCTCGTAAGTATCAGATGGTCTGGGAGTGATTTTGTTTTGCAATGTCTCCTGTCCACATATGTGTACCCCGGGAGATGGTGCCTCTTTAGCATGGTATGTGCTCCCTACATTCATCTGCGATATCACAGCGCCTTTGTCTCAGGAATATCTGAGGGAATGATGCCAATTACGATCTATATGGTACGGTGGGTGTTCACCCCTGATTGGGAGAAAGGATCCTCTTGTTCCATAGTCGCTAAGAGTCCCTCTTCTGTGTGAGGTGTACTGTCTCCTCCAAAGGATCATGGCTAGATCATTATTTGGTGGGGATTTAAAAGTTTACCATGGAAATGATACTTTTTATTTGTCATATGATACATTTTAAGTATTTGTCACAGTTTCCTGTTGGAGATGAGGTATGGAAATTAGGCTGCCTACATATAGGTAAATCTGAAGTAAGGGATAGAAAATCAACCACGACTGAACTGTTTGCTTGTTTGGTAGAGCGCTCAGTTCTGAATAGATGAGACCCGAGAATGGGGTAAAATTTCAGTCTTTTTCCCCCTGGAATGTTTTTACCTTTTCTGTGGGAAAATCACCCGCGCTCACACAGACCCCTTCAGTCTTCGGTTATTATGAGGGAGCTTTAAAAATTCATGGGAAAATGGAATGAAAATATCATGGAATTTTTCCATGACTTTCTAAGCCCCTCCTCCGTGTGTCAACATGCGTGGTTTCTTTGTCAGGTTTGGTTGGTTTTTAATGTTGAGAGGCAACAATTGCGGTCAGACCCGTCCCAGCAGGAGCGTGCGAGGTCCCAGCAGAGTCGCCAGAGTTTGAACGGGACGCGGAGGGGGGAGGAGCGTGTGAATGGGTGTATAGGGGTTCGAGAAAGATTTCAGATGTGGAAATAAGTTTAACCTCGAGCCCCGGGGGCACTGAGGGTAAATTTAAGACTGCAACCCCCAAGGCTGGCTGTTAAACTCGCCAGACACGGGCTTCTCTAGTGAACGGTGAGGAGTCTGTTCCCGTAAAGATGTAGAGCCTTTAGAACCGGGGTTTGTAGAAATTGGAATAGGCTGGATGGCAGTGGGTTAGTGGTGAAAGTCTAGTATTTCTAAACCCTAACTGTATTTCTATCCCTACTGTAGCATCAAAACACAAAAGTACTTCCCGCTGCTAATTCCAAAGGAAAGTCATGCTCTACTTCTAAGGTAAGAGCTGTTCTATTTATGTGCAAACCGGTCATGGTTGCCCTTTCAGTAGTAGAGAGGGACATTTCCACCATGCCTGCTCAAAGAAGTTCACTCAGCCGAGCTAGCGTGCAGAGCGCACTGCAAAGATGACTGTACCACTTTTATGAGGTTAAGATGTAACACCTTATCATTTGAGCCCCCTTGTTTTCAAAATCATTTTACTGGGCGCTAATACAGATGTATCATTCCAGAGTTGGATGAAGCAGCGTTGCACAATTGTTACCACAATGAGTTTCAAAGTATGTTCTTCCTCTTTGAACTCCTGACATCAGCTCCCTTACACGCCCCCTCCAATGGAACCCCCCTTACGAATTCTTATTCTCCCTTTTGACTCTTTTTAAAGTTGTTCTAGTTTTTAATATGTTCTGCTTTCTTTTGGATGGAGGTTTAGCTCTATTTTGTGTTATTATTGCTTTTAGCTTTTATGTTCCTTTGGCTTTGGTTTTTATGTATTTTTTTGGTATATGAAATCCAGGATAGGCCAATCTGTAGAGACGGGAAGTGGATTAACGGGTATGGCAGGGAGGTTGGGGGAAATGAGGAGCTAATCATCAATGCAAGAAAGAAGAAAATGTTCTAAAATTGATTGTGGTACTGATTGTACAACTCTCTTTGATGTGATTCCACTATTGAATTGTATGATATATAAATTATGTGCCAATAAAACTGTTACAATATATTTTAAATAAAAGACGTTCACTAAGAAGGATAGCTACATGATTCTATGGTGAGTGTTGATCTGAATGTCTTTATTCTGAATTTGATGACTAACCAAAACAGGAAGGTGGAAAATAGAGAGGTAGGGTGACTTAAGTTTCCGTGGTTTCTCAGAAATCTTCCAAATGGGATGATGGGAAGGTATGAAACCTTTCAACTCAAAATCGCTTAGCATCTTACCTCTCAACTGCTGTTCCCCGCTCTCTTCGCATGATTCTAATTAGGCAGCTATATAGGTCCCAGTGTGATGTTTTTTCTACCATCTTCTCTCCTTTAGTGTTTCCGCCCCTTCATAACTGATATGCCCACTGCCTGTGGGATAGGATGTACACCAATGAGTAATTACTTTTATGTATAATATGGGAAATCCCTGGGTTATGAATGTTTGAATGTCTGACTTTCCGCATAAACCATAGTCAAGAACCCACCTCAGCACAGCCTATTATATTAAAATTTGTGGTATAGGCAATGGTGAGTAATAATGAACAGGTGCATCAAAATAGAATGGTGATTATTGTGTTATTTTGTTAAAGATGTTTTAGTGTGGTGGCAATTCTTTAATGTTGTCTTACGCATGGAAAAGTATACTGTAGACTAAGCCACACATGTGACTAACTGACATGAGATACAAATCTTACCTAACTTTTCCAATTTGCATACAAATCTGATTAAAGAAATAATTTGGGGACTGTCTATATTTCTTAATTATATAATATAAAATCTTTAAATTATTGAGAAAGGTGATCTTTTAAGAGTTTTGTTTTGCTTTATTTAGGGTTCAAATCCAAAAGTCTGAAGCAACAACTCATCAAGAATTGTTGACCAAGCAATCAACTTCGAAGTCTGGACAATCCGGATTGAGAAGAAATGCACATTTTTCTTACTACGGTTTGCTTGTGATGCCCAAGGAGCTATCCTTTCTTGATTCATTTCTTGTGTTGAAGAGATCAGACAAGACTTCTCAGGAAAGACATTCCTTAAGAATCTTCGTATGCATTAAAGTTTTCTGTTCTCCATATTCTTGGACAGAAAGATAACTCTGAAGTTGCAGGTCTGAAGCTGAAATATCTCATTTGGTGAATTTCCACTCTAATGTATTGTTGGTGTTGTTTTTTTCTTGTTTTTAATTGTGATACTGACAAATATTTGCTCACATATTTTGAATACCCCGATTTTCTCATTTTGGTAGAAATTAATTAATTTTCTAATGAAAAATAAACCAAAAAAATTCACAAGAAACTTGGAAGTGTGAAAGAAAAATTATACAACCATTAATAAGTGAATAGAAGCATCTTGATTGTTTTAACCACTAACTTATCAAAATAGAACTTCAGTTTAGAACAAAATGGTATAAATGTGATCTGTTTAATATGTCTCTGACATTATGTAGTGACAATGTCCTTGTTAGCTAAAATAGTCCTGTCAGATATTTACATAACTCAATTACCAGTAAAATTAAAGTGTCCGTTGCTTCTATATAAAAAATTGTTTAAATTTTTAATTAGTTAAATTAGTATCATAAAAGACAGATTCAAACTGCTGACCAGCAGGTCATGTCTGCCCTGAAGATGTATTCCAATTGGCCCGAAAAATTTTGGCCACATAGTGTTTTCAACTGTTTCCAATTTATTACCAATATTTTCAACATCAGGAGTTCTTGCATAAACGTTCAGATTCCCAACTTTTAAAATGAAGTCCGATAGTCTATCAGCACTGGAACCACAGTGTCTAATAGCAGTACTCTTTTAGCTGAGTGGGGGTGGAACAACCACAATTGGTTGGCTGCCAAATACCCCACTTCTTGCTTGCATATTCAGAACTGTTTTCATATCCAGTTATACATTCCTATCATTCTAAAATAATCATAATAATCTCACTTCTCCTACCAGTTGTTGATTTGAAGGTAAGCAGATACCCCCATGAAACTCCTTTTTTCCCCTGGTCAATGAAATGAGTGGGGAGGGAGGTAGGATTTCTGGAACAGATCCCTCTCTCCTGTGTTCTGGAAGATGGCATCTGGACATCCCATCAGCGAATGTGGCAACCTCACTGAGTCGCTGAGTGTTAGGAGGGCAAGACTGATACAGGGAATCAGATACAGCAGCAAGATGAAAAGAATAACACCTGATCCTTGAATGTTGCCCCTGAATGCTGGATTGATGAATGGTGGCGTCACTCCATGCTTTGTAGGAACTTCTTGTTATTTGATCAATAAAATTTTCTTAGTATCTGAGCCATTTCAAATTGGGGTTTCTAGTTCTTGTAGCTCATCAAGTAGCCACCGCCATTATCATGTACTATGCTTTCTACGTCATTATGAGTTCAAACCACCCACCTTGGGATTTTCAGCCTAGAAATCCACTGAGCCATCAGGGATCCTCAGAAAGATGTTACTACTTTGCTTTATTGGCTATGCAAAGGCATCCTAATGTGCACATCATGGCAAATCACAGTTAATATTGCAAAGACTAGGAATTCCAAAATACTTCATCATGCTTAAGTGGAATCTGGACTTAGACCATAGCTTCCCAAACTATTTTTCCTACTCCTCCTCTTTCAGGAAAAAAAAAAAAAGATTTCTCAGCTCTCCCTGCTAACTGAAAATACTTGCACTGTAGCCCGTAATCCAGGATGGCATGAGAAGCATCTGTTTTTGCAGCCGCCCCTCAGGATCCTTGCAGAACCTACAGGGGGCAGTGTTGCCACTGTGAAAACGCTGACTTAGACCAAGAATGTTACCAGAACAATTAGATGCTGAGTGGCTCAAAATCATGTAAAGCGTGCTTCATGTGTATCCGCTCATCATACTTATTCGATCTGCTGAGTAAATAAGCTGAGAACCTGGATGATATGAAGAAAACGGCATTAAAATTGGAGATGACACAACGTTGCCTACTGAAAATGAAGAGGACATGAAGCATTTACTGATGAATATTAAACCACAGTCTTCGGTGTAGGTTATACATCAGCATGAAGAAATAAACAAAAAAACATCACCACTGAGCCAATTAGCATCATTATGAGGAACCAAAAATATTAAGGTTCCAGATGATTTCGTTTTACTTGGATTCATCATCAAAGCCCGTGAAAGCAGCAGTCAGATAATTAAACTATATATTGCACTGGGAAAATCTTCTGAAAATAAAAAACAACATCTCTTTAAAATGTAAAAAGCAAAGCTGTTGTTTTGAGGACTAAAGGATGCTGAAGTCAGGCCATCACTTTCACAATCGCCTTATATGCACATGGAAGTTGGCCGTGGAATACGGAAGACCAAAGAACAGCACATACATTTGGATTATGGTGCTGGGTGAAGAATGTTAAAAGTACCACGGAATGCCTAAGAACAAAGAAATCTGTCTTGGAAGAAGTACAGGGAGAATTCTCCTTAGAAGCAAGGATGGTTAGACTTTATCTCAGACTTTGACAAGACATCAGAAGAGATCGGTCCCTGGAAAAACACAGCATGCTTGGCAAATGTGAGGGAAAGTGAAAAAGAGGAAGGCCTTTGACAAAACGGATTGATACAGTGGCTGCAATGATGGGATCAAATATTGTCACTTTGGGCGGATGGTACAGGACAAGGCAGCATTTCTCATTCTGCATACATAGGGTCACTATGGGCCAGAGCTTAATTGATGGCAACTAACAGCAGCAACATGGACTGTCAGTAGGAGCCCCGTTAGGAAAACAGGTTTCATTTTGGCGAAGATCAGCAATTCAAAGACACTAGCTGCTTTTCAGGAGGAAGAGAAGGTTCACAAGGATCGATGTACAACTCCCCCTCCCCCCAGGGGAATGAACAATAGAAATATAGATGAAGGGAGACAGAAGACAATGTAAAGTATGAAAATAATTTATAAATTATCAAGCATTCACAAGGGTGGGAGGGAAAAAGAAAAGCTAATAACAAGAGTTCAAGTAGAAAGAAAATGTTTTGGAAACGATGATGACAACATATGTACAATTGATGTAGGATTAATACAACTGATGTATGGATTGATACAATTGATTTATGGATTGGTATAAGAGCCCCACATATAATGATTTATTTTTTAAAAAGGAGTTACAATCTCAGAAACACACAAGGGCAGTTCTATACTGTCCTATAGGGTCACTGTGAGATGGAATCAGCTCAGGGGCCATGAGTGAGAGCCAGAAGAATGAACAAATATTTCTTGGAAGAAGTATAGACAGATTTTTTCCCTTTGACACAAGGTAGTGAAACTGTACTTCAGACATGTTATCATGAGGGAACAGTCCCTGGAGAAGGACATCATGCTTGGTGAAGTAAACAGTCAGTGGAAAGACCTTCTATGAGATGAATCAATACAATGGCTTCAACCTTTGGCTCAATCATAGCAATGACCGTGAGGGTTACATAGAATTGGGTAGGTTTCCTTCCGTTATACATAGGCTTGCTGTGAATTGGGATTGAGTGGATGACATCTAAGAACACAGTAACTACTGCATGAGAGTTCATCTTTTGGGTATTGTGATCTTCCTATTTCAAAACACAATGGTTTCATAAGTGGTATTTTGCTATGTTCAAGTGCTTCATCCTCATGTTATAAATTGCATTTTAATCCTATCCAGACTAATCTTTAGTATCCTTAGACATTTTTGGAAACCTTTATAGGTAAAGCTTAAGCTAAGGTGCTTTGGTACACGAATTCTAAGTGTAACTGAGACGTTGTTGGGGCCATTAACAAATCTTGCAAATACTTCCCTGTTCAGTTCCTTCTACCTCCTCAGGGAGTGATTCGCCGGAGTCACATCTGAAATGGCATGGCCTTGTGAGTAAGACTGAGACCATATCACTAGAGAAGAGCCCATCGTGCTGCTGGTGAGAGGAGCATCTTCATTACCAACACCTACCACTCTCTTGGCACATCTGGCCTAGAATTCCATCTGTACTCTTCTCCTGCTTCCACGGGAAGCCTTCCTTTGCCATGGAAAATCTGAGACACTGGGGTGTCTGGGGGGTTGACTCTTATGCCTAACAATAATCCCAAACCAAAACTACAGCCATGCATCAATTCTGGTTCATAATGACACCTTGTAGGAGTTTTGAAACTATAAATCTGTATAGGAGCCCTATCTTTTTCCAACCAAGGGGTTCATGGGTTTAAACTGCTGAAACAATACTTACCAAACAATGCCATCAAGGTGAATAGAATATTACAATTACTATTATTATTATATGCCTCATATATCTGAGTTATATATGATTCTTTCACCTTATAAAAGATTAAAACATAAATATTTTGTAATAATTAATACTCTGCAAATCTGGACAAATATACTGTATACATTATGTCATTTTCTCCTATAACTCATTGTACATGCTAATGTAGAAAACAAGAGAAAGTACTAAGATTAGAAAAACGTTCCCTATTAGCATGCCCAAATGCAATTAATGTGAACTTAGAAATATAATTTTCTTGCATGTATTCACTCTCTCTGGCATATAATTTACATGTTAATTTATCATTTATGCTACTTTATTATTACTAAATATTATTTAGAAACATGTGGCACATTTAAAAGATGATATCAATGCCTGTCTGTGACCTTTTATTAATAATTGCATTATACTTTACTAAATATCTTTTTATTTTATATTTAAGTCCTTTCCCCCCCAAATTTTACTGAGTACCTAAAACAGGGATAAACATTTGTGTATATAGCATATTAGAGCACTTCTTTCTGCTGCAACTTGGATGCCCAGGGAAATGACTCTAGCGTGCTATAAAGTTACCGGAGGATTTATTAGTGAGCTTTCAGAAGCAACGTTGGTATCATGAAGTGAAAGGAAGCTGGGCGAGAGAGGGGAGAGACTGGACTACTTTACCCCACTGGGTCTCTGAAGTTGGAGTGGCCATTCAGACTGGTGCTGGGTGGGGGCAAATTGAGTTGAACTTGTATTAACTCCTTCCAACAAATCATAGGAGGCAGACTGCTTTTGAAAGGATGAGTGAACTGGTGCAGGAAGACTATCAATACAAGTGTTTCCCAAGAAGGAGAAAGATATCTGAGGGCAGCCCTGCCCGTAATTGAAGAACTAAGCGTAGGTTTCTGATAGGAATCTGGCAGGGAGCCACCACAAGCTCCACTCTATTGACTTAGTCGTTTGGATTGCATTTCACAACATGGATGGCTGCATCCAAGGTCTTCGTGATTTTTGGCATACATTGTCAATGTGGCGCTGTAAAGACTATCTGAATTTAGATTCCCACTAGCAGTGCATCCTGCCTTAGCTGTTTCTCTTTACCATTCATATCATCTGCCTAGTATATCTTATTATCTGCACATTATGAGGCAGGCACCCTTCAGACCAGGAAGATTCCTATATTGTTGGAAGTCACAGAGGTAACACAGCTCCCCTCTTATCAGCTCACTGCCATCAAATGAATTTCAAGTCATAGAGACTTTATACGACAAAATAAAAACTGTCCCTATGACCTTGTGATACTGCGAATCTTCACAGGAGCAGAAAGCCCCATCACTCTCCCGTAGAGTGGTTGGTGGCTTCGAACTGCTGTCCAGGAAGTTAGTAGCCAAACTCATAAGCTGGGTCTTCCCTAGCTTCTTTTGCAACTATGACACAACTGTGGCTGAGACTCTTGTCTTTCATAGGTACAGTCTCAGAATTCTAAATGAGGAGGTGAAATATGTAATGGAGGAAGTGGAAATAAGGTTGAGATCCTCTGGAAGCCACGATGGTGATGCTAGCTCCTGACTGAAGCGCGAGCCAGTGCCCAAAGTGGAGACATCAGGAGCATCAACTGAGGGACACAGGCATTCTGCATTCATCAAGTTTGCTGCATGCTATGGGCTGGGATTCCTGATGGCCTAGTGATTCATTCTCCAGTCCTCTAACTGAGCTTTCCACTAATATATTTTTTCCTTTGTAATTCATCCTAATTTTGTTGTGGTTCAGAATATTCACAGAAGATAGTCCACCAATTCAACAATTTCTGCATGCACATTCTTTACTCTTTGACTTGCTTTCCAAGGTGTTACTCCCCTGCTGACATCAATTTTCTGCTTCCTAAGCTCCTATATGATCTTTCAGGTTGTCTTACTTGATCTTCTATTCCAAAGCCACTGAGTCAATCCTGACTTGTAGCGACGCTCGGTGCCTGGGGAGAACTGCCCCTGTGGATTTCTGAGACTGGAACTTTTTATGGGCGTAGAAGTACACACTGCTCAGGGCAAACACTATTTATTAATCAAACTAAACTCCTTTTGGTTTTAAGAAGATCTCAGCAGATATTTTTATTTAATATATGAAAGTTATTTTAGGGAAAGTTTTAGGACTTCATCCAGCCTGAAGTCAGAATTCCATACTACTTTAAAATTCTTTTCTAAATTTCTCATTTTTTAGTCAGAGTTCTTATATAAAAGCTTTGATCAAAATACTCAGTAATGGTAGTCAGACACCATATAGTTCTTCTTGTTTCATGGACATTTCCCTTTGACTTATTATTTTTAATATATTTATTTTCTACTTGTAACAGGTGAAAGCAATTTCTGTGTCTCCAGATACCCATTTAAATTTTCATTGTTTTTATTCTTACTTGGTTGTTATCATCACTCATTTTCTAGAATTGTTTATTTTTGTTTTAATTTGTATTTCTTTAATTGAAAAGATTATTTTACTCACTTTGTTCCTAAAATTTTATATACATATGTTTGAATTAGAGTATTGCCATTTTCCTTAGAAAGAGTTATGTAAAATGTTGCCTTTATTTTTTTCTGGTTTTACAAAACATCTGAGTAAATTCATAGTTGAAATTCACTCTGGGAATAAGTAATTAAGGAAGTTCACAAATGTCTATACATGCAAAATAAAGTGTTTCCTCACAGTGTCTCAATAATATTTGAGCAAGAAGAGCTCAGGCCCCAAATTTGCAAAAAAACAGTTACCTTTTTTCCTAGGAAAGGTCCCTAACTCGCAAGCCAAGTATTCTGACTCAGAGGAGAGCAGGTTTGCCAATCCCTCTCTCAAAATGACTTTTAAAGGTCCTCGGCTGCTGTAAAGTGGATCTTTGAAGTTGTGAGTCTTTGGGGACTGATTGTAAATGTAATGGAGTGAAGCTTTCAGGAGCCAATTCTGGACAGTTATTATTAGATGCGGGTGAATTGGTTCCAACACAGAGTAATTCCTTGTAGAATAGAAATAAAACACTGCTTGGTCCTGAGCCATTCTTACAAGCATTGCCTTGTTTGAGCCCACGTAGCCCCTGTGTCAACTCATTTTACTGATGGTCTTCCTCTTTTTCACGGATTCTTTTCTTCATTCACCAAGCATGATTTGCTTATCCAGAGGCTGGTCCGTCCTGATAACATGTCCAAAGTACATGAGATAAAATCTTACCTTATTTACTTACTTCCAATGAGCATTCTGGGTGTACTCCCTCCAAGTCAGATTGTTTCATCATCTGGAAACTCACAGCCATCAAATTGATTCCAACTCTCAAGGACACAGAATTGCCCCAGTGGGTTTTTAAGAGTTAACTCTTTATGGGAGTTATATTTTTAATTTGTAAATAAATAAATAAAATCCATAATTCAGGGCAGGTAGCTCTTTAATCTTGTATGCCAATGACAGGAGAGAACAGATCCATAGGAGAGCTGACATCTTAGATGAAAATAAGGGGATACAAACAAGAAAAAATTGAATGGAAATATAAAGAGGAACAAATAATAATGAGTACAAGAAAGAAGAAAATATACCATAATTGATTGTGGGGGTGGGGACCCCACTCTTTTTAATCTGTTTAAACTATTGAATTGTATATTTGTGGATTATATGTCAATAGAGGTGTTAAAATTTTAAAAGTAGAAGAAATAGAAAATTACAAGTTAGAGCTTGTGGGGGTACACTGCAAGAGAGCAAAGAGTCCTCCTGGCTCTCCCAATAATGAGCTTTATAACCATAAACAAAATATTTAAATTGTGTACATAATTTTATTCATGATCAAACAGAATTAATAATACATAACTTTCCACTTTCCAAATAGGGTTCACTAAGACATAGGTAAAGACAGCATGAAATACAAAGAGAAAAGCGAGATGGTCATGGTCCAGAAATGCAGGGCCTGTATGTCTATCAATTATGGTTCCATAGGATGGCTTGGCCACTGGGTCAGTCAGTGGCATAACCCTTTCTGTGCAGACTTCTACTGCATCGCATGTCTTCAAGCTGGTGGTCAGATTTCTGGATGCTTAGCTGTTTGCAGATACTTCATCAGCAGACACCCTTAGGTCACTGGTTCGATTTCAGATACTTCATCAGCAAGCCTCTATTCCCTTTAATGTCTTGCAAGTCCTCCTCTGATGTGCTGTTAGCATTTGGCTCCATAAAGCATATTTAGTATCCTTCTCTCACATCAATTCTGAACCTCAGTCATAATTCCTTGGCTAAAAAGTCAAACACTGTACCAAATTGTGCAACGACCTGGAATTTATACTGGGAGAAATCAACAAGCTCTGGTTTCACAGTACTATTAGGGGGGAAATGAAATAATAGCCAGCTGTCCATTTGATAGTATATTTTTTTCATCAGGATCACAGATCAGTAGAAAAAGCTCACATATGTTGAGCATGCTTTGATTTATACAAGTTAGTGTGTTTCTGTAGGCATGTGTGTATGGTTTCCTTTCACGTTGATAACAATCCCATGTGTGTTATTGTTTCCTCTGTACATTAATTCCATTGTACAGATGAGAAAATCAAGATAAAGACAAGGATATGATTCATGTCTTGGTCACATAAGGAGAAAGTATTGTAACGAGGACTTCAAACTCAGTGCCATTGAGTCAATTCCGACACAGAGAGAATCTTGTAGGACATAATAGAACTGCTCCTGTGGGTTTCCAACAATGTAAATCTAATGGGAGCAGGAAACCTCATCTTTCTCCCTTCAAGAGTCTGCTCACCTCATAGGGCTGAACCTGCAGAGAGCAGTCAGACACACATCCGCTACATCGCCAGGGCACCCACATGAGCACTTGCATCCAAGTCTTGTGAATCCGAGATGCTAGCTCGTCACATGCCACAGAAACACTCTGTTGCAACAGGACTGCGTATTTAACACTACGACTATAGACAACTGGTAGACAGGTCTATCTTCAGCCATAATTTATTGAACACACTTTTCCAAGTGAAAACTACCTGATGTTGCAGCCAAGTCATTTGTGTCATGGACCGTTCACTTCTGAAAATCATTTCTGATGTTTCCTCTTTCTTGTAACCAGTGGTTAGTATTACACACACACACACACACACACACACACACTAAACTCACAGCCATTGAGTCAATTCTAACTCCTAGTTACCCTGGTGGACAGAATAGAACTCTCTGTGACTGTTCAGGTCATAAACCTTTATGGGCACAGAAAACCTCATCTCTCCATTGAGTGGCTGGTGGGTTGCATAGGGCCTGGCAAATAGTTACTAATCAGTACATGTTTATTTAACAAAAGTCTTCCATCAGGAATCTATGACCATTCTGTCTTTAGAAAATGTCCTCTGACTTGGTCATTTCCTTTAGCATTTACAAAGTCCCTACTTACTATTTTCCATTGTGAATAAAGTATTATACCCTCCATCTCTCTTGTCCAGATATTTGTGGCTCATTTCTGAAGACAACCATAGTCAAATATAGAAGTAAAATAATGGCTAAAATAGATGTGACATGAATGCAAGAGAATGTGAAGAAACTTTATCAGGATAGAGCATAAAAAGTCTCTGAAAAGATGCCAACTACAACTTAACTGATAGGCAGCAATTCAGGTGCAAAAAGATAATGGCATTGGGTTGGAAGGTAATAGGTTGGAAAAGAGCATGGATGGAGACATGATTTCAGAAAGGATATGGTATATTCGGAAATGGCAGATCGTCCATAAAGGATCAACTGAACCACAGCTTTTGGGTTCCCTATTTGTATTAAGTCTGATTACCTTTTGGTAATAATACTACTTTCATGAAGCATACATGTACATTTGTCCATCTCCAATCAAGGAGGTTTAAATACACAACACAAAAGAAGCAAATAGTTAAGAACGGTACAGGGCAAAGAAGTTATCGGAATAATAAGGACATGGATCTGATCATCTCATTGAAATATATAAAACTACAAATTGAAATATAAAATACATACTGTCTTACATGTTTGAAAAGTATGTGCTACAAGTTTTGATCCAAATTGATAAAAATAAATAAATAAAAAGTCAAAAAATAAGTAAAAGATGGATAATAATAAAAATGAAACAATAAAAATGAACAAACCAACTACTAACATGGATTAAGACGGGAGAAAAGCAGCTTCGTATAAAAAATAAAAACATGCAAATAAATAAAAAGGGATGAATCCTAAGACACACAGTTTTTTCTGATACTGAGAAGGAAGAGAAGTTTCCTTGTTGGTGCTGCTTTGGGGAATATGTACATTAGAGAAACAAATCCACATAAACTCTTATGTATATGAAAGAGTTTTTTTAAATCTTTTTATTGGGGCTCATAAGACTCTTATCACAATCTGTACATACATCAATTGAGCAAAGCGCCCTTATACATTCGTTGCACTCATCACTCTCATAATTCACCTTTCACTTGGGTTCCTGGAATCAGCTCGGTTTCCCTTTTTTTCCCCCCACCCTCCTCCCTCCCCGATCCCACCCCTGGTCCCTTGATAGTTTATAAATAATTATTATATCTTATCTTACACTCCCCGGCGTCTCCCCTCACCCGCCTCCCCATTGCCCATCTCCCAGAGAGGAGCTTACACATAGATCTCCAAGATCGGTTCTCCCTTTCTACACGCCCTTCCCTCCTGGTGTCGCCACTACCACCGCTGGTGTTGAGGGGTTCGTCTGTCCTAGATTCCCTGTGCCTCCAGATCCCCACTGCACCGCTGTACATCCTCTGGTATAACCACCACCGAGCCATTTATCCCTCCGCCCTTCAATTAACCCACATGTGTTTATCAGCCAGGTTGGCACAATAAATTGACTACCTCAGGGGACAGCTTGAAAACCTCATTCTGATTTTTGTCCGGCTTGTCACTGTGGCAGCTCTTTGGTGCTCCATAAAACATTCTTGGCTGCTTAGCCAGGCCAGAACTCTGGATATGCCCAGGCAGAAAGGAACCCAAGCAACGAGAAAGGAATTGGCTCACATGATATGCCTTCTACACTTTCATGTGTATTTTTAACTTTGAACACTAAAATGTAGTTATTATTTGAAATTGAGCTATATATCATGAGTTAAGAAACCACATAATAACATCTTCTTAAACTAGGATCTCTCATCATTAAGCAAATTTTAATTACATTAAAATAACTAAGTATTTATAGCGTTTAAAAAGTATATACATCTGAGTATACTTAACTATGCGGTTGAATGGATTTACTATCTAAAACCATCATGGCTCTATACCATGTGGCTCTGGTTCCATTTTTTTTATCACTGCACAGCCATTTGCTTTAAGCGATTTTCTTTATCTCAATTTATTATATGAAAACCTTTCTTTCGTATGGAATAGTTTATGGCCCTTGTGTCCTAGTAGGTTACAGAGTCAGCTGCTAACTGAACAGTTCAGCAATTTGAATTCACCAAGTGCTTCTTTGGAGAAAGAGAAGGCTTTCTGCTTCTGTAAAACTGTACAGTCTCAGAACCACAAAGGGGCAGTTCTACACAGTATGGATCAGAAATGACTTGATAGTGGTGAATTTGTCTCAGTTTGGGATGGGATGGGGGTAGTTCCTAGACTTGTTACTTGGCAGATCTTTACAACATTTATTCTTTTGCCCTTGTAATAACTTTGTTTAGATCAATTCTGTTTGGAGTTAAATAAATAAAAGTAAAAAAGATGTGTTTGTTTTATTTGCTAAACGTCAGTGTTAAAAGGGTTCTTTATATAATCATGATTCTTGACGAAAGATGAACAGTGATGTGCTCTATACAGCACTGAAAAAAATGTAGACCTCAATTTACACACACACACACAGAATCAGAACATGGGGAAAGAAAACTAAATTTTAATATTTTTATTAGTGCTAGAGGAGAAACTACTGGAATCTTGGTGAAAGACAAAAACTTTCAATAAGAGAGAACAGAACTCTTTATGGGAGTAGAAAGTCCTGTGAAGTGGCTGATGGTTTTCAGCAGCTTAGTACCTAAAATACTGGTAGTTGAAATGTCTGCCTTAAATTTATGATTCCTAACAGCAAATATTTTTTGGTAATCTTTTTATTGCCAAAATAATTTTGGTTAGGAATCAAAAATTTAATGAAGACATCTCAGCCACACTGTAATTTCAACATCAATTCTTCCCTTTGCTTAAGCAATTAATTGCATATAACCAGTTATTGATCATCCATGCACCTGACATTTAGAAAAGCAAAAGTAAGCCAATGAGACAAAACATTAAAGTATGATGTTCATCATTAATTTCAAATTCTGATCCCAGGCACTGTCATTAAACCACTGTTTCAGCTCTGTCAGCCATGCTGACAGAAAGAGGAGAGAGACCAAAGTAAGACTTCACAGCAAAGGCTACAAAAACAGCCGTGGGAAATCACTTCATAAAGGATTAAGGACCGTGTTTATCTTAAGACTATCATGGGTTCATGATGACTGTGAAAAGTAATTTGTATTTTTTTAAAAACTGAGCCAATGTGTAAATATGCACAGTGTGTTTCTTTAAAAACCAAACCACTTATTTATAAAACTCCTCCAGATTCTTTATCCCTCAAACCTTAAAAGTGGTCTACATGGCTGGGGAAAGTAAAACTACAATGGACTTGGCATCTTTAGAGACAAATGAGTTAATTTCAAACAAGCAAGTAAAGATCATCAAGCCACAAGGGAACATAGATGTCACTGCACCAGAACCCGATGGAGCTGCAGACGCTCCGATCCGCTGTAGCGCAGCACCCTGGTTCACTCGTGCCTTTGTGGTTCATGCCCAGGACCGAGCAGAAAGGACAGAGCCTTTTGAACTGATCAGGTTTCCAGATGCCTTTTATCTTTCTGCAGTTGGAGATAATGCCACAAGCACAATTTGTACAATTTGTACTTGTGGTTTCTAATGTCTCCTCAAGTCAGGGATCTCCCACACACTGACACAGAGAACCTCAAGTAATCTCCCATCAGCAATTTGTGGGGTTTAGCAAAACTGCATTCCACCACTAAAGTCACATGAGTTGTTGTTTGGTTTAGACTTGTTTCCTTCTTACAACACGAAATGGAGAAGCAAAGAGGAAGAAGGGAAGTTAGGGTGATTCCTCTTGGTTTTGTACTGAAACATGTTTTCGAGGGAAGAAAATCCTGAATTATTTTAGTAAGAAAACATGTTAATTTTGCTCTATTTATAGCTTTCATCTATCTATCCCATCTATCAATATATCTATCATCTATACATATATATTTTTAAGAGAGTTTATGAAGTATGGTTTGATGCAAATATATCATGGTAGACATAGCACGGCTCTTTTTTTCTCTAGTCCCAGAAGAACTAAGAAAATTGGAAGAAGCCTTTGGGGTATGTTAGAGTGAGTGAGGCTGGGCTCAATTTTGAACTTCTATGTGTTGCTTTAGCTAGAAACAGCAGACAATTTGACAGTTCTGTGAGTTCGAACATCAGTAAAGGAGGCTGTGGCTGTGACCCAGCTGATTATCGATTTTACCTTGGAACATACGCAGATAATAATCCTGTAGCACCTTAAAGTGCTGGAGGGCACAGGACTCAAATTCGGGTACTAGAGAAAAACTGTGCTTGGGAAACTGGGAAAACAAGACTAGCTGACCCCGACCTCTCAATTCAGAAAGGAAGTAATATTTAAGGCATTTATTTGCCTCTGCTACTCCTCTGGGAGCTAAGGGCAGTGGCCCGAACTGATCGTGGTTGGGAGTGAATGATTGTTTTCTCAAGGCCTGAGGTTTCCCCCTCACTAAGCTTTCCCAGGTGAGGTGGTCTGAGATGGCCATCTCCATACACATTGCCTAACAGAGTAAGTAGTGGGTCTGTGTAAAATGAGGTAATCGGCACTTATGTTGGAATAACAAAACACTTGTGTTGGAATCTCTAAGCCAAGATTTTCTTTTGCTATGCTTAATATATTCATAGAGATTCCAACAGAAGAAGACATATTGGGTAAAGGGGTGAGAGGAAAAACATTAAAAAAATTAACACACATTAGAAATTCATTAAAAGGAGAAGAAACAACAGGAATCAAAGAAAGGTTTAGGCATAAAACCTTAATAATTGAAATGAAGAACTAAATACAATAATTAATAGAATAGAGAATAGGGGAAATGATAAATAAATTGGAAAAAAATCTAAGACAGGGAAAATTAGAAGAAATGTAAACACACACACACAGAGAAAGAAATAAAATTGTATAAGAGGAAACCCCCAAATTATGGAAGGTATTGTGTTTTGTTGTTAGGTCCCAGAGTCGGTTATGACTGAACAAGACTATGCACAATTGAACAAAAGACCGTCCTGTCCTGAGCTGTCCTCATAATTGTACCTATGTCACCACTGTGTCAGCCCATCTTGCCAAAGGCCTTCCCCTTTCCGCAGCCCTCCCCTTTACCAAGCATGACATCCTTCCCCAAGGACTTGTCTCCCCTGACCTAATGCCAGAAGTACATACGGAAGATGTCTCCCCATTCTTGCCTCTAAGCAGCATTCTGGCTGTACCTCCTGTAAGACAAATCAGTCTGTTCTTTTGGAAGTCGGTAGTGCTTTCAATATCCATTCTTATCCGAGTAATTCAAGTGCATCGCATCTCGTGTAGTCTTCCCGATTCAATGACCAACTTACACATGCATAGGAGGTGATTGAACATTCCATGGCTTGAGTCAGACACACCTTAGTCTTCAAAGTAACATCTTTGCTTGTCAACACATGCAAGAGGATTTGTATAACCTTCCTATGTACAATCATCTCAATAAAAGTTTCAAGTATAAAAAATAAGTGAAATTATTGATTGAAAAGTGGTAGGACTCCACCTATCCAGAAACAAAGAAATCCAGAGAGGCCTCCAAAAGCAAGGCAGTTCAGCCAACTTTCCCCTCTCACAGATGTCATTGTATGAATCAACAAGTAAAAACTGTGAATCTGCTCTTTTTATAAGCTAGCTCAACTTCTCCCTTTTGCCTATGGAAAGGTCAGATAGACTAAAAAGAAAAAAATAGCAAAAATATACAGGTAATTTGAGCACGATGATAATTAATATAAATCTAATCTATTTATGTAGAGTTCTGCATTTCACAAGAATAGACTACATGTTTTCTCTAATTTACATAAGATACTATGATACCTGATTTCTTTTACACTATAGGAAAGGCCACAGCATATTTCAAGTACTAGTGATAATGCTGTTCTTGTGATTGGGAGTGCTGGGGTCTGTTCCAGCTCATCGCCTGTGTACAGAAGAATGAAACACGGCTTGCCCTGGGCCATCCGCGGAGTTGTCATGTTTGAGCACATGCTGGAGACACTGTGTCACTCCATCTCTTAGAAGGTCTTCCTCTTTTTCCATGACCCTTTATTTTCCCGCACATGATATCTTTTTCTAGTAACTGGTCTGGCCTGACAACATGTCCAAACTGTGTTTTCAAACTCATTTAGATGTCAATTTCAAGAGTATGTATTTAGAAATAGTAAGAAATACTTCCTTGATGCCAATGAACAGCAGTGTTTCTAGTCTTCTTTTCTATTTCTTTTTTATCTTTTAAACTACCTTTCTCATCTTTTGCTCTGTTTACTTGTGGTATTTTTATCAGTTACAAATATTTTCCCCAAATTAATAACACATTAACCTCCTTATGTTCTTACTGAAAAATGGTTTACCAGAATATTCAATTTATGAGACATGTTGGCAGAGTTTAGTATATCAGTTTCCTAAAATTATTATTTATTTTATCAGAGGCAATAATATTAGGGAACAGATAAAATATATATATATATACTTGCAACAATTTGCTGTACTAGTAGACTTTATAATAACAGCCCAAACCACATAGACTTTGCATTGACTCCAAACAACATTTTCAAAAGAGTGAATATTTTTTAAGAATTTATTTTTAGAACATATCCTTTGTTTATTGCATAAATAATACTGAAACAATAACAGTTTACAATTTAAAGACAAACTTGTAACAAACTAAACATTTAAAATGATGAAGTTCCCTAATATGTCCCACTCACACACATACAACTTAAGTAAAAAACAATTTGAATACTATATATGTGAGGGTAAGTCAAAAAGCATGGCTGCGGGGGTTCTAGTTTGTAGTACACCAGCTTGACACAAACAAATTATCGTTAGACATGTGTCTGCCATCCATGGATGGCTGAATACAGTAATATTGCTTTAATCCTGCTGTTGTTTTTAGGTGTCATCTAGTCTTTCCTGTCTACTAGTGCAAGGTAGTTAGTTTATTGTGCCGGCCTGGCCGATAAACACATGCGGGGTTAATTGAAGAGCAGAGAGATAAATGGCTCGGTGAGCCTTACCTTTTGAGTTTCGGGTCTCTTGTATCTGACGGTTGGAGCAGGTGCAGCTGCGTTAGCCAGTTCCCTGCTTCAGCTGGCAAGGCCCACTTCCTGTAAGACATCCCTGAGGAGAAGCCGCATGGACCTACCCCGATGCAGCCCTGGATGCTGGAACAACCATGTGGAGACCTCTGCCAGCGCTGACATGGTTACACGTTCACTGATTCGGATTTCCTCCTGCAGTTGGCATCATAGTGTGTGTTTTGTGAGATGGTGGAGGACTTTGTGGATTGGTGTTGGACAGATGGGTTAATGTTGGACTTGTGGGCTTGGGTAGCACTAGGTTGGGATGTTTTCTTGATATGCACTTAACCTTTATATAAAAGAAACCTCCCTCTTACACGTATGAGTTTCTGTAGATTTATTTCTCTAAAGTACCCAGACTATCACATAGTGACAATGGAAAACTGAGAGAAATATTCCCGGGACCCAATCCTGTGCCATCTTCACCCTTGTTGAACTCGTTGTTGCAGCCACTGTGTCAATCCATCTAGTCAAGGGTCTTCCTCTTCTCTGTTGACCTTCTACCAAGAATGATGTACTTTCCCAGGAATTGGTCTCTCCTGATAACATGTCCTAAGTACATGAGATAAAGTCTCTGCATCCTTGCTCCTTAAAAATATTCTAAAGAGCATTCTAAGGAGCATTCGTCTTGTTAAGGGGTTTTGAAAAAGCTATAGTAAAAACATGAGCTTCTGAAGAGCTTTCCTGGGGCAGTTAAATTTAAGGCACAGAAGGTATAATCAGAGATGATAGTCACTTTTGTGATTCAAATGAGTGAATAATGATAGATTATTTTGAAAGACACAGGACAATATTGGAAGACACAATGCAGAATGTTGCAAGTGATTGAAAATTACATTGGTGAGAAAAAAGCAGGGAAAATTGTGCTGAGGAATCTCCCCCACTCCCTCATCACAGCACCTATTCCTTCTTCAAGAGAACAATGGCTGTCATATGAGAAAGTCCTTGGAAAACCCCATCCCATCCTCCCTACAGGATTCGCGTAATAGGAACACTTCCTTCAGAAGCATGTAAACCTCCAAGGTGCAAATGTTGAGAAACAATAGCTTCACATTTGGGTAGATTTGTTTAATAAAAGTATAATTTTGTAGCAATATTTACCTTACCTCATTATGAGTGCATATAATTGCATTCATTACATATAAACACATTTCACTCTTAAGATGGGTGTATGTGTATGTGTACATGAATCAGCTTCCTTAAAATATTACAGCCTTGGACACCCTAAGGTGCTGGTCTATACCTCCCTATAGTGCAGCTATGGCAAGTATCGACTTGACAGCAGTGGGTTTGATTTACGTATATATGTGTGTATGTTTGTGTGCTACCTTTAACACTTCTTTGATACAAAATATACATATCAAGAAAGCCCAAACATTTAAAAAATAATACACTTAATTTAACTTTCACAGAGTATATATATCCCATGTAACACCCAGGATCCCTTGTGACACAGTGGTTATATATCAGGCTCTCAACTGCAAGATCAGCAGTTCAAGACCAGCAGATGCTCCAAGGAAGAAAAATAAAGATTTTTACTCCCACAGTTACTGTCTTACCATCTTTGCCTCTAAGGATCACTTTGATTTTAACTTCTTCCATTACAAATCGGTTTGTCCTTTTAGCAGCCCATATTATTTTCCGTAATTCTTTTCCAGCACCACAACTCAAAGCATCAATTCCACAACAGTCCAACTTTCACATGCATATGATGCAATGAAAAATAACCTGGCTTGGGTCAGGTACACCTCAGTTCTCAAAGCAACATCCTCGCTCTTGGTTTTCTAAAGAGGCATTATGCAGCAGATTTACTTGATGCAATATATGTTTTAATGTCTTAACTGCTGCTTCCATGAGCATGGATTGTGCATCCAAGTAGGACAGAATCCTTGACAACTTCAACCTTTTCTCCCTGCATTTTGACATTACCTATTCATCCATGTATAACGAGTTCGGTCTTCCTTACATTGAGTTGTAATCCATTCTGAAGGCTATAATCTTTTATCTTCCTCAGCAAGTGCTTCAATTCCTCTTCACTTCCAGCAAGCAAGGTGTGTCATCTGCATACAGCAGGTTGTTAATAAGCCTTCTGGTTGTGTTTGAGCAATTGAAACATATCCAAAAGGAACCATGGAGTGGTCAATGATGGGTAATCCTGATAGGTGGGGCAGGAGGAAAGAAAAAGATGGAAAAAGAGAATGGTAGAAGAAAGAAAGAATGATATAATAGGAATAAGTATCTATATGAATATATGTAAATATATAAAGATAGGTATATTTATCCATGTAAATGAAGCAGATGGACTTTGGGTCTTTACTCAAATCTTACCTCAGTATTAGAATGGCTTGCTCTAATAATTTGGCACTGTATACTCATTTTCCTGACAGGATCACTGAAGACAAAATGGATGCATAAGCAAATGTGGTGAAGAAAGTGGATTGTGTCCATCTATTAAAAGATGTAACATGTTTTCTCAAAAGCTTGAAGGCAAACAAGCGGCCATCATGCAGGGATGCAACAAAGCCCACATGGAAGAAGCACATAAGTCTGTGTGATTATGAGGTGTCAACGGGAATAGGTATCAAAAGTAAAAAAAAAAAAAAGGTTTCAAATAGAAGTGAAGGAGTATGGATAGAGTGGAGGCTCAAAACCCATCTGAAAGATAATTGGTCAGTTCCTCAGAGAAGGGCCACACAGAAGAGGTTTAGAACAGGATGCAGTAGAGCACTGATGAAACACAAAATTATCCTCAATTTAAAAATATTTCTTCCCCTATTATGGTTCTTGTCTTATTAATCTAGTTACACCTGAGTATGTTCATGTGTATAACTAAGATCATCTGATGCATGAAAGCCAAGATAGATAACCCATCAGAAACAGTAACAGGAGTAATGATTCCCTGAGGGTACGGGAAAGGGAGGAAGGGGAAGCTGATAACAAAGTGAACTGCATAATTCCACTCAAGGGGAACAAATAGAGATTTGTAGGTTAATGGATATATTAAATTGTGTGAGATATGTATAATAATTTATAATATATTACATAACAATATGGACACTTGGGGGTAGGGTGGGGGAGGGAGGGAATAAAGGGGAGCTGATATCAAGGAGTTCAAAACAAATGAAAATGTTTTGAAACTGATGGTGACAGCAATTTTATAATCATGCATTATCTTACTGAATTATGATTTGTTATGACATTTTCAAGAGCTCCCAATAAAATGATTTTTTAAAAAGCTTTCCTCTGATCTTGATGTTGCGTTCTTCTTCGTATAATCCAGCGTCACTGTTTATTTGCTCCGCATGTAGAATGAACAGTATGGTGAAAGGATACAGCCCTAATGAACACCTTCCCAGATTTTAAACTATGCAGTAGTCCTTATTGTGTACACACAACAGTCTCTTTAATCCCTGTGAAGTTCTGAGTGAGCACAATGAAGTGCTCCAGAATTCCCCTGCTTCTCAAGGTCATCCAAAGTTCATTATGGCCCACACAGTCGAATGCCTTGGGATAGCGAATAAAACACAGGAAGCATCTTTCTGGAATTCTCTGCTTTGAGCCAAGCTCCATCTGACATTAGTTATGATAACCCTACTCTGTGTCCTCTTCTGAATCTGGCCTGAACGTCTGACAGTTCCCTGTCAATGTACTCTTGCAATCATTGTTCGCTGATCTGAAACCAAATTTTAATTGTATGTTATATCAATGATATTGTTCTAAAGTTTGAACTTTCTGTTGGATTACTTTTCTTTGGAATGGGCACAAATATATATCTCATCCAGTCAGCTGTCTTCTAAATTTCTTCGCATGGATCAGTGAGTGCATCCAGTTCTTTTTAGATTTCTTAAATATTTCATTGGGTATTCATCAATTCCTGGACCTTTGTTCCTGCATTCAGTGCAGCTTGAACTTCTTCCTTTAGCATGACTTGTTCTTGCTCATATGCTACCTTCTGAAACGATGAAGTATCAATTCGTTATATTTTGTACAATGATTATGTGCATTCACTCCATCTTGTCTTGAAGCTTCCTGCATCATTCGATATTTTGCTTATAGAATCTTTCAAAATTGCAAATCAAGATGAGATACTTAATGTTTATTATGCCAACCTGGCTGATAAACACATGTGGGGTTAATTGAAGAGCACAGGGATAAATGGCTCCGTGAGCCTTGCCTTTCTAGTTCTCGGGTCTCTTGCTTTCTGATGGTTGGACCAGAATGCAGCTGTCTTAGCCAGTTCCCTGCTTCAGCTTAGAAGGCTCACTTCCTGCAAGACATTCCTGAGGAGAAGCCAAATGGACCTACCCTGATGCAGCCCTGGGAGCTGGAGCAGCCATGTGGAGACCCCTGCCAGCGCTGAGATGTTTACACATTCACTGACTCAGCTTTCCTCCTGCAGTCAGCAGCAATGCCTCTGTTTTGTGAGACGGAGGAGGACTTTGTGGATTGGTGTTGGGCATGGGGACTAATGTTGGACTACTGGGCTTGGGCAGCACTGGGTTGGATTTGTTTCTCTAAGTACCCAGACTAACACAAGAAACTTGAATTGTTTTCTTCAGTTGCATCAGTTTCAGATATGCTGGGGTGCTCTTCCCTTTTGCTTTTCTAACTGGAGGTCCTTGCACATTTCATGATAATATTTGGCGCTGTATTTTTTAGTTGCCCTTTGAAAATTTTGATTCAGCTCCTTCAGTTCATGCTTTCTTCCAAGTGTTTCAGCTGCTCTACAATTAAGAGAAAACTTGAGAGGCTTTTTCTGGCATCCCTTCGATATTTTCTTTCTTTCGTGTCTTTTTAAGGGCTTTTTGCTTTCTTCATCTTTCTTCGTGATATCTTTATGTTCTCCCACAACTCACAGTCCTTCTGTCATTTGTTCAATACGTCAAATCTGTTATTGAGATGTTCTTGAAATTCAGTGGGATAGATGCAAGGTTGTGTTTTGATTCTTCTGGAGTTTTTTTTTTTTTAATTTTCTTCAGTTTTATCATGAACTTACATATAAGCAATTGATGGTCGGTTCCACAGTCGGCCCCGGGTCTGGCTTTAGCTGATGTTGTTGAGCTTCTCCGTGTGTCTTCCCACACATACAATTTGATTTCTGTATATTCCATTTGGGAAAGTCTGCATGTATAGTTGCCCTTTGTGTTGTGAAAACGTTATGAGCAAGTTGTTGGTTCTGAAAAATTATATCATGTGATCTCCAGCTTCATTTCTATCACAAGTCCATATTTTCCAACTATTGTTCATTCCTCTTTGTTTCCAGCTTCTGCATTCCAATCACCAATAACTATCAATGCATGTTTATTGCATGTTTGACCAATTTCCAACTGAAGTTGTTGGTATAATTCTTCAGTTTCTACATCACTAGCTTTTGTGGTTGGTGCATGAAGTTTAATAATAGTTATATGGATTGGAATTCCTTGAAGGCAGTCCATGAAGATATAATATGATCACAGATAGCATTGTACTTCAAGATGGATTTAGCAAGATCCTCTCTGACATGAATTCATGCCATGCCATTCCTCTTGATTGTGTTATTCTTGGCATAGTAACATACAATTTTCTGATTACAATTGGGCCAGAGAGAGGCACCCTACTGGGCAGAAAGGGGCGCCCTCCTGGGCCAGGCAGGCAACAGAAGCGTTCAGGAAGCATCAATCCACATCCTTGGGTCTGAAAGTTCTCTTAGTCCTCAAGCCCAATCCATGAAGAAATTTAGAGCCAAAGCTTCAGTAACATGTTGGATGTAATGTTATCATAGACTATAGCAAGATTTGGTTGAATGACTAACTTTGAACAAATATTGGCGGCTTTATTTAAAAATACCAGGAACAAATGAATTAAATAGGTCCTGAACAAAGCTAAAATTGCTTCTTTCAGATAAAATTGATCAGTCGTGAATGGCAGATAATTATTTGAAATTAAATCCCTTTAGTGTGTTTATGAAAATATAAATACACCAATCAAATATTAAAAAAACAAACTAAAAAGCAAATCATCAAAAATAAAAACCAAAGCATCTAAAAACGGTGAAGCCAAATGCACAGGTTGCTCTAAGTGCTGCTGGTGATAGTTGCTAGTTTTGCAAAAAGCTTTAATAAACTAAATTTTATCTGAAATCTAATATGGCAAAGGACTGCTTGAATTCTCTTGCAGACTTAGCCAGTCAAAACAGTCTAATCAAAACAAAAATCTATCTTAATTAAACTATTTGCATTTTGGTGACAAGAATAAACAAATCTGTCTTCAAAGAAATACAGTTAGAATGGTCATTAGAATGGAAAATGACAAGCCTCCGTGTCATGTAATTTGGGCATGTTATCAGGGTGGGCAAATTCCTAGAGAAGGACCCCGTGCTTCCTAAATAGAGGATTCATGAAAAGGAGGAAGGCTCTCGAGGGGGCGGCTGCAGCGATAGGCTTAAACAGAATGACAAGTGTGAGGATCATATGGGACTGGGCAGTGTTTCGTTCTGTTGTGCATAAGGTCACTATGATTCAGGACGCTCTCAATAACAGCTAAGAGCAATAACAACACTACTTTTTTATGTTACATCCAAGATGAAAATGTTAATAACAGAAAAAAATAGAAACAAAAGACTGGGGATAGTGCTATTAAGTAAAGCAGAAAAAGAAGTAGTCTGTACAAAATATTTAAACCCTTTGTGTTTCACTGTGCTTTCTCACCGAGCTATCATGAACATACAACACACACATATATAAGCCAATTATAACAATGCCTGAATATATGTTATTGGTATGACTGCAATATACACCGCTCACTCCAGCAATAATTCCCAGTGAGTTTTGACAACTTCAGTAGGACTTTCAACTTGTAAAAAAATCACAAAATAATTCGAAGATCTACTGTTCAATCATAAGCAAACAGGGCTCCTTGGGCAGCAAAGGGTACCTGAAAACATGGAAAGTAATTGGGATGAGAAGCCCCTTTTAGGACCTTGTGTATTCGGGAGGTGTAGAAGAAATCTGACTGCTCAGGGATGCAATCCCATAAAGAAAAGTAAGGAAATGAAGGAATTAAAGACATGTTTCCCGTGATGCACTTAACTCTGCTAAAATTATAATTTAGGTAATTGCTCGCCTTTAAAAATGGTACGTGACAGAAGTTTTTTGTTAAAAGTTGGTTGGTGCTTTATACAATTGATGTATGTATATGTATGGATGGTGATAAGAGTTGTATGAGTACCTAATAAAATGTAAAAAAAGTTGGTTGGTTCTTTCACATGCAGTAAAATCAGAGGTTTGTGAGTTTTGCACTGCGTGAGCAATTCTGTCTGAACTAGAGTCCATAGCACTGCCTCCCACACAGGGAGTACAAGAAATAGCCATGGAGGCGGACAGAGCTGAACTCCGCTAACTACCCGAAGCAGGAAAGGGCTACTCTGCCCTCCCGCCGCCGTGCAGGGGTGATACACACGTCTGGTGTGCATCCTTCTGTAGCTGTTCTGGCAGCAGCTGCCCCTCTCATGGCACTCTGCTTTTATGCTCGGTTCCATGATTGGTTGCAGCAGCCACACAGAACTCACAGACAACACTCACAATTAAGGGGGGTTCATTAGGGAAGTTAACAGTTACCAGAAATCAGGATGAGCAAGCAGGAAGGATATAGTCATTTGTCTACATAACATGTCTTTACAGTCAGCAGCCAGGAAACCACGTGTGGTCAGGGTGTAAGACCACCTGGATTCTGTAACAGGGAACGCTCTCTAAAACTAGATCAGAGCAACTGACTACTGGAAGCAAGGATGCTGTTCAGACAAAAACAACGTGGAGACACCACAGGTGGCACTGACAGAGTTCACGTATTTGAACTTTAGAAAATTAGCTTTGATCAGGTCCAGCTGACGGTGACTCACTGAGCTATAGGCAATGATTATGGCCCTCCTGGCTGTAATTCCTTGAGTGGTGTATTATAGTTCCGAATTCTATTCCTATGGCCAGAATCACATTTTGGAGGGTGTTGCAGGAGTAATGTGGGGGTAAGGCCTGAGCTTATTGGTAAGCATGGACCAAATGGGGCATCTTGAACATTTGGTACTTGACCAACTGAAGAGAAGAGATGCATATGTGTACGCATTCAAAACAAAAGTAATCCAATAGAATGCTCAAACTATAGAGCAAGATCATTAATATCACATGCAACTAAAATTTTGCTGAAGACCATCCAACTAAGGATACAACAGGAAGCTTTCAGAGCCACAGGCCACATTAAGAAGAAGAGGCTACAGAATAAGGGATGTAATTTCTGATATCAGATGGATCTTGGCTTGAACCATGGAATACCACAAAGGTGTTTACTTGTGTTTTATTGACTATGCCAGGACATTGAATTAGGTGAGTCATTTAAAAACTATGGCTAGCCTTGGGAAGAATGGGAATTCCAGAACATTCATCGTGCTCAGGTGGAACCTGTACATGGATGAAGAAGCCATTGTCCAAACAGAACAAGAGGATAGGAGCATGGTTTAAAATGCTACAAGGTGTGCATCAGGGCTTCCTCCTCTCGCCTTACTCATTCAGTCCGCATGCTGAGCACATAGCGAAGACGTTGGATTATCTGAAGAACGCAGCAATGTGAACAGTGGAAGATTCACTAATCTTTGATAGGAAGATGATCTGCTCTTGCTTGCTGAACGTGAGAAGGCCATGATAAAGATCAAGGGTTGCAGATTTCAGTATGGGTTACAGCTCAATGTAAGGAATGCCAAAATCCTCACAATTGGGTCAATAGGTAACATAATGATAACTGGAGAAAAAAAATCAAAGTTATCAAAAATTTCATCTTGCTTGGATCCACAATCAACACTCATGGAAAAGTGGGTGAAGGGAGATGTCGGACAGTGTGAAATGTGACCAAATACTAATAATTTATAAATTATCAAGGGTTCCTGATGGAGAGGGTATTGGGGAGGGAGGGAGAAAAATGAGGAGCTGATATTAAAGGCTCAACTAGAAAGCAAATGTTTTAAGAATGATGATAGCAACAAATGTACTAATTTGCTTGACACAATGGGTAGATTGTGATAAGAATTGTATGAATCCCCAATAAAATGATTAAAAAATAAAATTGAAAATTAAAAAAAGAAAAAAATACTCATGGAAGCATCAGTCAATAGATCAAAAGACACATTGCATTGGGTAAATTTGCTGCACACGATTTCTTTAAAGTGTTCACAAGAAAGGAGGCTATTTTGAGGACTAAGGTGGGCCTGACTCAAACCATGGTATTTTCACTAGCTTCATATGCATGTGAAAGTTGGACATTGAATAAGGAAGAAGGAAGGAGAACACATGCTTTTGAATTATGGTTCTGAAAAAGAATATTGAATGTGCAGTGGACTGCCAAAAGAACAAACAGAGCTGTCTTGGAAGAAGTACAGCCAGAATGATCTTTGGAGGCAAGGATGGGGAAACTTCACCCTACATACCTTGTACTTGTTGTCAGGAGAGACCAGTCCCTGGAGAAGGACACCATGCTTTCTAAAGGAGAGGAGCCATGAAAAAGAGAAAGATCCTTGACCCGAGGAATTGACACAGTGGCTGCACCAATGGGCTCAAACACAGGAACTATGTCGAGGGTGGTGCAGGACTAGGAAGTGGCTCCCCCTGTTGTACATGGGGCTGCTATGTGTAGGAGCTGACTCGTTGGCCCCTAGTAGAACATCAGGCAACTGAAAATACTATGGCTTGGACCAGGCACACCTATGCTTGCTTTTCAACACTCTAAAGGGAACCTGTGCATCAGGTTTACCCAAGGTAACGTGTCATTTGACCTCTTGACCACCGTTTCCATGAGCATTGATAGTATATTCAAGCAAGATGACATCCTTGACAACTTCAATCTTTTATGTGTTTTTCATGATCCAGTTGTGAGTATTTTAGTTTTCTTTACATTGAGTTGCAATCCATATTGACGTTTTCTTTCTTTGATCTTCATCATCAAGTGCTTCAAGTCATCCTCACTTTCAGTCAGGCTATATCATCTGCATGTGGAAGATTGTTGATAAGCCTTCATAATTCATTCCTTGTGCTTCTTCATATAATCCAGCTTCTCTGATTATTTGCTATACATATAGATTGAATAATATGGTGAGAGGATAACACACCCGAAGCATAATGTTCCTGATTGGAAATCATCCAGAACTCCCTTGTTTTGCCTTTTGTCAACATACAGATTCCACGTGAGGAAAGTGTTCTGGAATTGGCATTCTTCTCGATGTGATCGATAATGGGTTATGATCTACAATAGACTATGTCTGACCCATAGTGAATTATAATCAAATTCCTTTGCTTAATCGATTAAACCCAAGTGAACAATATTTTTGTATTCCCTCTTTTGAGTCAAGATCCATCTGAATCAGCAATGATATCGCTTGTTTCTAATCCTCTTCTGAATTCAGTTTGAACCCGGCAGCTCCCTGCTAATGGACTGCTGCAACCATTTATTATATTGTTTGACAATTTTTTTCTGATAAACACAAATATGGATCTTCTTTGTGATAAGCACAAATATGGATCTTTCCCCAGTCAGTTGGCCAGGTAATTTTCTTCCAAACATCTTGGTATAGACTAGTGAGTGCTTCTTCAGAGGGTTGATGGTTTGAGAATTATCCCATCAATTCCTGGGGTCTTGAGTCTTGTTAACGCCTTCTACTCTTCTCTCTAAAACTCACTGTCATGGAGTTTAACTAATTTGTAGCAACCTTATAGGATAGACTAGAACAGCCCCTGTGGGTTTCCAAGATTGTAACTTTTTATGGGAGTAGAAAGCCTGATGTTTCACTGTGTTGTTAACAACAGGACACTCAATCCCTCTCAGTGATTTGAAGCTCATCTCTTTGAGTTGTCTATAAAATGGGAATAGCACTTATTGAATTGGCTATTTAGTTTTACTGATCAAATAGCATAACGTATGTGAAAACCCTGAATTAAATGTAAAGGGATTTACACACGGAAGGGATTATCATAACTCCTATCCATTAGCAGGTCTCCTGTAAGGTTACAGTCTATCAATAACAATACCTGCTGTATGAGGACTCTATGCATCCAAATGGACGCAATAGCTCCTAAGGCAACTACATCCTATTTTCATTTCAAGTTGTTGTTAGGGGTTATCCGTCAGTTCTGACCCATAACGATCATACTATTCACAACAGTAGGAAACACTGCACGGTCCTGCACCATCCTTACCGCTTCCTGCGCCAGAGCCCATTGCTGCAGCCACCGCGTCAGTATATCTCATTGAAAACCTTCCTCTTGTGTGCTGCCCTTGCATTTCACCAAGCATGACGCTCCCTCCTGGCCCTTGTCTCTCCTAACAATGTGTCCAAAGTACGTCGGATGAGGTCTCACCATCCATGCCTCGAAGGAGCACTCTAGCTGTACTTCTTCCAAGGCCGACGTTGGTCTGTCCTTTTAGCAGTCCATTTACATTCAATATTCTCCAGCGCCACAATTCAGAAACATCAATTCTTCTGTCTGGTAAGTGTCCAACTTTCACATTCATATGAAGCAATGGGAAAATACTTATGGCTTGGGTCTGGTGCATCTCAGCCCTAAAAGCAACATCCTTGTTTTCCAATACTCCAAAGAGGTTTTGTGCAGCAAATTTGCCCAATTAAAAAATGTTTAAGCGCCTTTTCAGCCCTTGATTAGCCGTTAAGGAAACCCCAGTGCCTGCGAGGCTGCCTTTTTTCCAGGCGGCCGGGAAGATGGCAGACATTCAGACTGAGCGTGCAGACCAAACACAGCCAGCCCTCTTCCAGAACAAGAAGAGGGCCCTGGTGGGGGAAACTGGCAAGAAGAAGCTTCCCCATCACTACAACATTGGCCTGGGCTTCCAGATGCCCAAGCAGGCCAGGGAGGGCACCTGCATTGACAAGAAATGCCCCTTCACCGGCAACGTCTCTATCGGAGGGTGGATTCTGTCTGGAGTGGTGACCAAGATGGATATGCAGAGAGGACCACCGTCATCCGCCGAGACCACCTGCAAGCACAGCCGCTTTGAGAGGCGCCACAAGAACGTGTCTGTGCACCTGCCCCCTGCTTCAGGGATGTCCCGATCGACGACATCGTCACCGTGGGCGTGTGCCAGCCCCTGAGCAGGACAGTGTGCTTCAATGTGCCCAAGGTCAACAAGGCTGCGGGCACCAAGAAGCAGTTTCAGAAGTGCTGAGCCGTCTGCCTCCCAGTGAAATAAAGTTATTTTTGGTCCCACTCAAAAAATAATAATAATAAATTAAGCGTTCTCCCCTATCATCTCATTTATTTTACGATGGAACATTCCAGAATGTCAGGTTTTAAGTTCAATGAGAAGAAAGTTTTATGTGGCCAGGATGTTGATCACGACTCCTTAGTTTTATGACCACAAATTAAGTCATGTGTTTAGGCCAACCTTGAATATTGTACTTCCAAGGGTTCATATACATGCGATTTTTCACTCTGTCCAGATGCATCTAGTAAACAACCCCCTCACTTTAATTTATACACTTGTAATTTATACACTGCTGGTTCTCTAGTTTATAAACAGCACCATTAACTCAAACAGAGAATTTAGTTTTTAAAATTTTTTTAATTGAAAAGTGACTATACTCAAGGTATTGTGCTTCTGAAGCCCTCTGCCTTTCATAGGTTAACGAAATGGCAGTCTCTTCACCAACCAACTGAGGTGGCATCAGTAAAATCATTAGGTGTTCAAGCCGAAACCCAGAATTTTGATTTCTTTTCTCTTTCTCACTTGCTACATCCAAACAATTAGCAAAGGCAAGAATCTTCTGAGCTAAATATTTCTCAACTATTTGTCATTTTCTTTTAAGACCATTAACATATGTCCCTCCATAAGTTGGCCTTTGAACATGTTGCAAGTTTTATGTATATACATTGTGTTCAATTCAATGAGAATATATTTAATTTCAAAAAGCATATAATGATATTCTACATAGCATTGGTTTTATTATACAGTTTTCTCTGAAAGTCTAAGAAGTCGCAAACTCAATTTCCCTATCTTCTTCCCGCTAATATCATCTGTATTTCTCCACCCATCATATAAAATGTCAATTCTAAAACACAACACACAAACCTCAACCATAAAGATTCCTACTCATATAGGATTTCTCTGTCACTCTGTCTTCTCCAATATTAGGCTACATTACAAGAATATCTCCAAGGGGAAGAAGGTGCCATTTTATAATTCTTAGATACTTAGCATGAATTTAAAATAAATTCAAATACGATTTGAAATCAATACATATTTAACTGGATTATCCCCCCAAAATCAATGCCCCTGACTAGATACCAACGTACGGCGAGTCCATGCGTTTCAGAGTATGACAGTCCTTCTTGACTATGCTCTTTATGAAATTTATTGCTATTTTTTTCTTTTGTGCCACTGAGTTCAAATCAACAAACTTTAAATTGGTAGATAACATCAAATCATTTATCCCCTTGATGGACCTGAACTTGTAATACTAGTTGCAGAATCATTTCTTAATTAAATTCTGAATAAATTGAAGGGCCTGACTGTATTACTAGTTGCTGAATTATTTTGTAAATTAAATTAAGTTCCTTATGCAGAATTCTCAATGGAAAAAATAATTGACCAAATACAGTAAAATAATCTTTTAAGTGCTGTGCAATATTATTCATTATCCCCAAACTCCATTCCTAGCTGAACTATCGTACAACAACAATCCACCAACTGCCGTCGAGTCTGCTCCAAAGCACAGGGGCTTGGTGTTTCCCGAGGAAGTAAGTCTGTAGAGGAGCTTATAGTCTCAGCTTTTCTCCCTTGGACAGACTAGTGGGTTTCAACCGCTGACCTTGTGATATAATAAATATGCTCAGAAAAGGAAAAATCACACACACAAAACCATGTGAGTACTTTGTATGCCCCATCCCGCTCCCCTCAAAAAGGCACCACATAAAGCAATCCCATTACTGTGAAGTAGATTGCGACTCAGCAACCGGATACCACACTTAATTCCACCCATCACTATGCAGTCAATTCCAACTCACAGCAGCATTACACAGGCGTGGAAACTGTAAAACTTAAGAGCGCAGGTAGCTTTACCTTTCTTTGCAGGAGAGCTTGTGGGGTTGAACTATCAACCTTAGAGTCAGTCCAATGCCTAAAGAACTCTGTAGGAGCCTTTGAGTGGAGGTATTATTAAAGAATGTGTTTCAGAAAGTAGGAATGAAATTTAAAGAGAAGGATCTGTGCTAAAATAATCTGAGAACAGAGACAGTGGTAAACCTATGAGAAAAATCCAAACGGCATTATCGGGATAAATCATACAATAATAATAATATATCATGTGGTCAAATATGGTAGAATTAAAATACCTGGCATAGTAGGAGGTGACAAAGGGTTATATAATAAGATTTAAACCATTCCACTTTTGTGGTAGGGATTTCAATTAACAGTGTATTTTGTTAAAAATTTAACGGCAACAAGCAGAGGTAAAAAAGTAGAACATATATCTTCTAGGTCAGCAAAGGTAGTACAAAATTATGGGAAAAGGCTCAATTAGCTCAAGGAAAGGAAGAATAAAACTAATTGTAGTATATTGGTAATTATAAAACTTACATGTTTGGAAAAATCCCTAAATTATCAATAAATTGGTTTCAGATGTTTAAAGACAAATAACTTGATACTGGGAAAATAGCATAAATGTAATTTTGTATCAGTTTTCCGAAAAGCACTAAGGTCAAGGTATGCCAATGATTTGGGAATTTACTATCTGGGAATTTACGATCCTAAAGGAATAGACAAAAGGGCAATCAAAGAAATATATGCGCCCTCTGACTCACAAAGCACGCACATAAAGTGCAATATTCAAAATACATGAATATCAATGTAGCATTCAAGGGTTTGAATGTTTATATTATACTGAAATAAGAAAAATATTGATGTTCACCAAACGCTATATGTAACAATATCCTGAGTTCATAAAATCCAATATTCTTTTATTAGTACAGAGGAAAGAGATGAACAAAAATTTCCAAAAGTCAATTTTGCATATTGGAACTCCTGGCTATCCAACATTATCCCTCAATATACTTTTCAATGTTTATGACCATGACAATGCATTATTTTAAAATAAAAGATTAATATGATATTATAAAGAGGAATGCTTCACACACCATATCCAGTGTGAACTATAAGGAGAAGATGAATACATTTGCATATTTCTTTAAAGTTTTCCAAGTATGAAGACGTCATTATCATCAACCCCTTACCACAGATATGGAAACTGGTTACAAAGATTTGCAATATCCCGGAAGAGAAGACTGATTTGTGCTTCTTTTAAAGATTCTGGGTTTTCTGTGCTAGTTTCTAAAAATGTGTTTAGCATAGGCTGATATGTACATTTGTGAGCAAATATCTCTCAAGACCCTCTATATTCATAAGACCGGTTCAGATTCGTGAGATGCAAAATGTGAGCATCTCAATTTCAGACCAAAGATTTCTGCTCTATCTCTACAAGCAAGCAATTAAAACCTCCAACCGTTTTCTCAATGAGTTAGAACTGACTTTAAGGCATTGACCAACACTCCGCATATAAATCTCTCTTGGGAAAGAGGAACATTCTCATGATATTTACACTGCATTTTCTTGGACATTTCCCAACAGTATGAGGAAACTTTCGGTAAGCACACAATGAAGGTTTGGAGTGATCATTATTTATGTTTATTTCAAGAAAGAAGGAAGGGAGAATAAAAGTAGCCAGCTCTGGGGCCACATCTTCATTTTGAATGAAACTTCTCAGCTACCTGCAGTAGCCAGCATGTCTCTGGCCCTGCTCTCCATACTCTGCCTCATTGTTCAAACCCAAGGTAAGCTTTAAGATCTTTGGTATAGAGGACGACAGTTTATGTAAAATCCAAGTACTGTCATTTATTTTATAAAGTATCCTAATGAACTATTTACAGATCATAGAAATGTGCGGAAGGAGTGTGAAAACAAACAAAAACAAAAACATATCCTCCTGACCCAATGGTCACCGCAGTTTGCATTTGGGACTGTTGTCTGTCTAAAAGAGTAAACTAAATATAGAAAACTGACTGTGTGAGTTAATAACCTTTTAATAGCCTAGATAAAACATGCATTCTAAAACCCTTCAAAATGTTTCAAATTACTTTATATTTTAACAAATAGAATTTTATATCTGTATTTTTCCCAAGTGTATAAACCAATGTTCTTTCTTTCTTTCTCTTTTAATTTCAAGGGGAAAAAAAGTCATGTTTTCAGGCTTTTAAAATATCTCAATCTTGGGATATTTATCTAAGGAAGATTCTCATATGTGGCATTGCAAGGTCTAAATGGAATTATCTATCTAAAAGATAAATAACTTCTTTTTAATTTAAGGCTAATGTTTACTGATAGCTGAATCAATTTGCTAATATCATAAATCCCTTATGAAAAAATAAGCGAAGTGCATTGATTGTAGCATTGTAAATGATTTTGCTAAAATGAAATGTTGTAACCCTACAGGTTTCCACAGATAAAAAAGTGAGTAAAGACCACAGCTAGGGAATCCCTGCTTGTAGGTTTAATTTCATTTTCTCAAGAGCTTTTAAAAGTCCTCTTAAACATTAGTGAAGATATCTCTAAAATGGTATCTCCCATTTGATGATGCTACTATATGTAATATTTTATTTTCTACAACACACAACCTAAAGTGACACCCTAGAACTAACTTTCAGACAAGAAATTAAGTCAACTTATTTATGAAAACCCTTTAAATATGTCCAATGTCATCTTAAGTAGTGTTTAAATGCTTTGATATTTTTACCGCCATGGGGAGACAATTATTTGTCTAAAGACATGATGTAATCAGAGGCTATACGAAGGTTTATGGAAGGCAAAGGTAAGGTGGTGATAATCTGTCCCATGTGGAAGACTTTTGAAATGAAATAATCTTTGATTATAGACATAGCTTCAATATTAAGTGAAAGAAAAAGTTAATTGACCAGCTGAGCAGCAATGCATGTGTTTCTCAGAATGAAGCCAGGGTAGTATTTATGAGAATTAATTGTACCACAGAACCGTTTCTCACCAGATAGAGGAGTAGAGTGGTTTTATGAGACTTGGCGGGGGGAGGGGGGTGGAGAAAAAGGCAATAGTATTTTTATTCTTGTTAGTTCTCACAGAGCCCTCTCAGAAGCTATTGGTACATTACTTGACAGATAGAACTTATTATTATTGCCCCTTAATATTCTTCTCAAAAATAACTGAGGTTGTTCTGATTTTGATGAAATTATGAATTCCAGAGGAACCAAGGTAACCAGAATCTGGTACTCACTAGGAGTTGGATGCCCTCAGCCATCTCAATGGCCTTCTTGTTGTTTGATTTTGTTCCCCTGAAACTTTCTTGCCTATAGCTTGCCTTGAGAGTCTAAATAGAAAATCTTCTCTCAAGGCAAAAACAGTGAGTTATTTTTGACTACTCTTTCTCTATCAAATACCCTACAAATACTGTTGATTCCACTTTCAACGTATGTCCAGAAAGAAGTTGACTGTCTTTCACTGCTTCCATTGATACCACCAGGCCTTTCTCGTGGGTTTTCATCATGTCCTCTTAGCAGCAGGTCGTTCCTCACTCAGTATGCCAATCAAGTATCACACTCTTTTTCTCACTGATTTGCCTACAAGATTTTGTATTTCAAAGAAATATTTTTGTACCCTTTTTTTGGAGGAATTTTTTTTTCAAGTATCCAGGAGCAAGTACAGGAAAAAGTCTTAAATAATTGCAAGGTGAGTTTTTCCTAAGAGCATCAGGAGAGAAGTAACGGGTGATACCACTGAGGCGTAAAGACCCTGAAAGGGAATGATGAAATCTCTGAAGACAAACCAAACCAAAGCCAAACACACTGTGACCAAGTGGATTCTGACTCAGAGCCATCCCGTAAAGCAGAGTTTGGAGAAGAAACTATAAAGGGGAGAGGCTGGGTTCCCAAATTCCAAAGTCATTGCTATCGAGTCCATGCCAACTCACAGGGACCCTAGAGGACAGTATAGAACAACACCCCTGTAGGTTTCTGAGACTGTAACTCTTTATAAGACCGTTTCAGCTTTCTTCTTCAGAGCATTGGGATTGGGATTCCATTGGGATCGCATCTTCTGGTCTCAAACTGCTGACCTTCTAGTGAGAAGCCCAATGCATAACCCACTATGGCACCAGGGCTCCTATTAGAACTGGGTTATACAGACCAAAATCCAGGGCCTCACAACCTCTGCACTAATCCAAGACGGGCTCTGCCAGACCTGAAGGTCCAGAGCTCACATTTCCTGAGAACGTCTCAGGACTTGCTCTGTCATCTTCACATCTTGCCAGAATTGGGGATTCCGAGAAAAAAACAGTTCTTTTTCATTAAAGTTTAAGTTGATGCTGAATTTGTTTTTGAGTTTTGTTCTATAAATTGGAATTCAGTCTCCATGTCCCTTTAACAACAGCAAACTAACATAGAACCATTTTTAAATGCCCCTTTTCAATAACATTTCTCTTACTCTAGCAATCACCAAAAAGGAAACAACAAAATTAAAGCTCTATGAAGTGGTTCGTCCTCAGAAACTACACATTTTACACAAAAGGGAACTAACGGACGAGCAGATAGAGGATCATGGCAAACAGGTGAGCGCTGTGATTGACAATTGTAAGTTTTACAATCATCTGAAGACACAAGAAGTTCCTCTAAAAAAGTGACATCACAAACAACAACTAAGCATTAAATCTATGAGCCCATGGATCTTCTCCCCTTTGGCCAGTGGTACTCAGAATGGTACTGTAGGAAAGTAGCAAACAGGGAGTAAACCCTTCACTTGATCAGCAGGAGCAGACTTCTTGGACATTCCCCCACATTGATGAAAGTAAAAATCAAAAAGGCTCACAGGATGGGAAGGCATTTCTCTAAGAAGTATTGTTCCTTGCCGAACTCATCAAAATCCCTAGCCATGCCACCCATAAATTATCTTTTTTTAAATTTGTAACTATTATCTGAAACAGACAATAGTTCAGCATTATCTCAATACTTCAACATTATCTCATAAGATTTTTCAACACCATTAAGAATATTTTTATCTATTGTTTCATTATGAATTATATCATTGCAAATATTTCCATGTTGTCATTTTTCACCTTCAGATGAAAATATTTCCAGCTTTTTTTCTTTAGCATTGTGTGTTTGGTCTCAGAATAAAGAAAATACATCTTATTTTTATTCCATTAGAAATCCATTATGGTATATTATGATAAGACTTTGTCTCTTGCATATAAGATTAGTTTAATCTTTAAGTGTTTAATAAAAAATAATGACATTTTTAGAAGTGCATTTTGATTTACATTATAAATTTCATTCTGTAGGTTTTTACAGACATAAGAGAATGAATGGTATGGTCTTCCATGCATTTGTATAATTGGTCCCATCTAGTATTTTATTATTAGACCATAATCATTCAGGAAGACCCAGAAACATTAAGTGTTAATTCAATCATGCCATTAAATATTTTTTAGGAAGGATACGAGCCGGAAGTCCAATATCAGTTTACATTAAATGGAGAAGAACTCATTCTTCACCTGCAAAAAACAAAGTAAGTTACATCGTCTGATAATGTAATCATCACTGGACTCCACTACGAAGATGTGGACAAACCAATCATCTTGGGATTCTTGTCAACATGGTTGGAGCTAGACACACAAAGCATATTGAATTTTCAATGTTATGATGCATGGTTTGTGTAATGCGATCTAAGAAGGTTGGTTCTTCCCTAATAAATTGTATGCAAGTTTAAAACTACGAGCTCTTAATAGAAATATTTTCCTTTCTTATAACTCCTTGGAATTGTCTACTGTGGTAAGGGAAAAAAATCAAACATTTAATGTACTTTTCCTTTATTTGTATAAAAACCCATGCAAAAGGTGAATATGGGATGCAAAGACTTTGGGGTGCATATTACCAGGTCAGGCTCCATCAACTCTAATAGTACTCAATCAGCTTCTCCCTGAAAGCCGTAGTCCTTTCTGTATATTTGTCACCCAGGACTGTTCATTGATTCTGTGAAGGATATGCCCTGGTTGCAAGAGGATCTCAAATCAACTCGTTTGAAAAAAAGAAAAGGAAGTAAAACCTGTAAAGTAGCTGAGGCTATGGATAGCCTCATATTTAACATTCATATATGCAATGCTTTAAATTGGTTCTGCACGAGAGTTCCACTATTGGAATAAAGATGATGGGCCAGAATTGCAACTGTTTCTCATTATAGACATTAATCCAAAAATCGACCTTTATTACCAACGTGCATGTATAATGCTGCTTTCTCCTTTCTACAGGCATCTGTTGAGACCAGACTACGCGGAAACATATTACTCACCAAGAGGAGAGGAGACCGCCACGACCCCTCAGAACATGGTAGAGTCTAAGTGTCTTTGAGATTTTTCCCCCTAATGTCTTACTGTATAAGATTCATAGGTCCATGGAAAACTTGAAAACAACACACAATAGCATCACCTGAAAGCAAAGGACTACAAAGACAGCCAATGAAACCAGGATCTACTTTGAAAGTAGAAGTAGGAGGCGTCTAAGTAATGTGTTTCCACAAGCCACCAAAAGCCTACCTTCTCCTGGTTCATTATATTGATCATTGGAAATACTGTCCACAAGAAAAAGGATTATTTCACTAATATGTTAATACACAACAGCACTGAAATTCAGCCCTTAGAAAAAGATTATCATTAAATTAATTCTGACTCACAGTGACTCCAAAGAACAGAGGTGACCTGCCTCCAGGCTCTCCCAGGCTGCCATTGCTTGGGCTATCGGAGACCCCTGTGGGTTCAAAACCCCAGCCATTGGGTGTGTAGCTAATTGTCTAACCACTGTGACAGCAGGGTCCTTTCAGGGTCAACACAGGGAGCTAAATTCTTGAAAGCTTACATCCAAACCCGAGATATTTCTAGGATACCGTAAGTCCCCCCAAACTTGGCTACTTTGCTGCTACCGCTTCCATTTTCCATAGGAGTCACCATCCCCACACCTCCCCTCACCCCTTAGTCCACGTTAGCTTCCCAAAGACAAGCTCAGCCACCAAATACAGAGATTCCAGAAAACTTTGAGGTTTGCACTGTTTTTTGTTTTCTGAAACTGGTAAGGACACAGTCATTCTTGGAAGAACTTCGCTAACTATTGCAGATGGCAGTTCTGACCACAAGTATGATGATGATAATAAAAGAATCTTAAACAGTTTTCCTTTTCTCCTCGTCCAGGAACACTGTTTTTATGGAGGGCATATCCAAAATGAAAAAGGCTCTGTTGCCAGCATCAATGCTTGTGATGGGCTGAGGTGAGAGACACCTTACAAACTGTTTGGTTGTTAAAAAAAAACGTTTTGTTGTTATGCAGAATTAAGTATTTCTGAATCTATTGTATTCCTGTTGTGATAAAATTTGACCCTCACCAGGATGCCAAATACCCGGGGTCATTTTGTAAAACCTCACCCTTAGGCTCATTTCCTAACCCGCTGCCGTAGCCAAAGACAGTCCCACCCTTTTGAGCAACCGATTTGAAGGCATTGCATCCATGCCCATGATCGCCGGTCCCATTCCGTGACACCACATGCTTTATGTTTTTAGAACATCTACCCTGCAATAATCCCAAATGAACTTCATGTATGCGGCGTGCATGTGTATGTATGTCTGTGTGTATAGTGCTGTTCATGAAAACTAATCCTTGACGCGTAAGGGAAATTTTGGAAAATAAAGAAAAGGAACAAACAGGAAAATAACAACCCCCCAAAATGTTTGTCTCTGTAAAGATACCGTCTCAGAAACCCACGATGGAGGGGTGGGAGCAGTTCTACCCTGTCCTAGAAGGTCAAGAGGGGTCAGAATGGACTCAATGCCAATGAGTTTGGTTTGTGGTTTTATGAATTTATGGGTTTGATTACTCTGGATAGCATATCAGCATTACAGTAGTCTTTAATGCATTTAAAATTATTTAAATATGAAGCAAAATATATGTAAGTATTCTTTCAACATGGCACATGTGTAACATGATTCCATACGCTTTCCCCAAATCATAACATACCTTCATAGAGGCCACGTTCAATGACTAGCTGGCATTATGATATTCCATTATATGGACTGATTCTATATCAATTATCTAATCTGAAAGAGGAGTTCTTTAACTTACAACTTCCTCTCTGTTTTACTGGTTGACCTGATAAGCATTCCACCCCCCTCTGGAGCTATCGGTACCTACAATGTTCCCTATTACATTTGCTGGATCTTGCAAGATAGATTTTTTGAATGAGGGAATATGTTACAGGAAAACATTTGCTTAGCTCATAATATAAAGCTAATATAATGTCACCTCAGTAATTCTTCTTTATAGTTCTTTCGGAAAGTAAGACAGACGTCAGTTTACTCTTTTATTTAGTACTTAAGTTAGCAAAGATTAGCTAAAAGGCCGATGACTGGTCAGGTTAGATGACTCTGAATGGTAGGGATCCCTGAGATATTAATGTCTCTGTTTTACAGGGGGTACTTCACACATCAGGATCAGAGATACATGATAAAGCCTCTGAAGAGCACAGACCAGGAAGAACATGCTATCTTCATAGATAACCAGGAAGACTTTGATCCAGCTCATCGCACATGTGGTGTGAGGAACGTTGGAAGGAAACGAGGCCTAACCCGAACCCCCAGGTCACTCAATAGCTCAGAAGTGAGTACAGTTTCTTTATATCATCATTTATTTAAATGATCTCAAAATGTTAATGGGATACTGCTAAAGTTTGTAGTGACTGGTATATGTGAAGCCAGCAATTGCTTTACTTTTTCTTTGATTTTCCTTCAAAGTGATATATATCCTTTATTTTAAGCTTTTGCATGTTTCAGGGTGAAAATATTTATTAACCATATTTTTTTAACTCTTTGCAAAGCAAGAGGACTTTCTCAAGGCTGAGAAATACATTGATCTCTTCTTGGTGCTGGATAATGCCTTTGTGAGTATGAATATATGCGAGCTCTTTGCTAAGCCTTTGTGAACATGAACGGTGCACACACTCCTGGGCCATTCAGTCCACTCTTACGTTCTCTTATTCAAAGAAAGTAAACAACTATTTCAGTTAACAAAACAGAGCTTAGCTACCTGCATTTCTCTAGTCTATCTGGGGACCAGCAATGAGGTTCACTCATCATTCTCCTTCATTCCTCTCCCCCGCCATCGAGTCAATTCCCACTCATTGCAGCCACAGACAGGACAGGATTTCCAAGGAGTTCCGTTTTCACAGAGCCACCCAGTCTCATTTTCCTAACCTGCTTAGCTTCCGAGATCCAGTCTCACTTTCTCCCACACAATGGTGGCTGACATCTATATAATCACTGGCCATTTAAATCAACAACAAAATGGTAACAAATGAATATTTTTAAAGTTTTTCAAAATTCTCACTCTATTATGTAACTACAAACACAGCAATGTAACCTAACAACAATTGCAAGGCTGGCCCAGGACTGGACAGTGTTACGTTGTGCTAAAGGTAGGACCGATGTAAGTTAGCACAACGTGACTGCGCCTAATATCAGCCACTCAGAGAAAACGTTCTGAAGTCAGTGTTCTTACCTGGCAAATGTTGCATGTTTAGTCAAATTTTAATAATACAGATTGGTGTAACTATGATACAGATATGCATTCTATTTATTGATGATAAAAATAATAAAATCTATATCATTTTTTCTCTTTCTGAAAAAAAATCACATATTTGAAATAAAAGGTACAGAACAGAATCTCACATAAGGAAGGCTTCAGAATGAACAGATATATTTAATGATATTAAAATGTTTCCTTACGATGTGAACTTCTATAGCCTATCACCTTTCTCATATTAATCTGGGATTCTAACTATACTTTGCTTTTTTTACAGTATAATATATATAATGGAAATCTAACTTTAATAAGGAGTTTTGTATTTGATGTGATGAACCTTCTCAATGTGGTAAGCTATCTGTCGTGTATACTTTGTTTCACCATAGGAGTTGGGGTCTTCCCTGTAATTCTACCAAGTAAGGGGTTTGTGGAGTCCCATTGTGGAGTTACAAGTTTAACACCAATGTAAAGTCACATCTCTTGCAACCAAGGCATCCAACCCATGTTCAAAACGGGATTTCTTTATGCACTATTTGTAATCACCAAAAGGCCCCCTGGTAGTGAAGTGCTTCACTCCTTAGCTGCTAACCAAAAATCAGTGGATGAAATCTAGCCGCCACTTCATGGGAAAAAGATGGGGCAGTCCTGGAAATCCTCCGGGGTTCTACTCGGTCCCATAGAGTTGGTATGGATTGAAGCAGATGTGAAAGCAGTAGGGTTCGTGGCCAACAAAAGAGCTAACACGCTAAAAGTATCCCTAACATGCATACAGAAAAAATATTCTTTTCACAGATTTATAGCACCATCGATGTTAAAGTGTCTTTGGTAGGTCTGGAAATCTGGTCTGACGCTGACAAGATAAAAGTGGTACCCAATGCAGGAACTACATTTAACAATTTCCTGAAATGGCATCGTTCTAACCTGGCGAGAAAGAAGATCCATGACCACAGTCAGCTCCTGAGGTGAGCACATGCTTTCTAGGAGCGACTTTACATAAGCGTCATGATAGCGATCCTGAAGGTTTGGCCGCAGGGATTTCTGTTCTCTGTCAGAAGGTAATCTCCGGGATTATGTTCTCAGCCAGTTTCAGAGAGCCTAAAGTTCAAGCATTCTACTATTAGAGTCACTTGTAAGATTAGGAAAGGCAGGTAATAGATTTTTAATTAAAAACATGTAATTAGAGGGGAATCAAGCGTCTGGATTCATTATAATGTTGTGGAACAGCAAAAACTTTCCTTGGGAGTTACTGGGTATATGAACTATTTTTCAGATTACTGCACCAACCACAAAAGCTAGAGAAGAAGAAGTTGAAGCCTTAGACCAATATTTTGAGTCTGAAATGTATCAGACATGTAATTGAGATGCATTGATGATTGTTTGTAACACAAAAGTGGAAACCAAGAGAAGGAACACCAGTCGGGAAATGAAATCTTAGTGATTTAAGCAAAAGTGGGGATTGCCTGACAGGATTTTGCAAGACCAATGACTGTTCATAGCAGATATCATTTTTCAATAACACCAACAATGAATACCCACCAGGACGTTTCCAGAGGGAATACACAGAAATCAAACTGACTCCAACTGTGGGATGAAATGATGGAGAAGCTCATCTAAGTAGCTAATGCCAGACCATGGTCTGACTGTGGAACAGACAGCTATTGCTCCCATATAAGTTCAGGTAGGAGCTGAAATTTTTTCAAAGTTTATGAGACCAAAATCCAACTTTGAGGATATTCCATCTAAATTTTGAGCATATTTGCTGCATTGAACACTAATGATAGAAGACCTGACGAGCTGTGGGAGGACATCAAGAACATCCCACACGAAGAAAGCCAAAGGCCATTAAAGATGGGAAAGAAGATCAGTAAAGTGAAATGTGCAGCGACCGAGACTTACAAAACCAGAAAGGAAAAATATGGTTAGCATCTCTTAAAATGAAAAAAAATTCAAGCCGCAAGTTTCCATATTGATAAATGCTGTGGACAAATATTGAACAATGCTGAAAGGAGAAAAAGAAGATAGAATACACAGAATCACTGCACCCAAAAGAAGTAGTCAACCTTCTACCATTTCTCCCTCCGCCCCTGCCATGGAGTCAATGCTGTCTCACAATCACCCCTGGTTTCTGTGACTGTAACTGCTTAAGGGAGTAGAAAGCCAGGTCTTTCTCTTGAGGAGCTGCTGCTGGTTTCAAAATGCTGACCTTGTAGATTGCATCTCAACACACAACCACTGCACCACCAGGGGTCCATTTCAGGAGGTAGCAGATGAGCAAGAACCAATGGTACTGAAGTTCAAGCTGCACTGAAAGCCTTAGCCAAACCAAGACTCCAAGAATGGATGGAATGTCAATGGAAATGTTTCAAGAAGCGAATGGAGCACTGGAAGCACTTATTTATTTAGGCCAGGAAGATAGCTATTTGGCCAACTAACTGGATGAGATCAATTTTTATACCCATTCCAAAGAAAAGTGACCCAATAGAATGCTTAAATTATAGAACAAAATCAACTATGCAAGTAAAATTTTGACGAAAATCATCCAACCACAATTGCAGTAGTCCATTGACAGGGAGCTGTCACAAGTTCAGACTGGAATCAGAAGTGGACTTAGAACAAGGAGTCGCAATCTGACATCAGATGGATCTTGTTTGAAAGCAGAAAGTACCAGAAGTATATTTACCTTTGTTTTATGATCATGCAGTCAATTGACTTGACTCTGGATCATAAATAATTATGAATAGGCTTGAGAATGGAAATTCCTGAACACTTAATTGTGCTCATGCAGAACTTGTACGTGGATCAAGAGGCAGAGTGGGCACAGAATATGGGAAAGTTTTTATTCTACTTATTCCGTGTGTATGCGGAACAAATCCTCAGAGAAGCTGGCTTGTATGAAGAAGAATTTGACATCAGGATTGGAGGAAGGCTTATTAATCACCTGTGATGTGCCGATGACCCAACCTGGCTTGCTGAAGCCGAGGAAGACTGGAAGCACTTGCTGATGAAGATCAAGGATTGAAGCTTTCATTATGGGATACAACTCAAGGTAAAGAATACCAAAATGCTCACTACTGAAACAATAGGTAACATCTTGCTTGACTACATAATCAATGCTCCTGGAAGCGGCAGTCAGGGCATCAAATGACCCATCGCACTGGGCACATCTGCTACACAGACCTCTTCAATGCCTTGAAAAGCCAGGGTATTACTTTGAGGACTAAGATGAACCTGACCCAAGCCATGGTATTTTCAATTGTCTTCTGTGCATGAGAAAGTTGGACATTGAATAAAGAAAACCAAAGAAGACTTGATGTGTTTGAGTGACGGTGCTGGGGAAGATGTTGAAAGTACCATGGACTGTCAAAAGAACAAATAAATCTGTCTTCGAAGAAGTCCAGCCAGAATGCGGGTAATGCTTTACCTCATGTACTTTGGACATGTTATCAGAACAGACCAGTCCTTGGCAAGGCCATCATGCTTAGTAAAGTGGAGGGGCAGTGAAGAAGAGGAAGACTCTCCGAAGATGATGGGCATGGTGGCTGGTACCGTGAGCTCGCACGTAGCCGTTGTGAGGCGGGTGCGGGGCTGGGCAGTGTTTCTGTTGCAGAAAGGTTGCTGTGAGTCCGAGCCGACTGGTTGGCATCTGACAGCCACAGTGAATGTCAGAAAGGTGAGGATAGTATGGGAATCTGTAACGTGATGGATGGGAGCCAGTGGTTGGTGGGAATTACTGGTTCTCAAAGGAGCCTGGTAGCACAGTGGCTACCAATTGGCTGACTAACTGAAAGGTTATTGATGAAACCAACAGATGTCCCTGGGGAGAAAGAGGACGGTATCACACCCAAAAAGGATTCTCAAGCCCAGAAACCACAGGGCAGTTCATAGACTTCATGGCAGGGAACTTGCTTTCTCTTCCTTCCTTCCTTCCGTCCTCCCTCCCTCCCTCCCTCCCTCCCTCCCTCCTTCCTTCCTTCCTTCCTTCCTTCCTTCCTTCCTTCCTTCCTTCCTTCCTTCCTTCTTTACTTCCTCCTTTTGAATGATTTGAAGACTCAAATTGTGACAGCATCTCTCTAATTTTCATACAGTGGGATTGCCTTCAGCAATCGGCGTGTAGGAATGGCAGCATCCAATTCCCTGTGCTCTGCATCTTCAGTAGCTGTTATTGAGGTTTGTGAATTTAGCAAGAGCCTTGGTTCTACATCTTCTATGGAAAGCAAGCATACTAGCTTATACAGAGGTAGTAGAATGAAGGCTTGCTAAATAAGTAAGTAAAGGTGTAATTGCGCTTCCAGGTAGATTGTTCCAGCAAATACTCCTTTTGTTTGGAAACACAGTATCTTTTTTCATTGCTCCTCCCAGAAGGCATCACTCTTCAGTTGGTGTTAGGAAGTAAAAGCTGTAAAATTGGGACAAAACGGGATCCACATGCCCTTTGGGGCCTGAGTTAACCATATAGTTCCCTGTCTGGATGAGCACAGTACAGACAGCTAAGGTGGACTGCAATTATCCTATGACCAGCTAACACAAGTGCCCTTGATATATTTTTGAAACCTATGCACCTATATTACATTCGATTGTACTATTTCCTATAAGGAATGCGATAAATTAATTTAACCATAGTGTAATGAGAAATTACTATCCATTGAGTTCAATAAATATTGTGGAAAACTGATTGGATTTGAAAGATGTCACCATTTTCAATGTTCATTCAACATTTTGCAATAAGACACAACTAAGAAAGGGCCCCAGTGACTCATTATCTTCCACCCTTAATACCATTTTCCCCTTTTCATTCTGCACATTGGCAATAATTAAGAAATGAATGACCAAAACAGAGAAGTAATGCACTTGTCCACTTTGTTCCAGGGTAAGAGAAAGAACAATGTGGCTCTTGTGGCAGTGATGTCACATGAGTTGGGCCATGTCCTTGGGATGCCTGATGTTCCATATAGCACCAAATGTCCTTCTGGAAGTTGTGTGATGAATCAGTATCTGAGGTGAGACTTTCCCACCCTAGAAAAATCACTGCCTAAGGACTCTAGATGCAGTCTGCCTGTCTTAGCTCGTTACGTTTCACTGAGGGTTCTGTAGCCCATTCATTGTGTTTTCCTGCTAGTAAGGTTTCATCTTTAAGACGTCCAGCGAAGACAACATAGGCTTATCACTATGCTGGCCATGTTATATTATCCTAAAAAATACATTTCAGAAATATTAACAAAATTAAGATTAGAACATAGTTACACATCCTCAGCAATTGCTGCATACTTATCAATTGTCCACTTCTGTCCTGGAGGCACAGGGGGAAATGTTGGACAGATAACCAAAAGGCTGCCTGTGTATTGGACCCACCAGCTGATTCCTGGGAGAAAGATGGGTCAGGCAGCTTCTGTACAGGTTTACAACCTCAGAACATATGGAGCAGTTCACCTCTGTCCTCTAGGGTCTGAAGGAGTCACATTGAACTCCATGCAGTGGAACTGAAATAACCTGAGTCACAGAGACATGTGCCACACTACCTTGTCCCTGAAGCACTCACTATTTAAAAGAGAAATGTGTCCACAACATCGATATACCTGCAATTATTTTCTCAAATTGGTCATAAGTCTCTTATTTCTCGCCACTCGGTGTTAAGATATATGGAAGATAGCAAACAATATAGCTCATCACCTTTGCCATTTATAACAGCACCGGATCCTTGGGGGGTTGAAATTCTTCCAGCTCTAAGACAGAATGTCTCAAACATACTTTTCTTCAAACTACGGTAGTATGCATGCGTGATTGCCCTCCACATAGAATAAAAGTGCTGTTGATATCAAAGTTGGCAGCTGCACTGAACCAAATAGTAAGTACAGCCAGAGAAGTCAGATTCTCATGTCCGTGTTGGATGCAAAAGCCATAACACTCTCTGTTATGCTCTTTCTCATTTTTTCTTCTGGATACAGTTCAAAGTTTCCGAAGGATTTCAGCACAACCAGTCGCTCACATTTTCAAAGGTACCTTTTATCTCAGAAACCGAAGTGCATCCTGAAAGCACCGCTTTCCAAAAACATACTAACGATGCCAGTGTGTGGGAACAAACTTCTGGAAGTGGGAGAAGATTGCGATTGTGGTTCTCCTAAGGTATGGAAATGTCTGAAGTTGAAAATATTTATTAGAGATGAACTAGAGCACAAGGAATATGCAGTCCCTCCCCCAACTCCTTTCTAAATTTCTTTTGACAATTCCGTCGAAAAATAAGATTGGTATCATAGTGAAAGAGTAAGTGTCCAATTGTCTTTTTGCTATTGATGTTGGTCATCTTTTAAAAGGCAGTTCTAGACTACTACGCAAACTACACAAAATCAAAATGATTATTTATTGGGCACTCAGAGGAGAAAATATGGTGCTCTCTTATCATTAGGTCAATGTGTAAACAAATCTGTAAATAAAATAGAGAAGGAGAAAACAAAACAATCAAAAAGATTTGTAAAGAATGGGTGGTTAAATTACCCATCTAAACAAATTCTTACAATTCTCTGAATATCTGAAAACTTAGATACCTTCAGAATGTCTCATGGAATTCTGGCTGCAATGCCATTATCAGGTTTCTACAAGAAATTATATTATCTTCACAATCTTTTTTTAATATTTTAAATGATAAACATGTGAGTTAGCAAAGAGTCTTCACAATTCAGGCACTCTACAACGCTTACACACACTACCCTATTTATTGTTAAAAATAAAGCTAAAAACTATGTACTGCTATCCCAATTTAGAAAAACTAAATCCAGAAACGTTAAGTAACTTCTTCCAAAAATACAAAGCTAATAATCAATGAAGCCAGTTGTCATCAGAGATTTAGCTATTACTTTAGACACCTACATGACAATGGGGAAGCCATATCACCTCTCTATGCCACAGTTTATTTATTCAGAAATTTAATTAGTTGCATTATATTAGAAGATGATTTAGAGTAACCATAAATTAAGAGTGAGATACAACTGCAGTGCATTTTAAATGCTTTATTATATTATAATTTCACTTGAGCTTGTTTCATCACTGAGTAGTTACTGATGTTTTCATATGGTATCTTGAGTAGAAGAATCCATCTACTCATACAACCCTAGGGAGATGTGGTTTTAGTAGGAGAGTGTCATGGAATCAGTGTGTGATCAGAATTAAATTAAACTACTACCTATAACATATGTAAGATATAATATTATTGAAGCATAATAGTTAGCTTCCTCATTGTTTAGACATTTGTTGATTTGTTTCTTAGGAAGATAAATAAAACCAGAAGGTTCAGGCTTATGAACAACTAAATTATTAAATTGGCTTTGCTTTCTTAATCAAGGAGTTATATACATCCTTATTTGCAGTACCCCTTATTAAATGATACAGTTTCTGATGACTCACATATGCCATTTTATTATTATTGTATATTATTTGTTTAGATATTGTCATATCATCACACTGATTTTATGATAGCAACTTTATAGTATACTTTAGTATCTTGAGTGCCAAGGGTCCTGATGGGCCTTTTATATAGAATTTGCATATCATATAGCATTTCTGGTGTTTATTCTTCCATATACTTTGGTTGTTATGTTTGTGCTATTGTGTGTTTGTTTGTTTTTGGTCAGTTTTCCCCTAAATGCAATATAGATTCTAAGTAAAATGCATTAAATTTGTATTTTAATTTTAAAGCTACTGGAATTTTCACAATATTATATTTGTATGAAAACAACAATGAAATTGTCCTGAAAATTTCTCAGGAAAGTTATAAAGTTACTTATGTGTTTACTATACCACATAAAATGTTGTCTTAAAGTATTTTTCTATTTTTAATTTTACCATTAGTATGTATGTATGTTCCTTATTATTTTATATTCCAATTACTATTGTTTTTATTTTGTTGATATTATTTTAAACAGCTATTTGTGTGTATGTGTGTGTGCTTGATGAGTTTGTACATGTGTTCTTGGTGAGTTTGTGTGTGTGAGAGTGCTTGATGTGTGTGAGTGTGTGTGTGAGTACTTGACGTGTTTGTGTGTGTGTATGTGTGCTTGGTGAGTTTATGTTAGAGTGACTAATGTGTGTGTGTGAGTGTGAATGTGTGTGATTACTTGGTGAGTATGTGTGTGTGTGAGTGCTTGACGTGTTTGTGTGTGTGCATGTGTGCTTGGTGAGTTTGTGTGTGTGAGAGTGCTTGATGTGTGTGTGAGTGTGAATGGGTGTGTGTTCTTGGTGAGTTTGTGTGTGAGAGTGTGTGTGTGAGTACTTGACATGTTTGTGTGTGTGCATGTGTGCTTGGTGAGTTTATGTTAGAGTGATTGATGTGTGTGTGTGAGTGTGTGTGATTACTTGGTGAGTGTGTGTGTGTGAGTGCTTGATGTATGTGTGAGAGAGTATGTATTTGTGTGTGAGTGCTTCGTGAGCTTGTATGTGTAAGAGTGGTTGGTGAATTTGTGTTCCTCTGTGTGCGTGTGTGTGTGTGCTTCGTCAATGGTGTGTGTGTGTGTGTGTGTGTGTGTGTTGGGCGGGCGGGGGCTGCATGCATACTTGGTGAGTTTGAGTGGGAGTGCTGCTGAGTTTGTGCATGGGAGTGCATGGTGGGTTTGCTTGTGAGAGAGTGCTTGCTGACTTCCCTTGTGAGACTGTGCTTGATGAGTTTGTGTGTGTGAGTGCTTGCTAACTTGTTTGTTTGTTTATCATTTTTATTGGGAACTCTTACAGATATAACATTCCTAGTTCAATCACATCAAAGAACATTGTACAATTGTTACCACAGTCAGTTTCAAAACAACTTCTTTCTTCCTGAACTCCTTGATATCAGCTCCTCTTTATCCCCCCTCTCCGCCCTCCCCCTCATGTAAACAGCTATTTTGTAGTGACTCACCTAATACATTTAGAGTTGACCCTCTGTTTTTTGTTCCACTTAGAGATTTGTATTATAAATAAATAGTACAAATATGGTTATACATTCCAATTATTATACCTTCATATATTCCAATTATTATACCTTCATGTATTCTTGGACTCATTGTATTTACTGAAATGTCCATAAATAGACAATAGATAATCCTTGTCTTATTCTTTATTTTATTGGACATATTTTTGCTACTGATTACATAGATTTTCTTTCTTTTGATGGTTTATTATTTTATCCTTAGTTTCCTTTATATACTTGAATAATTCAATAATGGCTAGTAAATTTTTATCAACTGAAAATTTTCAGGCATCCAGATATCAGTTCTTTCTTTAGCTTCTTACAGTGAATTGCATAACTTTATTTGGTAAAATTGAGCCAACTTTTAATTTTTAGTTTAAAAAGTAGTCATGGAGAGTTATATTGATAAACTGGTGTTTTATTCAAGTTTTATGTATAAACAGACAAGTAAGAGTTATTTCTCTATCTGTGTGTATGTGTCTAGGATCATTTCTAAATACCAAAATTGTATGGCCTTGGTAAAATAAACTGGAAAATTATAATACATTTACTAGTAATATATAAATATATTAATTTGTGTTATTTCATTGCAATTTTCTTCCTGAAGTCTGAAAAGTTAGTTTCTACTACTTACAATGTGTTTAGCCGATTGTTACTTTTCCTTTGTCATTTTCTTGGCATTGAAACATAATTTTTAAAGTGGGGTTTTATTGACATCTTGTATCAAATTTCTGTGAACTATGTCTGGGAGGAGAGTCATGCATAATTCAGCTCTATCATTCTGTATGTGATTTTAAGGAATGTGTTAATTCTTGCTGTGAGGCCCGGACCTGCAAATTAAAACCCGGAAACGACTGTGTGAGAGACACTATGACCAATATCGTGTAAGAGAGTTATTTTATTTTATTTATCAAATACTTCCTACTTTCATTTCATATTTGATAGAGATATGTTGATAAGATCTAGAATCCACTGAAGAAATAATAAATGTTATATTTTAAATGACTGTTAAAAAAGCCACCATATGAATCTCAGTAATTAGTGTTGTATATGCACAAAGGAGAGACAGTGGCCGCCGTGGTACCTGTGATCCTAGGACAGGAGCACTCTGCGCTACAATGTACAAAACAATGCTGCTAGGTTGTGATGAGATTAGTACAGATGAAGATTACTAATATATTATTAATGTTAATTTTTTAAACCCCAACCAATGAGTAAATGGCATTCTTGGTTAAGAGATGTTACCTGTAACATGTCATCTGTTATCTGTAAGGCAGTCCATTTTTGTCATAAAATTTTATTATTGAATTCTGTTTAATGAGGGGAAATTAAGATCTTACTTTTGTATGTTATGGAATTTTAAAGGCATTGGACTAGGGCAACTGATTTCTCTCAATAGACTACGTGTTTCAGTAAAAAAATTCTCTAAATCTAAAAATAAAGCAAAGAAGCAATAAAAAAAGACCGAAGAGGTTAAGCAGGAGATCTTCTCATTCTTCCCTCCTGAATATAGAATAGATTTGACCTATAGAACAGTATTATAGAGAGAATAAGTGTTTCAAACGCCAGCAACAGCCACTTGCACGGTAACGAACCAGCAAGGTCATGAATTGGGCACCGTCACGCGTTTACTTACAAAGCCCCTTTGAGCAGAGCCTGCAGGAACCACACGTCAATCCACTCTGCTGGCCTTCCTGGGATTTGTGGTCCTCCTCTTATTGTTGGCACAAAGACCAGAGCATAATGTCTCAGAGAGCAATCACCCAGGTATGTTGGTTGCTAAGAAAGATAGGTAGATGTGGCTACGGCGCCTGTCCAATCACTGGGCATGATAACCTGGGTTTAGACCTCACGAACATCAATTCTACTTGAATTCTGTCAATAACTAGACATGAGAATTTAAGTGGGGCAATTTAATTCATTCTCTCATCTGTAAAATTTAATTTTCACTATATTCCTCGCAGTAGGATGGTATCACTTGTTATTTAAATTCAATAAAATTTTGTGATCATATTACTTAGCACTTTACAATATATAATAATCAAACGCTCCTCCCTTTTTAAACAGAGAGTGAATCAAGAAGTCTACATTCATGGAGTTGCTATCCTGCCGAGCACGAATCTGAAATCTCAAAATAGATCAAGACCTTGTGTATTTTCACCTGTGTCATTAGATGTAGTTTGTTTTTCACTTATCCTTCTTCAAACAGTTAAATCAATGTAGTTAGAGAAGCCGCTTGTTTCTTTAAGGCCTGCTCTTCGGAAAATGGTAAGAGGATGCTGACAGGAACTCTTCTAAGTGTACTGATGAATTACCCAAGGCCAATCCAGAATTGGAAAATATACGTGACTTGTATTTTAAACCGTTTTTATTTTACTAGTATAGCTTATGGAAAAAATAACTACTCGATGACAGCAGAGTCTCTGTCTCATTTGTTATTCTTCAGTGCTCAGTCAGCCTTGCTTCTAGCCATGCACTACTTGATGCTGTATCAAGATTGAATAAAACAAGCATTTCTCCTTTGGTCATGTCTACTTCTTTGCCTGTTACATTCGCCATTACATATGGAATTCACTTTCAAGAAATCCAAATGATTTACATTGTAAAGCAACACTCACGAAGGTTTTATTCGTTTATTGATCTAATGACATGCGCCAGCTAGATCGACGTGCTGCAGTGTCAGTGCTGACTCACGCCGGCACATGAGTGTCAGAGTAGCACTGTGCTCCTGAGCATTTTCAGTGACTGAACTTTTGGAAGCACACCACCGGGCCTTTCCTCTAAGGCACTGGTGGGTACGCGTGACCCTCCAATCATTTCACTGTACAACTGAACAGGCTAACCATTTGTACCATCCTCAGATCCTTAATGAAAAAATGAACAAATCTAAAAAACCCCAAACCTACTGCCAATTCTGTCAATTCTGACTCAACTTTGTCGATTCTGACTCAAGACTGTATAGGGTTTCTAAATCTGTCAATATTTATGGGAACAGATGGTTTTATCTCTTTTCAGTGGAGCGGCTGGTAGGCCTGAACTGCCAACATTGTGGTTAACTGTCCAATGCTTACCAGACAGCACAACCAAGGAAAACCAACCTACCCAAGCCACTGCCAGCCAGCAAGCAGGTTCAGAATCATAGCTCCCCTAGTGAGTAGAAGTGTCTCTGGGTTTCTGAGGCTGTAAATCTTTACGAGAACAAATCACCTCTATTCATTAGAAAGTTTCTCCTTTGGTCATTGGACAATATTTCCTCATAATACAAAAATGAGAATTTAGGTGACTTATCTTTTAATACTCATGAGACAATTACTTGAGGCCACTTACCCCAGAAGAATGCATTTCTCTCGGTTTTCTTCTTCGGACATGTTTTTTCGATGGCTCCCAGGAATCCATGGTGGGGGGGTGGATTTCTCTCTTGCCCTGCAGGGTCACTGGCAGTGAGAGGGTGAGGCATATTTCCATAAAGCTTGTCGGCAAATAGACTTAAACCCATTTCTCAAGATCAAACTTGGAAACCATCAGGGCAGGAAGCTCAGTGCGCAGCTACTGGTTGTTTAGCCATCACTCCTCACTGTTATCTGCAGCTGGAGTGTTGTAGGCCTGGGACCTGACTTGATGAAATCTGCAATATCTCTTGGCCAAATGCAAATGTACAGCCACGTTTTCATTCAAGAAAGGAGGGTTTCAGGCACTGCAAGACACGTTCCCCCTGCAACTCATGTTCAGGTAAACGTTTCTCACAGAAAAAAATAGCTCAAAATACAAGGATTGCAATTCATAGTGTGCTACAAATAACACTTGCTGGCTCATGCGGACCAAGTGGCAAAATTTCAGGAAAATTGTTGATTGTTACACATAGATATTTACCAGAAGTTATCACAGAAATAGGCAAAAGCTATACATCAGGACTTGCTGTCTCATTTGATTTATTTTCATACTTAAAGCAGCGGCTGCAAAATGCTGATAATTTATAATAAACTTGGAAGTGTGTCTTATTTTCTTCAATATTGCAGGTTATAAGATCAACTCCTCAAACTCATTTGGGCTTCTTGATACTAACAGGGATAAATCCACAAAGGAAATAAAAATTAAAAACAGTAAGACTTGCCCCTAACATAGCATTTCCAGGAACAAACCTAATCAGGGATATAAAAGACATATTTTTAAAAACAATGTGTAAAACACTTAAAAACTAAAAGAAACCAAATAAGTTGACAGACTTCTGGCTCATGTATTGGTAGACATATTATTGTGAAAATTTAAGCAATATGTAGATATAATCAATACCGATTCAAAGCCCAACATTTTCCATTGAAAATGAAAAATTAATTGGCAGCTTTATATGGGAAAGGAAGAGGCTTCTACTGTCCTGTGCAATATTGAAGAAGAGCAAAGTAGAAGGCCTCATTCCAATGTTCATTGCAACATTATTTGCAATAAAACAAACAAACAAAAACCCAGATGTCCATCAATGGGTGAATGGATAAACACAATGTGGTATATACAGACAATAGAATATCCTAGTCTCCCCGCCTCTGCAGGGGATACATTTGAAACTGCAGGTATTTCCAGATTTTATACATATTACATTTTGTCATGTACATACATATGACAAATTTTAATTTATAAATTAAGCACAATAAGGGACTAACAATAACTAATGAGCAGGTGGTGGTGCACTATGGCAATACACTCAGCAAAAGCGATCATTCATGCCCTGACACGGGGAGCTAACTGATACTAGAGTTCATCACAGTGTTTGCTAAACAATTTCCACTGGGAGTTGGCCTCCAGTAGCTAGAACTTTGGAAAGGGACAAACCACATATAAAAGGGGCTGGGTAGGCTACTGTCGCACATAACTACAAAGAATAAGGTTCTCTAAACATTTTATAACATAGACAAATCTGGAGGCCACTATTCTGAGGGAAATGAGACTATTACAACGCGAAAAACATGAGGGGAAAGGTCAAAAAGTACTGCTACAAGATGATAAAAAAATAAACCTTTATTAAATGAAACTGACAAAATAGGAAGGTATTGTTATTTTTCACATTTCATTCTAGTCTGTACTCATCTGAAAATGATGTTTCCATCTCTCCAACCCACCTCCCAGAATTCTGAGCTCTTTGATTCACACCACTTCAAAATGTCACTCTGCGGGACCCTTAAGAAACATAAATGTGTTCATTTGAAATGTACTTTGAGCTTGGGGAACAAAAAGAAATCTGAAGAGGCAAGACCATAGCTATAGGGTGGATAGGGAAAGTTTCCCAAGGAAATTCTCAAAGGACAAACCTTGCTGCCCATTGTTGTGATGGGGGAAAAATGTATTGGCACAACTTTCCTGACCTTTTTCTCACCATCACAGTTTTTCATGTTCTTGTAACTTCTTTATAACTAACACTGTAATTTTCCTCTGAAGGCATAGGGCTATAGTCTTATAGTACAACTTAAAGTCTTTTAAGAAAATCTATCAAGATTAACCCCTTGGTAGTCCCTCACCAGCAGCCCCACACCTGCAGAAGTCACCATAACCTTCTGAGCTTACTTACTTCTGTGCTTGAATTTACCTGGATCAGCCTATTCCCTTGGAAAGCAATCGATCAGGCAGTTTTTGCAGGCACCTGAATGAGATTAAGTGTATTGCTGAGAGAACATTTACACCGTCATACAGTAATGAATCTGGAGGACATTAAGAGAAACATTCAAATGTACTGTTTGCAATAAGCCCATATATGTATTAACTGGAACCTTAATAGCAATACAGGTTTATCTTCATAGTGCATGACCTCACTTTTATAAGAAGACAGAATGGAGAGCTGAGTAGACAATTGGGTGTTGTTTTTCCTAGTGATGAGAAAAGTTATATCAAATATGAGTGAATTGTACATAGCTTGACCCAGGCAAATTATGTCATTAATAAATAGAAGAGAATTAAGTAAAAAAGAAAAAAGAGGTTTTCAATAGAGAATATAACAAATATAGCAAATACAATCTTGCAACAATAACCACATGTATGGGTATGTGCCTGCATATGTGTATACATATAGATGTATTTATATGTAAATATATGCATGTGTAACACATATATATGTATATATTCACAGATATAAATTAAACCACATAGTGAAACAGGTAAGTGTATTTCTCAGACATGAATAAACACTTTGTTGGATTAGTATTCTATTTTCAAAGGCATATGGCTGTAGTCTTATAGTACAACTCTGTCAATTGGTGTGTCAGTCCAGATAGACTAAAGAAACAAATTCATAAACATGAATATGTGTATAAGAAAGCTTTATGTAAAAGAGCAATTATATATAGAGAAACATATGAGCCCAGTTGAGATCAGGTCCATTAGTCTGATATTAGCCCTTATGTCCGATACTAAATCTATAAATTTCTCTTCAGATTCACACAACACATGTAATGGTGCCAAGTGCAGGAAGATTACAAGTCAGTGGGTAGAAAGTCTTGTGGATCCAGTGGCAGTAGGGGCATCTGAGCACTGGAAGGGGTCTTCCCATGGCTTCTTCAGCTCCAGGGCTCTAGTGTAGCTCCATGTCTTGTCAGCAAGCTTGTCTAACAAGGAGTGAGGATGTCCCAATTCCAAGAGCTATTTATCTCCTTATCACCTCCAAAAGAGGTCATCAAGCTGTGACCTGATTGACAGGGTAACCTCCACCCTTTCCCTCTTAAATCACAAATTGACAACAGATTATGTAACTACTACAGTGCAATTGGTTCATAAAGTTTATATTCTACATCCTAGCTTGGTGAGGAATATCTTGGATCTTAACATCTTGGGAGACCCCTTCTAAGATATAACTGCTGATCTCTACTTGTCTACAGCAAAAGAGAAAGAAGAAAACCAAAGAATCATAGAATAATTTAGTCTATAAAACCAATAGTATGCAAAAACAAATTGAAAAAAAAGTCCACCAGAAGAACTACATTGTGCCTGGCTATCTTTATAGACTCTTATGATTAGGCCACAATATATAGTTCCTTCTAGAACGGGAGAAAATGTGTTCAAGAACCCAAATTCCTTAGTATCTAGACCCACGAGATCTGTTGAAAGTATGTGACTTGCCAAAACTATTGCCCCAAACTACAATTTGAACCACAATTATACCCTAAGGTCACCCTTTAACTAAATAAAAAGTTGGCTCATAAAATAAGGACTATTGCTTGTGAGTAATGTGCTGCTTCAAACCATGATTTCTATGAGACAAATGGTCAACAATTAGTCAAAAGTAAAGGTGAGATGATCAGGAAGCAGGGAAACTACATAAGTGGACACAGAACAACCAAAGAGAAATTAATGAGAATGTTGACACAGTGTGAAAAATATAACCAATGTCATTAAACAATTTCTGCAGAAACTGTAAATGAAAATCTAATTTATTACATAAACGTTCACCAAAAACAAAGTAAGATTAAGTGTGTCTTGCTTATAGCCATTATGATATGAATAATAGGGAGAAATAATCTTCTATAATTGATAGAGATAGTCTTCTATAATTGATAGTCTTCTATAATTGACAAACTAGTATTCAGTTCCACAAAGAAATAGTCTGACATATGAGCAAAATTTTAGCATATATTTTTGTTGTTTTAATTTTATTGATTAATCTAAACAAAAATATCAAACAATCTTTATACCAGATACTCATGCATCATCTTGAAACCATAGTTAATCTACAGATAAAATAGGTAAAAAGAAATCAGTGAAAGCAGTCTACAGGAATCAAGTGGCTGTGTGGGATTTGCAACAAAGTGTGATGTTTATTATTATAAGCTGTGTTCTGTAAATTCTTTATAGCAGTAAAGTTTATAATACATGTGTATATTTGAATATATTCATGACTATTTCCCCAGCAGCCAATTGTTAAACCCTTACAAGTGTATACCACTAATTAGACTCCACTCTAATACTGTGGTTTGTAATGTTTGGAAATGCAATGCAATCATTTCCTCTAATGTTGGCAATGTCAACAGAATACTAGGTTAGAGTATGCTAGGATGAGTCTATTAGTTTATTCCAGTGGTTCTCAACCTTCCTAGTGCTGCGACCCTTTAATATAATTTACCATGTTGTGGTGACCCTCCAACCATAATATTATTTTTGTTGCTACTTCATAACTATAATTTTGCTACTGTTATGAATTGGGCAACCCATGTGAAAGACTCACTTGACCCTCAAAGGGCTCGCAACCCTCAGGTTGAGAACTGCTGGTCTAGAAGAATGAATATCACCCCTTTTCAAATCTCACTGTACTGAGTAAACTAAACCAGGTGCATAATCTGACCCTTCCCCCTGCCTTTTTCTAAAAAGTTCCTTCTAAAGAATTTCTCTAGAATTTCTCAGATTTTACTTTAATTGGGCAATTTCAGTTTCTTTTTTATTTGCTTGTTTAATAAATCATTGTATTGGGGACTCATACAACTCATCACAATCCATACATCCATCCATTCTGTCAAGCACATTTGAACATTTGTGGCCATCATTTTCAAAATATTTTCTTCTACTTGAGTCCTTGATGTCAGCTCCTCATTTTTTCCTTACCTCTCCCACCCTCATGAACCCTTGACAATTTATAAATTATTATTTTTTCATGTCTTGCACTGACTGATGTGACCCTTTACCAACTTTTCTTTATCCATCCCCCTGGGAGAAGGCTATATGTAGATCAATGTGATCCGTTCCCCCTTTATCTCCCCACCTCCCTATCCCCTCATGGTATGGCTACTCTCAATTTTGGTCCTGAGGGGTTTGTCTGTCCTGAATTCCCTGTGTTTCCATATCTTATCTTTACCCATGTACATGCTCTGGTGTAGCCAGATTTATAAGGTAGAATTAGGGTCATGATAGTGGGGGTGGGGTGGAGAGGAAGCATTAAAGAACTAGAGGAAAGTTGTATGTTGGTGCTATACTGCACCCTGACTTGCCTGTCTTCTCCCTGAGACCCTTCTGTAAAGGGATGTCCAATTGCCTACAGATTGGCTTTGGGTTTCCACCCCAGTCTCCCAGCTCCATTCATATTGACATGAGTTTTTGTTCTGGGTTTTTGATGCCTGATCCCTGGACCCATCAACATCTCATGATCACAAAGGCTGGTGTGCTTCTTCCATGTTGGCTTTGTTTCTCAGCTAGATGGCCGCTTGATATCTTCAAGCCTTTAAGGCCACAGATGCTATTTCTTGAAATAGCTGGGCACCATCAGTTTTCTTTACCACATTTGCTTATGCACCCATTTTGTCTTCAGCAATCATGTTGGGAAGGTGGGCATCATGGAATGTTGTATTATTAGAAAAAAGTGTTCTTGTGTTGAGGGAGTACTTGAGTAGAGGCCCAATGTCCATCTGCTTCCTTAATACTGAACCTATAAGTATATGTACATAAATATAATTCCCCATGATTATATAAATATATTTACACATGTACATGCCTGTATTTAGATCTCTATAAATGCCCTTTGACTCCTAGTTCTTTTCTCTATTTCCTTTTAGTTTCCTCTTGTCCCACCATCATGTTCAGCCTTCATACGGGTTTCAGTAACTCCTCTCAGTTACATTGCTCTTGTTCCAGCCCTACCAGGCCTCCGACACTCTCCTCGCCATCGATTTTCAGTTAGTTGCTTGTTATTCCCTAGTCCCTGGGTTTGTTAACACCCACTTACTCCCCCCTCCCTTCTCCCATGTTCCCCTGGGACTGTCAGTCCCATTGTTTCCTCCTGGCTTATTTATCCGGACTGTCTTATCTAGGTAGACATGCAGAGATAATCATATGCAGAAACACAGACAGAGCGAAACAAAACAACAAAAGAAAATAAAACAGTAACAACAACAACAACAAAGCCAATGACCGAAAAAAAGAAAAGCCTATAAATAGATCATGGTCTGTTTGTTGAACTTTACAAGTGTTTTCCTGTTGAGTCTGATGGGGTGCCACACCATGGCCCCACAATCTATTTTTGGTACTCCCTGGAGACTCTATTGCTCTGCTGCCTTTGCTGTTCTGTTGCACACCCTTAGTGTTTTGCCTCGGTGTGGTGGGGTCAGATGGGGAAAAATTCCCACACTGTGTCTTCAGTGTTGTCTCTTATAGCACTTTGAGTCAGTGAGGGACATCGTGTTTCATGGTGAGGCTGGCACTTTGGCCCTCTCTGTGCATTGGCTGCTCTGAGCAGGAATATCATCCTCAAGGCCCAATTGGTGGGTCAGGGTATACTCCACTCTCTCTCCTTCCCCCTTTGTTTGCTCCTGTGTACTCTGATGAGAAATGTCCTTTCCCCTCAATTATAGCTCCAGTGCTGCCCTGTGAAGTGAATTCTTCTGTGGGGAAGGGGGACTGTCCACCTAGTTGGGATTGGGGCTGACCACTCAGGCCTCTCTATCGGTCCCTACTTCATCATGGTGTGCTAAGTTCTAGTCCTGGAGCACTGAGTTGAAGTCTGGTCCCTCTTTCCCTGTGGAGATACATACAACACCTTCCCCTTGGGTGGGTTAGTGCCCTGTTCCTCTGGCTGCCCATGTCTTTTATCCGCCCCCCCCTTCCTTTTTAGTTGGCTACCATATGTCCCCTGGGTTTAGTCTGGTCCCTGCCATAGTACCTGGACCTCACCACAGGAATGTTTGTATACAGTAGCTTTTTCCCTATGTCCCTTTTGCATTGTTGAGCTGACCGCAGCGGACTCCTTTTGTACTTGTCCTTTGTGCTTGGCTTACTTTGTACTTCAGTTTCTTAAGCATGGATTCACATATAGAAAACTCGGCAAGAAGGAGTCAAATGTTCTGTTTTCTTAGCACCCTCAAGGAATATTAATACTTTCAGCAGGATATTCGACACGAGCGGTATGAAGTAGACAAGTCTTTTTCCAATTCTGCCTGCCAGCATCCAAACGCTGAAAGCAAGTGTGTACTGAGGAAGAGGGGTGATGCATAACATCAAGTAGCCACAATACCTGAGTCCCAAGCTCCTTTCTGGCTAAAATGCCCTTTTATATAATTCTCAACTTTTAATTCATTCCTCACTGTTTATAGATAGATCTGCATTCAGAAAACATATTTAACAAAAATTTAGGCTACTTTATACAGGCATGTATAATTGACAACACAAAACAACGATTTAAATGAAAATATTTCTTTGAACTTATCAGAGGTTATGAAATTATTAAGAAAAAAAGACAATGCTTTTGTTCATAATTAGATATTATTTTGGAATCTTCCATATGGTTGTTTGTAGACTAAACATCTGGTTAGTTTACTTAGATCACACAATATTGGATAGTTTGCTTTTAATGTTGGAAATATGAATACAATTTAAAAGTTAAATGTGATGTGCTTTTAGCATCTAGCAATTATCTTTTAAAGATATAATTTGGTTTCTAAATGAAGAAGACATAAAACATTACTATAGTTCTGTCCTATAAATTAATTCTGAGCAGATGATAGGACTTAATTAGACTTTTTAATCTATAAAGAATCAAATAAAAATTGAAAATGAAATTTAAGTAAATATTTCAGAAAGCTTGAAATGTTTAAAAAGTAACTTTAAGAAGTGAGGAAAAAAATAAGTCACTGTTAATATTCCTTTCAATGATCTTTTTCCTGAAGTAAAAAAGGAGTTTAAACTGAGCAGAAGCAATGCTTTTAAGATAAAGCACAGAATTCTCCACAAATGTCTGGAAAGCCATCTAGATCATTGTTATAATTGTTCCTAGAATTCTCTGGAAGCTTTCATATTGTTACAATTACCCAGTAGAAAGGCTGCTCGGTTCTTACAACAACAACAACAAAAGCCTAGCTGACATTAAGTTGATTCCAACTCATATTGACCATATAGGACAGAGGTAGAACTGCCTTTGAAGGTTTCCAAGACTGTTGCTCTTTATGGGAGTAAAAAGCCTCATCTTTCTCCAATGGAGCAGCAGGTGGTTTCGAACTGGCAGCCTACAAATTAACCACCCAACACATAACATATATAACAACTACACTGCATATCAAATAGAAAACAAAAACCAAGAAAAATATCTTTAATACCTAAACAGATCTACTCAAGCTTCTGACATTACAGATGCTAAGGGGAAAGTAGCTGTGTATAATATGTATGTGTGCTTGCTTTTTGTCTTTCCTCGGTAGATTATGTTCAAACATGGAAATATCTTGAAGCATCCATAAAAAATTGGGAAAACAGGAGAGGGAGAGAAAGACCAGGCTTCAACCCAATATGCTAAGATGTGAATACAACATACTGGCACATATCAGGGTACCAATAGAGAGGTCTGCAGTGCCAGCCCCAATCCCAACTATGTGGACACTGCCCCACCCTCCCCAGAAGTATGCACTTCAGAGGACAGCACTGAAGCTACAACTTGGGGAGAGGGGCAACGTCTGATTAGAGCACACAGGAGAAATGAAGTGAGATGGAGAGGGAGGGGAACACATTCTGGCCCACCAAGCCCCGAGGATGATATTTCTGCTCAGACAACGCACAGAGAGGACCATAGGGTCAGTCCCACCATGGGACACGTTCTTCACTAAGCTTTAGCGCTGCAGGGGACAACACTGCAGATACAGTGTAAGAACTGTGACCAATCTGACCCCATCACACTGGGGCACAACACTACGGGCATGCCATAGAGCAGCAAGGGGAGCAAAGTGATGAACCCCACGGAGAATTCTCAAAATAGACTTTGGAGATAGAGTGTGGCACCCAATCAGACTCGACCGGAAAACACTCATAAAGACCAACAAACAGACCTTGAACTATTTATAGGCTTTTCCATTTTTTGTCAGTGGCTTTCTTTTTGCTGTTGTTATTTTGTTTTTCTTTTGTTGTTATTGTTTTTATTGTTTCGTTAGTTTTGACTTCCTTTGTTGTTTTGTTTGGTGGACAAACAATTCATGCAGAGACGAAAACAATGGGACCGATGGTTCCAGGGGGATATGGGAGAAGGGGAGGTGGGAGAAAGGAAGGGTGGAGGTGGGGAAACCAACCCAGGGACAAGGGAATAACAAGTAAACTAAATTCAATGGAGAGAAGGGAGTAGAATGCCTAGTGGGGCTTAATCAAGGGCAATGCAGTAGTGAGGAATTACTCAACCTGAATGTAGGCTGAACATGATGGTGAGACAAGAGGAAAGTAAAAGGAAATAGATGAAAGAACCAGAAGGCAAGGGACATTTATAGAAGTCAAAATACAGGCATGCACACATGTAAATATATTTACATATAATGAGAGGGGAACAGATCTATGTACTTATATGTATATGTTAAGAATTAAGGTTGCAGATGGACATTGGCCCTTGACTCAAGTACTCCCTCAACACAAGAACACTTTGTTCTAATAATGTGGCATTCTGTGATGCTCCCCTTGCTGACAAGATTGCTGAAGACAAAATGGCACATACGCAAAAATGGTGAAGAAAGCTGATGGTGCCTGGCTATAAAAAGATATAGCATCTGGGGTCTTAAAGGCTTGTAGATAACAAGCAGCCATCTAGCTGAGAGGCAACAAAGCCCACATGGAAGGAGCACATCATCCTGGGTGATCACAAGGTGTTGATGGGACCAGGTATCAGGAATCTAAGACCCAGAAAAAAATCATACCCAATGTGAATTGGTGGGGGGTAAGGGTAGTGTGGTGGTGACCCAAAGCCCACCTGTAGACAATTGGACATCCCCTCACAGAGGGGTCACAAGGAAAAGATGAGCCAGTCAGGGTGCAGTATAGCACTGATGAAACACACAACTTTCCTCTAGTTCCTTAATGCTTCCTTCCCCCCTATCATGACTTTGATTCCACCTTACAAATTGGATTAGAACAGAACATGCACACTGCTACAGATAAGAGCCAGCAGCACAGGGAATCCAGGAGAGATAAACACTGCAGGGTCAACAATGATAATAGATATACCAGGTGGATAAGGGGAAGGTGGGAGGAGAAAGGGGGAATCAATCACAAGGATCAAAATATAACCCCCTCCCAGGGGGACAAACAACAGAAAAGAGGGTGAAGGGCAACAAAGGATGATGTAAGATATGAAAATAATAATCTATAACTTATCAACAGTTCATTAGGAAGATTGGTTGGAGGAGGGAGGCGGAAAAATGAGGAGGTGATTATCAAGGGCACAAGTAGAAAGAAAAGGCTTTGAAAATGATGATAGCAGTATGTGTACAAATGTGCTTGACACGATGGATGATTGTGTGGATTGTTATAGGAGATGTAAGAGCCCCTAATAAAAGTATTTAATTTTTTTTAAGTTTGCAAATTCATTTTCCTAATATGATAGAGAATCATCTCTGGCTGGGGGGATCTCAATAATATAATCAAAGGCAGTTCAACTACCCATGAGAACAGCGTGACGTATGGGTGTACGGGGAGAGAAAGGGGAGAGATTATGCACAGCCTAAACCAATACTAGGAAAAACAATTAAGGTAATGGGAATTGTAAACCTCTGGCCAGAGAAATGGAATGTCCCAAATGGTGACCTGGCGGGGAACTAAATGTTGTGGGTCCTGTACATCTGAACTAAGCCATGGTGCTAATCACCATACAGACCCATGGCATCTGGGCAGTTAACAAGGAAGACAGTGAGACAGAAGAGTGGGAGGTATTTGCATGACGGTGTTGGTGAAAAATATCAAAAGCACCACGTACTAAGACAAGAGCAGACATGTTTGTCTGGGAAAGATGCTCCTGAGTGCTCCTTTGAAGCAAGGATGCCGAGACTTCATCTCAGTATTTTGGACAGGTTGTCAGGAGAGACCAGTTTCTGGAAAAGGACATCGTGCTTGGTAGAGGATCACTGGAAACAAACTGGCAAAGCCTCAAGGAAATAGATTGACACCTTCGCTGCAACAATGGGTTCAAGGTCAAACAACCATTGTGAGAATCAGACATGGCCCTGCTGTGCTTTGTTCTGTTGTACCTCCGATTGCTATCAGGCCAAATAGACACAGTGGAATGGAACAACAAGAAATGCTGGCCGAAGAACCTGAAGCCTTCCTAGACCAGTGTGTTAGTCTGGGTAAATTAGAGAAACAAATCCACAGAAACTCATATGTATAAGAAAGAGTTTTGATGAGGGCAATGAATGTATAGATGTGCTTTACACAAATTGATGTATGTATGGATTGTGATAAGAGTTGTATGAACTCCTAGTAAAATGTTTAAAAATATGTATATGTACATAAAAAGAGAGAGTTTTATATAAAGGGTAAGTGCACATCTAGAAAACATCCCAACCCAGTGCTGCCCAAGCCCACAAGTCCAACATAAACCCATATGTACAACACCAATCCACAAAGTCCTCCTCGATCTCACAAAACAGACACAATGATGCTGATTTCAGGCAGAGAGCCAGATCAATGAATGTGTAAGCTGGCAGGGTCTCCACATGGCTGCCCCAGCACCCAGGGCTGCATTAGGTTACGTCCACATAGCTTCTCTTCAGTGATGTCTTGAAGGAAGTCAGCTTTGACAGCTGAAGCAGGCTAAGGTAGCTGCACCCTGGTCCAACCATCAGAAAGCAAGTGACCTGAGAACTAGAAAGGCAAGGCTCATCGAGCCATTTATCCCTCTGTCCTTCAACTAACCCCACATGTGTTTATCAGCAGGTTGGCACAATAAACTAACTACTTCAACCAACATCCTCAGAAGTGCTCATTCTTAGGTTCCCTGTAGTTCAAAGACACAAAGAGCTTTTTTTTTTGTTTGAATCATTATGAGTATGCTTGATATATAGAACATTTAATGTATGAACTCTGAACAATTTTAAAATAAATCACACATAGTCACAACAAGCATGCTTACAAGGGGGAAATATAACAAAACTAGCATTGCCATTTTGATCCCATTGATTGACAATCATGTCAAGGATTTCTTTATTTTTTTATTAAAAGATCATTTTATTGGGGGCTCTTATAACTCTTATGACAATCCAAATACATCAATTGTATCAAACATATTTGTACATATGTTATCATTATTTTCTAAATATTTACTTTCTATTTGACCCCTTGGTATCAGTTCCCCCTTTTTTCCCTCCCTCCACCCAACATGTCCACTTAACACTGACCACTGTCTCCCTTCCCCTACAGTTTCTGTTATTTGTCCCCCGTCAGGAGGGGAGGGGGGCTTATGTTATATGCCAGTCATTTCAATCAGTTTCCCCTTCCACCCCTGCTCTCCCCACTCTCCCCCTATCCCTCTGGTATCGCTGCTCGCTACTCCCACTCCTGTTGCTGGATTCTGTGTGACATGAGCTCTTATCTCTTAGCTGTACCTGTGCACATGCTCTGGTCTAGCCTGCAGTAAAAGGCAGGACTGGCGTCATGATAGTGTGGAGTGAGGAAGACTCAAGGAACCAGAGGAATATTGTGTGTTTCATCAGTGCTATACTGCACCCTGGTTGACTCATCTTTTTCTTGTGACCCTTCTGTGAGGGGATGTCCCATTGTCTACAGATGGGTTTGGGGTCTATGCTCTGATCCCCCTCATTCTCAACAGTATGGTTTTGTTTGTTTGTTTTGGGTCTTCTGGTGCCTGTTACCCAATCCCTTTTATACCTCATGATCACACCGGCTGGTATGCTTCTTCTATATGGACTTGTTGCTTCTATGTTCAATGGCTGCTTGTTTACTTTCAAACCATTAAGACCACAGACACTATATCTTTTGATAGCTGAGTACCATCCCCTTTCTTCACCACATTTGCTTATGCACACATTTTGTCTTCAGCGATCATGTTGGGAGGGCAAGCATCATAGAATACCAGGGTGTTAGAACAAAGTATTCTTGCATTGAGGGTGGGCTTGAACAAAGGCCTGAGGTCTATCCACTACTGCAGTATATTTCCATATATGTACATAGGCCAATACCTCTATTTTGTGAATTAATGTATGTAGTTATATACACAGCTATGCTTATATTTCTATTCATAGCTTTGCTTCTTAGATCTTTCCTCTATTTCCTTTTACCTTCCTCCATTCCCGCAATCAAGCTCACTCTTCTTCTGCTTCTTAGTAATTCCTCTCAGCTAGATTACCGTTGCTCCAACACCCCCAGGATCTCTACATCCTCATTGTTGATTCTAATTCCCTAGTTGTTCCCATCTATGGCCTTCTTTGCTCACCACTCCCTTCCAGCTCTTCCTCTCCCCTCCAAGGCCCTCTGGAACCATAGGTCCCATTGTTTTCTCCTCAAACTTGCTTCCTTTGCCTATCTTATCTAGGTAGGCAAAACCAACAATGACAGAGAGAAAATAAAAAGAAAACCAAAGATCAAAGAAAATAATAACTAACAAAAAAATCAAAGCATATATAAGTCTAGGTCTGTCTGCTGACTTTTATGACTGTCTCTCCACTGGTCTTGGGGAGTTCTGGGAACTTCCCCTCCTAGCCATGCCCATTTTGGGAGCTCCTCAAGGGCTTTGTGGCTTTGGCTTCCCTTCCGTTGCTGATCTGTATGTTCCCTTTTGGTTTGCCCCACTGTGGAGTGTTCAGAGCAGACTAACTCCCTGCCATGCTCCCCAGTATTATCCTCTGTCGTGGCATGCACCAATGAGGGGACATCATGTTTTGCTGTTGTCAGCCCCACAGCCATCTAGAAATGAGCCTTAATCTTGAAACTCTCTTGAACATGTTCGCCATTTTAAGTAATTGTGTAAACAATAGTGCACACTGACAGCCTCATTTCTTTACAGCTTTGCCCTTCCTTAGTCCCTTGAACTCTCAAGTTCACCAGATTCCTGACCCTATCATATTACTGGCTCTCTTTCTTCCCAAACCACAAATAACCTCCTCATGGTCAGAAGCTACTGGCTATCTCTTATCATTGTCTTATTTTCAGCAACTCTTCATCCTGTTAATCCTCTCTCTTTGAAACTCTCTTCCCTTGCACGAGAGGGCTTCAATAAGTTCATGGAATTAAAAGATCATGGAATTTTCCTATGAGCTTTTTGAGAGTCTCTTGTATCCCATGTGTCCTTGTATCCCTTGTGTCCTTCATAGATGGAACAGAGAAGATCCTTTCAAGATGGACACCGCCTATAAAAGCAGCCTGTCACTGTGACCATCAGCTATCAACATACCAAAAGACTAGTGGCTTGCTTGTGCCTCTTCAAGTTCACCCACTGTGCAGCAGTTGGGATTTGCGAGGCTGATCAAGGAAAAAGACCGTAAGCTATATATTGAACAGCAGTTGAGCGGCTTTACTGGAGATGATGTTCCTCCCTGTAGGAGACATTCCAAAAAGAGTGGCATGGCAGCAGGGGTGCTACCCAGAAGGGGAAGAGGGCAAAGGAGCACTCTGGGAAAGAAGACTTGGAAAGTGTCTAACTGATTATTTCAGTCAGCATCCGAGTGGAAAGTTTCTGTGACAGACAAACATTAGACCAGAGGGCAAATATATCTATATTTAGGTAATGCTGGCTGAAACTTTGCAGGATATGCAAAACAGGCAGGCTCTAGATGGCTAAAAATACAACAGCAGGTGGGCTTCTGGGCCCATGGGGGCAGAGGCCAAAGGACCACATGACTGGAAGGCTGAAGAGCAGAGAGATATTGGCTGTGGGTTGAGGACAGGTGCTGCTATGGCCCAAAGACTGGAACCTTATTATTTTATGATCCTGGCTTGTAGAATCTCGAGCCTTCCCTAATAAACTCCCATCATTGTGAGTACTGTCTGGGATTCTGTGTGGTCACCGTAGCACGTTACAGATCCTAGCGGAAACAGAGCTCTGTGGGAAGAACAGTTAGTGTTGGAAAAAGGTAAGAGAAGGGTGGATGGTGGAGGCATGTCTGGCCTCTGCCTGGTGCCAATCAGTCCAGTGCTGGAGTGAAGCTGAATTCAGATTTGCATCCCAAAGAGGTGAGAGATGCAAACACCCACCTCACACCTCCTCACCATTATCACCACTTGGAGACAGCACTAAAAGGAAAGAACCTTTCATTTCTGAAATCCTAGTGTTTTCAGCAACTTTAAAGACCCATAATAATGAAGCCATAAGAAAAACAACTCTGTAGGTGAGAGAAGAATGTCTGCTTCCTCGGGTATAAAGAAATCCACAGGATGTAAGGAATCAGAGCAATGTTAGAGTCCAGAATAATGATTCTGTGGATAGAAAAAGCAACACAAAGAGGGAGAATGCAGGCTGGGTGGTCCCATTCTGCCGTGTGAAATGAGAAACTGGGCCTTTAGAAGAGCTTTCTCCAGTACAGGAAAACTCACAAATCCACTGCTGCTCGCAAGAGCACACCCTAGCCTTAATATCCTGGGTGTGATCTGCTCTCCCACCTTCCTTCTGCTGCTGCATTCCAAGCATCCCTGCGAGACTTATTGATCCCCTAATACAAAGAGATTTTAAGTGAGAGAAACCAAAATAGCTTCATAGTTTCTCCTAGAAAATCTCTTGGAGAAAGATGTAAGTGGTTCTGCTCCTGGAACCAGTCTCAGATCCCTCAGGGCTCATCTACCTGTCCTATCGGGTCATGAGGAGCCAGCATCCACTCAGAGGCAATGCGTTTGCTCGGTACAGTGATGGGATCCAAAATATAAACAAATGATATTGTGGGGAGAAGAGGGTCCCCAACAAATCATCACAGGCCAGGTAGGCGCAATTGTACAAGGATAATAAGTAAAGATTATAGTAAAGTCATGGAGAGCATGAGAGGTAGGGGAGAGAGTCAAATAATGGAGTCAGACACCATTCATGGTAGCATGCTTACCTCAGCCCTGCTTGGTGGTCCTCGTGGGGGGAGCCCAGGCACAAGAGCAGGACAGCCCCCACTTTATTGCTAACCCAGGGTTATATCTCATTAGGGGAACATGATTACAGGTAACCACATGTCACAGGAAGGGGAAGTACAATAGGCATGCACATCATAGTAGGAAGGGATATATGATAGGCATAAGCATGACAGGAAGGGGATGAGCCAGGGGTGTGCCCATAGGAATGGGAAGGTCGAGGGGTATACATGTGACAAGATGGGCAGACCTTAGACTCATGATGGCAGCCTAACCTTGATTATCCTTGGGCGGGTTTGACCGATGTCTCCTACAAGGAAATAGACAACTACTATCCTTATCAGAAGGGAGTGGGCCCTACTTGTTGTGGGAAAAACAGTGGTGTCTGCTTGCTCTAGATGGCTGATAGCTCTTAGAAAATATGGCCCCTGATCTATTCTTGATGACCTCCAAGTGTACAGCCATTCGTAAGCAGCTAAGTTTGGCATAAGTTTAGGGGAGACAACTTTGGAGAAATCCTTTGTTTCCCATATAATGTGATGAAAGTTAGTTTATTATTTCATACAGATAATACTTAAATAAGAACAATAAGAGTTCTCCCAAAATAGATTGTGTTATAAGAGTTTTAAAATATATTATCTCTGCAGGTCTGTCTTAATAAGATAGGCTGGATAAACTATCTAGAGGAAAAACAATGGGGACTGACAGTTCCGGGGAACATGAGATAGGGGGAGGTGGGGGTAAGGAAGTGGTGTTAACTAACCCAGGGACAAGGGAACAACAAGGGATCCAAATTGGTGGTGAGGTGGGAGTGGCAGGCCTGGTAGGGAATGATCAAGGGTAAGGTAACATAACTAAGAGGTATAGTTGTAAGCCAGGTGGGGACAGAGCATGATAGTGGGGCAGGAGGAAAGTCAAGGGAAATAGAGGAAAGAGCTAGGAGGCAAAGGGCATTTATAGAGGTTTAGACAAACACATGTACATATGCAAATATATATATGAGGATGGGGAAATAGATCTATGTGCCTATATTTATAGGTTTAGTATTAAGGTGTTGGAAGGACTTTGGGCCTCTACTCAAACACTCCCTCAATGCATGAATACTTTCTTCTATTAAATTGGCATTCTATGATGCTCACCCTCCCGATACAACTGCTGAAGTCAAAGCGGGTGAACAAGTAAATGTGGTGAAGAAAGCTGATGGTGCCCGGCTATCAAAAGAGATAGTGTCTGGGGTCTTAAAGGCTTGAAGATAAACAAGCGGCCATCTAGCTCAGAAGCAATAAAGCCCACATGGAAAAACACACCAGCCTGTGTGATCACATGGTTCTGAAGGGATCAGTTATCAGGCATCAAAGAACAAAAAATCATATCATTGGGTGCACACCTCCATGATATGATCGCTGAGGACAAACGGGTGCATAAGCAAATGTGGCAAATAAAGCTGATGGTGCCTGGTTATCAAAATAGACAGTGTCTGGGATCTTAAAGGCTTGAAGGTGAACAAGTGGCCATCTAGCTCAGAAGCAACAAAGCCCACATGGAAGAAGCACACCAGCCTGTGTGATCACGAGGTGTTGAAGGGAATAGGTATAAGGCATCATGAGAAAGAAAAAAAAAATCTTACCATAGTGAATGAAGGGGGAAGTACAGAGTGGAGACCCAAAGCCCATTTGTCGGCCACTGGAGATCCCCTTGCAGAGGGGTCTAGGGGAGGAGATGAGTCAGTCAGGGTGTGATGTAGTTTCGATGAAGAATACAGCTTTCCTCCAGATCCTAAATGCTTCCTCCCCCCCCAACTACCATGATCCGAATTCTACCTTGCAAGTCTGGATAGAGCAGAGGTTGTACACTGGTGCAGATAGGAGCTGGAGGCACAGGGAATCCAGGGTGGACGATACCTTCAGGGCCAGGGGTGTGAGTGGCGATACTGGGAGGGTAGAGTGTGAATAGGTTGGAAAGAGGGAACTGATTACAAGGATCTACATATGACCTCCTCCCTGGGGGACGGACAACAGAAAAGGGGGCAAAGGGAGACGTCGGACAGGGCAAGATATGACAAAATAATAATTTATTAATTATCAAGAGCTCATGAGTGAGGAGGGAGCGGGGAGGGAGGGGAAAATAAAAGAGGACCTGATGCAAAGGGCTTAAGTGGAGAGCAAATGCTTTGAAAATGATGAGAATAAAGAATGTACAGATGTGCTTTACACAATTGATGTATGTATGGATTGTGATAAGAGTTGTATGAGTCCCTAATAAAATGTTTAAAAATAGTTTTAAAATATGAATGAAAAAAATTAAATAATACCCAACTAAAAGCAATAAAACTGTTAAGATATTTTCATATTGCTTCTTGATTGGCATCCTTGCTTACAATATTCTTCGCTTTATCTGAGCATTCGGCTGTGTGACTTCTCCTGAACCTTCTTCACTGTGGGAGCGGGATCCCATTTCTTCAGAGGCAGGCCAATCGACAGCAGTCATTGTGTTTCATGCGTTAGAAACAGGTGACTTCTCTCCTCTGAACATACTCTGTTCCCCTGTGAAAATCCCCTTTTACGTTTCTCCTGAATGTGCAGCAATTGTCCTGGCACTATTTTTAGCTCTCTGAATGCTTTCAGAAATGGTGTGATACACTCATAATATCCGGAGGGGAATTTGCGGGGGAAATAAATCCAAACGGAAAGACAGTGTCATCCTCTGGTTGTGTGGCACATTTTCTCTTTACATTATATGTTTATGTACTCAAGTAACAAACACAAGGGAATAAAAATGTAGTATTTCATTAAAAATACAAATTTTATGAACTGAATAAATAAACATTGCAAGCAGAGTTCCATCTACATCGTTTTGCCCATGGATGGGAAGAATATCATTATAGACACTTGGAATACGCTGCTGCACAGGTGGACATTAGAAAAAGTGTAAGGCAAGATATGAAAATAATAATAACTTATACTATATGAGGAGTTCATGAGGGTGGGCGGGTGGGGGAGGAGGGAAAAACACCAAGGGCTCAGGTGGATAGTGTTTAGAAATGATGATGGCAACACATGTACAGGAATGCTCGATGCCGTTGATGCATGGGTTTTTATAAAAGATGTAAACGCTCCCAATTAAAAAAGAGCATAAGGCCTGTAAATGAGTGATTCCCACACTGGGTGACTGCCCAGCACGCACCTTTGAGAGAGCCCGGATGACAAGCGCAATTTTGACAACTGATTCACTGAATTCAACAAAAAATTAAGTATTGATTCTGCTGAACCACTGGCGTGGGGGCATAGCTATAGTTAAGCGCATTTGTCCCCCCAAATCATTGTACTGCATACCGAAACATCACAATAACGTATTGTGCAACACAATTGTCCTGTTTTGAGAGTGCAGCTGTCCACTGTTATGACCAAAACTAGTCCAAGGATGGATATCCAGCTGCCTTCCACGCCCTTTGTCCTCCTCTTGGCGCCTCGGTCGTAGGTTCCACTGCATTGCTATTTGCCTCATTTGGCTTCTCCATCATCTGTAAAGCCTTTTCCACAACTGACAGAAAGCCACTTACTTCCTAGACTTCAAGTTTTGACAAGGAAGTTCCCTTAGTCTCGGACAGGGAATGGAAGCTTATCACCTCCTTCAATAAGGCATTGCGCCCATGGAGCAGGAGAGATGCGAACTAGAGCTGTCCACGTGGCCTCTGTTAGAGGGCCTCCTACACCAAGGGCTTTCTTCATCTCTCAAGTTACTTAGCCTGTGCCCAAGAGGATGAGCCACGAGCTGCGGCCAGGCAGAGTGGAAAGAAGCCTCTGGGCTTTATAATTCTGAGCTTGAGCTCAGGTATGTGAAATCAAAGTGGACTGACCTTGTGGACAAAAACCTACGACTTTGAGCGCCCTCGTGTGGCTAAAACTCTTACAGAAGTAAAATAAATAAAGCCAGCACTGTCTTGCCAGTTTCACTTTTAGGAAACATTCTGGCTATAATTATTCCAAGACAGGTTTGTCTGTTTTTCTGGCACTCCATGGTAGACCCATTATTCTTCTCCAAAACCCTAACTCAAATGCATCAATTCTTATGTAGTCTTCCATATTCATGGTCTAGCTACTGACCTTATTCTGGGCTTGGCATGTGTTACTTGGTCTATATCCTGAGGTCTTGTCTTTAGTCCTGCAAAGTAATAACCCTCCTGTCTCTTAACTAATACCCTCCATCCAGAACTCCCGAGGATGAGCATGATACAAGTATCCTCTTTTCCCGCTCCTCATAGTCAGGGTTATCATTTATATCTTGTCCAGGTAACAAAGTTTGCTCACTAGTAGAATTGTAGGATGACTCTTACAGTTTCACCTTGCAAAGAGCTATCTCCATAATTGATGGAAATGCATATTAATTGTATTTAGTAATCAAAAGAGTTTATGCATTTTTATTTGCTTTACTGTTGCTTGTTGATGTGCTTAAGTGTTAGGGGTGATATTTCTTTCCTTCATGGAATAAATCAAAGAAATGGCCAACTTAAGGAAATGTAAATTGTGTCTGGACTATTGCAGGACCATATTGTGGATATGCATCTACATTGTATACACGTAGAAGAGCGCTGGCGGCAGAGTCATTAAGCATTGGATTACTGTCTGCAAGGGCGGCGGTGTAAATGATCGGGCGCTCCTCAGGCGAAAGATGGGGTTTCTACTCCCTTCGACAATGACAGTCTCAGAAGCTCATAGTTCCACCCTGTCCGACAGTATCGCTATGAGTCAGCATTGACTCAGTAGCAGTGAGGGTTACATACATAAGCACTTCTATAGATTGAGCACATTGTGGTTGTTAGGCTTGAGCGGGCTCTGTCCTCACCATGGCGGATCTAGTTCAGACCCCTGTTGCAGGCATGAGGTCAATCTGTCTCCGCAAAGGTCTTTCTCTTTTCATTGCTCCTCCACTTTACCAAGCACGATGTCTTTCTTCACAGACTGGTCTCCTGAGTCCATGTTCAAAGTCCACGAGACAAGGTCTTGCCATCTTCACCTTTAAGGAGCATTCTGATGGTAAGCCAAGACACGTTTGCTCATTTTTCTGACAGCCCCAGTATTTTCAATATTCTTCACCAGCACGATACATTTAAAAGTATCGACTCTTCTTCAGTCTTCCTTATTCAACATCCACCTTCCACATGCAAATGAGACCATGAGAAAGATGCACCCTTTCCCTCACAGTGACATCCTTACTCTTCAACACTTTAAAGACAGCTTGTGCAGCAGATTTGCTCGACATGATACATTTTTTTTTAAACTTTCTTGACACAGGTTCATGAGCATTGACTGTAGACCCACGTAAGATATAATGGGGTCAAGTACTGGGAAACCGATACTTACGGTTAACTCCTATGATAAATGGCAGAGAGAATTCCATATTCCCCTCCTAACTGCCCCCAAAAATGCAAGTGAAAAGAGAGGATACTCCCTACCCATCCATCAGCAAATGCTACTTTGACCATGACTTCCCTTTATCTCTCCGACCCAGCCAGCCTAAGATCCTCTTGTTTCCATAAAACACCAGCCAGCAAAGGCACCATCAGAGGGGGCCACCGGGTAAGAAAAGGTGACCCGACAGATGTCTGGCAAACTGGGAAGCAGTGCCAGGGGTGAGGGGCTCATCTGGTGTCTTTCAAGTAATATGTGTTTAGTTACAATATGACTTAGATTCTTTTCCACCTTAAGATTTCTCAAATTGAAACCGACTGCAAAGAAACAACTCGGAAGGGTCCATTGCTCTGAAATCAGTCCCAGCCCACTGCCACTGTGCAGGGCAGGTGAGCACATCTCTGCAGGGTTTCCCCGGCTGTAACCTGTACAGGAGCAGTCTCCTTATCTTTTATCCACAGAGTGGCAGGTGGGTTCAAATGGACAACTTTCTAGTTGGCTGTCAAGTGCACATACACATCAACACGTACACACATACACCCATTCACATGCACACATACAAACACACACACTCCCATATAGTCTCCCCTTTGCTCCCCTTGGGAGTTATTATTAAATCAATGTTGTAGCTAACTAGAATGCTCTCTGTAAACGGAGGAAGCCTGCTAGTTACCTTGCCAATTCTAACAGTGCTACTGGTCCTGACTGAATGCACTGTGAAGCCATGTGTGTGTTCCGGTGACCATTTTGCTGCCTGAAGAAGTTATGTGGCATGATTCTCTTTTATTAGGCAATTCTGACACCTGCTGTCAGAAAGAGAGAGTTTCCCCTCTAGTCCACGACAGGCCTGTCCTGTGGAGAGAAAGGAGCCCCAGAACAGGACAACCTGTAGGAACAAGTGAGCAAACCATCCCCGAAGTTCCCTGAACATTGAAATGTTGGTATTGGATTGTAGGAATTCCTGCTGCTACAAGCCTTGTAGGTTGCCTAAGGCCTTTCTGCCCCCTTTGGCTGTTTTTCTTAGGCTCTGGGGATGATCCCGAGACGGGTAGATAAAAAAAATGATGTGCAGATATCTGTCCCATCCTTTCGGCACGAAAATAGCAAGCCTCTCTCCATAAGCGTGTCCTTAATTTTAATACCATTTATTAAGGTATAATTTACATAGCATCACATGCCCAACAAAATCCTCAAACCTCCCTGAGATTGTGAAGCGGAGCAGGACCACCTACACTATCGTGGATGGAGAGTCAACTGCTGCAGCCGTGTGTCGAGTCCTGTCACTGCGTATCTCCATCATGTTTGCTGACCCTCCTTTTTACCAAGCATGGTGGTCGCTCATGAGCATATGCCCAAAGGAAGCAAAAAAAAAAATGTGTCCTCTTTGCTTCCAGAGAACATTCTGGCTTATTCTAAGAGCGGCATAGTCCTTCTTCTGGAATATAGAACAGTATATTTGATATCATTCAACAACACTGCAGTTCAAATGTTTGAATTCTTCTTCTGTCTTCCTTTACCATTTACTCACTTTTCCAAACATGTGAGGTGATTGGAAAGGCCAAGGCTTGGGTCAGGCACATATTAATGTTCAAAATGGGATATTTGTTTTACAAAATTCTAAAGAGGTGTTTTGCAGCAGATTTTCCCAGCAGCATGCACCTCTCCCCCTCACTCCCGGTCATGAGAAGCAGCATGAATGTCTGCAAGCATCGGCAAATACCTCTCGTGGATCAGAATCAGCTCGATGGAAAGCTAGTGATTGCTTTGGAGCATGAATTTTAACTGATGTTTTATGTACCAAATTAAGCTGTAAAATTTCTTTTTCATACCTAGTTTGCTGAGCTATTTTTAAAATCATTAATGGGTACCAAAATTTATCAAATGTTTTATTGCTGTTATTGAGAAGATTGTACGCTTTTTCATATTCTGTTACTATAATATGCTACAGAGATTGATTTTCTTAATGTCCAGCCAATTTTTAATCCCTGAGGCAAACCCCACAAGGCCATCAAGAACAGCATTTTCATTCCTTGCTGTATGTTGCTTGCTTATAGTTTTGAAGTTACTCATATCTGTTTGTGTGGGAGTTTCCGGCTGCAGTGATAGGTTGGTTTTTACTTAGAGATGAGCGTGCTAGAGCATTTCTGAATTGCCACATTTTAGAAAGGGTCCATGTAGAATTCCTCTGATACTGGATAGAATGTAATCAGCAAGGTGTCCTGGGATTTACGTTTTCATTATCATAAAAAATTTAACTTCAGAATATTTCTTCCAATTGATATAAGGCAATCCAAGTGATCTTTCCCTCATGGAATTCACTTTGTTAACTTCAATCTTTTAAAGAGATTTTTCCATTACTTCTAGGTTTTATATCTATTGATGTGCTAGTCTGGGTACATTAGAGAAACAAATCCACAGAAACTCATATGTATTAGAGAGAGTCTTACATAAAGGGTAAGTGCACATCGAGAAAACATCCCAACCCAGTGCTGCCCAAGCCCACAAGCCCAACGTTAGATCATATAACCTACCCCAATCCACAAAGTCCTCCTCCATCTCACAAACAGATGCAATGACGCCGACTGCAGGAGGAAAGCCGAGTCAATGAATGTTCAAGCATCTCAGCGCTGGCAGGGGTCTCCACATGGCTGCTTCAGCAACCAGGTCTGCATCAGGGTAGGTCCATGCGGCTTCTCCTCAGGGATGTCTTGCAGAAAATCAGCCTTTCCAGATGAAGCAGGGAACTGGTTAAGGCAGCTGCACCCAGGTGCGACCATCACAAAGCAAGAGACCCAAGAACTAGAAAGGTGAGGCTCACTAAGCTATTTATCCCTTCGCCCTTCAATTAACCTTGCATGTGTTTATCAGACAGGTTGGCACAATAAAAACTTTAACTGTCTCAATTGGTATAAAGTTTTACAAATTCTCAGTTCACTTTTAAATGCCTGTCATATCTGTAGTGCATTCACCCATTTGTTAGCATTATTGGTCATTTGTGTGTTCTGTCACTTTTTAAATGATAAATTTAGCCAGAATTTTGTTAATTTAATATTTTTATAAACAGCTTTGGGATGGATTGATTTCCTGTATGTTAAAATACTCAAGTTTGACAAAGTAATATTTTAAATAATTTATATCTGAATTCCTCTTCCTGACCACCATTTAGTTTTAATTCTGTGGAGAACCAGAACATTTATAGGCATCTCATTAAAAAGCCCAATGAGATATCCAATTAATACATTGAGAGATTTAACTGATCACCTTTGTATTTAAGTGAGCTTTGTTTTCTCTGTATTGAGAAAACTCAATAAATAACTAATGAGAAACCACAGTAAATAACTAAACCAAACCCAAACCAATCCCCCCTGCCATCCTACCCACAGTGACCCTAGATGGGGCTTCGGAGACAATGCACATGACCGAGGCAGATGGCCTCATTTCTTTCATGGAGAAGCTGAGGGTTTGAAGGTCTGACCTTGACATCAGCAGTCCAATGTCCAAGCCATAGTGCTACCAGGACACCTCAGATAAGCAAATACTTCAGGTTTGTTGTGTGACTGGTGTGATGAGATCTACTGTGTCTCTCCAAAATATGTACAGACTCGATGGGGCCATGATGCTCAGTATTATATAATGACCCCACATTTTGTGAGTTGATGTAATCGTCCTGTGTTGTAGATCCTAACCTCCACGATGTTACTAGGGCAGCAAGAAAGGCCCTCATCCTCACGAAACATGGGTGATTTTAGCAGCCTGTTAGGAGTGAGTCAATGCTCTAGACAGGGTTGGAAGGGAGAGCAAGAGCGTTTATTGCATTCTGGTACCCAAGAAAAACAAAATGAATCTTGACCACAAAAATTATGCTTCCCTGAGCAACAAGGAATCAATAGGGAAAGGGGATTTTAGAGATGAGGCTTGGGGCAGGAGATGGGGAGCAATCCAGCCATCTGGTCTCCAATTATTCCCTCTGTTTGGAGGGGTACATCCACATTCCAGCTTCAGGTATTGTTTTGTTTTTTTCATCATTTTATTGGGAGCTCATATAGCTCTTATAATCATCCATCCATCCATCCATCCACCGTACATCTGCACATACATAATCAAGCACATTTGTACATTTGTTTCCATCATCATTTCAAAACATTTTCTTTCTACTTGAGCCCTTGGTATCAGCTCCTCGTTTTGTCCCTCCCTCCCTTGTGAGCCCTTGCTAACTGCTCCATAGCACGACACAGTACCGTTACTGAGCCCTTTCCTGCAGGCGGAGATGAGTTCATTTTCATGGACTGTCAGTAAGGAGGTGCTCTACTCCCATAAAGAGTTACAATCTTGGACACCCACATGAACAGATTTATCCTGTCCTATAGGGTCGTTATGGGTCAGAATCCACTTGGTGGCTGTGTTTAGTTTTATGGTTCAGTCTATCTTGCATCTAACAGAAATCCAATTTTGAAACAAAGGAGAGTAGAACAACTGTGCCCTGGGAAGCTCCACTTATGGTCATAAGGCACGATGGAGTCGGTGGAATCAAGTTATAGCTTGAGTCCATCTTTTTAGAGATATAAAAGAGACTAATCAAGATGAATCAAGTAAGCAGGTATCAGAGATCTGACTACCATGAAGAAAGGAGAGTCAGAATTGGAGCCTGCATTTGGACCTGAGGTGCCTGAGTTGAGAACTTCCTAGACCCAAAGAAAGGTTGTGGCCAAAACTCATGGAGAACTCCAAAGAACAGCATCCCACAGATACTGAAAGGAAAAAAGCGAGCTCCCCACAGAACCAACAAGGAAAGCCTTTGTCCTAGAGTGAGTGCTCTGAGTTTGGGACTTAGAGCCTTCTGAAATCTGAGACATTGTGTTTCCGTTTGTCAAAGCCATCCACTTGTTGTATCTACTTAAAATATATATATATATGTTATATATTTTAAATATATATTGTAATATATTTTTACAAATCAAAATGATAAAAAGGGTGAGCTATTCTGCTATTAATCAAAATACTGGAACTGTAACATAATTTAAGATTTCATTTATTAAAAACACAAACTGTAACAGCCTGTTCCTTGAAGTAACAATTCCTTCTATGCTCAATCAATAAATATGTTGTAACTCACTGAGGCAGGAAGTAATGCCACTAAACTAACTGGCCAAGCCTGAAGTATCTCCCATAAGATGTCAAGGGTTGCTGGTGTGGCAAGGCCAGGCATGACAGCAATCCTGAATTTAAATAAACAGGCAGCATGAGCCTTCAAGAAACTGAGGTCTATTGATCCCTGGAGAAATGTGTGGTTGTCAGATGCCATTGAATAGGTTCCAACCCATAGAGACCTTATGTACAATACAAGGAAACTCTGTCCTGTCCTGCACTATCCTCACAATTGTCCCCATGCTCGAACCCATTGTTGCAGCCATCGTGTCAATCCAGCTCACTGAAGGATGAGCTGCCCTTCTACTTGACCAAGCATGATGGCCTTCTCCAGGGACTGGTGTCTCCTGACAACATGTCAAAGCATGTATGACATATTCTCACCATCTTTGTCTCTAAGAAACACTCTGGACATACTTCCCCCAGGTAGATCAGTTTGTCCTATTAGCAGCCCATGATACGTTCAGTGTTCTTCTCCAGGACCACAACTCAAATGCATGGATTCTTCTTCAGTCTTTCTTTTTCAATGCCCGACTTTCACATTCATATGAGTCCATTGAAAATACCATGGTTTGGGACAGGTGCACCTTAGTCCTCATATCAACATCCCTGCTTTTCAATACTCTAAAGAGGTCTTGGTCAGCAGCCTTACGCATAGCAACTCTTCTCTTGATCTCTTGACTACCGCTTCCATGAGCATTGACTGTGGATACAAGCAAGACAAAATCCTTGACAACTTCAATCTTTTCTCTAGCTATCATCATGTTACCTATTGGTCCAGTCGTGAGGATTTGGGGCTTTTTGACATTGAGTCTGAATGCACACTGAAAGTTGCAATTCTTGATCTTCATCAGCAAATGCTTTAAGTCCTTCTCACTTTCAGGAGGCTAGGTGTGTCATCTGCATATCACAGGTTGTTCATAAGCCTTCCTCCAGTTCTGGTGCCAAATTCTTGTTCGCGTAAGCCAGCTTCTCTGATTATTTGCTCAGCATAGAGATTGAATAAGTATGGTGAGGTGATACTACCCTGCCACGCACATTTCCTGCTTTTAAACCATGTAGTTTCCCCTACTCCCAAGGAAATTATCTTCAACTTCTCCAGGAGTTCTTAAACCACCATCTCCTTCCTCCTCATGAGCCTTTATCTAAATTGGAGGATGCTTCCTGGACTGGCCTTACCATACTACCATCCCCTAAGGCTTCATGGGGGATGCGTAGTGACTGACTACTTATCTTAAAGACCTTGTTTATCATCTTCCTGAATTAGAGAATTCCTTCTAATTAAGCTTAAAATGAATTTTTACTGCAAGGGAGGTGGCTGTTGCATTTTGGATTTCTTAAACTAATTCTTAAATGATATGTCTAGTGTTTTGATTAACAGCAGGCTAATTCTTTCACCCCTCTATTACACCTACTTAGGAAATTCTGTGGATTTTAAATTATCTCTTAGGAAGTAAGAGCAGTTACCTAAAGTTAAATTCTTCACATGACAGAAACCTGCTCTAATTTATAATTAACAGGTGCCTTTGCCACAAAGGGGAGTTTGCAGTACTCCACAGTCCTTTTGTCTCCATATTATTTCTTTTGACATATTTTGGGGGTCTACTCCACAAGTATGACATTTGTGAAATTTCCTGTCAATTGGGGCTCCAGCCTCCTACTTACTAGCCATGGATAATCTCTTTATGGTGCAATACATATTTATCTGTCTGTGTATGTACACACACACAAAAATCAAATGAACAGAGAACACCTATATATTTTACTCTATCAATGTAAATATATTGGTTCTGGGTTTGTTTTCTTTTTTTGCTTTCATTTGTGAAACAGACATATGCTTCATACAATTAAGGTGTAATTTGTTGTAAAGAAGGTTGAAAATAACTTATTGACTTGCTCTTTTTAGTGATTTTACTCTTTTAGATAAAATGCATCTGTCCAGAGAATATGGTTGAAGTCAGCTTCTTCTTCTTCTTTTTATTTATTTTTTTTAGTTTAGGAACAGAACATTTTAGTGTTAGAAGAGAAATCCAACAGCAACCATAATGGTTTCAGAACAATTTTAGGAAAGGGTATGTCTAGAACACACACTGATCCCTCCTACTGATGAAGTTTGTGTTTCTTCAGAATCTGTGCTTCCAATTATTTTTCTATTTCCCATAGCCTAAATTCGATTTCTAACTACTAATGTTAGGTTTCTAGAGTGGGTTATACTTCGGTTCTTTGCTTTGCATTCCTCGCTGAAAGAATTCACACTAAGACATGTTTTGTAATCCAAGTGGTTTTTATATGAAGGAATCCAAAATGTTAGGTTTTGCAGTCACGACAGGGTCTGCACTATTTCTGAAGAGCATGGCGAGCTGAGTGGAAGCTGCGCTGGGGTTCACGATTGGTCAAGAAAACCACATGGAAAAGAACACCCACCAAGAGGTCAGGAGAGCCAGAGCCTAAGAGGCCAAGTGCAGGTGGGGCCCAGCAGGCCAGAAGCAGGCTTTGAGGGGGCCACACCCAGGCAGTGAGACCTGGGGCAAGACCAAGTCAAAAGAGAGCTGGCCCTCCTACAGCTGGGGCATTTAACACCTCTGGCTAGGGAGGCTTGATTGAAGGTATTAGTGAACCCCATTGATTGAGTTCAGGCCCACCTGTGCGTTGTACTTAAGGTGGGAGAGCCCAAGTTATTGGTTTTACCTGGGCCTGGGGGGCTTTTGTCTGAGCATTCTCAGTTCCGTTTTTTTCCATGATGTCTAATAGGGTGCTGTGGTAGTTACATAATCTGGTGTCAATTCGGGACTTGAGAAGATTAACAGTGAAGGGGGAGAGTGTAGTTTGTCAATCGGGTGTGGGCATGACCTTACTCTGAGGATTCTGGGAATTCCTGGATTTCCTCCATGGATGCGAGTCTCTCTCTCTATACTCACTTCCTGAGAGATGCTCTACTGACAAGACCACATGGTGTTATGCTGACAGACCCTGTGCCCTGGGAACTGGAGGAACCCCATGAAGACCCCTGCCAGTGCTGAGATGCTTCTACCACCACTGGATCCACAAGACTTTGCACCCACCAGCCTGTGATCTTCGTGCTTTTGGCATCATTGCATGTGTTTCATGAGTGCAAAGAATTTATAGATTGGTATTGGACATATGGGCTAATATTGGACTTATGGACTTGAATTGGACTGGGCTGGGATGTTTTCTCAATATTCAACTGCTCTTATATGTAAAGCTCTTTCTTATACACATATGTGTTTATGAATTTGTTTCTCTAGTCTACCCAGACTAACACAGGTGCCTGATTTCCCCCCGAACCCCATTATGTATTCCTTTGCAGACTTGGGAGGAGTGACCCACTCCTTTGTCCCTAAGTTAGCTGCCTAACACTTTGAATCATGAATCTTGACAGGAGATAGATGCTTGGAATTAAAGGAAAATTCTTCTTTGTTGATGAAAGTGAACGTGAGGAGGTATGTAGAAACAGCTTGTCAGAGATAGGCAGGTATTCAATCCTGGCAACCTGACTCTACCACTTAATGCCAGTATGAAATGAATAGTAAAATTCGTTACTCATCTATAAGATGTAGATGAAGACAGAGGGCGGAGGAGGGAGGCATCACACAAAGAAAAGGTAAATTTTCCAGTCCTTGAGAGGTGTAAGAGCAAGGAATACATCACCTCACCTAGTTCACAGTACCCACCAGTGTCTGGTGACCCAACAGAGTAAACTCGGGGCTCTGTTAAAATCCAAGAAAAGAACAGAACAATCCAGGACTAGACTAGGTGTTGCTTGTAGAGACTCACCAAAGTCCTGTAGCCAAAGGAAAATTTCACAGAGCTTAAATACCTATCACGCACGATTTAACTATAAAAATCTAATTGATTGCCATTTACAAATCAGGCTTTAAAGGCCACATGGTGAGGGCAATACATTATTTTGCTAATCACAAAGTCTGAATCATTTAACAACTTGTTTTATGGATATTTTGAGAGCCAGCCCTGATGAATGCTCTCTCTGAGAGCTTGTGAGAGGAAGGGGGAAGAAGAAAAGGTGGTTGCCGAAGGCTTCCTGAGCCATGCTGGCTAGCTGAGTTTGAAGCCAGCTTAGAGTAAGCAGGAAAGAGCAGCAACAATGAAAAGGAGTCTGGCTCACATCTTTGTTAGAAGCATCTCTTTCCACCAACACATAGCTCTTGGAGCTCTTTCCCCCATACAAACTAGATAAGCATGTTTCTCTTGTGCTTATTTTCTAATCTATCGTGAACAATTTCATTTTTTTTTCTCTCCCAACCCAAAGATTGTGATTCTGGGTTTGGCTGGCATCTGTTCTGCTCCCCATGTCAAAGCATCTTTCTAAAGAATCAAAGAATCAAATGTGCAGGATGAGACAGGTGTTGCTGGGTGAATCGTCTCCTGGGGTCTCCTGGAGCCACAACCTTTGTGACTCTCACCAGATGGCTTCTGTTTTCCGGAGGGGTCCTGGTTAAAAGGTGGAGGAGGAGGGTTGATTGGATTATGTGCCTCCACTGTGTGCGACTGTGAACAGAGTTGACAGTGGTCGTTATTGTGCTGGGTATAAACGGAGTCATCTCAGGAGCAGGAGGAAGCTTCTTCTCACTCTATCCGGGAGGAGGGTGGAAGTTTCAAGCCCCTGCTCTTGGTTCTCACTCGCAAAACTGTAATCAGCTGAGGGATGGCATTTTGGTTGGAGTCAGAGAAAAGATTTGAAGGGAGTGAGGTTATAAGAGGGGCACTCCATCCACACTGGAAGCCCCTCAACTCAAACGATGGCGCTGTGGGATGGAAATTCAAGTTTTATCCAGCTAATCAGTAGCGGTTCTCAACCTGGGAGTTGCGACCCCTTTGGGGGTTAAAGCGCCCTTTCACAGCTGTTGCCTAAGACCATATTTCTGATGGTTTTAGGAAGGAAAGCACCGCTCCTCTATCCCTCCCAGGAAGGTCCGCCCACAAGCACATGTGCCCACATGCATGGTCAACACAGCATGAGGAACTGTATGAAAGGGTCCTGGCTTTAGGAAGGTTGAGAACCACGGAGCTAATTCATGACTTTCCATCATTGGTTGGCTTTCTGGAGGATCTTCTGCTATTGGCTGACATGCCATAGTGTCCCTCCCTTGAGAAGGGGAGGTGCAGGCACCCCAGAATTCTTGCTGTGTCTTTGTTGCCAGAGTCAATTCAACCATTGTGTGTGGAGTGGGAATATCTGCCTTTCTCTGCCTACACCCTTTCACTGTCTCCTTTTCTTCTATTGTTTTTTCTGCCTCCCACCTTCCTTTGTGATTGGAAGTTAAACTGATAAAGGAAATGCACCTTCATCTCTCCTTTGTGTTATAAATTCCTTCAATTATCAACCTCTCTGCCTATAAATCTGTCTGCCAGCAATAGAAAAGAGACTGGAATTGACTCTTTGCCCCTTAAGATCCCTACACGTTGAACACCTTCTCTCCAGGAGCCAGCTTTGACACCAGAGGAGCAGCACAAACACCAGAACCAAGAGCCAGAGCAGGAAACGGAGTAGTAGATTTCCCAGTCCACTGAACACATAAAGCTGGGTGCTTCTGCGCAAGAAGCTGCCTTGTGCAGTGGGGTGCCTCTGGGCATTTAATTGGGGGGGGGGTCAGGGTTTGCTGATACATGAAGTTGGAGTTTAGTGTCTTTGGGTTGAAGCTTACAGCAGAGTGGCATGTCTTCTGCATATTTATTGGCAGACCTAAAACACACTGCCTGAGGAGGGCAGGGGACAATTCAAGGGAGCCAGAGACAGGCTTGTTTGCAGGCATGTCACAGAAGAGATTGTCTGGACTCAATAGCTGTCTCCTTTGCCTTTCTCATCTGAGTTGTAATCTGTTAACTTCCTCAATAAGTTCCATAATCAGGAACAGTGTGTGTAACTCTTGTGTGAACGTTGCACTGAATTATCGAATTCAGCTAAAAGTTGAGAGGGCTATGGAAGGGATGCTTGGTGCTAGAGAAAGGTCAAAAGGGATGGAGGGAGGTCTGTCTGATCTCTGCCTTGTGGCAATCAGTCTTGGGAGCCAGAGGTAGTCGGGTGTGGTTCCATGTTTCCACAGGGATGGAGTACCAGCAAGAAAGACAAGCACAGCCCTATTTGTACTTATCTATAATCTATAGTGACCGATTTGATGAAAAATGTATGAAACTAGTCACAATGATAGGTCGCTAGCTTAGGGACAAAGGGGAGTTGTCTCTACCGAATGCCTGCACCAAGGAAAATCAGCTGTCCATGATACGATAAAGGAGGGGTCACAGGGAAATCAGGCACAAGAATTAGACACCTATGGGAAAATCCAACATGGGACCCCACACAATGCTAGGCACCAGTGACATGACACGACACACGTGTCACGACATCACACAGGTGTGCCTAGACCCTCAACTATGCCTCCCCAGCCAGTGTGGGCAGGAGGGGATAAATAACACAGGCTGAGGGCAGGGCTTTTTCTTTCAGGTGAGCTCTGCAAGCAGAGAGTGGGACTCTCTCCACGTGCACAGTGCAGAAGCACCTGTGGGCTCCCTCCACGTGCACAACTCAGAAGCACCTGTGGGCTCTCTCCACGTGCACAGGGCAGAAGCACCTGTGGGCTCCCTCCACTTGCACAGCTCAGAAGCACCTATGGGCTCTCTCCACGTGCACAGCGCAGAAGCACCTGTGGGCTCCCTCCACGTGCACAGCGCAGAAGCACCTGTGGGCTCCCTCCACGTGCACAGCGCAGAAGCACCGTGGGCTCCCTCCACGTGCACAGCGCAGAAGCACCTGTGGGCTCCCTCCACGTGCACAGCGCAGAAGCACCTGTGGGCTCCCTCCACGTGCACAGCGCAGAAGCACCTGTGGGCTCCCTCCACGTGCACAGCGCAGAAGCGTCTGTGGGCTCTCCAGCCGCTCTCTTGGCCTCGGGGGATTTCCTGCTCTTCATTGTGTACGTGTGGTTTCACATTCCTGCTCCAGTATTCTTTTATATTTTGTTCGTTTTTCATGCTCTCCTGAAGTGGCCACCTTCATCCCCGAGGCCCCTGTGCAGCCTTGCATGCTTTCTAGAAATAGCAAGCACTTTTTGGAGACCGTAACACCTGACACTTCCCTTTCCTTCATGCAGGTCACTTGGATTTACAGAAGTGCTTCTGCCGCGTGAATTCTTTGTGCATTGTGAAGCAAGAACTGAGGTAAACTGCCCCAAAAATCCAACAATAGATTAGTAAATGAAATTGTTCGCGACAGAATAGTAAGCAACACAAGTAAACCCACATTTATATTTTGTTACAGAGGAAAACTGTCCTCAAATCAAAACATTCCTTAGAGATATTTTATCAAACCTTAGATTGGGAAAAGACCAAAAAATTGATAACCCATGTGTTTTAGAATTGTAGCTCTAATCACTTGATGATTGGGTAACTTGCTCCTGATAATTTTAGAAAAAATAAAAGAATATTTCAATAGTAGGAATTACCTTTCTTTTAACTACTCTCTAATGAAATATCTAAACTTTATATTTTCTATAATATCATTATAGCCCTGTACTGCCCACACAACATCTACTGTGGGGAGCATAACAAACTGTAAGCAGCATGTTAAAGAAAGAAAATGCCAGCGCCCTTCATTATGTTCATGAGAACTCTGGATATAGACCAAGAGGCAGTCCTTTGGATGCAACAGAAGGCTTCTGGGAGGGTTAAACTAAGAAACAGTGTGAAGCCGGTTGTCTCCTTTCACCATCCTTGTTCCAGCTGTACGAGGAGCAAACATCCAAGACCTTAGTGATGAAGAAGAATGTGGCATCAGAGTACAGGAAGACAAACTTGCTCTCTGAAAGCGACAGTGAGGGGGACCTGAAGCACTTACTGATGAAGATCAAGTCTACATCTTTCAGCATAGATTTTAACTCAATTTAAAGAAAACCAAAATTCGCATAACTGGACCAATAGACAACATCATGATAAATGAAATGATTGATGTTTTCAAGGATTTCTGTTTACTTGGCTCCATAATCAACACTCATGGGACCATCTATCCAGAAATCAAATAATATATTATATTGGTCTGGTCTGTGGCCTAAGACTTCTTAACTGTGCTAAAGAGTAACTACGGTAGTTACATAATCTGTGGTCAATTTGAGACATATGTGTGAGGGGTGGAGTTTAGCCTGTCACACAGGTCACAGCTTGATGACCTCTTTTGGAAGTGCTCATCTCTTTGGAGGAAGGACACACGCTCACTCCCTGGAAGACATTGTAACTGATGAGACACATGGAGCCATACTAGTGTCCTGAGCTGGAAGAGCCACCTAGAGACCCCTGCCAGTGCTGAGATGCTTACAACGCCACTGGAACCACAAGGTTTCCCATCCACTGGCCTGTGATCTTCCTTCATTTGGCATCATTGCATGTGTTTCATGAGTTTGGAGAGGACTTTATAGATTGATATCAGATATATGGGCTAATATCAGACTTGGAGACTTGATCTGGACTTGGCTGGGATGCTTTCTTAGTGTACAATTACTCTTTATATAAAACTCATTCTTACATACATATGTGTGCTTATGAATTTTCTCCTCTAGTCTACCCAGCCTAACACAGCAATGATGTCACTTTAAGTACTGAGGTACTCTTGACCAGGACATGGTATTTTCAATCACCTCGTGTGCATGTGAAAGCTAAACAAGGAAGATGATGCATGGTGCTGGTGACAAATATTGAAAGTGCCATGGATTGACAGAAAGAAAAACAAACAAAAATAAATGAATCTGTCTTGGAAGAAGTATAACCATAATGTGTCTTAGAAGTGAAGATAGCAAGACTTTATGTCCAGATTTTGCACAAGTTATCAGGAAAGATCCATCCCTGGAAAAGAACATCATGCTTGGTAAAGTAGAGGGTAATCGATAAAGAGTAGGATTGTTCACAAGACCACCTGACAGTGTCTGCACGAATGGGGTCAAACAACAATTGTGAGAATGGTGCAGGGTTGGGCAGACTTCCCTCTTGTTGTCCGTAGGGTTTCCAAGCGTCAGAGCGATTCCATGGTCCCCGACAACAACACTGAGAGCTTAATAGCTAAAGACAGCCAGACATTTTCCTTTAAGAGCACATCTTCCTTGAAATAGTCACATATACAATCATTTACACACCTGTCCCAAACTAGAGGCCACGTAAGGCATGCCTAGAATCTTTATCAGAAGATTGGCAAAGACAGAGAAAGAAAGCCCCTGACCAGTCTGACAGATAAGCCGCCATATGCCAGGAATGGAGAGGCTGGAGGCCAGGAGCCTGATCTTCCCAGGACTTTGCTAAGTGAGACCATAGTTCAGAACTAGGCAACCAGGGACAACTGCTTTGTTGTTGTTGAAAATCCCCAGCCAAGCTCAACAGCCCCTGCCAGACATATAAAAAGGGTCTGCTAGCTCCGGGCAGGGTCTCACTACACTCACCCTTTCAGGAGTATAGACCTGCTGGGGGCCTCTCCCCAGCATATCCTGACTTTACTGCTCAATAAACCTACTGTGTTGCCTCCTCCTCCCTGTTTATTCCGTCTCTGTGTTGCAGCTAAGCTCCTTTGCAGAAGCCGGAGGTGCTAGGATCCTCCCAGCAAAGGGCTCCCCAGACCCTAACAAAATGACCCATTTTTGAAGAGGCAAGCTTAATGGACTGAATTCACTCAGAATCTGAGATCACAATGCCAGAAGCCTCACTGGTCTTCTGTGTTCAGCTGTTGTCATTCTCCAGTGTAGGCTGACTCTCACCCATTTAAATATCATCACTTCGTTCCCTTTTAAATACTGATATTTTGAGAGAGAAGAGAGTTTTTTGTGATATCAGCTGCTGTATATGTTTTAGTTTATAAGAAGTTAGTTAAAGAGGAAACAAATTAGTCTCTGAGAAAGTGAGCGCATTTATTAACGTTCCATGGTGCCAAAGAGCCTAAACCTGAGAAATACCTCTAGTGAGACGTCATATCCTCTATGTTTTCTGATAAAATTAGGGGTTATACATTTTTCAAACCAAGTAATTGACAATGATTTAAAATTTGAGAAACAATTATAAAACAAATGATTGTTGAGCCCTTATTATTTTTTCAAGTAATATACTAGGCCTTTTATATCCATAATTTCATTAAATCCTCAGAAAATCTTATGACATGATGTACTGTTATTATTTCAGTTTCACATATTAAGTTAGTCAATATTGAGCAGCAAATGTAATCATTTTCATTGGAGATCCAGTGTCAGATGACACACAGGCATTATGCCAACTTTTTCTGGCCTGACACACATCAGCAAACGTTGATTCAGGCAGGATTTTCACAATTTAAATACTATTAAATAATTGCCTCTGAGCAGTTTAAAACTTTTATAAACTTAAAAAAATTAATAGGTAATAGAAGGAAAATCACATTGAATGTTTAAAATACTACATTGATTAAGAGAAGAGTTGGTAAAACTTTTCTGTTAACAGCCAGAGAGTATATAAATACAACAGAATTTGCAGGGCAAATAATTTTTGTGGCAACTTTTCCTGCCTTTACAGCATGAAAACAGGTATAGAACATAAGCAACCGAGGCATGGCTATGTTCTAATAAGACTTAATTTGTGAAAACTGACTATCCTCCATAACCCAAGAAGGACCAACTGCCAAAGGGCGAATTCTTCACCCTAGTGACCTCATGTAGGACTTCTGAGCCTGTACATCATTATGGAAGCAAAATCCCCACATTTAACCCACAGAGCAGCTGGTGGGCTAGAACAGACAACTTGAGGTCGGCCTATGAATTTTTCTATATAATTACATGTGAAAAAGCATGATTCTTCAGGACAAGGTGAAAGTTTTATATGGTTGAATTTCTATGTGCAACTATGTGTACAAGCAGGCACCAGAACAAATACCAACAAAGCAGGGTGTAAGGAAAGATACCCTCCCCCTCCCCCCTGCTTGCTCCATGTTTACACGGTCTACAGAGGAGTTGGAAAACAGAAGAGGATGGATTCCTTATTTCCAACGTTGGACAAAGCGCTCGTGGCTGTTGTCCTCAGTCGCCTGAGTCGGCTCTGACTCATGGCAACTCCGCACATAATAGAGCAAAATTGTGTCCAGTCCTGTGGCGGCATCATACTTATTGATATGTTTAAGTCCATTTGGGGGGCTAATGTGTCCCTTCACCTCATTGAAATTCCCCCTAATTTTTGCCGATTCTTTACTAGACAAATCTCAATGTCCAAACAGAAGGCACCAGTTACCTTGAAAGGTTAAAAAACAAAAAACAACAACAACAAAACCCAAACTTGAGGCTGTCTACCACCAATACGAAGTCCCTGGTTGTGCAAACAGTTAAGTGCTCCACGACTAATCCAAAAGCTGAAGGAGCAAACACAGTCAGAGGTACCTCAGAAGTGTTTCTCTGGAATCTTGTAATCACCATGAATTTGAATGGATGGCACAACAACAGGGTCTTTCACTGACACGGGATTGGCTGTGATGCTTAGAAGTGAGAGGTGATGTGAGGTAGTGGAAAATGCATAAATCCATGAATTGTCAAGAAACCGAGGCTTGCCCTAAAGCTCCACGACACACGGTGAATAGTTATGTGATGTAAGAAACGGAGCCTCGGTGCTTTTCTTTCCTAAAACAGCTATAATGATGACTACCATTCTGACTGCCCATTTCATTTTATGTCAGCGTTAAAACTGATGGAGTAAGTGCCTGGCAGAGTGAATTTGGGTGAATTAATTTCATTTCCTCATGAGGTAGCAGGGCTATATTAAACCCAAGTCAAGCATGCGGACTTAGAGCTAAGAAGTCTCGAGGTGCTAAACGTCCCTTCCCTGAAGTTCTTTGTGAGGAGACAACTTTAGTCATGGGGGAGTTCTAGTCTCGGGTGGAGGTCCACCGACAGCTTCTGATCATAATTAGGGAAGTGCTGTAACACCAGACTCGCAGAAGTCAAGTGTGCTAGGTGGAACAATTGTGGATGGAAGCAATCCACAGAATTTCTATGGACAGACACTAGAAATGATATCTTATGTATTTCTATTTTCAGAAAAAGGCATGATAGATACACAGAGGCTATAACCTGAGGCCCCAGTATTTGATGGTTCATGAATAACTCTTGATGACAGGTGAACCTGGGGCTTTTAAGCAGCCTTTGTCTTATAGTACAAAATCCCAAAGGAGGCTTAATTTTCATCAAGGAAAAAACGCTGTACTGCAAATGTGATTTTAGTCACAAGAAACTTTTCATGTGTATTATGGTTTCTGGATAAGGAGTGGTAATAGAGTTATACAAGTTAGTAATCATTTTAAGCTACTATTTTTTTGAGTTCTAACAATGTACAAAGTACGGCCTTATTAGATCATGAAGAGAGTACGTGAATGCGAGCCAAGGTCTCTGTCCTCTACGAGCCTGACATAATTTAACTAATAACACGGACATTGCAAACATTAGGGAACAGAACAAGGCAGATACTCACTTCAGACACATCACACGATTAAGATCTCAACACACAAACAAAACTCAAATACTTTAAATCTCATTATCGCTAGCGCATAAGAACAAGTGAAGAAAAGAAAGAATTTACTCAAAGGTACTCATACAGCCACATGCAGACTATGAAGTAGACCCGGAAGGCAGATTTTCAAAGTCAGAGAAGAGGAGTAGAGTGGGTCATGGTGAATGAAAAGACTTAACAAGGAGGCAGTAGTACATGTGTGAGTCATGGAAGTAGGGACGGGGGAGAGTTCTTGTGGCCAGGGAGTGAGTGAGCATGTTTGACAAACTGGAGTTGAACAAGTGCGTAGAATGAAATATCTGATTAAGCCTCAAAAGGCTCACCAGTACACTGTGAACTCAGTTCAGCCAACCTTGAAAAACAAGGTGCTTTAGTTGGAAGTGTAGGAAGATGAAAAGCGAGACCTGTGTAGGAGAGCTCCCAGAGACGTGCTGTTATGAGGACCATCAAGAACTGGACAGACCAACCAAATTATTACTTGGCTGAGTAAATATCCCTGTTTATTATTTTTCTAGTAGGTTATTTTAAAACATTTTTCAGAGAGTAGCTTAATAATATGATAACTCAAAATCCCTCATATTTGAGTATCCATACAGCTAGGCAATTATCTATTTATTTTTATCTTTCTTGCTAAAGGCTACAATCCTTGAACTTCATCAGCAAGTGTTTCAATTCCTCCTGACGTTCAGCAAGCAAGGTCGTGTCATTTGCACATCACAGGTGGTTAATAAGCCTTCCTCTAATTCTGATGTCACATTCTTTTTCATGTAAACCACCTTTTCTGATTATTTTCCCAGAATAGAGATTGAATAAGTATTGTGAGAGGATACAACTTTTCCTGATTTTACACCATGCGATATTACTTTATTTTATTTGAAAAAGCTGCCTCTTGGTCCATGTAAAGTTCTACATGAGCACAATGAAGTGTTCTGAAATTCCTATTCTTCTCAAAATTATCTGTAATTTGTGATGCCCAACACAGTTACATGTTGTGACATAGTCAATAAAACACAAGTAATCATCTTTCTGGCATTCTTTACTTTGAGCCAAGATCCGTCTTATATCAACAATAATATCCTTTGTTCCATTTCCTCTTCTAAATCTAGCCTGAACCTCTGGCAGTTCTCTGTTGAGGTAGTTTATTGTGCCAACCTGGCTGATAAACACATGTGGGGTTAATTAAAGGGCAGAGAGATAAATGGCTCGGTGAGCCTCACCTTTCAAGTCCTTGGGACTCTTGCTTTGTGATGGCCTGACCAGAGTGCAGCTGCTTTAGCCAGTTCCCTGCTTCATCTTGCAAGGCTCATTTCCTGCAAGACATCCCCAAGGAGAAGCAGCATGGACCTACCCGGATGCAGCCCTGTGTGCTGGAGCAGCTGTGTGGAGACCCCTGCCAGCGCTGAGATGCTTACATGCTCACTGACTCGGCTTTCCTTCTGCAGTTGGCGTCATTGCATGTATTTTGAGAGATGGAGAAGGCCTTTGTGGATTGGTGTCAGACATATGGGTTAATGTTGGACTTGTGGGCTTGGGCAGCACTGGGTTGGGCTGTTTTCTTGATGAGCACTTACCCTTTATATAAAACTCTCTCTTATACATGCGTTTCTGTGGATTTGTTTCTCTAAAGGACCGAGACTAACACATCTGTCAATGTACTATTGCAAGCATTGTTGGATGATCTTCAGCACAATTTCAATAGCATGTGATATAAATGATATTGTTCTACAGTTTAAGTATTCTGTTGGTTGCTTTTCTTTGGAACTGATACAAATAAGGATCTCAACTAGGCAGTTGGCCAAGTGGTTGTCTTCCAAATGTCTGGCAAAGACAAACATATGCTTCCAGGGCTTCATCAACTTGTTGACATATTTCAGTTGGGATTCCATCAAGGCTGGAGCCTTGTTTCTGATGAATGTCTTCAGTGCACTTTGAACTCCTCTCTGCACCACTGGTCCTTACACGTATTTTATCTCCCGAAATGGTGGAACGTTGACTAGTTCTCTTCATAAACTAACTGCGCGTACTTTCCATCTTCTTTTGATGTTTCCTGTATCATTCAATATTTTGCGCATAGAATCTTTCAAGATTACAACACAAGACTTGAATTTTTCTGGAGTTCTTTCAATTTAAGGTCTACTGAGTGTTTTCTTCCTTCTCGCTTTTCTAACTCTAGGCCCTGCACATTTCATTATAATATTGGATTTAGTCTTCTCAAGTTAGCCTTTGAAATTTTCTCTTCAGCTCTTTGCCTCATCATTTCTTCCGTTAACTTTAGGTGTTCTATACATTTAACAGGTTTCAGGATCTCTTCTGATATGCACTTCTGCCCTCTTTTTCTTTCCTATATTTTAATGATGTTTTCTTTCTTTGTCTATGATGTTCTTAATGTCAACCCATTACTCCTCTGGTCTTCTTCCATCCTTAGTGTTTAATGTGTTAAATATATTCTTGAGATGGTCTCTTCATTCATTAATTTTGCCAATGTTTTGACTAAATGAATTATTGGTCTTAGAAAAATCCCATCATGCCACGTCCACGGTCTTTTAATTATTAAGGTCATATTTCCAACTACTAGTCTCTTCCCTTTGTTTCTCTCTCTTACATTTCCACCACCATCTATTATCAATGCATCTTGATTATATTTTTTTATCAATTTATAACTGCTGAAATTGGTAGAATTCTTCAAGTTCTTCATCACTGGCTAAATGGTTACTGTGTGAATTTTCATTAAAGTTATAGTAATTGGTCTTTCTGAGGGTCAATGGATGTTAGTCTATCACTACCTCTGACAAAGTTCTGCTTCTATTTGCACGATTTTTAGTAATTGACATTGTTTCCATGCTACTAGTAAAGTTTTCAGTGGCTTATTCCTCAGAGATTGACAGCCTATTAATTATGTGTAGTTGGTTCTTAGTGCATAAATTCTGCTGAAACCAGTTCATTTGGAGTGACCCTTCTGGTATTTGAAATACAAGTGATATAGTTCCAGAATCACAGCAACATACAAGCCACCCCTGGAGGGCAAACTGACAGACAACTGGTAGCCTATGTGTTGTTACTTGACCAACTAACTGGAAGAGCTCCATATTTATAGAAATTGCTAAGGAAAGTAATCCAAAAGAATGTTCAAATCATAGAGTAATATCACATGCCAGAGAAATTTTACTGAAGATCATCCCACCACAGTTGCAGCCATATGTTGACAGGAGATTCTAGAAGTTCAGTCCAGATTCAGTAGAGAACATGGACCAAGGGATGTCACTGCAGGTATCAGGTGGGTCTTCCGGAAAGTTATATGGATTACAATTCAATGTAAAGAAAACAAAAATCCTCACAACCAGATCAGCAGCTTGCATCATTATAAACAGAAAAAAAGATTGAAGTTGTTAAGAATTTTATCATGCTTGGATCCACAAGCAATATTCATGAGAGCAGAAGGCAAGACATCAAATGATGCATTGCATTGGGTAAATCTGCTGCAGTCACAGTTTCCGTGCCTTCCAATGGGAGGTACCCATCTTTTGGTACAATATCAGACAATGCTTTGTAGTTCTTCATAATGTTCAGTGTCTTATTTTTCAGAAGTGTCCCATGTACAAGTATTTGAATTACCAGTGACATAAATTCCAGCATCACAGCAACCCATAAGCCACTGAAGTAAAGTGAAGAGAAGTGAGTATTGAAAATCAATGATGTTACCCTGGAGTACTAAGCTGCTCCTAACCCAAGCCATGATATTTCCAGTAGCCGCATATGAATTTGAACATTGGACATTACATAAGGAAGACTGAAGAAGAGTTGATGCATTTGAATTATGGTGCTAGTGAAGAATATTGAAAATGCCACGGCCAGTCCAAAGAGTAAACAAATGGGTCTTATAAGAAGTACAGCAGAATGCTCCTTAGAAGCAAGGACAGCAACTTTTTGAGTCATGTATTTGAACCTGCTGTCAGGAGAGAACAATCCCTGGAGAAGGAGCCTCGTGCTTGGTTAGGTAGCATGAAGATGAAACGGAGGAAGGCCCTTGACCAGATGCATTCGCACAGTGGCTGCAGCATTTGGCTCGAGCAGAGGAACAATTGTGAGGATGGTGCAGGACTGGACAGTGTCAAGTTCTGTTCTACGCAGGGTTGCCGGGAGTCATTACCAACTAGACAGCGCTAAACAATAACATGGTCAGAGCTGCTATTATTACCCCACTGCACTAACAACATCACGTGGCTTCGTTTTGTCATCCTCGAAGCCTATGCTCTTTATCTCATGGCTGCCAGTGTTTTCATAGTCAATTTTGGCAAATTTCTGATACTTTTCCTATCATATTTCAGTACTTAGACTTTTTGATCCATGATAGATAATTTTTTGGGAATGAAATAATAATGAAAAGAAAAGGAGAAAATTGGAAAACACAGTTTCTGTTCAGTTACTAATACTGTAACTAATGATGTTTTAGTTTAACATAGAAAGATTTTACAAAATAATTTTGTTAACATTCACATCACCTAAGAAGTGCTATATCAGACATATTTGCAACTGTATTCCTCAAATATTATTCTACAATAAAACTGACAGTGAACATTACTAAGGATCCCGATGGTCTGGTACAAGAAGTCTACAGATGTGGGAGGGTGACAATATGAGTTAGCACACTGGGTAACATCGAGCCTGGTGACACCACGGTCAGTAAGTGCCAGGGACACCAGGAGACAGAAAGATGCACAGAGGAATATTCCTCTATACACTTTAGCCTGTTGGACACCTTGATTTTGAACCTCTACCCTCTAGACTAAGACAACATGAAACTGTTGTTTAGAGTCACGCTGTTTGAGGTCCTGGAGGTACTTACAGTCTGAGCACTACACTCTAACAAATGAATACAGAGGAGATGCATGAGAGACTCTGCCTCCCTAGAGAGGTCAAAATTGGAGAGGGAAAAATCACCCAAACCCAAAACAAACCTCCCACAGGCTATGAAGGCCTCCAAGCCAATATTCTTGGCTGATTATTTCATAAAGAGCTGATTCTAGTGGAGATTAGAAATAAACACAAGAATCTTAATTCTCAAACCTCTTCATGAAAAGCAAGATCAGTGTTGATTAGAGATCTTTCTAATAAATTACTTCATTGATTTGCAACCGAGAACTAGAAGAGGAACAGAACAGTCTCATATTTGTCTAATCATTCTCTAAAATCTGTTCTTCCCTGACATTTGGGGACAAGAGAGTCCCTTTGATATGGAAATCTGTTTCAGGGTTCATTTACTTTTAAAACGCTCTATGTATTTTGGAGAGCACAAAATTTAATTACAAACTCTTGTGACCTAAAAATGAGAGGATAAATTGTAGACTGGTCATAATATGAATATCTTCCTATCCCACACAATAATCTAGTAAATTTTGAAAATGAGGGATAATGGTCTCCAAATTGAAAAATTGATTGGTTATAGAATGATTTGAGAAAGATTTTTTTCTTTCTTAAAAAGAGAGGAAACAGTGTATAATGACAAACAATGTAGATTTGGAAAGATATTTTACTTTAGTCCTCACTTTCTATTTATTACGTATATGCTTGGAATAACTTAAACAGCATTTTGCAAATTTTCATTTCAAAATTCCTTGTTTTTTCACCTATGTTAATTACAGGCATGGCTATATCTGTAATGTTTTTGAACATCAATAAAAGTAATCTAACTATAATCTAATCAGAAATTAACATTTAACACAATGTCATATTTAATTGACATTCGATTGTGCTATTTAAAAATTTGTTTATTCCATTTTTCACAATTTGTACTTTCTCATAGTTAGCTTCAATGTAATTCCCATTTTACTTACTCCTTTTAAGGTACTGTATTTAACAGTCTCTGTGAAAATGCTGAGCATTTCATTTGCGGTGTTTGTTTGGTAAAGAGTTCAATACTCAGATTGGCCCACTAGCCTTCACTTCACCCTTACACTGACATGAAAGAATGTCAGCAATTCTACAAATTGACATCATCATTTGGGCTAAAGCTGTTCCCATGAGACCTTTACAATTTTAGAAAGAGAAAACATTTGATGATATCGTCAGACAATAAGCTTGTTGCAAATTAACTCCATCATTCATTCAATAAATTCATATCGAATGTAGTGTATATAAAAATTAACTCCATCATTCATTCAATAAATTCATATTTGAATGTAGTGTCTATGCAAGACACTACTAGACACTGGCAGAGTTGTGATACTGTCGTTAGTTTCCACTGAATCGATTCAGAGACCTAGTGACCCCATTTCAATAGAACAAAACACTGCCCACCCTGATTCATCCTCAGAATTATTCCTATCCTGGAGCCCACTGTTGCAGTCCATCTGCTAATCCTTTTTGTTGAGATGTTCCCTTTGGGGACTGACACACTACCAAGCAGAATGTCCTTCTCAAGGCCCTGGTCTCTCTTGAAGATGCGCTTCAAGCACGTGAGGTGAAGAATCTCCGTCCTTCCTCCAGAGGAGCATTCTGCCTATAATCCTTTCAACAAGACTATTTGGTTCTTCTAGGAAACCATGAAAGTTTTTTCAACATTATAATCTAGATGCCTATGGTATTGATATTTATGCATCCCATTTAATTCGTATGACTTCCAATGTCCCTACCGATTCAATTTATCGCACATTCAAATTATTATTGATAGATCTTTGCAGCCATTTCTTCTTATTTTTAATTGTATCACATTGGCAAATGAAGGTCCTAGAAGCTTTGCTTCCTTCACATTTTTGAGACCAGCTCTACTTTGAGGAGGCAACTCACCCTCAGCCTTATTTTGAGTGCCTTCTAATCTGAGACATTCGCTTTCTAATGCTATATCAGACAATGTTCTAATACTATTCATAAGGTTTTGGTGGCTAATTTCTCAAAAATGGACTTTTTCCTTATTTCTACTTTACCTTATTCTAGTACCTTGCCGAAAACTTTTCACCATGGATGGCCGTGAGAGTATTTAACATACGGATGGCATAGCAGCTCGCCTGCCAGCACGGACACCACAGCATTCAAGCCACTGCAGTATAACCAACAGGTAGACGAGTACTCCGGACAACAAAAGCAACTAGACGCTTTCTGGAGCTCCTAGCTTGCTAGAGGAGACCAACAATCAAATAATTGGAATAATATTTGAAGTGAAGTATAGTATTCACCAACATAAGTTTTCAGAGGCAATGGGCCCCAGTTTATGTAGAAACCTGATCTAGGCTCGGGTTTGGAAAGATTTAACTAAGAGAGTGATCTTTAATCTGAAAGAATGAGAAACCAGTTTGGACAAAAGACACGGAGAACAGACTCCAGGCAAAGAATTGGCTTGACAGCAAAAGAATAATGATTTGGAATAAAGAGACAGCGACCCTGGGTCTTAGAGAGATGCAGGAATGGAAAGGAAGACAGAGAGAAAGGGCTCAAGTAGAAAGAAGATATTTTGAAAATGATGATGGCAACATATGTACCAATGTGCTCGACGCAATGGGTGTATGGATGGATTGTGATAAGAGCTGTAAGAGCCCCCAATTAAAAATAAAATAAAAGGATAGCAACAAATGAAATGAGTGTGGCAAAGCTAATAAAAACAAAACTGGGGGAATAAGTTGGGCTGCCAGTCACAGCCCCAGCAGTAAAAAAAAAGAAAATCCTTCTACAGCTTTAAATCTGCACCATTCACCCTTTGTCAAGTGTTTTACATACCTGCCCTCCTTTAATCATCCAGCGGTGGCTGTGAGATAGATATCACTGTCTTCTACCTCTTTAGAAATAATAGGCGCAGAGAGATCGTATATTTTCTATGATTCATAAATGTAGGAGCTAAGAAATACTCTGGCACTAAAGTTTGTTCTTTACACTGCATAGCATCCCCTCTTCATAATTAAATGCTAAAAGAATCAGAAATTAATTTTGTTGCATGCATATTGGGGAACTTCCTTGAATTGGAATTGACTCGATGGGAACTGTCTGGTTCGGTGGAACTATGTGAAGCTACATAGAGCTATGCCAGCCTTAAGGACAGCTAATTCACCAGCTTCTTCTCCGGAGAAAGGGTTTTCTACTCCCATAAAGTGACAGTCTCCTAAACTCACAAGGGCAGTTCTACCCTGGCCTAAAGGTTGCCATGAATCAGCAACAACTGGATATAAGTGAGCAAAGCTTTGCACCAGCCACTTTGATAGTCTTTAATGGATTAATACAGTCATTCAATACAAAATGTATTAACAAGGACTGAGAATATACAGATAAACATAATTGTCCAAGTTAGTCCCCTCACAGAGTTGACATTTTAAAGGGGGGATGCAGACAATTAAAATATAAAGAGACAAGGAAGATGGAGCATTGTAGAGAGTAACTAATAGAAGTAAAGGGAAAAAAAGTCTTTCTAAGTGGCAGCGTGGAAGTAGTCTAGGGAGGGGTTTAGGACACCTCCACTGAGATGTTGAAATTTGAAGAGACACCCAAAGAGCATGAGAAACAAACCAGGTGTCTATCTGAGATGAGAACATCTCAGCAGGAGCAGCCAGCAGCTCACTGAGTAGAAAATGTACGAAACATGTTCAATACATATCAAGGACACTGGGTGACAGGGTGAGGATTCTTGAGGAGGAGAATAATGATATCTGAAGTCAGACAACTAAGGTTTCATCACAGAGATGCCAGTGGCTGCTACAGATTTTGATCCTTACTCTGTGATTGGAAGTCACAGAAAAAGTATGAGCCGAAGAGGCACATATGTGATATGTGTTAACAGAATCATTGTGGATGCTACTGTATATGTGTATAATAGATTCAAAGGGAGCAGGGCAATCAAAGGTTAGAGGCAATTTTGAATACCTAGGCAAGAAACTGAAGGATTGCAGTCTTCAGTATGTATTCTAACTTAATGTCAGGAAGACCAAAATCCTCCCAACTGGCTCAATAGGTGACATCATGATCAATGGAGTAAAGGCTGAGCTTGTCAAGGATTTTGTCTTCCTTGGATCGATAATCGGTGCTCATGGAAGCAGTAGTCAAGAGATCAAAAGACATATTACATTAGGTAAATCTGCTGCATGAGACCTCTTTAAAGTGTTGAAGAACTGGAATGTTACTTTGAGGACTAAGGTTCACCTGTCCCAAGCCATGGCATTCACCATGGCATCATGTGCAAATGGAAGTTGGACATTAAATAAGGGAGAGCATAGATTGGATGCACTTGAATTGTGCTCCTGGAGAAGAATACTGAAAGTACTTTGGACTGGTGAGAAGACAAACCAATCTGTATTAGAAAAAGTGAGGCCACAGTGCTCCTTAGAGGCAAGGATGGCAGGACTTCATCTTACAGGCTTTAGACATATTGTCAGGAGAGACCAGTCCCTGGAGAAGAACATCATGCTTGGTAAAGTAGAGGTGAGATGGAAAAGAAGACCCTCAATGGGATAAACTGACCCAGTGATTGCATCATGGGCTCCGCCCTAGGAACAATTGTGAGGATGGGTCAGAGCCAATTCAATGGCATCTAATGACAACAAGGCTAGAAGTGATGTCGGGTTTCAGAGTATCAATAGCTCTCTTTTCGGGCCCTCCATTTTTTCACTGGCCCTCCACTTTACCAAGCATGATGTCCTTCTCCAGGGACTGGTCTGTCCTGACAGTATGTTCAAAGTCTGTAAAATGACTTGCCATCCCTGCCTCTAAGGATTACTCTGGAATACTTCTTCCAAGACAGATCGTTTGTCTTTCAGCTGTCCATGGTATGTTCAATGTTCTTCTCCAGCATCACAATTCAAGGGCATCAATTCTTCTTCAGTCTTCCTCATTCAATGTCTTCGTGATACATTGAGATAGAAAAGATTAGTGAATACCCGGTCTGGAAAAACATCTTGGATTTTATTTTATATTTGTGGAGTCTGAGATCACTGCGAGACATTCAAGCAAGGATGCCAATAAAGAATCACATTCTTTGAGTTTGAAATTCAGAGTAACTCAAGTCAGAGATAAATATTTGGCAGTCAAAAAATCATAACCGATACTGAAAATCATGTGATTGGATGAGACCCATCTCCTTCATAACTGTATATAGAAAAAACTTCCAAATATAGATCCCTGGAAAATTTGACAATTTACAGACTGATCAGCGAAGGTGGATTGAACAAAGAAAACTGTGAAATAGTGCATAATGGAGCGTGAGGTTCATAATGTTCAATGAGCTAAAACACTTTGCCAGCGGTGGAAGTGTTCAACTGTGTCAAGTTAGTGAGGATTAAGCATTGACTTTTGGTTTCAGTAAAATGTAGATACTGCTGAGAAGCCTAGATGACTTAATGGATTAAGCCTAGGTCACTTAACGCGTAAGTGTTTGGTTGTTAACAAAAGGTTGGTTTGAAAGAGCACATGGCTCTCTCCTATGAGGATTACAGCCTAGAAAACCCTGCTAGGAATTTCTGTTCTGTCACATGATGTCATGGTGCGCGAGAAAGGGCTTGTTGCCGCATAACAACAGCAGAGTATTGGTGATATTGACAAGAATTGTGATGGTAAGTGGAGAATAATAGATCTGATGGGAGTAATTTCACAAAAAGAAAGCCTGAGCATAGGAAATGAGGCCAGCAGTATAGATTCACCTTATAAGACCTTTGCCATGAAAGGAAACTAAACATTGGTGGTGGCCTGGTAGATGGGAAGCTTGGTTAAAAAAACAAGGAGAAATATTTTTAGAGACAGAATAACTGGTCGCATGTTTATTCCTACAGTAGATGTAGGAATGATAATATTGAGCAGGTCAGAAGCAATAGAATTGCATGTGTTCATGGTGGGAAGCCTTTACATAAAGGTAAAGATAGTATAGAAACAGAAGGGAACTGAAATATAAGCTGCTTGACATTTAGGCAAATATACACGTTAGAGAGGGTGGTATTTTGCTTCTTTTTCTCAATAAAATAGCACACAAGGTGAGAGTTGGTAAGCAGAAGGGGATATTTATAAAGATGAGAGGAGAGAAATTGTAAAAGAGTAAATGCACAGTGAAGAAATCAGGAATGCAAAATTACCTGTCCATACAGATTCATTTCATACTCACCCTTCCATGTCAGGCAGCGTTAGTATTAGACCCATTGCATGTATGTGAAAATAGAAGCACATTTTGCCCAAAGCCTCAGGGTTAAGTAGCAGTCAATGTGCCATGTTTTTAAGTGGTAAACGTATAGGTAAGAAACCATTTGCCATTCCAACATACTTCATAAGTAAAATTTATTGCCATTTAATGTAGTCAAAATATTGTGCAAACAGAACCAGTACTTGCTTCCAATTTTCATATTACTCTTGGGAGAAACTCAGAGGTTCCTAAGCAGTGGACAGTAAGTGAAACAATATAATCTCTTTGGTCTTTGGTGGCTGGCTTATATCACTTGGCATGATATTGGTCCATCCCTATGGTAGCATGTATCAGGGTATCATTTCAGCTTAAGGCTGAGTAATACTCCGTTGGAGTTTCCTAGTATGATAAACCATTGAGGTATTTTCAATGGGCGTATGAAATGATCAGGCATGCCTTTTGAAAAAGTATTACTCATAGAATGGAACTAAATGAGTCCGTGGTGGTTAGGAATAGGATGGAGGTTTAAAAACTGGAGGAAAGTGAAAAACATCATTTGGAGACTTGAAGTAGAGCACTTCCTGAGTAATTCATTATGAAGCATGTAGAACCATGTCAAAATATGAAGTTTCTGCTTCCAGAATTGAACTGGATGGATGGCAGATCATTAAGTGACAGAGAACAGGTTTGGGAAATTAAGGACTTCATGTTCTGTAGTACTAATGTGAGGGACTGTGAGCCATCCCAGGGACCATGCTAAATAGTGTTGGCTATACAAGTGTGTTGCTGGACATACAAAATATTAGGCAGGGCTAGAGATGATAATTAAACTATATTGAGGAAAAAAACACACAGCTAAAGAAAAACAAAGACAGTATCTGGGAGAACTTCACATTTAAAGGCTGGGTAGAAGAAGACATGGCTAGAAGCAGACTTGACCGTGACTTGTCAGAAAACTAGGAGGAAATACAGAAGACCGTAGTGTTAAGGCCAATAGACCATTTGAAGGGGAGGGTATGATCAGCAAGGCCAAAGGTTGAGAAGGCACCTGAGAATTAAAATACTCACTCAATACAGAAACGGGAAAACGTTTGTTGACACGGACCAGGATTATTGCTATAAAAAAGTGAAGGCATATGCTACATGGGGATGAGTCAGATGAACTGGAAGTGAGGAAGTTGCTGTGAGACATACAGATACATTTTGAATGACGGCTAGCTGAAAGGAACATGAAAAAGAAGATGACAGTGAGACTGCGGGTGGGAATTCTTCAGGGAGAGAGCGTGAGCTTGTCTGCATATACAAGAAGCAGAGTTACCAGTCAACAAGCAGTCGCTTAATTGTTGGAAATAACAGAGGGACCACGAACAACGTGAGATGGAGAAAGAAGCTAGAATCCGAATCAAAGCAAAAGAGTTTCCCAAGCCGGGACTGTGGAGCAGTGCCCAGCACAAGAGAACCCAGGCGCACAGAGAGGTTTGTGCTCATGCAGTCCGCTGCCCATGTGTTTATTTGTGTTTTACTGCCTTTTTATTCATTTTAAAGAGTATGTTATAAGAATTTTGACTCCTCCTCTCCTTTATCATGCATGTTGCTTGTACTTCAATTTTTTGTGACTCATGATATTCATAAAAGAGGGCTTTAAAGGCTATCTAAAAATGGAATTCAATATAATGTATTTCCCAAAGAAGTTTTCAAGAAGATGAAATTTTAAATCTTTCTATTTTGTCTATTTTTATGTAGAATGATTTTCTTCAGATAGCTTATGAAAGCATTCTTCAAAATATTTTAAAACATTTTGGAAGGTACTCATGATTTTATCTTTAACTTTTGAAGTATGACGCCCTTGGAAGTCACCTTTGTATTAGATTTGAAATAGTACTCTACGCCTAGTCTGCTTCCACCACTACCCACCTCACTTGTTTGGGTTGTGCTTAATTAGAACATGCTGTTCCCCTGTCAGCTGTTAACCTCCTGGCAAAACCAACGGTGCACTGTGATCAAGGAGCGTTTCCTTGTGCGGGATCAAAACTGCCTCTGTATCTGATCGGCTTCTCCATTCTTGCACTGGAAACAAGACAAACGAACTGCTCATCTCTAGCACATGTGCTCCTCTTCTATACGAAGCATTCAGAATGATTCCTGGGTGCATACTTTTGATGGTTTTATTAATTTCTCCATTTAAAGGTATGTGTTAAGGTGCTCATTAGGGTTTTTCTATTCTATGAGATAGTGTCTCTTTGGTCACAAAGTTTGAATTGAAAATTATAAAACAATAACTATCTATTAATGTTTTTGCTGTAAACATTCCAACAGGAATAGCACTGTCAATCTTCTCTCTTAATACTGGGGGTGGTGTTCCTAGTGTCAAATTAAATGTAAGATGAAGTATTAAAAATAATGAAAATACAGCTAGGAAGAAAAATAAAAGTTTTATCTTCTCCAGTATTATTTCTCCAGTAATGAAGTCCTGTTAATAGTGTATTGGATTATTAGGCTGCGCTGAAATGCCTGCAAAGACTAGGGAGAGCAAGGAACAGTTCATTAATTTCTTATTTACAAGAACACGGTCTGATTCAAGTTTTTGGTTGGTTTGGGAGAAATACACTGGGTGTGTTTTATTTGCTTGGGTGGTGTTGGTTTGTTTTCCAACTCAATTTCTACTGAAGATTATTATAAAAGGCATTAATTATCAAGAGCAGCACAAAGTGTTTGTTATTAAAGAATTCTAGATGTCAAAGGTGTCCTTGATTGGAATAAAACTACAGAAAGCCCAGTAAAAATTTGAAGGAATTTTCTGCGAATCAAATATATGTGATTATCTTGTATCCTTATACTTGCTTTCCTTTCTTAAAATCAGAGTCTGAAACTTTTAAACGAAGGTTGTGATTAATTTATATATTACTATTAAAAACACTGTCATGGAGTCAATTCTGACTCATAGCTACTTCATAATTCCAGCATAGACAAAGGCCATATATTTTAAACATTTTTCTGCAGTGTGATACAAAGCCAACCTTCTTCACTCTTTTGTTACCAAGCTCGTTTAAGGAGAAGACCTTCGGGGAATATCTGACATAGTAAAAAGGGCAGATCCAGGTATTATATGCGCCAAACTCAATTGCCATCGAGCCGATGGTGACTCGCAGACTCCAGAGGGCCAGGTAGAGCTGCCCCTGTCAGCTTCCAAGATTATGAGTCTTACGAGAGTGGAAAGCCTCATCTTTCTCCTGCAGAGCAGCTGGTGGTTTCAAACCCTGACCGAAGCCCAACACAGTCATGCCTAAACCACCCTGGCTTCTATTTCTTTCTAAGGAAGCATCAACAAGTTCATGGTAAAAATCTATCATACCAATTCCCTTTTCAATGAAGTTTTTGTGCCCCCATGTACTCTGGAGAAGCCCTGGTGGAGTAGGCTATACCTTGAACTGCTGACCTCAGGCTCAGTGGTTTGAATCCACCAGAAGTTCTTAGAGGAAAATGAACCTGTGTGCTCTACTTTTGTCAGTTTAAAGTCTCAGGAGGGCATTTCTAGTCTGTCCTATATGGTCACCATGCAGTGGAATCGACACAATGAGTTGTTTACAAGGTATGTAGACAGTGGAAGTATTTGATGTTTAGATCGCTCCTTTTGGAAAGAACCCCAGTGGCTCAGTGGGTAAGTGCTTAGTTGCTAACCAAAAGATTGCTGGTTTGAATCCACTAGTACATCTTCCAGAGAGGTTTCTGGCAGTCTGCTTCCAGAAGGAGTGGAGCCTTGGGAACCCTACAGGGCAGTCCTACTCTGTCCATTAGGATCGCTGTGATCCAGAAGTGACTGGACCACATACAACCACTCTGAAAGAAAAGAAATACTCAGGAATAAGCTGTGTCCAGTGGAAGATTTAGTATTCCTTTTTTTAGCAGATCAGAAATAATCAGAAATGAAATAATCGCATTCTAACAAATATGTTGAAAATGTATACAGCTTTTTTTCTGAGGTACAATGGTATTTTGAGTGGTGTGGTGGCCTGAACCTAGAATTTAGAGTTGAAAGAGACCACTGTGATGAAAATAAATAAAACCAAAATTAACCTTATATGGATCTATCTCTGCCTTAACTTGACTAGTCATGTAACTTTCACTGACGCACATGATATATATGAAAGTTTAGTTCATCAGCATTAAGAGACTAGATTATTTGGGAGAATCTCAATATCTTCTCTGGAGGACTGAGTCTAAAGATCCCTGTTCATCATCTATCATTTGCCTTCAAGGCAACTGTTTTTTAATGCACATCCAAATTTGGAGACTCCACAATGGGGAGTAGCATTTGAGGAAGTTTGGAAGGTTCTATGTTGAGACAAGTATAAATAAAAGAACTATTCCTAAACATTTGATAGACGATCATACAAGCAAATTTTACACTAATTTTTTCTGTTTCCAGTGTGTGGAATAAGAACCTGAATACCACTAGGGGGAACACAAAGGGTTTTCAGTTGCACCTGGTAAAATCAAGGGACAATCTATGATCAGAGAAATACAGAAAGAAAATTGAATACTTGCTTCAGTGAGTATAGTGGAGGTCCATTCACGGATGCTTCTAGGACATTATGAAATAGAGTAGGGCTCAGATAAGTGGATATTTCATCTTGGGGTGGTATGACTATGAAATACTACATTGCTCGTAAAGACTCTGGCCCACACTGGGAAGCAGGAAGGAATGTATGTTTACTAAGTACCAACAATGCAACCGACACTTTTTTTGGCATTAGCACTTGGTTACACTTTGAAATAGAATTTTCATTTTATATATAGGGAAATTAAGACTAATATTTACAGATGACAGAAATTAGTTATGCTTTTTATGGGCATACTGCAAATAAACTGGTAAAACTTTGAACCAAACTTAAAGCAGACTATAAAAAACTTGTACTGTTTTCCTTTACATCAATATTTAACTATTATTAATGTGCATAGTTCAATTTATTGCAACTCTTAGCAAACCTATAAGACAGAAAGTTCTAGCTCCCTCAGGGTTTCTGGACCTAAATCTTTATCTGAGCAGATCTCCTGGTATTTTCCCAGGGGAGCAGTGGATGAGTTCAAAATGCACACCTTTCTGTTAGCACCGGGATGCTTAGCTATTACCTCACCTGGGTGCTAAGCCGAATTCCCTTCATACATATTTACAAGTTCGCAAGCAAACCTCTCTGAAGAAAAATGATGAAGTTTCTTTCTCCTATAAAGTTGTACAGCCTTGGACACCCCAAGGGAAGTTCTACTCTGACCTATATGGTCACTATGGATTGGAATCAATTCAATGGCAGTGGATTGTTTTGATTTAAGAAAAGCTTATGTTTAGCAATAACTCTTAAGAGTTGTAATTTGCTGTCAGGTCTACTCCATCCCTAGTGGACTTCTTAGTATCAGAAGAGGATTCTCACCCACAGGACTTTCAATGACTGGTGATTTGGGAGTAGATCGCCAGAACTTTTTCTGCAAGCTATCTTTGAATCAGAACTTTCTTCCAAGCTTGTAGTTAACCGCAGAGCCCTGTTGGACCACCCAGGTACTAAAACTAACTCAACACTTAAAACAAGTCAGTTCTGACTCAGAGAAACCATGTAGGACAGAGAAGAATTGTTCCTGTGGGTTTCTGAGGCTATAACCTTTTGGGGAGCAATGCCCCTTGTCTTTCTCCTGCTGGTGGGTTCTAACTGCTGACCTTGCAGTTTGCAGCCAGGGTGTAGCCCACTACACCACCAGGGCTCCTTCAACTAACTTAAAGTGCCTATGTTTCTTCAACGAATAAGAGCTTTGATTTATGGTAACTAAGGCTTCAGATGCAAATATTCCTGGAAAATATCATTCAGTAATTGACACTGAAACTGGCTTTCCTTAAAGGTTAAACTCAGAGACAGTCACTACGAGAATATGATGTCAACTGCAGCAATTAACAAAGATGAGAGACTGGTGTTTTTTGTTTTCTACTTTATGATTTTCCTACTCTGTAAATATTAGTCTCAATTTCCTTGACTAGAAAGGGGACACTAGTCCTTATCAGTCATGGTGCCAATTGGGAGCAAGTGGACTCAAAGAGTAATTCTGAAAATAAATGTAAATGTCAACTGAATTCTTATTCTGATTTCTTCCTTTCAGAAAAAATAATCCTTGGAGCAAATGGTCAAGAACTAGTTTATCTTAAAAGGCTACCTCTGGCGCACAAGCGAGATGTTGAGCACACGCATGATTCTGGCATACAGGTACAAGTTTTGAATTAATGAAAGGATTTATTGATTTCACATAGCATTTGGATATTGCCTCTTCCTCCAACTCATAAGCAAGCAGAAAGAACTGTGGTCCTCGCTCTGTTTAGGAGGAAGCAACCCTGCTATAGATTAGGAAGCAAAAAAGGAGTAAGCAGAAGTCACCTCACATTTGCCTTCAGAATTCGGCATCGCGTGGGTTCAGCATTGGGTTGTTAACCTAAAGGTCTCTACTTCAAACCCACCTGCTGCTCCCAGGGAGAAAGTTGAGGCGATCAGTCCCTGGATTGATTTACAATCTCAGAAACCCCATGGGAGGTCTGTGAGTTGGAAGTGAATTGACAACAGCAGGCTTTTGGGTGTTGTATTTTAAATTTCCCAGTTTACATGAGAAGTTATATCGACCTTTGGGTCCAAATTTTCAGGCTGAAGCAAGGCAACCTCATTTGTATATTCTTAGGGCAATTTGTTTTCTTCTCATTGCCACGGAGTCGACGGTGACATATAGTGACCCTACAGGACAGGGTAGAACTGGCCCTGTGAGTTTCCCAGACCGTCACTCTTAACTGGTGCCAATTGCTACATCTTTCCTCTAGGAGCAGATAGCAGTTTTGAACTGCAGTCCTTGTGGTTAACAGCCCAACTCATAAGCACTAGGCCACCAGAGCTCCTTTTGCTTTCTTAGTAATCTGATAACGTAGTTTTTTCACTTCTCTTTACATGTTCTGCAACAAATCTGGACAAATTTGACAGGTACAAAAAAGGCCTCTGGATTTGTGGCTTACAACGGTATTTACTCATGTCAAAATATTTAAAATATTTGCTTAAAACTAATGAATATTTATCATATATGCACTTATAGTGACTGTCCTGGAAGCTAGGTGGTTTTCTTTTCCCCGTTATTGCAAAATACCCCAGGTGGATGTCCTTAGTACTTCTCCTTGTTCTGATGGTCGCGGCTGTGGCATGGATTCTGAGTCAGGGCAGCCCCCTGTGAACAGGGTAGAACTGCTGCTTAGGGCTGAGCTTTTGGAAGCACATCATGGGCCAGTCTACCAAGTGTCTCTGAATAGCTTAAAAATCAACCTTTCAACTAGTAGAGGAGTTCTTTACTCTTCCCCACAACGCCCAGGGTTTCTCATTAGGCACTGGCATTCGCGGCAGCAGGCTTTCATGTGACACATGTGATCAGGGGTATGTGTCCCAGCAAACTCTGGAAGTGGAAACCTTTCCCAGGAACGCAACTTTTTTTTCCTTTTCACTTAGAGCAATCAACCTTCCTATTTCCTCACATCTCAGGTTGTTCAGTCATAAAAAAGTTTTCAGTGTTCCAATTGGTCCCATTGAGACCTTTTTTCTTTTTCCCATGGCTTGAGATGGTAGAAAAACAACTGTCTATTTTTGCCTTCTTGGAAATAATTTCTCCAGGAATTCCCTCTGCTCCTGTTCTCGCCTTCTGAAGCCGCTTTCTTCCTACATGTTGGTACCTCGCTTAAACAGGAAACCAGCTTTCCACCACTTATTTTGCTTTTCTTTCTTGCTTATCTCTCCTGCCACTTATTATTGTCTTAAGATTTCATCAAGGCCGATATTAAAATGTTACATTAAAAAATATAAAATGATATATATGAACTGTGAAAAGAATTGTATGAGCCCCAATAAATTGTAAAAAAAAATATATATATATATATATATAAAATGAACTTGGAGGAACCTTTAGTGGCACAAAATTTTTAGAAGTACTGGGGGAAAAAACCTTGGACATGTGTCAAATGGACACAGGAGTGAGCTGAAAGACCCACAGAGATCAGACTGGGTCAAATTGAGTAAAAACTTAAATGATATAGTAGTAGTAGTATTGATGCCCTTGAATTATGATAGTGTTGAATGATATTGAACATCCTATGGGTGGCCCAACACTAACTATCTATCTTGGAAGTAGTACAGCCAGAATTCTCCTTAGAATCATGGGTGGTATGACCATGTCCCATGCATTTGGACGTATCATCAGGAGAGACCGGTCCATGGATAAGGACAGCATCCTTGGCAAAGTAAAAGGCAGTGAGAAAGAAGTCTAGGCCGGTGGACTAGAGAAACAAATCCAGTACCCCTCATATATGTATAAGTGAGAGTTTTATATCAAGAAGTAATCACATTATTAAGAAAACATCCCTGCCCATTCCACCTCGAGTCTGTAAGTTTAATACTGGTGCTTAAGTGCCTCTTGAGACTCACATAGGAACAAGCAATGATGCAGAATACAGGAAGACCACAGGGCAGTGAGTGCAAAGTCCACATGGATCCAAGTCGGTGGAAACGTGGTGGGCTTTGGCAGCTCTCAGGGTGGCCAGCACACAGGAAGGTGAAGGCAGAGAAAAGGAGGGCGCTCCCAGGACTCTCCTTATGAGAAGGCCACACCCACAAGAAGGCACCATCAGGCTGTGACCTGATTGACAGTTTGGAAACCACCCGACACTTTTATGTTCTCAGAAGTTGACATAAATTTACCTAAATACCACAAGTTGGATTGACACAGCGGCTGCAAAAACGCACTGGAGCATAGCAACAATGGTGAGGATGGACCAGGCCTGGGCAGTGCTTCATTCTGTGGGAGAGAGAGTCACTATGAGCAGATCTACTGCACCTAACAATAACTCACAGATCCTCACCAAATGTATAGAGATGTGTCCCCATTGGTATAAACAAATGATTGAGTAAATAAACAAAACATGGGGTGGAAAGAAGCATAGACAAACCCTCTATATGGAAGAATCCAAATAAGTTCTGTAGAAACGTTTCTTCAAGGAGATGAGCAAAGCCCTTAAGTCCTTGTTGTGAGCTGCATGCAGTTGCATCCTGCCCAAGCGTACAGAATCTACAGCCATAAGAAGACAATTCAAAAGATCTGTGGGGAAAAACATATTTAATCCTATTTTCCCCAATTTTTAAGGGTGTGTGTGTGTATGTGAAGGGTCTGGAGACTAAGTCCCTTGCTGTCAAGTTGATCCTGACCCACAGAGACCCCGTAGGAGTAGAAGGGTTCCACAGCATTTTCAAAGCTGGGAATCGTTTCAGAAGCAGACTGCCCCAACCGTCTCCTTCTGAGGCTGGTGGTTCCTCTGTCAGCCGTCAGGTTAACAATTCAGCTGCACCACCGGTGTTTATATGCATATTTATCTCTTTTGATGTACATTTATCTGTCTCTATCTAGCTACAGAAAATTGATCTATATACCGAAACTCCATAGGATGGAAAGAAAAAAATAAAATAAGTGGTATAAATATGGATGAAGGGGAAATGTGCATTTTCCAATTTATTTTATTTTACAACTAGGAAAAAAGGTAATAACTTAAAAAGAAAATATTCCATATAGTATAAACTCTATTATGAATTCAATGTTATCAATATTTATAGTTTTTACTAGAAAGACTACTTTTACAGGGCCATAGGAGACCTTTAAAATTCCTTTCCGATCCACTACTGGCGCAGATACACACAAAATCGACATTGTTTTACAGGAAGCTTATGAAGAAGAATTGATGTATGAACTAGTGCTAAATAGAAAAACCATAATACTTCATCTCGTAAGAACAAGGTAAGTTCTATTGTGATGAAATATTTTATAGATGTGGTCAAAAGTAACTCAACTTTAGTAAAGATTGATAGTGACCAAGTTATAGCTATCTATAGGTAAACTAATTTCATATTAGTCTATATCAGTCTATTTTATATCTTTAGAGTTCAGCATTTTTAGTTTCTCTTTTGATGTAAATTTCCATGCAATGAAATTAAAAAATTGTTAGTGTATATCCAATTAATCTTGATAAATGTATGCAGCCGGGTTACCCAAATTCCTACAAAAACATAGAACCATAACTCCAGAAAATTTGGTCATTCTTTCTCATCAACTTCCCTTAAGGCCTATCAACATCTGTTTCTTTTCATATCATAGGTTAATTTTGCCTGTTCTGAAAATCATTATAAATGGAATCACATGAGTAGTAATGTTTTGTGAAAGATTTCTTTATTTCATGATAATGTTATTGTAATTTATACACACTCTGACCTGCAACAGAAGTGTGATTCTTTTATCTTTCAAGTAATATTCCATTGTATAAGTATACTAGAATTTATCCATTTTCCTACTGATAACACCAGGGTTGTGTTCTATAGGAATTATACAAGTCTTGTTATAGACATATATTTTTGCTGAATATATTTGGTGAATATGAAGGAGTAGAATTTCTGGGTCATATCATATATCTATATTCAGCTTTATAACAAACTATCCTACCCTTTTCCCAAGTAGTTATACAATGTTACAGAATTACCAATAATGTGTAAGAATATAGGTTGTTCCATATCTTCTCCATCACTTGTTGTTGACAATCTTTAAAAATTTTTAGCTATATTGATGGGTTTGTGGTGATATTTTTAATTTAATGTCCTGTTGAGAACTTTCTCATGTGCTTATCAGCCATTTATACATCTTCTTTTTTGAAACTCTTTAAATCATTGTTCTTTTTTTGTTGTTATCTTACTATGGTTGAGTTGGAGATTTTTGTACAACCAGCCTTTTCTCAAATATAATTTTTGATAATATCTTCCTCCAGTCTACTACGTGTCCATTCGTTATCCTCTTCTTCTTTTTAAATGGTTTTATTAAGGGCTCATAGGGGGATGTACACCTCTCATCACAATCCATGCACACATCCATTGCGCCAAGCATATCTGCGCAGTTACTGCCATTGTCATTCGTTATCTTCCTGTAGTACTTTCTAATTTGAAAATAGTGTAATTTATCATATCCAACACCCATGTTTAATTTGACTACTCATTTTTCTTTTTGAGGAGTTGCAATTTTCTATAGATTTTAGAGATCATTCCAGGTCTGATATGTCATGGCCAAAAATATTTTCCTAGTCTGTGGAACCTTTTAAAAAAAATTTTGATGAAGTTTTTGATGCACACAAATCTTTTCTTTTCAGGAGGCCCCAGTAATCCACTTTATCTTCTGCTGTATGTGTTTCATTATGCCTGATAATGTGTTTTGCCATACATTAGGGCTCAAAGAGGAGTAGTATTTAAGTGTAGGGCTGCTAACCTTGAGGTTAGCTGTTCAAAACTACCAGACACTTTGCCAGCAAAAGATAGGGCTCTCTGCTCCTGTAAAGAGTGACAGTCTAGGGAACTAAACGCAGGGGCTGTTCTTCACTGCCTTATAGAGTCACCATGCATCAGAATTGACTCAATGGCAGTGAATTTATTTGTTTGTTTTGAGTGTCTTTCAATTTGGACCTATTTTCTCACTGATGATCTTCATAGCTTTAGGAACTACATTTCAGTATTCAATCCATCTTTCATTTATTTTTGCATATAAAGTATGGGTCCTGTTTCATTCTTCTGCAACTCAAAATCAAAATTTTGCCAGCACCATTTGTTGAAGAGACTTTGTTTCTTCTCCATTAAGTGTATTTTGATTCTTTGTTGAAAATCATGTGTCTGTAGGTGTATGGACTTTCTGGGTTCTTTAATCTGTTTCATTGGTCTATGTATCTATCACTGGCTTGAGTGCAATCGCTGCGTAGTAGTTTTTGAGGTTGGGAAGTTAGAGGCCTCTTACTTTATTCTTCTTCTTTAAAAAAATGCTTTATTTATCCTAGCAATTTTTCCTTTCCATAGAAAGTTTGTGATTAGTTTTCTATTTTAAAAAATGGTGGTAGTATCTGGATATGAATTACATTATATTTAGAGACTGTTCTATGCATTATTGACATTTTCACAATGTCATGTCTTCCTATCCTTGAACATGGAATTTACTTCCATTTTTTAAGGCTCTTTCTGTTTTCCTGTAGTAGTATTTTATAGTTTTCCTTGTATATGTCCTTCTTTCTCTGGTTAGATTTATTCCTAAATATTTTATCTTTAGGGTGGCTATTATAAATGGCATTGCTTTCTTGATTTCTTTTTGAGAGCTCTCTTTTTTAATATATGAATCTAATGGATATTTATATGTTGATCTTATATCCTGCCACATTGTTTAATAGTCAAAATCCAAGATTTTCCAGTCAAATATATGCAATTTTCCACACATACAATTACATCAAAGGCAAATACACAAAGTTTTATTTCTTCTTTGCGAATTTAGGAGCTTTTGATTTTTTTTTTTTTGGTTCCTTTTGGTCCAATAGCTCTGACTAAGGCTTCCATCAAAATACAGAATGAGTGGTAATAATGGGCACCCTTGTCTGATTTCTATTTATAAGATAAATGCTTTCAGTTTCTTCCCATTGAGGGAGAGGTTGACCATTGTTTTTGCATAGATGGCCTGTATTATGTTGATTCATTTTCTTTCTCTTCCTATTTTGTTGATAGGTTTAAGAGGAATAAGTGTCATATATTTTTTCTGTATCAATTGACATGATGATGCAGTTATTCCCTTTGTTTTATTTTGTATGGTGGATTACATAGTTTTTCTGAAGATGAACCGTTCTTGTATACTTCCTTCTTCTCTGCCATTGAATCAATTATGGCTGTTGGTGACCCTATAGGACAAAGTAGACCTGTCCCTGTGAATTTACAAGATTGTAACTCCATGGGAGTAGAAAGCCTCATTTTTCTCCCATGGAGCTGGTGGTGGTTTCAAACTGCTGACCTTGCAGTTTACAGTGTAACAAGTAACTACAACACCACCAGGGATCCTAACTCATCGTGGGATATCTGATCTGAATCCCCCTTGATCATGATGTACTCTTTTTTGTTTTTGGTTATTTTGTTGGGTTCTGAGAAGCCCTTGATTAGTAGTGGGCTATGTGTTGGGCTGTCAACAACAAAGTATAAAGGTACCAGCCAAGAGGTGGGAGAAAGATGAGGCTTTCTGTCCCCATAAGGAGTTACAAGCTTGGGAAGGCCACAGGAGCAGTTCGTTCTTGTCCTTGAGGGTTGTGATAAGTGAGAACTGTATGGATGGCAGTGAGTTTGGTTTGGTTTTTCTTGGATTCTGTTGGCTAGGATTTTCTTTAAAATTTTGGCATGTGTAGTCATAAGGTGTAATGGTCCATATATTTCTATTCTGGAAATGTATTTGTTTAGTTTGGTACCAGGGTTATGCTGATTTTGTAAAATTAGTTTGGGGAGTTGAATTTGTGTCAGTTCTCTGAATGCTTGCTAGACTTTTCAATTGAAGCTATTTGGTCTTGGACATTTTTCATTGCAAAATTTTAATGACATGATGTGTTTCTTATTTTGTTATGGGTCTGCTGAAGTTTCTACATCACTCTGTGTTAAAGTAGGTAGGTAGTGTGTCTAGGAATTTACTAGCGTGTGGTCTTTTCTAGTATTGTGTTATTATCTTTTTTCTTTCAAATGAATCTGGAGTAATGTCACCTATTTCTTGTCTGTGGTATTTGCATTGTCTCCTTTTCTCTTGTTACATTTGATAGTGTTGCCAGATGCCATCAAGTTGCTTCTGATGTTATATAGCAACCGTGTGTACGACGGAGTGAGACACTGCTCACTCCTGTGGCAGCCTCACCGTCCTCCTTTTGTTTGAGGCCACTGTTAGAGCTACAATGTCAACCCACGCTGCCGGGAACGGTCCTCTTTTTCAGTGCCTCTGCCCTTTGTCAAGTTTCGGGCCCTCCTCCAGTACTGCTCTCTCCTGAAAACGTGTCCAAAATTTACCAGTCGGTCGTTCATTTTGTTAATCCTTTCGAAGAACCAGCTTCTTGCCTTGTTGATTATTTTCTATTGTTTTTCTGTTTTCTGATTCATTTATTTCTGCTCAACTATTTGTGTTTTACTTTTTCCTGCCAATTGAAGGTTTATTTTGCTCTTGCAATTATTGAAGATGTTGAGTAAAGCTCATTATTTTGGACTTTTTCCTTTACAGACGTGTGTGTTTATTACTATAAATTGTCTTCTGGACACTTCTTTTGCTTTGCCCAAAGGTTTCTGTACGTTGTATTTTCATTCTTATTTATTTTAAGACATTTTAAAATTTCACTACTTATTTCTTCAGTTACATCGTAGGCTTTAAGTATTGTGCAATTTCCACGATCTCCTATTGTTGATTTGTAATTTTATATTACTGTGGTCTGAGAAAAGTGTTTAGTATCCTAATGTTTTTAAGTTTTTAACGCTCATTTTATGGCCTAACATATAGCCTAGTCTAGAAAATGTTCCAGTGTGCACTGGGAAAATAAATGTATGTGGTGCCGATGTTGGGTGGAGTATTCTGTATATGTCTAAGAGGTCAGTCAAGTCAATGAATTGTGTTATATTCAATCCTATATATTGATCGTATAGCAATGGATTGAATGGTAGCCCCTGCCTCCTAGGTGAAGATGTGGAGTTGGCCGCATCATGTGGGAAGAGTTGACCCCATCAGATGGAGTAAAAAGGGATAGTAACTAACAAATCAAAACATAAACTACATAAACATGCACACAAGTAACAAAACCAACAAACAACCTTTCCCCATGCATACATGCAAACACCGAGCCAAAACTAACAGCTGCTCTCTCTCCTTCAGCCACCAATGGTGCTGGGGCAGGGTCTGCACAGGTTGTGCATGACAGAATGCCAGTCTAGAGTGCATAGCATGACTTCTCTGGTCATGAGAGGATTTGGGGAAGAAAGGGATGATTCCACCTCTGTTGTTCCATGTCACTGCACTTGTGGTTTACCCACACAACAAAAGAACAAGGAGAAAAACACAAACAGAAATCCCCAAATCCAAAATCAGAATTGGCCACTACTTTTCATCAAGGCCTCCTCTCTGCAGCTGACATCTGTGGTTGCCAATCATCGTGCTCAGCAGGATTGTTCTATCCTTCTGTGGCATTGGTATAGTTTATCAACTCAAAAGCAACAAGAATGAAAACCAAACACAAACAAACCTTCAACCTGTCCTCCTACTCCGGACCCACGATAACCCCAGGGTCAGACAGACTCTGTGTAAGCTGAGTGCTGGAGGTCAGAGCTAAGTGGTAAATCCCAGCCTTCACTGCCACCCTGCCAAGAAGGGATTTGTTGATCTCTGTCCCCTTCAGCCTCTGGGGTGGGGTGGGGAGGTGTGAGGACCAGTGGGATCAAGTTTTCCCTTCCATAGCCTCCCATGTTATACAGTGATTCAGTCAGGTCTACTCTGCTTTCAGAGGACGCACGTTTTGCTGGGGATGTGCAGGAAGAAGTGCAACCATAGGCTCGGGTGACTAGATCGGAACCTGTGTATTCTTCCATTAATGCAGCAGGTGTGGGGAATACGGAGTTGGCCCCCCTCTCTCGGTTAGGTGCCCCAGAGGTTGTTCTGCATTGTGGGAGGGGTTACTTGACACATGGTTAATCATTTGAGAATTAGCTGTTCCTCTTGAGCTCTCTGTGTGGTTTCCATCCTTTAATTTTCTTTGTGGTTTTTGCTTATTTATTTTTAATTCCTTAGAGATTCATGGCCTGAGATTTTCCTCAATATCTGCTTTTTCACATCATTTTTGATGAATCCGTGAAGAACATCTGTGGAAGGTGCCATCACCGCTGGAAGTCTGCACTTAATTTAAAAATATATATTGCTGATTTTGTTAAGGATTTTATAACGACGTTAATGGCAGATTTTAGCATGTTTTGGGTAATGTCTTCTTCATTTGTGCAATGCTAAAGTTTGGCTTAAAAATGAGTGAAGATGGGTTTCCTTTTCTACATTTTTTGAAGCAAAACTATTTTTGCTGTCAAAGCTATTTCTTTTTTTCTAACCTATGACAAAATTCACAAAGGAAACTAGCTGTGCCTTGAAAGTTTTATGTGGTTTTAGAGGGTCCCAAGTTTAATAAACCATTCAATTTCTTTACTAGATATTGTGTTATCCCAATTGCCTATGTAATTTTCATTTTAAATTATAGTTTCATTGCATTTAAGTTGCCAGAATTTCACATGAAATCTTTGAAATAATCATCTCATTATTTTCTTAATAGCTGACATATTTTATCGATAACCCTTCTCTCATTTCTAATATTGGTAATTTACGTTCTCCCCCTTTTCTGTCTTCATCAAATAACTAAAATTTGGCTCTACTAATTATTTCTTTTTAAAATCACAGATTCTTTTATGTTTATGTTATTACAAATGTATAAGCATTCAAGTTATATTATTTCCTCTACCACTATTTGAAATTCATCGTACAAATTATGAGGTGTTGTGCTTTTGTTATCATTCAGTTCAATTTATTTTAAAGTGTCAAATACTAAATCTAACTTCTTTTATGTATTTTTCAATGAACAGATTATAAAATCATGTGCTATTTAGTTTCTGGATCTTAGTGAGTGGTAGATATCATTCTGTTACCTATTTTTAGTTTACTTTATTATTTATTAAGGATATACTTTGAAGTCTATACATTTAAATTTTTTCATTTTAACAGGTTTTGGTCAAAATATGGTTACTCTTGATGTATGATAAAATACTCTTGGTAACATTAGAGTGTACACTTGAGAAGAATGTGTATTTTATAGTTTCTGGATGTACTGTTCTATAAATCCTAACTAAATCAAATAGTTAATATAATATTTTAGATTTTGTTTTTATTAACTTTTTACACTGCCCCAAGGATCTATTTCCTTGTCAATTGGTGAGACTATAAATCAAATTATTTCAAAATATTGGCAAGTGCTTTTACAATGGGATTCAGGAAAATTTTTTCTGTACTTTTCTGAATTTCTTAATTGACTATAACTAATACGTAATGATGTTATCTAAAAGTGTAAATGTTGGGTAATATATATACATATAAATATATATCTGTGCATGTTTCAAAATATTTGCATTAATTTGGACACTAAGGCAAGAGGTTTTCTCTTTTTTATTAATGAGAGTTTCAGTCTTTATTAGTCTCTCCCAAAACTTAATCAGATGCTCATATACTTCTGGGCATGCTATAAGCTTGAAATTTAAAACACTTTAAATTACTCAGGCAAGAGATTTTTGAATTAGACGGAATTTGATCTGCGTTCTTACTAAAATGTTATTTTGCTAAACTTGTTTAGATTTCTTTTTCTTTTTTTATAGTGCTCATAAAGTCACACAATGTAGATAAAAAGCTTTCCTTTTGATTGGGTTTGTTTTTCTCTATTTGGGGGAGAAGCAGACCTTGTTGAAATTTGAATGTTACATGGTAGTACCTCCTTCACATGACTGCTTTTTCAGAAATCTTGGAGGCATAGTAAAGACCATTCTGCCTTCATTTCCAGGGAACTCCTAGCCTCAAATTACAGTGAAATCTACTCTTCCACAAAAGGAGAAATGATTCGGCATCCTCAAATCACGGTAATTTATGGAACTTTTCTATTCTTCTTCTTTGAAATAACTATATTCGAGTATCATTTTAAAAATTCCATTCCACCTTTACAATCAACTTCAGAAAGTGCTGGATGTAAAATGAGGCACGAAGTGATTGTCCTAACTGAATGATCCTAGAATAAGAGAGCGGACCCTAAGGGCCTAAAAAGAAACCCGCCCATCCTTGTATTTTCATTTAGTTATGACTTCTATGCACCCACTCAGTGCCTGTTCATTGTCTTCAATCCATAGCCACTTCATAAGGGAAAGTTAAGCTGTTCTATAGGATTTCTGAGATGATAAATCATTTCAGGATCAGACAGCCTCTTTTTTTCCTTGCAGAGCAGCTGTTGGATTTGAACTGCCTACTTTGTGGATGGCAGCTCTATGCTTCAGTGCAGAGCCACCACTGACTGTGATGTTAATGCTTGGGGAAGGGTGAAGCAAGACATAAAGGAAATATGCCGCATATTGACAAAGCTGTAATCAAATTAAATGTCTAAAACCTAAAGATATGGAACTATTGAAAAACCTTCTAGAGAATGGATTCTTCTTTTACTTGAGTCTCCTTGCCTAGTCGCTCTGATACACCAATACTGAAGTCTTCTCTGAACCTTCAAAATTGTTTTTTTATTTATTCTATTCTGGTATCTATTTTTATACCCTAATCCCCCATTCTGAGGAAATGCTTTTGGCAACCTTTTAACCAAAGCCAACATTGTTCTTTATTGTCATATCTAAGGTTTTAAAAACATATTCAGGTATCTAAAGCATTTTTCAACTTCTAAAAATGTTAAGCCATCTTGCAATCTTCTAAAAATACAGCATATGAAAGCATTGTTCTATGTAAAGGGTGGGGACTGATCTGTCAAAGTAATGGAGAACTATAGAAGATATAACAGCCAGAAGGAGGTAAGAGCCTAGCAATGTTGGGAAGACTATTTAACTGATGGGATTTCCATGGACAATATACTAGGTTGGGAATAATAATGATGCCACTTGATCAACAACAACAACAACAACAACAAAACCCACTCCCTGCCATTGAGTCAATTTTGACCCATAGCAACCCCATAGGCTACAGTAGAACTGTCCCGTGTCTTTGCAATACTGTAAATCTCTAAGGGGGTAGAGAGCTACCTCTTTCTCCTGCATAGTGGCTGGTAGTTTAGAGCGGCTGACCTTGCAGTTAGCAAACCAGTACATAACTCAGTGTGCCACCAGGTGCAGGAAGAAACAGAATAGAAAACCACGAAGGGATATGGGTGAAGAGTAAAACCTAATTATAGAGGTCATCAAGAGTAGGCAATAAAAGGAAAAACTATAATATTCAAACATTTATATATATATTAAATTTTACATGGAATAAAAGAATATCTCTAAGGAAATTGTAACATTTCTAGAGCTGATAGTTGATAAGTTTTTGTGTCAAGAATCCATTTACTGATCTACATAAAGAAATCATGAAACTAAGATAAAATATTTCAAAAAGGACTCTATCACAGACCTGTTTCCCAATAAAAGAGTGCGATGAATGAATTAATCTAAATAAAATCTATTGAAATGAAAGTCTGGTACGCTCTGCAAAAAATATGTGCAAATTAATACTTGTACTGATCTCTTGATCATGCCAATATTTATACTTGTATTAATTGCCTCTTTATCTCTTTTAGGAACATTGTTTTTACCAAGGATCCATCACACATGTAGTAGATTCTGCGCTCAGTATCAGTGCATGTAATGGTCTGAGGTAAGGGAGTATGTATATATTTCCTTTAGGAGATTTCCTGGAAATTTAAAAAAAAGTATACCTCATTTCTTACCTTTCAGGTTCCCTTAGTCCATTACCTTCTCATAGATTCCAACTCATTGATATGCTATAGGATAGAGCTTTAATGGAAGCAGACTACTACTTCTCTGGAAGCAGTCAAGGACCCCCATGGCTCCTTTTCAGAAACCCTAGTAAAAAGGAATTGAGAGGCGCTGTAGATTCTCACCAATATCTGTAACTTCTGGCCCACTGTTTAATGTTCTTGATGCAAAGAAATGTAATGCACCACCCAAACAAGAGGAGTTTAGCAGCATAGGATCATGGGACTCAGAGTGAGAAGCCTCCTGGAAATCCTCAAGCTTTGAGTTGCAGTGGTTGCGAGGATGGTCCAGAGACAAGCAGTGCTTCATCTTGTTGCATGTAAACAGACAGACAGACGACCACAATCACAAAATTCTTACTGTCATCCAGTTGGTTCTAATTCATAGTAGGGTAGAGTAGAACTGTTCCCTTGGCCTTCCACAGCAGTAAATCTTAACAGGAGCAGAAAGCTTCCCCTTTCTTCTGAGGAGCAGCTGGAAGTTTTGAGCAGCTGACTGTGCAATTAGCAGCCCAGGGTTCCCTTCTGTTGGACACACGGTTGCTGTAAGTCAGAACTCACTGAACAGTGTCTACCAGAATGGTTGATTCTGAAAACCAGGCTTCCTGACTGGTGGCCTTGAGAATCCCCTCATCACATCATAGTGCCTTACAGCTTTATACTAAACCAGGCAGCATGTCGGGTCACTGAAATTAAAATTTAGAGTCAAAGCTTAAGGTTCCCTATTTATCGGGGTTTCGAGAAGAAAGGAAGAAGATTTGGGAAGGCAACGGGGAGAGGAGAAGGAAACGTCTGTCTGCCTTTCCAATGACTTCAGGAGTCCTGAATGTCTCCAGGAATGGGAATGCTGCAATGACAAACATATCACACAGGTGTGCTTGCGTTCATATTATGAATCCATAATTAATGCAGGAGGGGCATGGGAATTCACCAATTACTTGCAAGAACTCAGAGCCTGCCAGGGGTCCACATGCACAAGCAGCAAATAGTCCTTGGTACCCATACTTCAAAATGGAAATGTGACTGCTTCACTTCTGGAAGTCCAAAGGGGTTTACTGTCAGAAAAGTTATTAATTTGGCCAAAGGTCACATGCCATCTAGCATTTTTTAACCCCCTGGGCGCTAGAGTAGATTCTCATGAGGATCAGGCCACGTATCTTTCTTTCTCTTTTCGCTATCTTTCTTTTCCTCCTAATCCTTGTCTTCTTCCTCATCTTCCTGCTCTTCCCCTCTTTTTCTTTCCTTTCCTTTAAAAATAATATATTATTGTGTTTTCTGTGAAATTTTGCACAGCAAATTAGGTTCCCTGTTGTCAATTTCTACACACATTATTCAGGGGCATTTCACATAGTACGTCAACATTCTCATTAATTGCCTTCTGCTTGCTCTATAGTCTTACTCTCTTGAAAAGGTAAATCATTAAGGTACAGAACAGTTACAGATCTTGAATAGATTTTGTGATTTCAATTTCTGTAGGGGGTTCTTCAGGATAAAAGACCAAAGGTACCTCATTGAGCCAGTGAAATACACAGACGAAGGAGAGCATTTGGTGTTCAGATATAACCCGAAGGTGCATTATGCCGCCAATTATTCCTGCACGGAGCTCCATTTCACCCACAACACTGCCCCAAGCCCTAAATCTAGGAAAACTAACATGGAAGTGAGTGCTTTACTTTTAAATCATGTGTCCCCAGGGAGAATACTTATGTCCTTTATTATCTTAAAACACAGCCTAGCAGCCCGGCTAATTAAATGTGTATTTTATTCAAAGTCTGACAATTCATTGCCTGAAATTGGAAATGTCAATTTTGTTTTGTTTTTGTTCTTGATGTATAAAGTGTTCTTTCTCTATAGCAAATCTAATTTCATTTCACTGATATAGAAGATATTTTTCTAAATTCCTACATATAGGTTTATAGCTTTAAGATTGTGAGAGATAATGTTTGAAATGTTCTGAAACCTATTTTAAATATTGTCTTATTTTCTATGTTGCTGGGAGTTGGTGATGTTGGTGATCAGCCATGGTCTCATCTTTTCATTAAGCCAAATGTTTTAACTGGTTAAAAACAATGAAGGGTAATAACCAGTTGAATTTTGATATGGTATCTTCATATGTGAGTCCTTTGCTCGTTTCTCTGTACAACTAGTTCATTTATCCTTCAATTCTCTGCATGCTAATGATACTGTCTGTATTCAGGACGGTGTCTGCAACGTGCCATACACTTAATGAATGTCTGCTGAACAAACAGATCTATGAAAGAATGATTCTCTACTCCATAAAGCAATGCCTTATTTCAAATCTTTCAGTAACCTACTTTTGATGTTTACTAAGTCCATTATTTGCATGCATGCTCATTGGAAGATAATAATGTAGAGACAGTTCTTTGTGTTGGCGTTTGATAAAAATTAAAGGCTGATCTCATGCAGCGTTTCTACAAGTTCTCCTGGAGTAGAGACTGGGAGGAAGTAGAAGCTGGGAGGAAAGGGGAGAGACAGAGGTGCTGCCAATCCCATTAGTTAGTCCTGAGTTTTGACACCCAGCTTCTGATGGTTCCTTTTATTATGAGCCCATGTTTTACTTAGAAAACGAAGGGCTAAATTCTAAAACTAGATTCACTATTCTTCACTTACTATTTTTCTCTTAAGTGCAGGATTAAACCAAGAAAGACAAAAGAGTAAAATATGAGGTGCTGCATCTGACTCACTGAAATCTGATATAAAATAAAGGACCACATCTTTTAGGAGAACAGTGGGTTCTTACAGAGATAAGTTTATAGAAATATTAGATATATTCTGTGCTTCATCTTCTTGTATCAATAACATTTCTTACTTTTGAAATGTGTTTTTGAACTTAAAACATCAAGATGATAATTGTTAATCATACTTTATTAAAATTTCAATTTATTTCCAGAATGCTTATAACGAAAAATACATTGAACTGTTTATTGTTGCTGATTACAGCATGGTAAGTTTGCAGACACATGCCTTGCTCCTCACTCGTCCTTAGAAGAATACAGTTGGGATTCCAACGAAGTGGAAACATGATTCTCACCACCATTCCATGCAAGTTCTAGAGCTCTGACTTCCCCAAACAGATTTATATTCGTGACTGTTGAATTTCGTGGTGATATAGTAAACCAAGTTGTAGTAGTTCCATTCCCTTGCTCATTATGAATATATAGAAATACTGAAATTGAGCATAAGAAATTATCCCTGTTAAGGATGCTTATTTAAATTTTCATCATTAGCAACAAAAATGTAGCTCTTAGGACTTGATTGGGTTTGTAATCTATTCTCTGGGGTTTATTTTCTTTTCAATTTTTGTTTCCATTTCATTCCCTGTGGTATGTGGTCATTGTGGGTAGCCTCCTTGAAGCTGTGCAGTGCATTTGTCTAAGTTTTTCAGTATATGAAACCCAGGATTGCAACTAAGGAGCATTCTGGTTGTACTTCTTCCAAGATAGATTTGTTGGTTCTTTTGGCTATCTATAGTATTTTTAATATTCTTCTCTGGCCCTGTAGTTCAAATGCACTGATTCCTCTTTGGTCTGCCTTATTCGATGCCCAACTTTCACATGCACATGAGGCCATGGGAAATACCATGGCTTGGGTCAGTTCTCAGTCCTCCAAGTACCATCCTTGTTTTTTCAATCCTCTAAAGAGGTCTTGGGCAGAAGATTTACCCAATGCGACATGCCCCTTGATCTGTTTTCATGAGCATGGATTATGGACCCAAGCAAGACAAAATCCTTGACAACTTCAATCTTTTCTCTGTTTATCATGACCTATTGGTCCAGTTGTGAGGGTTTTTGTCTTCTTCACTTTGAATTGTAGTACATACTGTAGGCTGCAATCCTTGATCTTCATCAGCAAGTGTTTCAATACTATCGCCTCGCTTTCAGTAAACAAAATTGTATCATCTGAATATCATAGGTTTTTAATAAATTTTCCTCCAACACTGATATCATGCTCCTAAAGTCCAGCTTCTCTAATTTTCAGCATACAGATTGAACAAGTAGAATACAATCATTTTTTTAAATTCATTTTATTGTGGGCTCTTCCGGCTTTTATCACAATCCATCCAGTCATCCATGTGTCAATCACTTTTGTACATACATTGCCATAATAATTTTCAAAACATTCTACTTGAGCCCTTGGAATCAGCTCCTCATTCCCCCCTCCCCCATCCTCCCTTTCTAATGAACACTTGATACATTATAAATTATTATTTTCATATCTTACATGGCCTGTTGTCTCCCTTCATCAACTTTTCTGATGTTCTTCCCCCTGAGAGGGGTTTATTTATTGACCATTGTGATTGGTTCTCCCTTTCTCTGCCCATCTTCCCCTTCCCCTCCTGGTATCGCTACTCTCATTATTGGTCCGGAGGGGTTTATCTGTCCTGAATTGTGTTTCCAATTCTTATCTGTACCCATATACATGCTCTGGTCTAGCCTGATTTGTAAAGTAGAATTGGGGTCATGATAGTGGGGGGGGGAGGGAGGGCACCTTAAAGAACTAGAGGAAAATTGTATGTTTCATCGGTGCTAAAATGCACCCTGACTGGCACATCTCTTCCAGGTGACCCTTCTGTAAGGGGATGTCCAATTGTCCACAGATGGGCTTTGAGTCTCCACCCTCTCTCTCATTCTCACAGATATGATTTTTTATTCTGGGTCTTTGATGCCTGATACCTGATCCCATGGACACCCCATGATCACACAGGTTGGTGTGTTTCTTCCATGTGGGCTTTGCTGCTTCTCAGCTAGATGGCTGCTTGTTTTTCTTCAAGCCTTTAAAACTCCAGACACTACCTCTCTTGATAGCCATCAAATTTTCTTCCCCACATTTGCTTATGCACCCATTTTGTCTTCAGCTATCCTATAGGGATGGTGAGCATCACAGAATGCTGGGTTATTAGAACAAAGTGTTCTTATGTTGAGGGAGTACTTGAGTAAAGGCCCAATGTCCGTCTCCTGCCTTAAGGCTTAACATATAAGTATATGCACATAGATCAATTTCCCTATTTTTATATATAATTATATTTACATATGTATATACTTGTATTTAGACCTCCATAAATGTTCTTTGCCTCCTAGTTCTTTCCTCTATGCACATTTTTCTTGATTTTAAACCATTCAGCATTGCCTTGTTCTTTTCACACACCTGCCTCTTGATCCATGTATAGGTTCCAAATGAACACAATGAAATATTTTAGAATGTCCATACTTCTCAAACTTATTTATAGTTTGTTATGGTCCCCATAGTCAATAACACACTATGCAAAGCATTTTATTTTTATCGTATTCTCCGCTTTGAGCCAAGATCCATGTGACATCAGCACTGATATCTTTTGTTCTAAGTCCTCTTCTGCATCTGGCCTGAACCTTGGCAGCTCCCTGAAAATGCACTGTTCAAATGATTTTCATCCAAAGTTTACTAGCATGTGATATCAGTGACACTGTTCTATCCCCTTTAATGCTCTAAAGAGGCACTGTGCACCAGACTTACCCAGTGCAGTGATATACTTCTATCCCGCCCTCGTTCTGTTGGGTCTGCTTTCTTTCAAATGGGAACAAACATGGCTCTCTTCCGGTCAGTTGGTCAAGTAGTTGTCTCGCAAATTTCTCAGGGTACATGAGTGAGTGTTTCCAGTGCTTCATCTGCTTGTTGGAACATTGCAATTGGCACCCACCGACGTGTGGGACCTTGTTTCTGGTTAGTGCCTCCAGCTCAGCACTGACTGTGTCTTTTATTCCCATTGGTTCTTGAACATACACTCCCTCTTGGCAAGGATGGAGGTCCACTGGTTCTCTGTGGTACTCTGTACATTCATTCCATCTCCCTTAGAGCCTTCCTTTTTATTCAATGTTTTGTCCATAGAATATTTCGATATTGAAACTCGAGGTTTGAATGCTTTTCCTCTAGTTCTCCCAGCTGATAATATGCTGGACGCGTGTTCTTCCTTTTTTGGTTTGCTCACTCTAAGTTTTTGTCCATTTAATTATAATCTTTTATTGTCTTTAGCTTTCCTGTGAAAGTTTATCCTCAGCTCTGCTGATGTCACAATTTCTTCCATTTGCTTCAGTTATGATTAAAGCCTGCTTCAGATGCTTCTGACATTGACTTGGGTCTTTTCCTTCTTCACTGCCTTTTAAATGACCTTTTCTCCCTCCACGTACGATGTTCCTGAGGTCAGCCCATGGCTCGTTGGTCTCCTGACATTCATGTTCCACTAGTCAAATCCTCTCTTGAGGTCTTTTAGAAATTCTCATGGAACGGATTCAAGGCCTCATTATGGCCCTTGTGGACTTGTTTTGATTTTCTTCAACTACATCCTGAACTCACATATGGCCTATTCCACAGTTAATACCTGCTTTCTATTAGCTACTGATATTGAGCTTTTGTGTTGTCTCTTTCTGTAGATACAGTTAGTTTGATGTATATATATTCCATCTGGAGAATTATCGAAAAAGTTATTATTAAGAAAAAGAAAAAGGTATTATTGATTAAGAAGTTGTTGGTCTTGCAAAATTCTATCATGTGATCTCCAACTTGGTTTGTGTCACCAAGGCCATATTTTCCAATTAGTGTTCCTTCTTTTTTGTTTTTGGCTCTTTCATTACAATGCCAATAACTGTCAATGTCTCTTATGTGCATGTTTAATCAATTTCAAACTGAAGACATGGGTTAAAATCTTTAATTTCTTCATCATTAGCTTTAGACATTGTTCAGTAAATTTGAATAATCATTTTATTGACTGGATTTCCTTGTATGAAGGTAAATATTACCCTATCACAGACAACACTGACTTCATGTTAGGTCTTGAAATGTCCTTTTTGACTATGAACGAAACTCCATTTATCTTGAATTTCTCACTCCGAGTATAGTGAAGCATGCAATTATCTGACTGAAAATAGACAACACCCTTCCATTTCAGCTCACAAATATTTAAGATATTGATCTTTATGTGCTCCATTAAGTTTTTCATGACTTATAATTTTCCTATATTTATACATTCCAAGCTCCAATTATTAATTGATATTTACAGCTATGTCTTCTCATTTTGAGTTCATATTGTATGCATAGCTCACATAAATTCTGCTTTAATATTTGAAGGAGTTTTAAAAGAAGTTTCTATGGTAAACAATCTACATTTGGTTAGTAAATATTTAATAAGAAACTCACATGTGCAGACTTGATGCTAAATTTTTAGTATCAGTCATGCAGGGCAGTTAACATGTTAAAAACACAACAAGAGCAAGGTGGGTTGTTCCAGTCCGAATAGACTTTTTAAGGCAGTCATTAATGAATACTGTATAATATGTTAATAAGTATACTTTGGGGAAAATGTAAATAATTTTAAGTAGGAAAGTACAGTCAAGATGCTGATGCATATAACCAGAGGTAGCCAGTCACTGTAGCAGAAAAGACTCTAATATCTGAATCCCAAACATTTAGTAAAGTATACACAATAATGTAAACCTAAGAAGCCCCAGAAGCCTTATCAACAGTGCATTTAGGGAAATAACTATCAATCTTTCAATGGGAGTCCTGATATGAAATGTATTTACTATAAAAATGTACAGAAGATGGTAAGAAAAGAGAGATACACAATAAAATAACTTAGAAATGGTAGCAGATTCCTAAGTATGAAGTATCGCAGAAGTGAATGGGGCGATAGAAAGCAAGGTGACACGGCATATCTTGAAAGAGAAACGGTCAATAATAGTAGACAATAGGATCAGTAAAAGGGAAAAGCATTTCGATAGACTTGATAGTTAAGGGCGTATTTGTGGTCCTATCAAGAGGAGCCCTAGTGGTGTAGTGAGTCAAATTGGGCTACCAAGCACAGGATCAGCAGTTCTAAGTCACAAGCTTCTCCACAGGAGAAAAGTGAGGCTTTCTACTCCCATTAAGATTTATCATCCAGGAGACCCACAGGGCAGTTCTCCCTTGTCTTGTAAGGTCACCACGAGCAGGAACTGACTGGATAGCAGGGAGAGAAGAAGAAGAAGAGTTTTATTTTCAATTAGTGGCAATTAAAATAAGCCCTTTATAGACTGGGGATCTAGGGATGAGTTAAAAAGGTGAAATGATTCTCATGCTATATCTGTTTTACATATTTAGATAATTAGCAGAGTGATGGACTAGTAACTGGAAGATACTTGCTAGATTAAAAAAAAAGTCACATGAGCAAGCTGACCAAAGTTATATCATATCAAAGTTATAAAAACAGACTCGAAGGAACACCTGTCAATTGGTTTAATAAGTCAATGTAATGTAAAAGATGAAAAAATAAAGTTAGAAACAAATCGGTGCTAACCTTGTCTTTAGGAAATGTTTGTTATATGTAGCTATTTTTTAATTTCCCCAACATTAAGTTAACAAGAACAGTTTTCATATGCATGTACCAATGATTGCTTTCTTTTGAAAAATCTCATCATATATTTAATATTTTCTTGAACTTCTATTCAATTTCTATTTTTAATGAATACTTTTCTGTTTGTATCTCCAGTATCGCAGGAATAATCATCCTTATGATAAGCTAAGGAACCGGATTTTGGGAATGGTCAATTTTGTCAATATGGTAAGCTTTCAATCATTTTGAAACATGTTAAAATATAAACATAAATGAAAATATAGATATCTGCTGAATTTTTGTAGCAACATTGATACTAAAACATCCCAAACAATAAAATTCACCAGAGACTAATTAGTAAAATGTATTGAAATATTCATAGCAACAAATGAACCTCGGAGATTTTTGGTTTTATAAGTTAATGTTGTTAATATTTAAATAAGTTTAAATAATGGCCTCTCATCATACTGTTATTTTTAGAATGTATAACCAAATGTCATTAAATCACTTCTCTGCAGTGTCCCATAACAAAATGATTCTCCAGCTATATTTTTTTGCTCACGATTTTGTGCAGAATTAAACATATATATATTTCAGTAATGTGTTTAATATGCCTAATTCAGAATAAACAGTACTAGTTTTAAAAAGAAATATTGAGAATCATACATATCTTTTATTTACACTGACTCTAAAGATACACTGGTTTCATTAGTAGGATAAGGAACCATGTAGATAAAGATACTGCAAGCCAGGACCACTCTAAGTTAGTAGTTATCCACTCACCAGTTGAAGGATAGATTTCTTTTACTGATAAAAGTGCTATAAATATCTAAAGCATTGTGCACAGTGTAAACATCTCTAAAGCACTGTACACAAAACTGCTTTGCATATTTGTGAAAATGTATACACAAACAAAACTCATTTCATGTAAATACCAAGACAGTGAGGTTAGTGGTAAGTTCTTCATTCTCACAAATTTTGATAAGTTTTCTATTACTTAAATTTAATTGTAAATATGTATGATGACTCTATTGTTTTCTCTTTGATTCAGTTATAATATATAAATGTGTTAACTAACTTGGAAACATTTGGGGATTTTAAAGTATATCTTTGTTATTTAATTTTAATATGGTTTCCATTAAATTTAGATATATAATTTACCCCTTTCAATTATATTAAAATTTTGAGATTTATCTTATAGCCCAGAATCCATTCTATCATGATGAATGTTCATGTGTACTAGGAAAAATCAGGGTTGCTTATATTTTTGTACTAATATCAGTTGTATCAAATCATTTGATAGTGATTATAAGGTCTTCTATATTCTTATTGACTGGCTACTTGTTCTTACAATTATTAGGGGAAGAATATCGATATCTTCAATTATAATTGTGGCTTTATCTCTTTCTCCTGTTACAGAGTTTTGTTTTTGCTTTATATAATTTGAAACTCTGTGGTTAGATGGAAATGTATCTATGTTTGAGGTGCCCTCTTCTTGAATTGGCACTGTATCATTGTGCAGTGCTTTCCCTACTCCTGGAAATATGCATTGTTCTAAAGTCTACCTTGTCTGATGTTACTGTAGCCACTTCAGTTTCCATTCGATAAGGATTTGTATAATACCTTTTATTAACACATTTGCTTTTAACTTAACTATCTCTTTACATTTAAAGTGAGTTTCTTATAGGCAGCATTTTATTTTTTTGCCCATCTGATAATCTCTGTCTCTTAATTGATATGTTTAGACCATTCACATTTAATATAATTAATGATATTGTTGGACTAAAATCTATCATTTGATTTATTGTTTACTACTTATTCCATCATTTATTTGTTTCTTTTATCCAAATTTTCTGTCTGATCTAGCATCAATTGAATGGTTATTATGATTCATTTTTATTGCAGTATTGGAATTTTACTTATACCTCTGCTTCTTTATAGACCACTGTCTACTTTCAGAAAAGTATGTCACTACACATAAAGTTAAAGAAATTGATAATACATCAATATTTCTCATCCGTCTTAATGCTAATGTTATATCCATACTTTAACATGAATTTTATTGTTTAGGACACTTTAATACTTATAACATATGAGAGGATTTCCCAAAGTTTGTGAAAAAAAATGGAAGTGAAAATTTATGGAATTTTTTACAAACTTTTGCCATTTATATATTTTTAAATTGAGAAAATAGTTAAGAGGTTTCTTATATACCTCACATTCAACTTAGAATAATTTTAATATCTTATATTTGTACAGTGATTTTGTCACTCAATAACACATATTTATTAGTTATTACTAATTTTTATTTATTCATATAATCTTTTTCTTAAAACTTAGTATCTGTTTATGAATCAGTATACTATCCACTAAAGTAAGATTGTTGGTATTTAAAATGCAGCAGGGTCACCCACAATGGACAGGGTTTAGGAGCACTTCCACACTAAGAACAGACTGCACAGAACAAATTGGCTGCTGCCTTTGGAGGAAGTGGCAACTGAAAACCTATGTCTAACATGGAAACTCTGTCAGATACTGAAGCCTAATGAATGTAAGAGAACATTGTTGGAAATAGTGCTGGAAGATGGGTTCCTTAGGTTGGAAGGCATGTGAAGTGTGACGGAGTAGGAGCGGATTCTCAGAGAAGAGTCAAGTCTGGTGGCATACGGTACATGGAAGAAAGCCTTCAGGAGTAGACATTTTGGGATCTATATTTGCTGATGGAGCACAGATTAAGGTGAGAACAAACAGCCGCAGAAATCAGCAAATAATCAGAATGTGGAATGTAGTCAGCTTAGATGGACTCTTTTAAATAGAAAACAAATCATATTTTTTACTATGTTGGGAATGAGACAATCAAGAGGAATTGAATTGTATTCATTATCAGAGAATATTTCAAGCTCTATCTTGAAGCACAATGGTCTCCATGACAGGATTATATCTTTCCATATTCGAGGAAATACAATCAAGATAACAAATTATACAAACAATATAACAAATTTACGTACCAACCACAAAAATTCTCACCCACTCAGTGCCTTGTAGCAGTCCTATAGGAAACCCCACAGAGAGTCCCAAACAGTAACTGTTTCTGAGAGTGGACTCTCTGTCTCCTGAGGAGCAGCTCTAGGTTTCAAAGTGTGGATCACAGCCCAGCATCACCACTACATCAAGGGTCCTGGCCACAAAAATGAATGATGAAGAAATTGAATAATACCACCAATGGACATGGATAAAGCTTGCAATCAAGAAGGAGTGGTAGGGTTATTGATTGGAATGCAAAAGTTGGAAACAGAGAAATGGACAGTAGCTGGAGAATGCATTTTTGCAAGACCAATGACTGGTTCATAGTCAATACCTTTGTTGAACAACCCATAGGCAATACACAGAAATCAAATTGACTATCAGTAGGCAAAACCAGAACAGCGGTCAATTGTGGAACACATGAACAATTGCTCATATGTAAGTTCAGGCTGATGCTGAAGAAAATGAAAATAAATCGATGAGGTCCAAAATATAACCTTGAATGTATCCCACCTGAATTTCAAAAACATTTTGAGAACAGATTTGCTGCATTGAACATTAATGACACAAGATCTGATGAGCTGTGGAGGGACATCAAGAATATCATTCATGAAGAAAGCAAAAGATCATTTTAAAAAATAATCAAACAAGAAAGAAGGAAAAAATCAAAGTGGATATCAGAAGAAATTCTGAAACTTGCTCTCCATTGTAGGGTAAGTAAGGTAAATAGAATAAATGAAGATGTAAAAGAGCTAAATAGAAAATTTCAAAGGGCAGCTTGAAAAAACAAAGTCAAATTTTATAAATGAAATGTGAAAAGACTTAGGATTAGAAACCCAAAATGAAGAACACACCCAGCATATATGACACCGAAAAAATTACAGAAAAAAATTCAAAACTCAAAGATCCTAGAGGAAAAATATTGAATGATGCAGGAAACATCAAGAGAATGTGAAGACTACACAGAGGCGCTGCACCGGAAAGAGCCAGTCAGTATTCCACACTCAAGAAGCGCCAAGCTAGCAAGAACTAACGGTACTGAGGGAAGAAGTTCAAATGACACTGAAGGCTTAAGTCTCCAGGAATTGATGCAATACCAAATGAAAGGTTTCAACAAGCTGAGGAAGCACTGGAAGCACTTACCAGCTACTTGTCTGGTTAACTGGAAGAGTTTCATATTTCTAGCCATTCCAAAGAAGGTGACCTGACAGAATGTTCAGAACAATATAATTGATATCACATATGAATAAATTTTTGTTGAAGATCTTCTAACAACACTTACAGGAGTTCCTTGGCAGGGAGCTGATAGAGGCTCAGGCTGGGTGCATCAAAGGACACGGAACTAGGGATATTATTGTTAATGTCAGATGGATTCTGGCTCAAAGCAGAGAATACAAGAAAGATGTTTACTTGAGTCTTGTTGACAATGCCAAGGCATTCAACTGTGTGGACCACAACAAGCTATGGATAACCTTGAGAAGAACAGGAATTCCAGAGCACTTCATCGTGCCCCCGTTGAACTTGCGCATTGACCAAAAGGCATTCATTCAAACACAAGGGAACGTTGCATGGTTTAAAATCAATCAAGGTGTGTGACAGGGCTGTATCGTCTCACCATACTTATTCAATCTGTATGCTGAGAAAGTAATCGGAAAAGCTGGCTTATAAGAAGAAGAATTTGGCATCAGGACTGGAGGAAGACTTATTAACAATGTGATATGCAGATGACGCAGCCTTCTTGCTGAAAATGAAGGGGACTTGCAGCACCAACATCCGCAGATCAAGGATTTCAACCTTTGTTGAGGATTACAACTCAATGTAAAGAGGAACGAAACCTGCACAACTGGACCAATAGATAGTATCATGATAAATGGAGAATAGATTGAAGTTGTAAAGGATTTTGTCTTGCTTGGATCCACAATCAGTGCTCCTGGAAGCAGTAATCAAGAGATCATAGGACACACTGCATTGGGTAAATCTGCTGCACAAGATTCCTTTAGGGTGTTGAAGAACAGGATGTCACTTTGAGGACTAAAGTGCACCTGACCAAAATTATAGTAATTTCAATTGCCTCATATGCATATGATAATGGGACATTGACTAAGGAAGACCACAGAATTGGTGTGCTTGAATGGTACTGCTGGCAAAGATTATTTAAGTACTAGGGGCTGCCAAAAGGACAACCCGTTCTGTCCTGAAAGAAGGATGGCCAGAGTGTTCCTTAGAGGTAAGGACGCTGAGACTTCATCTTGCAGATTTTGCACACAGGACATCATGTCTTGATAAAGTGGTGAGACAGGGAAAAGAGGAAGGCCCTCAAAGAGATGGCTTGACACAGTGGCTGCTTTAATAGGTACATTTGTGAGGATGACACAGGACTGGGCAATGTTTTGTTCCATCTTACATAGAATTGCTAAGGGGTTAAAACGGACTAAATGGCAACTGACAACAACAACAACAAGATCAACTGAAGACCCTAGTGCAAAACAAGGCACTGGGAATGGAATGCCCATTGGACTGTCTAATCAATGGATGCAGTATTGTTCAAGCCACAGACTTTGGTGGAGGAGTAGTGGGCCACAAGATTGGAAGTGCTCTATCCTTCTGAAATAAAAAAGCTAACCCAAAAGAAATTGGGAATTATTTAATAGTATCATTAATATCACATACAAGTAACATATTGTTGAATATAAATAAAAAATAGTTGTAGCAGTACATTGACAGGGAGCTACCAGAAATTTAAGCACAGTTCAGAAGCTTGATGTGGAATGAGGCCCATTGTTGCCAATGTGAGATGGATGTGGCTAAAAGCAGAAAATACCAGTGATGTGCTACTGTATTTTTTTATTAGACCAGGGAATCCAACTTTTTATATCGTAACAAACTGTGGATACTATTACAAAGAACAGGAATTTCAAAACTATTAATTATGCTCATAGAGAGCTTGTACATATACCACAAAGCAGTCTTTCACAAATTAAAAAAAAGAGAGATACTGCATGGTTTAAAATCAGAAAGGGTACACACGAGGAGTGTATCTTGTCATCAGACTTGATCCAATTGTATGCTGAAAACATGATCTGAGAACTAGATTATGTGAAGAAGAATGTAGTACCAGGATTGGCTGCTTCACTCAGTATAATGTTCTCAGTAACAAAATACAGATGGCATAACTCTTATCCCTGAAGTGATGATTCGAGCACTTGCTCAAGAAAATCCAAGGCCTTTACAATGCATCACAAAATCATTTAAAGAAAAGTACTTACAACTAGACTCATAAACAACATCATGGAAAACAGAAAATCGATCGCAATCGACATTGAAAATGTCAATATTATAAAAAATACTTTATAAATTCAATGCAATTCTGATCTAAATCCTACCACCATGCTTCAAAGAAATGGAAAAACTAATCACCAACTTTATATGGAGTGGAAAGTAACCTAGGATAAATAAAACACCATTAAAAATAAAAGCAGTGTAGGGAGTCTTTTAATCCCAGACTTTAAATCCTACTATATATCCATGGTAATCAAAACAGCGAATACTGGTACATTGACAGATGTAAAGACCAATAGCTTAGAAGTGAGAACCCAGAAAAACAAGCTAAATATTTATAGACACCTAATATTTTATAAAAGACCAAAACACATTAAATTAGGAAGAGATAGACCTTTTAACAAATGGTGTTGGAAAAACTGCATCGTCATTTGCCAAACGGAACCCATACTTCACATCATGAACAAAAATAAATTCAAGATGACTAAAGATCTAAATATATATCACACAATTATAAAGACTATCAACGAAATAATAGGAAGAAATTTAAGGATTGGTACAAGGCATAAACACACACCAATCTTCATGATAATAACCACACCATAGAAGACAAAACAAAGATCTGGGATCTACTAAAATATAACACATCATTTATGCAAATCAAAAGACTTCAATGAAAGAGTCAACAGAGAGCCCACAGCCTGAGAAAAAATATTCAGCAATTATACATTGGATGAAGGGCTACTCACTAAAATCCGCAGCAGCAGATTAGAATATCTTAATAAGAAAATACAAATAATTCAGCCAAGAAATGGGCACAAGACATGAACAGACAGTTCACCAAAGACAACATCCAGGTGATCAACAAGCATATGAAGATGTGTTCGAGATTATTAGCAATATAAAAAATGCAAATTAAAAAAACAATGAGCTATCGCCTCTTTTAGCAAATGTTTTTAGTAAAATCCAATAAAATAGAAAATAATAAATGCTGGAGAGGATGCAGAGAGAGGAAGACTTTCACATTATATTACATTGTAGAATGAATTGTACAACCATTATGGAAATCAGTAAGGCACTTCTTTAAACAAATGTACATTATTATCCTGCAATGTCTTTACCGGGGATATACTCCAAAGAAATCAAGAATACAACAACAAATATATGCATGCCTATGTTTACTGCAGCAATTTCCATAATAGCAAAATCATGAAATTATGGGAAAAAACAAAACCCCCAATTCTATAGGAATGGATAAACAAGCTCTGGTACTTTCATACGATGGATTAAAATCATCAATAAAAAAAATGACAACTTTCTTAAACAACAAAAGGCACGGACAAAACTAGAAGCAGTATGCTTAGCAAGTTCAGTCAATCTTACAAGAATAAATACTTAATAGCACCACAGTTTCAACAAAAAACAATGAACAAGAAATGGGGCTTATATACCAATACTTTGATAACTGTGAGGAAGCGGGGAAATGTCACGGGAACAGGGAAAGGGGAAGGGTGGAGAGCTGGTAGGGAGCAAAAAAACCATCTATATGGAAGGTTTAAAAGGATATTATTACTTCATTTCTTGAGATGGGCTGTGTCAATGTATATAGTACGTTTCTTTTAAAACAAAATATACTGCCAAATTCCCTAGCCCCGCCCCCCAAAAACCCTAAATAGTGGTCTGAGTGGCTTATAAAAAGAAGAGGAGACGTAACAGTGAAATAGAATATTTTGTGACAAGCAGGCTCACCTCAAACAAACAAGCAAAGCCTAAGTTGTCAAAGATGTCATTTTACCTGGAAAACACCCATGGAAACAGCAGTGAACAAAGGAAAGGTTGGATTGCAGTGGACAAATGTGATGCACAAGAACTCTTTGCAGTGTTATGGAGATACCTTGTCCTGTGAGGACTGAGGTGGCCTGGTCCAGGCCATTTGTCTTTCCAGTGTCTCACATGCATGCAAAGCTGGATAGCAAAAAGAAGAATGAAGAGGAGACTGAAGAACTGACGCCGCTGAATTAGAGTCGGGGAAGAACATGGACTCTACCACGGACTGCCCAAAGCATGAGCAAATCCGACTTATAAAGGGGGCAGTAAGGGGACAGAAGGGAGGATGACATACGTGCTTTGGGCATTTCTCAGAAAGGACCAAGAGGATAGCATGTTTGGTGAAGTAGAGAGTGGGCAAAAGAAAGACGAAGATCTTCAATGAGCCGGATTGATCCAGTGGTTTCAACCAAGTGCTCAAACCAAGGGAAGGTTGTGACCCCTGTTGATTTTCTACCTCCATCAAGACAGCCATTTCTCCACGTGTGTGCATTGCAATTGATATACTTTAAACTTTTATAACAGCTTACAATCCACAAACTAATTTACCATCTTTGTTTTAGATGGCAAATTATATACTCAAGAAACTAACAATTCGACAAAAGCTATCTTTCATATTTATCTTTTCAGAGATAATTATTTTATTTTGCTTATAATTTTGTTTCTTTTTGGTAATATACTCCACTGTCTGATAAGTTCTTTTAAATATTTTTTGTAGTACATGTCTTCTAAACATGAATTCTCTTTGCTTTGTGAATCTAAATCAATCTTTGTTTCATCTTCATTTTTGAGAAGTATTGTCGCTGGGTGTAACATTGCAGGTTTCAAAGCTTTACTGTGTTTTTTGGTGCTTTCCTTCCTGTACTTTAAAAATCCCACTATGTTTTTTTTCTAGCTTGAACATTTCCTATTAAGAAGCGATGCGAAAATCTTAACTTTATTTCCCTGTATGGCATGTGTATGTGTGTGTTTGGTTTTTATACTGCTTATAATTCTCTGAATTTCTTACATCTGTGATTTAATGTCTTTCACTACTTTTAAAAAGTATTCACCATAATCTCTTCCAATATTTTTCATGAAAGCGCTCTCCACTCATTCTAGGATTACAATTATACATTAATTGAACTACAGAGTTCTGCCTCTGCTTTACACCCTCTGTTCTGTGTGCTTCATTCATTTTGTTCTGTACATTTTATTATGGGTAATTTGCTATTGGACCAACTTTGGTTTCACTTATTTATTCCTCGGTTATGCCAAGATGATTTATCCATAAAATCATCAAATGCATTTTTTAAACTCTGGTACCATATTTTTTTTCTAGCACTTCTTTCATTCTCTCTTACTTTTCCATTTACCTGTTGAAATATACACCTTTTCATGATACTGATTTTCTACATTACATTAAAAATGTGCAGCTTAATCTAACCCATTTAGGAACTCACATAGTTTTTGTGTCAAGTCCAATCATTGCATCAACTGAGTTTCTGTGCAGTGTCTCAGCAGGGTTTCTTAGGCTGAGGCTCCACTGAGACCTGAGGTTCTCCTTACTTGAGTTGGTAGAATTCATTCTTATGTGTGTCTAAGACAGTTCCTTTTCATTCCTTCATTTCTCAGACCTTCTCACAACATGACAGCCAGCGGGGCAAACTTTCTGCATCAACCTTCTGATCCTTTTTAAGCTACTCAGTTCCCTCTAAGATTTACCCATTAGTTCACTCAAACCGGGCTGATTAGGGAACATTAATGTCTCCTCACCTTTGTTATGTAGTGTAACCTAATCACTGTGAAGGAATGCATGACATTCACAATGCAGCTTACTTTGAAGTAGAGGGATTATACAGGACACACATGCCAAGGAGGAGCAAACATTGGGGGCTAGCTGAGAATTCTCTCTACTATATCCATCTTTTCTACTATGAAAGGAAGTAAAAACAAGTATTAATACCAGGGTTTCTGTTCAAGCAAGAATGGGTTTAATTCGATTGAAACTTGCCTAAGCACATCTCTTCAATCCGTGGATGGCTATAGTCAACTTCTCTGAGTAAAGCACTTGTCTCATCTGAGGGCCTTAATAGGGCAGGCGGGGGGCTCGCAGTGGGAGCTTCCAACTCAAATAGTGGCTTGTGCCGGAATTCACGGGGCCAGTGAACTGGGCCAGTTATTTCAAGACAGAGAGGTCAGCTATTTTTTGTGTGTGATTCCAAAGTGGGAACACTGATAAATAGTTTTCACCTCAAAGGACACATGACAAAAACAAGGCTTATTTGAGGAAGTGTCAAAGAAATCAAAACTTGCGTTTATGATAAAATGACAAGGCAAGTCGCATTGAAGATTTATTTTCTCCATGTGACAAAGGCTCATTCTTTGTAGGTAGCAGGCTATCTTACGAGGATTTCTGTGGGAAGACTTAGCCTACTTATACTATAACCCTGATCTTGCCCCTTCCGATAGCTGTTTGTTCCCGCACATCCGAGAACATTGAAAGAAATACAATCTGAGTTCTTTGAGGATGACAAAACCGCCATGTAGACGTGGTGTAAATCACAGAACATAGAATTTTCCAGTGGAGGGTTAGGGAGGTAGCAACCCTGCCTTCAGAAATGGACCTCGATGCAGGGGAGCTAGAGGAAACATGACTTCCTCGTTTAATACTCTTGTTCAATAAAGGCACTACGATTTTGTAGGATACTTTTTCACTCACTCCCATAGATCCTTTGAATGTGTTCATTATAATCAGATAGTTTCAACATGGGGGTCACCTATGTGTCTAGTCTTGTTGAATTTATCTCTTGTTTTTTTTTGTACTTTTGTGTTAATCAATACAGGAAATTATATGAGTACACAAGATAGAGACGGAGGCAAAAGGGATGATATGTGGAAATGGCATACTTCTCCTCCTAAACCGTTACTATATGGAATGGAATCAACACCGTTAGAAATTAAACATTTTAATGCATTGTTGTTGTTATGTACGGGATCTGTAGCATCAATTTTAAATTCCCCTAGCATGAGCTCTACCCAATGACTTCCACAGAGTCAATTCCAACTTATATCAACCCGAGATCTGGGTTCTATTAATTTTGTGAGTTCTTAAGTCACATAATTTATCATTAATTCTTTCTTCAAACATACTTTGGAGTTACACACACACGAGGTGTACTTTAAAAAAACTGAAATGTTTTTTTCAAAGCTATGAATTTAATATTTTTTAACCAAACAAACTTATCATCTTCAAAGTACACATTAAGTATACATCCCTGACACTGAGCTTAATACATTTGTCAAATCTGCGATTCTATTCTTGGGAACATTTTTCAAACTCAATCTAATTGACTGGCTGTCATATTTTCCTTGACCTCTTCATTATCAAATTGCTGTCCTTTCACGTCCCTCTGCATTGGCAGAAGCAACAAGAAGTCATACGGAGCGAGCTCATGTGAGTAAGGTGCATGGAGCAAAAGAGAAATGCTGCTTTTAGCCAAACAATGGTGCAGGGAGATGGCTGGGTGAGCAGGGCAATGTCATCATGGCAACACCAGTCCCCCATCTGATCGGCCACAACCAGGCCTTTATTGTCGCACACCGTTACACTCTTTTCAGAACCTTTAAAGAGAAAGCATGATTAACAGTCTGACCCGGTGGAGCAAACCTCAAATGCACTATGAGTTGACATCTTCATCCATTGGGGAAGTTGACAAACGTCCAGAATGAGGTTTGCCATCAATCGATATTTCACCTGTTTTGAAATGAGGAAACCACTCATACACTTGAGTTTTTCCCATAGTACTATCCTTGTAAGCTATCTTCCACATCCAAACAGTTTCGGTGGCATTTTTTCATGAGCAGGAAACAGAATTTCACTGTTGCATGCTGTTCTCTCTAATGAGCCATCACAAAATATGACGTTTGAGTGAAGCTGCTTTTCGAGAAAAATCACTGTGATCAAAGAGAACCTTCCCAGGCTATAGCGAGTTGCTTAATGCTCACCTAGCAGGAAAAATGTGTATGTACTGCAAAAGCTCCACTTCATATAATATAATATAATATTATATATATATATATATCCAGTGACTATTATAAAATGTGTAATCAACATGAAATTATATCCTTTGTCTCAAAAATCTCCTAATAATTGATCAAGTCTGCCATCTTTTGTCTTGGCACTAAAGTAAGTATATCAATCAACTAGGTGGAAGCAGAGGGGAATAAGAGTGCAGAGGTGTATGGGCTACAGTTATTTCTACCTATTTTAAACAATCCCATCAATGCTTCTTAGACACCAAGGTAGTTCTAAAAATCAAATACAGAGAACAAATATGGCAGAGAGATGTAAAGCAATGCATGACTCAGGTAGAGAAAGGAAGTTTAAAAAAATAAAAGTATTCTATTTTGTCTCCTGTTGAGAAATTCTCATTATTATTATAGCGCAGATCTTCAGTAAGTTGTTCCTTGCAGAGCCATCGCAGTCTAGTGACTGTCAGGTTCATCATGGCTCAAAGGGACTCACTTTGCTTCTTTGTCGGACATAGCAATTCACTGAGTATTCTGAATGCTCGACTCGGCATTGTGCAGCATTACAACTTTCATAAAATGATGCCTACACTTTTAAGTAAATTTATTTTTTATGTTTAATATAAATGAATATAGGCATGATTTTGACTGGGTGAAAATGTATTGTCTCTTTAAACAGCTTTACAAAACATTGAACCTTTATGTGACATTGGTTGGGTTTGAAGTGTGGACAAATGAAGATAAAATCAAAGTAGATGCAAACATAGAAACTACTTTATCAAGTTTTTCTTCATGGCAAGAAACGGTCCTTAAAAAGAGGGGGACATTTGATCATGTTGTGTTGCTCAGGTATGTCTCTACTCTATTTTCCTGCACGGTTCACTGTGAATTAACTTTTTAAAAATCAAAATAAATTACCCCAAATGTTATGTCTAACCCTGAAAAAACCACTATAAATGCACTATTTTTTAATCCTTCTAATATTGATTAACACTAGAGAGACTGGAAAATCCATATGAGAATGGAAAATATCATTAGGTAAGCAAAGTGAATTTAGAATCTGTTTCCTTCATTTACACAAATCCAATGCTGACACTTTCACCCTCTAATGCCCTGATGTCCTATGGGTCCCCTTGTGAGAGTCCTCGAAAGTCTACTTTTCTCAAAAAGCATCTCATTCTCTGGGCATTTCTTGCTCATTCAAAGTACCGCTGCACTGATTATGCCTTTGGATTACTAAAAAGGTGACATTTCAATCATTTTTTGTTATTCAGAAATTTGGTCCAATACTAAGACCATGAAGAAATGATCAATAATTAATTATCTGATTTGACTATAGGTTTATGTGGCTGTGTTTCTGTGACTTCGAGGAATGTTTAATTGTGGAAGAACTTATTTGAACGGAGTCTCTGTAGAAGTTCCTTTGATCCACATAAAGCTAATTTATTAGAATAGCTTCCGCTTTATCTTCTTCATCAACAGCAACAAAAAGTTTCTCCTGATGACTGAAAATACACTTTGCAAATTTTTATGTCTAGATGTTAACTTTCAGTTTGAACTCAGAACTAGCGATGCCTTGTAGGCCTGCATTTGAAGGTCAGATCTAGCTTTCTGGTAAGTGGATGAGACTAAACCATACTCCCGAAATACTGTCATTCCTATATTACATATCTGGGATGGCCCATGGCACGTATCTCCAGAGGAGAAGTTGAACTTGGCTAGGACTTGGGGCATTCATACATTACAAACCCAAATCCTAAGCGACAGCCATTGAATTGATTCTGACTCATGGTGACCTATAGAATGACCTAAAATCATGAGGGATAAAAGTAGTAAGCTTTTACTATGAAATTTATTTAGCTGGGTAAAGAGAACCTCCTAATCTCCTTTTGCAGGTATTTTAAAATAACACATAGGCCAGAAATATTTAAAGTGGATTTAAATTTTAAAAATTTTATTTTGATAGTCTTAGACTGAGCAGTGAGCATTAATTAGCATTTCATGCAAACAGGATATCTGCAGTTAGGGTAGTAGAAAGAGAGGCACTAGTAAAATACCATCAGGGCACATTTGAGACTTGTGCTGGCTTTCTTATATGCTTTGCTCTTGACACTGACATAGGTTTACAAAGGGGTGAGAGAGTAGCACGAGGCTACCATCATGTCATTTTTGTTTTGACATGACCAAGGAAGAAATCAGCTCCAGATTGCACCTCTCTGGTATTGTTTCAAGCCCATCATTGATCTTCTCCCAAGATCTCCACAGTAGATAAAAACAGAATTCTAAATATCTCTAAAATGCATAGTCAAATAGTGAGACTTAAAAAGTGCAGAAGCAGGGTCCTTTAAACAGTAAAGAAAGAAATAGAACATATAACTTTGATTTTTAAAAAACAATAATGACAACTAAGTCTTAAAGAGATCATTTAGCCTAAAAGCCTTCGTATATTTGAGTCTTCTCTACAACAATTGTGATCATCTCTTTTTAGAGTTACCCAACTCTGAAAACAAACCCAACTTGGCTCATCTGTTTTTTATTTAGATAATCTTGAAATAGTCCCATTTTCAATGGACAGCTCTTTTCAAGAATTTTAGTTATAAAATCCTCTGTGAGTTTACAGCATTGGTCAAATTAAAAAACAACAACAAAAAACGGCCATCTAGATCAGAAGCAACTAAGCCCACATGGAAGAAGCACACCAGCCAGCCTGTGTGACCATGAGGTGTCGAAGGGATCAGGTATCAAAGAACAAAAAATCATATCATTGTGAATGAGGGGGAGTGCAGATTGGGGACACAAGCCCATCTGTAGGCAACTGGACATCCCCTTACAGAAGGGACATTGGGAGGAGACGAGCCAGTCAGGATGCAGTATAGCAACAATGAAACGTACAACTTTCCTCTAGTTCTTAAATGCTCCTCCACGCCCCACTATCATGATCCCAATTCTACCTTACAAAGCCGGACAAACCAGAGGATGTACACTGGGACAAATAGGAATTGGAAACACATGGAATCCAGAACAGATGATCCCTTCAGGACTAGTGCTGAGAGTAGAGATATTGGGAGTGTAAATTGAAGGTGAGGTAAAAAGGGGGAACCGAGTACAAGGATCTCCATATAACTTCCTCCTTGGGGGATGGACAACCCAGTGTAAGATATGACAAAATAATAATAATTTATAAATTATCAAGGGTCCATGAGGGAGGGGTGAGTAGGAGGAAAGGAGGGGAAAAATGAGGAACTAATACTAAGGGCTTAAGTAGAAAGCAAATGTTTTGAGAAGGATGATGGCAACACATGTACAAATGTGCTTGACATACAACAGATGGGTGCATGATTGTGATAAGAGTTGTATGAGCCCCCCAAAAATGATTTTTAAAAATATCAACAGCAACTAATTATGTATAACATTGATTCCATTCATTCAAAGGACTACTTAATTTATTTGTGGGCATATTTATTTATTTAGCTCCTTTGAAAAGTCAGAGTAACTTAGGTGGTGCATGCAATGTGCAATCCCTGCTAAGCTAAAGGTTGGCAGTTTGAACCCATGCACAGGTTCCACACAATGACCCCAAGCATAGGTGCCACAAAGGAAAGACAAGGCGACATTCTATGGTACAGGTCTACTCGGTCGTATGGGGCTGCCTTGAGGAAAAATCAACTAGAGAGCAATGGATGGATTAAACAGTCAGCGCTGAGGCCATTCACAATTTCCTTTCCCTCTGAACATTTATTTATGTCTTTTCAAATATTTAATGAAGAGACAAAAATAAGGTAGACTAAAGTCAAGTAAAATGATAGGCTACTAGTTATTTATTTAAGAAAAATCTTTTTACAATTTCAGCCTAGGATTGCATTAAGTGTACTGGGGTTTACAATATACCACTGGTGTCAAATGAACTTGTGACCAATGAAAATCAACCTCAATTCCAGGACTTCAGAAATAACCCAATGAAAAAGCATGGGCATTGTGGTGGTTCACTGTAATTCAAGGTCTCTAACGTTGACTGAGCAGTGCATTTGTATCTTGCTTATAGTGGGAAATGGCTCTACACACATGCACAAGGAGCTTCTTATCCAAGGGGTATGTGCCTGGCCTATTATTCTTCCAGTGTCGTTAAGGTAGGCTACATGTTATTTACTTTGCATGACCTCCTCCGAGAGAATGGATTCAATTTCTGTAATTCCCACTGTCTGATTAAAGGGGGGCATGTAAGCTCTATATTATACAGTCCTACAGATATGTCATGAAGAGACCGTCATATTCCCTTTATCAAATTGAAATATAAATATTATATAAAAACTATCAATTGGTATTGGAGGTAAATCACCATGGTTTGGAGTTTTAAAAGAATATTTTATCCCAGTTAACATGTAAAGATTAAGAAGGCTCTTTGAACATTAAATATGGTTATTTATAACAACATGTGTTATACACAACACTTGATGGCTGATTTAGCAAATTAGAATAATTATTCTTACACTGATAGAAAACACATGAACAATATATCAAATCATGACAACCTTGAAGCTCATTTTCAGAAACCATTAGACTTACAAATAGGCAACCCCATTTGATTATCTGATCCTTTACAAGATCACTAAGCTTCTAGCAAAAGCTGCCCAGCTAACTTATGATGTTCTTGAAAACTTTAAGGTTTGCCTTGATTTCTTTTAGTGCATTTAGTATTCCTAGTCCAGTCATGTTCAAATTTCAAGATTAATAACTAGAACTTGTTACAATTACTACAAAATCTGTTGATTATTTTTATTCCTATGGATATGCCTACTAGTGTCAATATAGTCTAACAATTATTAGTCTATTTAGGTTAGTATAAGTCCAGGACACATTTTAATCATCATATTAATGAGATAAAAGTACCAAATTTGAGCGTTTTTATCCTTACACCTGCCAGATAGCTAATTTTACTCTTTGGAAACTAAAAGTTGTCATGAAAATGGAGACTCAAGCGTGTGATACCAGGACAGGCTAAGGCAACAACCAACTCTGCCTTGGGATCTAAGTTTGCCTTACATGCTTTCTTCATGACATGGACTCTCCACATGATTCTTTAAACATTATTTCACTAAACTGAACTCTGCAACTGGGATTATGTGTATGTTCTACCTGTTTGATATCTGGGGTAGAGTAGTTGATCAATTATATTTCTCTTCTCTTGTATAATCATATTCATTATTGTTTCAAGGCTATTTATTAGGACTCTGCATAAATATAACAATTGCTATTATTATGCTCTAAAGTAGAATTTCAAATGTTACACTAACATCTCTAAAATATCATTTGTCAAACCTCACTTTGTAGTTCACCATCTTGAGGCATGAGGACAAGAAGTGGCTAAGTTATTGCTTTCTGAGCTAATAGTTAGAAATCAGATCACTGAACCACCGGTTCAATACAAGATGTGCTTCAGTGGACTATCCTGTAGCGATGCCTCATGCACTATTGTTTTGCATTAGGATCTCTTACCTGACCTAAATATAGTTGCAAATAGGATGGCCCATCAGCTGGGGCATAGCCTTGGGATGCAGCATGATGAATTCCCGTGTATATGCAACTCCGGAAAATGTGTGATGGACAACAGCGGAAGGTAAGGTTCTGACATTATAGAGAACATGTTTAAAATTTGGGGGTGGGTGGGTGATTTTTTCAGTAAAATTTCATATTGTGGTAATATGTTGTTATTCAGTGGATTTTTAAACCATAATAGCCCCTACAAGATACATCATAAAACCAGGCATGACAAGGAGTTCCCCTTTTAGGACTGAATCTCATCTGTAATAGTCTCTAGTGATGATATGGTAATAGAAATTCTAAAACTCCAGCTGAGAATTTTGGAAAAGCACACAGGAACAAATTACTATTATCCATACCAGGGCATTTAAAAGAGAAATACACTCCTTTATTTGCTCATCTGTGCTATAACCTATTACATTTTTCTTTCATTTCCATGTTCATCTCAGTAAGGTCCTTAACAGCCACTTGACCAAAACTTTCAATCCTGTCAACACACATGTCCAGGCATGTTCCATTGCCTTTTGGTTATTTCTCCCTAGCACTTACTCATTCTACATATTTCACATATATTTTTTAATTGACTTGACTCGTGAGGTCAGAGATTTGGGTGTTTGGTTTATTGCTACTGCCTACAAAAGCCTCAGGAATGTTATTGTTAATTGCATGGAATTTGTCCTTGACTCATGGTGACCCCATGCACAATAAAGCAAAAAGAGCGGACAGACATCTCTTTACAAATTGCAGATGTTACCACTGAGACCCATGTGGTTTTCATGAACTAGTTTTTAAGAAGGAGATCACTAGTTCTTATTTCCTGGTCCATCTTAGTCACTGAAACAGTTCGGCATTAGAGCATCACACACACTCATTGCCATTAAGCGGATCCTGCTTTATAGCAACCTTGTAGAACAGAGCAGATGTGTCCCAAAGGGTGTCCAACCCTGTAGAACAGAGTAGACATGTCCCAAAGGGTGTCCAACCCTATAGAACAGAGTAGACATGTCCCAAAGGGTGTCCAACCTTGTAGAACAGAGCAGACGTGTCCCAAAGGGTGTCCAAGACTGTAATCTTTCTGGACGTATATGGTCACGTCATTTTCCTATGGAGTTATTTGTGAGCTCAAACCACGGATCTCCCAGTTAGTAGCTGAGTGCTTAACCACCGCACCACCAGGGCTCCAGCCACATCCAGGCTACCACGATCAGATGGGTCCTGGCCATACAGGAGATGCATTGGCCAAAATCGACGCCCAGTCTCCTGCATTTTAGAAGAATCCAATCATCCACTGCCCCCTAGGTATATTTCAGGGACTCCATAGTCTTTATGGAATGAATCAATGTCCTGAATTCCCAGAATCTACTGGAAGCATTGTGTAGTTAGCTACTAAGTCTACACATCTTCACAGTGGATTTCCTAACAATTAGAACATGTCTATTTATGATCACCAGTATTCATTCCAATATCACAACAAAGGCAACAGAATACGTAAAGCAGCCAATAGAGCGACGGAAAGAAAGTGAGGAGCTTATACCTGACATCTCGCTTTACATCATCATCGCATAATTAATATTGTATCTTCAGTGATGCCACCATCACAATCGAACGTAATCAGGTCTACGAGTCATAGGTTTCTAACCACTGTGTTGATGCAATATCAAGCTGAAGAAAGATGGGAGAAGTGTAAAATTTTCAGTTTCACATTCCTAGGATATTTAAGATATCATCATTAAATAAATAATTTTGTTTAACAAATATTTTGAGAGGGCAATTCTGCACAAGGCACCAAGTCAACAAGTAGTGACTTATAAAAAAGTTGAACTAGTTGTTGCCTTGAGAACCCTAGAAACGTGTCAGGGTAATAAAAAAAGGAAATTATTGAAAGAGAGACAAATGTCAATATGGAGCAGCAAACACTTAAACACTAAAATAGCATGTTGGTTATATATAAATGACTTTTAAAATTAAAGAACCAAGTTACTTAATGCCTTGTAAAGTATGAAAATTATAAGAGACGTTAATGGGCTTTTAGGGTTTATTATTTGTAATCAGTAGTTCTATACTCTTCACAGTTGTTTTACTACTGTGCCTTATTTTTATGATTGTTTATTTTTAATCCATCATATCTGTAGCATCCCTGCATTAAAATTTAGTAAATGCAGCAAAAACCAATACCTGACATACCTGAAGGATTATAAACCGCCATGCCTTATGGACGTTGCATTTTCTGAGAAATTCACTGATTTTCCATATTGTGGAAACAAGAAGTTGGATGAAGGAGAGGAGTGTGATTGTGGCTCCATTCAGGTACTTCTAAACATTGTTGTGGTTAAGTTAGAAACGTTATCCTCAGCTGGAACCCAACAGTGATATAGCCATCAATCTGCCATGGTTTCCTGAGAAAGCTTCTAAGGCGGCACGTTTTGTGTTCATTTGGAAACAAGCTGATGGTGTAGCCCCATTGCAAGGTTTATGAAGTTATCAATAATCACATATGATGTTCTTGCTGGAGATCAGCAGCAGCTCATTTGCCTCATTCACATGTTAACTGGTTCTTCTCCTGAGAAGGACCCACAGGGGACTTTAAATCTACTCTCCCACGCCCAATATAAATGTGCTCTACCGAACCTCTCCTAGTCAGTTATTTGAGTTTTTAACTCAGAGGTTAGGATGCTAGATTATATCACAGTAGGCCCGTTCAAGTTATTAGAAAATGCTTTCTTAGAGCAGGAACCTTTTAATCTGTCACCTGTTTTTTGGAGTCTTGGTTTCTGGAACATGTAGCCTAAGTCCTTGAGGGAGAATTTAAAGTAATCCTTATTCTGCAGCACAGATTGTCTATTTCTTTTAAGAACATGTCATAGAGTTGCTGTGGTTGTTATTAGGGACCATCCAGTCAATTCCAAACCACAGAGACTTTATGCAAAATAGAAGGAAACACTGCCCAGCCCTGCACCATCCTCACAATTCTTAAGCTTGAGTCCATTGCTGAAGCCTCTCCATTGGGAGAAGGCTTCCTCTCTATCACTCCCACTCTGCTTTCCCACGCATGATGTCCTTCTCCAGAGACTGGTCTCTCCTGACAGTGTGACAGAAGTAGATAGGACGAAGTCTTGCTATCCTTTACTCTAAGGAGCACTGTGGCCATACTTCTCCACACAGACTTGCTAGCCCTTTGGACAATCCACGGTGCTCTCACTGTGGTTCTTACCTGGGGCTTTAGCAGCACTGCAATTCCACTGCAGAAGTTCTCCGTCTGTTGTACCTAGCCAAGGTCCAACTTTCACGTGCATCTGATTTGATTGAAAATACAATGGTTTGGCTCAGCACCACCTTAGTCCTCAAACTAACATCCTTGCTGGGCAACAGTCTAAGGAGGTTTTGTGCAGCAGATTTACCCAAAGCCATGCATCTTTTGATCTCTTGACTGATGCTTCCATGAGCATTGATTATGGATCCGAGCAAGATGAAGTCCTTGACAACTTCAATCTTTATTCATTTGTCATGATCTTACCCACTGATCCAGTTGTGAGGGTTTTTGGTTTTCTTTCCATTGAGCTGAATCCGCACTGAAGACTGCAATCCTTGATCTTCATCAGCAAGTGGTTCGAGTCCTCGTTTTCAGCAAGCAAGGTTCTGTCCTCTGCATATTGCAGCTTGGCAATAAGCCTTCCTCCAACCCTGATGCCACATTCTTCTTCATATATTCCTGCTTCTCTGATGATTTGCTCAACACACAGATTGAATAAGTATGGGGAGAGGATACAACCCAGACACACACCTTACCTGATTTTAAACCCTGCAGTATTCCTTAGTTCTGTTTGCACAATTGCCTCTTGGTTCATGTAAAAATTCTGCATTGTGCCAATGAAGTATTTTGGAATTCCTATTCTTCTCAAGGTTATCTATAATTTGTTATGACCCACACGGCATAGTTAATAAAACACAAACATCTTTCTGGTACTCACTGCTTTGAGCCAATCCATCTGACATCAGCTATGATATCTCTTGTTCAGCATCCTCTTCTGACCCCAGCTTGAACCTCTGGCAGCTCCCCGTCAATGTACTGCTGCAACAGTTGTTGGATGATCTTCAGCAAAGTGTTACTTGCATGTGATATAGTACATATACTATATAATCACTTCTCAAAATGTAAATACCTCAGAGCCCTGTTGGTATAGTGGTTCATGTTGGGCTGCAATCTACACGATCAGCACTTGTAAACCACCAGCAGCTCTTCAGGAGAACGACTGGGCTTTCTACTCCTCTAAATAGTTACAGTCTCAGAACCCCACAGGGGTTCACTATATACCATCATCACTCAATGGCAGTGAGTGGGCAGTTTTTGATTAATCACCTGGAGATGTTAAAAAGTGGCTCATGATTCAGTGACTATGTGGTAGGGCTGGCATTCTATATTCCTATCAAGTTCAAAGTTATGCAGGTGCTACTAGTCTGAGAACTATCTTCTTCTTTTTTTGTATATGCTCTAGACATACACCATCCAAAAGAGATCTGACAGGATGGTGAATGATCACACTCTATTGGATGACTTGAGAATTTACTTGCAGACTAAACCTATTTATAGTTCACAACATATGGGCTGCCAATGTCTGAATGGTACATGTGAAAACTTTTGAATTGCTAGCTATTGTTTTGACAAGAATAAAAACATAGAAAAAGTATTTTTGTTTTGAAAATAGGCCATGTTGCCCAGTCTTTGGAACAGTTCTGCAGTTCAATCTTAGCATGTAAGGTACCCGGGCAGACACAATTTTCTTTGTCACTTTAATTTTATTAAAGCAGATAAGTGAGCATCTTCAGTAGTCAGTCAGTGATAGATTGGGGGAAATTTGTTTTCTATATACTCTTGGGGGCTGAGAAAAAACAACAACAGAAACTTACAAGTTGTATTATCACACAACTGCCCTTATGTATCAAGAAACAATGGACCCTTTCAGGTATTCAAAGTCATCAGGAGACTCCAGTGTCACAAGCTTTGGACACTATTGTTTCCCATGAGAACCTGTTAGCTATGGGGTACTGGATAACCATGAAGGGAGGAAACACAGTAAAATTCCAAACACAAGTTCTGAGCAAATAGTTTTTATATACTTATCATAGTGGAGGGCCATGTATTTGTATTTAACTCTTAGAGATAATAAATGTTAAATTGCACAGTCATGGACCAGCTTAACTACTCAAACAGAAGGCAAACCACAAATCAATTCCTCATCTTTCATTCTTTATTATGCCCAAGGAATGTACTAATTCTTGCTGTGATGCAGAAACATGTATGTTGAAGCCAGGATTTACTTGTGCAGAAGGAGAATGCTGCACATCTTGTCAGGTAAGGTCTTCTGTCTGAGACAAGGTTTCTCTGCTCATCAAATGCACAGAGGATGAAAGAGCTCTCTGACCACTAGGTTCTACACAACTGGTCCCACAATGCAATGGGGCTTGCTAGCACACAACAAGCCTCTTCTGGGATGCTCAGACTTCTAAGAATTGGGCTGTATTAGGTTCTAAGAAATGAGGTAGCTGATGTAAGTAAGTATCATTTTTGCCCCTTATTAAAATCATTCCCAACTTACAAAATGTCAGAGAGAAGAACACTGGTAGGCCAACAAGTAGGCCTGAAGGGAGAGGGCTTATGCTAGGATTGGAATCTGGTAGAAGAGAGTAGTCAGTAAATATTGCTAAAGTAGAAGATGAGAAGTCTAAATGACACTACCAAAAAATCTATCAACATTTCTTTCATCTCATAAGATTAAAAATTCTTTCAGCATCATGGCCTCCTCCCAGTAACCACAGCCCTTTAATAAAGATGTGTGAACTGAAAAAAAGATTAAAAATGATTAAGGAAATGCCATCATGTCTTATTCCTTTGTCAAACTGCCCCAGAATTCAACACAATTGCATGTGTGCTAAATGGACGAATCCGGGAATATTTCCATGTTATTCAGTTCCCCTTAGGAATGAGAGCTAACGATTTGTGGCTCATTCATTTGGATGAGTTCATTTGGAGGGGTGTGATTTCTTAGGAATGGGCACTCCATTTATACACAGACGTGCCTAGTTGTTGTGACTGGATGTGTTTCTGTGGCAGAGGGAACAGGATGTGTGGGAACAAGGGATGAAGAATATGAAGGAGAATTCTTGGCCACTTCTCCACTGTATTCTATTCTAACTCTGCTCAAGGGTGGGGCACAGTGACGTTCAAAAACATTTCCTTGCCATACATACCTAAAGTTACGCTTACGGATAGTAGTGACTAGAATGAACAAGGAACTTAGGGCACTAGTGGGATTCAGCTGAGTCTCACAGGTCCAGCAGAGCCTAGGCCTAATCTTCTGCTGAGTCCTGCAAACCCCTTGCGAAGATGACACTTGCAATGAGGGTTTACTCTAAGATGGGTGACTGGACAACCACCCAATTAAGAAATCTATACTTATACTCCGTATTCTTTGTATCACGTGCATCTGTACTACAGCAGTGTTCGGATATCATTTTTAGATAATAAGCAACCTTTTGGTATATCATTGTCCTGCACTTAACACCATCATTAGGACTGTGAACCAGTTGTTAAATGATTTGACTGCTACTATTGGGTTATGGTCCATCCTTAAACTCTTTGTTTTTAGATGCTTAACTAAATGAGTCAACTTTCTGCCCACCTACTAAGCTTTTACAATCTCAACATATCCCTTCAGTCTCTATGTTTTCCCTCCACAGCTGAAAGAAGCAGGGGCCATGTGCAGACCAGCCAAAGATGAGTGTGATTTTCCTGAAGTGTGTACTGGCCACTCCCCTAGGTGTCCTAAAGATCAATTCCAAGAAAATGGATCTCCTTGCAAGAATTCGGAAGGCTACTGCTTCATGGGGCAATGTCCCACCCGGAATGATCAGTGTTCTGAATTGTTTGATGATGGTGAGAGGCAATAAAAGGGCACGCCTGCATGATTGAGGAGGAAAATAGCCTGTACTGCTCTGCTACTTCCTTGTACAGACAGGCTAGGATGTAGTGCTGTCTGTGGCGTTCCTGCAAGTGATTACACAGCATCTCTCTGGCTGTGGGCTTCATAACCTTGAGCTTCCCTCTAATATTCCTTGGTTGGCTTTTTATGCAGGCTAAAGCACAATTGTTACTTTTTCTGTCTATTCTCCTTGCTAAAAGGCCCCCCTGAAGCAATAGGATAGCTTTTTGTTCCATTTATTCCATCCTCTTTCACCACCACATGATACTCTCAGATCAATCACATTAGAAAAGTAAGGTGTTTTATGAGTCATGGTATTCATGCTTTCATTTTTTTACTTTCATCACCCAATTTGGACCGCAGAGGCGAAAGGAAGTCATGATATCTGTTACAAACTGAACAGAAACGGAAATGCATATGGATACTGCAAAACCACAAAAGGCAACTTTGTTTCCTGCAAAGAGAGGTAAGTACCTGGTGAAGCAAAACAAGTGCCCTCCAACAGTTTTGCAAAATCAGTGTGGCTTCTGGTGTAACGGCTGCTAAGGGTTTTTCCCTGAGGAGTTGGGGAAGAGAATGGAGCAGGAACACAAGAGCATCTCTCCTGTGCAGGACTAGCTGACATGGCCACGCTGCACACATTCAGGTGGAAACAGCGGAATATGAGGAAGAAAAAGGAACAACACATGAGATGATTAGGACCCAAAGAGCGAAAAAGAATGAAAGAGAGGAAGCAAAAATTGAGTGCAAAGGGAAAAAAAGAGGAGAGAATGAAAAATTAACTTAAAAAAAAAACAAACAAAAAAGGAACTCCTGGCTATCAAGTCACTTGCATAGAAAGCCTCAGCATTTTCCCAGAGAGAAGCTGATGAGCAACCCAACTAAAACCCATCCCTCCACCAGTGCCCCCTAGTGTACAAGAATGGCTAAAATTTAACAGACTTCCATACATTGATAAAACCAAACATCGAATTCACTGTCATTGGGTCAATTCTGAGTCGCGTCAGCCTGTTAGACAGAGTAGAACTGCCACTGTGAGTTTCTGAGACTGTCAATCTTCACAGGAGAAGAATGCCTCATCTTGATCCTGGGCAGCCACGGGTGGTTTCACACTTCAGACCTGGCAGTTAGCAGCCCAGGCCATAACCCACTACATCACCAAGGCTCCGGGAAATGAAGGAATGAAAGCCAGAAAAGAAAGAGTGGTAGAACTTGAAAGTGGAAGGGAGAGAGGGCGAATCAGATCGATAGCCTGCTCTGAGATGCAGTTGTAGGTTCGCTCCCCACACACCCCAAAGTTTTTCCTAAGTGCCACAAGGCAGCAGTTGGAGTGAAAATGGCAAAGAGAGCAAAAGAGTCTTACGTTCAAGTTCAAGTCAGGCAAACCATGCCAAAATGGGTAAGCCTTCTCTTCCTTTTCATTGCTGACAAATCTGTAAGATAATGGTCTGTAATAATAGCAACCTCACAGGTTCACGGCCCAAATCAATTCGTGTGCTCCATGACAAAAACAGCAATATGGAAATCTTATGGGGATAACTACAGTAGTGCTAATCCAAATGATCAGTAGAGTAATATCGATTTGTGAAAATCAGGAGAACTCAAAAAGAAACATGGTCCTGACCTTAGTGGCCAACAGTGTGCCTGTCTCTTCTCCTGGCTCCTCTTACATCTGCTGACAAGCTGGGCCCAACAAGGCCGGCCTAGCCTCTACAGTTCTGTCTCCGGCCTGTTTCTGAGCATACGCTTACTTTCTTGCAGGGATGTCCAATGCGGAAAGATCTACTGCACAGGAGGAAAGCAATCCCCTCACTGGGGAGAAGATAAGAGCTACCACCTCCAAGTCCCAAAGAAGAATGCTACCACTGAATGCAAAACCGTCTTTTTTTACCTAAATGCTAACGATGTGGGCCTGGTTGCTCCTGGAACAAAGTGTGGAGACGGAATGGTATGATGGAAAGTCTGGTTTTCTTTTGTATTAAAACTTCTTGTATCAGTCACTTAAAAGAAAAATCATGGATCCTCTTAGAGCACAGGGGAAAATTGGCATCATTTTATTATACAACATATGTTATCATCAATAGTGATTTTGGCTAATCTTAATTACCCCAAATGATATTTCATTGTTACAAGTGCTCTTAATTAGTGCCTCAAAGAAGACAGATGATGCATGGTAGACCTCATTTTTTCTAAGTGATGCAATCTGGCTTAGCCATGCATTCCTAATTTTTAAAACTCATTAGACAATATGTAGATTTTTTTCAAAATCATTTTACTGGGAGTTAATACATACATCATTCCAAAGTTCATTCACATCCAGCAGTCTGGTACCGTTGCTACCACACTTGTTTCAACACATTATTTTCCTTCCTGGACTCCTTGACATCAGCTCCCATCTGCCCCCCTCCCCCACAGTGTCCCCACCCCAGAAACCCTTATTCTACTTACTGTCCCTGTAGGTTCATCAGTTCTGGATTTCATGTACTGAAGAGCATTATACTATATTTAATGGCAAGATATTAGGGCCAGAAATTGTGTCGTGCACACAGGAAGTACAGATAAGTCCACCTGAGAATCTTACAGATTCAATTGAATACATGACTTCAACTCAACAGAAATGCTTTCAGAGGGGTTAGACCAATGCCTATTTGGAATCCAGGAGAAGAAGTGACTTATTTTTCTCTTAAAGAATATGGAATGGCATCTTAAATCAGGTGACATTTCAGCTTTGATCTGATGAAAAAGTTTTTGGGTTTTTTTAAACAAACAAAATGGAGAAAGACTTCTTATAAAGAAACATCCACACTACATGTAAAGGCAAGCACGCAGAAAATATTTATGTGACAATTCCAGGACGACTGAGGTTTGAGTCAACATTTAACAGAGACCATATTTTAAAAGGTTTATAGTGCAATTTAAATATCTTTAATGTAAAAAATCTATATTTAAAATTGAGATGCTACATATATAGTGATAAAGATATATAAACCATTGTCATACACATATAACAAAAGTGACCTGAAATGGAATGGCTTCTCTCTGTGGCGTGTCTTCTCCTATATTCCTAGGTCACACCCACCAACATGACAGGCAGGACAGTAATATTTACATAATGTGACAAAGAAAGGAAATGGTCCAAAAATTTAATAATTGGGGAATAAACTCCTAAGAAACTAAATTTAGATTGAATATTTGGAAATAGAGAAAAAAATTAAAAGTGTTTTCAAATGTCCCTAAACTGAAGAATATATAGGGGGGAAATTCCAAGAATAAGATGAATATTCTTTAATGATGACTTGCCTTCATGCCAGGAAGGTCAAGAAATTTTTTTGAGTTCTATAAGATTAAAAGAAGGCAAATAAAATTTCCCCTATAGGAACTAATCCTATAAAAATCGTGAGACTGTCATCATACTTCTCTGCAAAAAAAAAAACAAAAACTACCAGAATACACTGTAATAAAAATTACAGAATCTTGAGACACAAAAAATAGTTAATACTTATTTGTCCTTGAAATTGATAAAATTAGGTGAGACCAAAATTTTGAACTGAAGATTAAGCTGATTCAAATTTTAATAAGTGAAATATATAGCTATTTCAAATTCTTGATAAATGTGGAACAGAAGTGACATATAATAAAAGATTCGCTAAATAATCTAATATTAGAAACCATATAAGATAATTGGAGTAGATGAAAGATATTACCTGTTATAATAAATATTAATATACTAAAATATTTATTTTTTAAGTTTTTATTCAGTCGTTGAATTAGTTACAGAGAAGAATGTCCACATGTATGCTTTGTGCATAAGTTCCCAAAGTTATTTGGTCTGTTACTACTCTTTCAGAAAAATAAAAGGAAATTACTCAACATCCCCAGGGCATTTAAAAATTTTTGTATTACCCAGAAATAATAAGAAGGGCTGTAGGCCCAGAATTCCAAATGGAGTGAAGGTCTCTGCTTTTGCAGCCCCTCTATATGGCTCTAGCATCTCCCGGGGATAGTTTTGCCTATTTTGGGAAACACTGCCCTATATGAAATAAATAACTAAAATTAAAAATTAAATAGCAGTTAAAATTAAATCAATGATCAAAGAGAAACCAAATAACTCAAAAGCAACAATAGTTTGATGACATTAAAAAACAAACAAACCAAACTTAAATCATTAAGCATAAATCAGATTAAATGATATAGTTGACAATAATTACGTAACAAGCATTGATCTTTATGCCAAACCAAAAGGAGAATTTGATAGGAATCACAGAAAGAACTGTTGTAACTACAATTGTGGGATTTTTGAGGTAGTAGTATTCAAAGAAGTAATAAGGGCTTTGTGTTAGACTGGGTTCTCTAGAGGTAAAACCAGTGATACATATAATTTTATCTCAAGAAAGTGACCCCCCTACAGTTGTAGAAGTGATTAAGCTCAGTCGGATTCAAGTCTGTGAATTAGATGCTAAGCTGGTGACGTTTATTGGCTTGTGCAACTTCCAGGTCTGATGAAATAGGAAGCAGGAGGCAGAATTTTGGTGGAGCTAGAGGTGGATTAGTCCAAAATCAGCAAGTCAGGTCCATGACTGCAGAGTAGAATGAACCCAAGGTCAGCAAGCAATATGGCGGACCACTGATAGCTCCCACAGTGGGTAGGCAAGTAGCAGGCTGAGGAACCAGATGCAAGATCCCGACCAGCAAGAAGGGCTAAGCTTTCCCAAGAGTCTGCTTACATAGGAGTGTGCCACATCCCTGAGGGAATTTCCTTTGAATTTCCTTTGCTCCAAATATTCCCAACAACTGCTTGGATGTTCACAGCAGATTCCATCATGGGATTGATCACATTTTGTTAGCTCACATCATGGCAGAGGGAAAACCCCTGACATTCCTGACCAAGCCAACTCGACACAGAACCTAACCATCACAAGTAGAAAAATTACCACCTTCAGTCAATTCTGACTGAAAGCAACCTCATGACATACAGAGCAGAATTTCTCCATAAGTTTTCCAGGCATGTGTTCTCTTATACAAAGACTTAGAGTCAAAATACCAACCCTTAGTGTAGGGCAAATTGTTTGTGCCACCTAGAAACAATAATAAAGGACTATCTTTTAATTATTAATAAGATGATGTACCATAATGTTAATGCACACTCTCTTTAAATATCCAGCATAAATTTGTAGTGAATTTCTTTCAAAGGACAAGTATACTTTTATAATTTTAAAATAGAATAAAACCAAATAAATTGTAAAGACCAAGTCATTCTGAGTCATGTTGGTTGCTTCATCCCTAGGTGTGCCACCATGGTGAATGTGTCAACATCAAAGACGCCTACAATGCCACCAACTGCTCCTTCCAATGCAATGAAAATGCCGTAAGACTGATCCTTTTAAGCCAATGTCTTAAAATGATTTATACAACTAGAACATCATTTCTGAACCTATGTGTATACAGTATATATGAATATATGTATACAAAGGGGTGCCCCCCAAAAGGAATGTCCCCCAAAGCTATGTACTTTAATTTTTTCACAAAACAATCTTATCGTCTTCAAAGTACCCTCCATTACACTGGATACATTTGTTACACCTGTGCTTCCATTCTTGGAAACAGTTTTCAAACTCATGTTTGAATGGCTGACAGCACTTCCCATATTTTTTATTTCACCTTTTCTGCATCATCAAATAGCTGCCTTTCATATCCCTCTGCATTCACCGAAACAAAAAGGAGTTGCACAGAGTAGGGTCAGGTTAGTCAGGAGTGTGAAGCAAGACAGGTATGCTGTTTTTTGCCAAAACTGGTGCACTGAAGTAGCTGTATGAGCAGGTACATTGTTGTGGTGGTAAAACTAGCCCCTCAACTGCCACAAATAGACCCCTTTTTTTGTCACACAGTGTTACACAATCTTTTAAGACTTCTAAATAGAAAACTTGATAAGTAGTCTGACCTGGTGGAACAAACTCCAAATGCACTATAAGTTAACATTTTCATCCATTCAGGAAGTTGCTGGACGTCCAGAATGAGGTTTTTCCATCAATAGACATTTCACCTTTTTTGAAATGAAAAATAACCACTCATACTCGAGTTTTTCCCATAACACTGCCCTTGTAAGCTGTGTTTAATATCACAGAAGTTTCTGTGGAATTTTTCCTTAGCAGGAAACAAAAATTCACAGCCACACACCATTGTCTTAAATCAGCCATCACAAAACATGAGGTTCAAGAGAAACTGCTTTTACAAAAAAAATTCACTGTGACCAGAGAGAATCTTCCCAGGCAATGCCACTGGGTACGCTAACTCAGAGCGAGTTGCTTGATGTTCACCTAGCAGGAAACGTGTACTATGAAAGCTCGGCTCTGCCCAGTGCAGTTCCTTTTTTTTTTGAAGTACCACCTCATATATTTAGGTACACTTATTTTTTTCAATCAAACACACACTACAGATCCAGTTTCCTCTTATGCCATCATTGGAATTGATCCAAATAGCCAAATCAGGTGTTACACATAGATAATTTCACTATTGCAAATATGTTTTATTATGAAATTACATTGGTAATATAGACCCTGAGGAATATATATAGTTATATATGAAATCTTGACATAACATTGATATTATCATAAGTTAGATATGTTATAGTAATATTAACATTAACTACACATTCTTGAGAAAAAATGGACAGTTTTTTTCTTAATCAGTTAACACTAAAATTAGCAGTTATTAGTAGTTTGAGCTTATGGATAATATCTTTCCTAACTTGATTCATTTATAACACTGATATTGAATTATGTATTATCAGGCGCTCCCTCGAGTGCCGTATGCATATACATGTATACTAAAATTAAAAACCTGTGTAACCACCTAAGAGGTAAGCACTGTCTAGGCCCACTTTACCAGATGGAGAAACACAGGAACACTGGTGTTGTGCAATTTGTTAGTGATTCTGGGGGTTAAAGTCAGAGACTCTCACTCCAGGGTCTGCATACCTGCCTTGTAAGTAACGCTGGTGTTTCATAAACTAAATATTGTGCCACCAGAGTTTTCCCCTGCAACAGTACCCAGTCATCCCTAAGCCTCATTGGAGTCTGTTCTTCGCTTAGAATACATCAACTACTAGCAAAACTACAACAAAGTCACTGCCATCAAGTTGTTTCTCACTCACAGGGACTCTATAGGACAGAGTAGACCTGATCCTGGGGGTTTCTGAGACTGTGAGGGAGTAGAAAGGCTTATCATTCTCCTGCAGGGTGGCTGGTGGTTTCAAATTGCTGACTTCCAGGCCAGCAGCCCAAAGCATAACCCACTATGTCATCAGGGCTCCCTAACTCTAGCATGGGTCATTTATATAAAGATATTGACTAAAGAATTTGGGCTGTGAACCTATATTTAAATTTATCCGAGTCATTCATTTTTTTAAAGGACTTATCTAAAGGGGGTTGCTTCTTGCATTTTGTTGGCTTAGTTTTGTGCAATGTTGATTTCTGCATTCAGTTTAGTTGATTAATCAATAAAATGTTTGAGTGTATGTGAATACATGTGAGATGCAAAATGCAGATCTATGTCGGTTTTTATAAAATTATCTCATTTAATGTTTTTCTAGGTGGATGGTCATGAAGTGGAATGCCAGTGTGAAGAACAAGGATCTCTAGACTGGGAAGAAACCTTAAATGTTACCAGTGAGTATCTTAGGAATATTAATTAATTACAAATACCAATGATTGTGTGTGTTAAGAGTGTTGCCAGAAATGTCTAATTTTCTAAGTTTGTTAAATGCTTTGTTAAGATCTCATACATATTTATACTATCTATATTTCTTTGCATGTTTTGACATCTGAATTACTATTCACTACTGTTGTCTTTCGCTAGGAGTCAGAATTGACTCAATGGCAGTGAGTGTGTTTGTGACTGCTGTGTTTTAGAATCATGGTTTCCTTTTCTGGCTGAATTTGGCAAAACTCTTCTGAGAACCCACAAGACAACAAGTACTGTCTGATTGCAATAAATAGCTAATAATCAAACAGTTTTTCCCACTGATTGTGACTCCCTTAAAGATTAGTAAACTCCGCATGGAGTCAGCAGTTTTTAAAGATGATAGTAATGCATATGTTTTGGCCCTAACTTGGGGGGAAATGAAAGTCCTCGTGGAAAGGAGCTTATAGCAATTATAATAATGCCATTAAAATTAATCAGGTTAATATTTCCCTGCCCTAAAATTGACACTTTAACACAAATCCATGTTTCTTAATGTTGTAGATATCATCATCCTGGTTGTGGTTCTTGTGCTAGTTGTTGTCGGTGTTGGGGTTGTCATATTATTAATTCGTTACCAAAAATGTATTACGTTGAAGCAAGCCCAGAGGTAAGTGCATGGAATATAAGCATTACTGAGAGCCTATGAAACTGTAGACATAAAGGATATTTGATGTGGGAAACAATATAACCTTCTTGAGCAAGATTCGATGATCACAGGGTATCAGCTTTCCCATATTTTGTTTTATCAAATGTGCATCCCAGAGGTTTCCAAACTTTTCTGTACCCGAGAGTCATTTGAGGACCTCAAGAAAATGACTGATGCCAGCTCCCATTTACAGACATGGTGGTTTGCTATAGGTTTGACTTAGACATCAGTATTTTTAAATACTTATCAATTATTTAATAACACTTAATTTCCCTCCTTGGAAGCCCACCTGGAGACACACGTGGAGTTGAGAATAAAGCATATTTTGGTGATGAGCCACAGACGAGAAGCGATCCAGCCTTACCGGATATCCATCCCCTACACGTAAGGAGTTTTCATTTGTAGTAGTAAATTAATCACTAAAAACAAATTACTTATGTATTTAATGTGGAATGAAAGATATAGAAGAATAATTTAGCATGGTTCCATACAAATAAAGTTAAATCTCTTTTTAGGAGATTTGGAAAGGAGGGAAGATCTAGTAGATTTGGGAAGGTGGAAAAGTGAAGGAGGTTATTGGTAAAGAATGAAACATGAAAAAAGCCTGTGTTTAATGCACACCTGGAGACATAGATTAAAAATGAGAGTAATTTGTACTTTGTTGTAAAAAATATATGAACATAGACCATACTCATGCAAATCAGGGTAAAAGAATTCAGGTCACAAAAATAATCTCTCACTTAATAAAAATATATTAGAAACCAATAATAAGGAGGATTGGAAATCTCTGATTATGAATTAAACAACAAATTCATAAGGATGTATAGGTTAAAAAAGTATTTGGATTAAAATGAAAATGAAATTAATCACAACAAAATGTGTGGAATGCAGCTAAAGCAGTGAAAGAAAATGTGCAGCTGCACCATGCTTATGTTTAAAAAAAAATCATCCACTTTAGCTCGCACTTGACTAGAAACAGAAAAGGAAAGCAAAGCCCTGCGTGAACAGTGGATAGGAAAAGATTAATTTACAGATTGGTAGCCAATGGAATGAAAAGCAAAAGCAACAGAGAAAATTAATCAAAACAAAAGTAGATTTTTTAGATGAGTAAAAAAACTTATAAATCTTACAACAACTACTGAGAAATAATCAACAATAATAGAGATTATTAATATCCGACACCACAGAGTTGCTATCTCTAGTGATTCTGCAAGTAGCAAAGAGCTAGAGAATTTTTGCAAAATGTTTTCATAAACCCTACAAGTATAGATAAAATGGAACAAGTATAGCCTGAATACTCCTACATCCATTAAATAAACTGAATTTCTAGGAAAAATACTTTCCCCCCCAAAATTCTAGGTCTATACGGTTTCACTAGTGAATGTTGTCAAATATTTGAAGAAATAATATCAATTCTAAATAGACTTATCCCAGAAATAGGGGGAAAAGGAACATTCCCACATAATTTTATAAGGTCAATATTTCTCCGTTACCAACCTAGACAAACTCATTTAAGGAAAGAAAAATTACTAACCAGCACCTTTAATGAAAACAGGTGCATTGATTATTATTAGTTGTTAGTCAGTTGACTCCCACTTAAAAAATGATACTGCATCCCAACCAGGTAATATTTATCCTATGAATGGAAGGTAAACTTGACCTATAAGGTAAACAGTTGGCCATCTAGCTCAGAAGCAACAAAGCCCACATGGAAGAAGCACACCAGCCTGTGTGATCACGAGGTTTCAAAGGGATCATATATCAGGCATCAAAGAACAAAAAATCATATCATTGTGAGTGAGGGGGAGTGCAGAGTGGAAACCAAAAGCCCATCTGTAGGCCCCTGGACATCCCCTTACAGAAGGGCCACTGGGAAGAGATGAGCCACTCAGGGTGCTATGTAGCAACGATGAAACATACAACTTTCCTCTAGTTCTTAAATGCTTCCTTCCCCCCACTATCATGATCCCAATTCTACCTTACAAATCTGGCTAGACCAGAGGATGTACACTGGGACAGATAGGAAACACATGAAATGCAGGGCGGATGATCCCTTCAGGACCAGTGGTGAGAGTGGTGATACTAGGAGGGAGGAGGGGAGGTGGGGTAGAAAGGGGGAATGGATTACAAGGATCTACATATAACCTCCTCCCTGGGGGACAGACAACAGAAAAGTGTTTGAAGGGAGACATCGGACAGTGTAAGACATGACAAAATAATAATAATTTATAAATTATCAAGGGTTCAGGGAAAGAGGGGCAGCAGGGAGGGAGGGGGAAATGAGGAGCTGATCCCAAAGGCTCAAATCGAAAGCAAATGTTTTGAGAATGATTATGGCAACAAGTGTACAAATGTGCTTGACCCAATGGATGGATGGATGGATTGTCACAAGAGTTGTAAGAGCTCCCAATAAAACGATTTTTAAAAAGAAATAAAATAAATACAAGGAAAAAGAAGAAGACGAAGTACTATAGCCACCAGAAGAGCAAACCAATCTGTCTTGGAAAAGTACAGTTAGAATGTTCCTTAGAAGGTTGGTGGGAGGGAGAAGGGGGAACATAGAGGAGCTGATCCCAAGGGCTCAATGGAAAGTAAATGTCTAGAAAAGAACGATGGAATACATGTAGGAATATGTCGTGATACAATTGATGTATGGATTGTAACAAGAGTTGTAAGAGCCCCCAACAAAATGATTATATATAAAAAAAATTCAACCAAACAAATTCACCATTTGATCAGACTTAGGGAGTACAATAACAGACTATCTCTGTAGATATAGAAAAACATTTGGGAAAAAAATCTAACCAATCTTGATAAAATTCAGCTAATTAGCAAAATAATTAGGATTTTGTTGGGCGGGGGGGGGGGGGTAGGGGGTGGCAGTGTTCTGATTGTAAAGTTTGATACATTTTGACTGTCCTGTCCTAGCTAAAATGGCTCATACATCCAGTGTTTTTACCACAAAATATTAACAAACGTGTTCCCAGTCCTTCCATGCACTCCTGAATGACTTTATAGAACCAACGTCTCTTCAAATTTGCACTGAGATAATTAGAGATGCCCAACTGACAAACCTCTGCTTATATGGGGATATATTACGATTCTTTTCTACTTGTCCTCTTTATTACACCAGAAATAAAAGTGTTTTTTTTACTAATGGTAAATACTACAAAATAGTAAATCCTGTGAAAATGGAGAGTGAGATTGGTATGAATAAGGATGTAAGCTTTGGAGAATTTCTGCCAATAAGCCACGTGATGTGAGTGTGAGCCCTGCATACTTACTCTGAGGTTCCAATGTATACATGCATGTGAATGTACCTGGCAAAGTTTAGTGTAGATTGCGCATCTATTATGCATACCTTTTTAAAATTCTGTTTTACTAAAATTAATATGTAGAGCCTATGCACTCTGGAGAAAGGAGTCCTGAACAACCGCCTGAGTGTACAATGATGTGTAGTCACAAAGGCCAACCTGAGATTCACATAGATGGACTATTGAGGAAGAGGTCCTGGTGGCAACAGTGGGTTATAGCTTGGTCTGTGAACTACGAAGTCAGCAGTTTGAATGTACCAACTGCTCTGTGGGTGAAAGACGAGGCAGTCTGCTTCTGAAAAGATATGCAGCCTCCAAACCCTACGGAGCACTCTTATTCTGTGCTGCAGGGTCACGATAAACCGGAACTGACTTTATGGCAGTGGGTTGAAGGGTTGTGGGTGGATCCTAGGTGATTTAAAAGGTAAAGCACTTGATTACGAGTGAAACGGTTGGTCTGAGCCCACCCATAGGTACCTCAGATGACAGGTGCAGTAATCTGCTTCCAAAAGGCCACAACTTCGAGTACCTATGGAGCTGTTGAACTTTGTACATGTGCAGCCAACTTGCACTGAAATCAACTTTTGATCAAATGACATAGCTTTAACCCCTGAAATACGGCTTGGAATACATTGTTGAATCTATAAATGACTACGGAGATTGCAGGAGCCCTGGGGGAGGAAGTGTAGTGTATGTATTATGTATTGGGCTGTAATTCACAAAATCAGCAGTTTGAACTGACCAGCTGCTTTGAGGGAAATGAGCCTTGTTACTCCTCTGAATAGTTACAGACTCAGAAATGCACAGGGATAGTTCTAGCCTGTCCTATGGGGTAGCTGTAAGTCAGAATCCTGTCCTATGGGGTTTCTATGACTCAGAATCAACTGTCCTATAGGGTTGCTGTGAGTCAGAACCCTGTCCTATAGGGTTGCTGTGAGTGAGAACCCCCTCCTAAAGGGTTGCTGTGAGTCAGAATCCTATGGGGTTGCTGTGAGTCAGAACCCTGTCTTATAGGGTTGCTGTGAGTCAGAATCCTGTCCTATAGGGTTGCTGTGAGTCAGAACCCTGTCCTATGGGGTTGCTGTGAGTCAGAACCCTGTCCTATAGGGTTGTTGTGAGTCAGAACCCTGTCCTATAGAGTTGCTGTGAGTCAGAATCCTGTCCTATGGGGTTGCTGTGAGTCAGAATCCTGTCCTATGGGGTTGCTGTGGGTCAGAACCCTGACCTATAGGGTTGCTGTGAGTCAGAACCCTGTCCTATAGGGTTGCTGTGAGTCAGAACCCTGTCCTGTAGGGTTGCTGTGAGTCAGAACCCTGTCCTGTAGGGTTGCTGTGAGTCAGAACCCTGTCCTGTAGGGTTGCTGTGAGTCAGAACCCTGTCCTGTAGGGTTGCTGTGAGTCAGAACCCTGTCCTATGGGGTTGCTGTGAGTCAGAATCGACTTGATAGCAGTGGGAAATACAAAAGAAACCACCACCACCACCAAAACTACTGCCGCATTGCTGTTATTCTTGTGGTGCATACACCTCACACACTCCAAATGCGGAGGGTCAGGAGTGGTTTGAACCCTCATATCTCATGCTTAAACCCTTTGTTTTTTTCTTCCCATGAAATTCTCTAATAAAGGCTTAGCTGGTGCTTGTTTGACACGTTATTTACTCGTAAAATTGTGCTTTAGGAAAGGTGGGGCGCTTGGTGACTTGCTCTTTGTTTTGCTTTGGTTGGGTTGTTTGGCCATGTACTTCCCTGTAGTTGTAGTACTGTCCACTGTGGGTTTCACTGAGACCCTGGGGCATGTAAACAGATAAGTCATCCAATGACTAACCAAAAGGTTGGAGGTTTAAGTCCACCCAATGGAATAAGAGAACTCTCTTTGAAGGATGAGGTGGTACGGAAAACAAACAAACAGATCCCCCCCCCAAGCTATGTATTTAAATGTTCTTACAAAACAACCTTATCACCTTCAAAGTACTCCCCATTACACTTAATATATTTGTCAAATCTGTGATTCCATTCTTAGAAACATTTTCAAACTCATCTGTTTGGATGGCTCACAGCACCTCCCTAATTTTTTTCTTCAAAAATTCCCAACTACACACTGTTCTCTTAAATTAGTCATCATAAAAAAATGAGGTTTGAGCGAAACTGCTTTTACATAAAAATTCACTGTGACCAGAGAGAACCTTCCCAGGTGACGCCACTGGGTGCACTAACTCAGAGCCAGTCGTCTGACGCTCATCTAGCAAGAAAAATGTGTACTCTAAAAGCTCCTCCTAGCAGAGCTTGTTTTCATCATTTTGAGAGTATTTACAGATATTATAACAATCCCTAATTCAATCACATCAAGAATAATTGTACAACTGCTACCACCATCATTTTCAGAACATTTTCTTTCTTCTTAAACTCTTTCATATCAGCTCCCCTCTATCCCCTCCCTTCCCCAGCTTAACCCCCAGGAACTTTTATTATGGTTATTATTATTTCTATTTTTAAATTTTTGGCCATCTAATGTATCCATTCACGTAGAATTCTGTTATTCGTTCCTCTCTAGTGGGGTTATAAAATCATCATTCCCTCTTCCCCCCACCCCTCTTTCCATACCCTCAGGGAATCATTACTACCATTACTATTTCTTAAGAGTTTATTTATCGTGGATTTCAGGCATCAAACCACTTTAATTATACAGATGAACATAAACAGGTCTCACAAGATTAATGAGGTGAAACTAAGACCATAATGGTAAGGGGAGGAATTATTTAAGAACTAGAGGATATTTATGCACTTCATCAGTGCTATACTGCACCCTGGATATACCATCCTATCTGTGTGGTCCTTCTGTGAGGGACTGTCCAATTATCAAACAGGTGGGTTTTGGTCCTGGCTTTAGGAATCTTCTAAAGTTGGTAAGATACAAAGAAATATAGCTGGTTATGAAATTTCAGGAAATCGAACAATTGGAGATCTTAAGATGTGAAAGTTGAAAGACTTGCCTTGTTATTGCCCACATCGAACTTAGTAAAAGGGCTCACTCTTATCTCATATGTGCTACATTCTAGGTCGATTCTTAGAGCACATGTGGTAGGACAGAATGAAGAGAAGAATATTGTTCCCATGTGCTGTAGTACTAGGATCTTTCCTACGAATAGATTCATAGACACCTAGAGATTCAACTTATGGCTTTTGGAAATATATATACTTGATTAAAGTCAACCACAGTTAACAAAGGGCATCTCTTTTTACTAGCAAAGAAGTGCAGAGTCCTATGAGAGCCTTCCTGGCTTTTCCAGTCCCCACTACATCACACTGGTATGTTCCCTTTGCCTTTCCTGTTGGATGTGCAAGATTCTGTGTTCATTTCAATAATAAACCCAACCGCATTTAGCCATTTGGGGGTTTCATAAAGCAGATCAATAATAGAGCACAGATCTCTGATTTTTGGCCTAGATTTTGATTCCTGGCACAGAATCAGGCTGGGGCTAAGGTGAGAGAAGTGACAGTGAGAAATGTGGCTGGATTTAGAATGTTAGTATTGCTCATTATAATTCTTTGCATTAATTTTGATTTTTTAAACTCATATGATTTATCTTGATGATTGAGTTTGTTTGGAGCCTCTCACCCCCTGTTAAAAATTTCCCCTGAGGTGAATGCTTCACCCACTCCCTGTAGACCTGACTCTGTTTCTCAAGGGAGAAAACATCAGCATAGCTCCCAACAAGGTCTCGACCAAGCCTTCCACTGAACCCTTGAGTAACTGAAGTTGTATCTTTCCTGCATTAATATGTAGGATAGAGACACAAATTATCAGACATACAATAGATTAGAAATTAAGTTGAAAATAGATAAATAATCACTAAGGGGTCAGTCAACTTCTAGGGTCACAGAACAGAACACTGTGACCTTATTCAGAACTGATTCCAAAGTCCTGAAAAAATCTTAACCCCTTGCTTTTAAAATCACAATTCTCATTATTATTAATATGATTAGGTGCCATCAAGTCAGTTCTGATTTACAGTGACCCTATGCTCAACCGAAAAAAAAAAAATAAAACAGTACCTGATCAAATTGCATTGTGAGACTTGAATTTCTTTTCTTGATTTTTTCCCCCGCTTCGGCTATGCTGAGTGTGCTGTTCCTTTTTTTTGCTTTCCATTTCTAGGCCTTTGCATATTTAATTCTAATACTCTATTTTGTTTGCTGGAGCTGTCTTTAGAAAACTTCTGTTCAGAACTTTTACTTCCTTAATGTTTCCATTTGCTTTAGCTATTTTATGTTCAAGAGTAAGTTTCAGAGTGTCTTCTGACCTCCACTTTGGTCTGTTATTTCTTTACTGACTTTTTAATGAACTTTTGCTGTCTTCATGTACGATGCTCTTGATGTCATCCCTCAGCTAACCCATCAGGTCATCAGTCATTAGTGTTCAACACACCAAATCTGTTCTTGAGAGGTGCTCTAAAATCCGGTAGGACGCACTCAAGGTTGCATTTGACTCTCGTGAACTTGGGGTAATTTTCTTCAACTTTAACCTGAACTCACATGTGAGACCATGATGGTCTGTTCCGCAGCAGCCTCAGACTTTGCTTTGGCCGATGGTAAGGCGTTTCTCCCTGCTCTCTTCTCCAAAAGGTATTCCCTTTGATTCCTGCGCATTCCGTCTCACAAAGCCCACATGTCTGTAAGGTTGAAAAGCAGTATTTGCAATGAGGAGCTCATTTATATTGCAAAATTCTATCAGGTGATCATCAGCTACATCTCTACCAGCTACATTTCCAACGACTGTGACTTCTTTGTTTCTAATTCCAATAGCCAGTAATCATCAATGCATCTATCTTTATTGCATGTTTCATCAATTTCAGACTGAAGAAATTTATAAAATTCTTCAACTTCATTACTGGTGTTGGTGTTTGATGTGTAAATTTGGTCATAGGCATATCGATATTATCCACTCACAGACACCATTTTACTTCCAGAAAGGTATTGAAATGTTCTTTTTAATGATGAATGTGATACCATTCCTCGTGAACTTCTCATTCCCAGCATGGGAAACCATATGATGGTCTGATTCAACATGACCAACACCAATCAATTTCAACTCACTAAAGACTAGGATTATTGATCTTTATACATCCCATTCCATTTTTGAAGAGTTCCAATTTCCTAGATTTTTTCTTCAGACATTCCATGCTCCATTTATTAATGCATATTTTCAGCTATGTTTTCTCATTTTCAGTTGTGCCCCCTAAGCACGAATGAAGGTCTTTAAACTTTACTTTGTTCAAGTCATTACTTTCAACTCTACTTGGCATCAAACCCCTCCAACATATTTTGATGGCCTTTCAACTTGATGGGTTCATCTTCTGATTCTCCATATGCCCATGTTCTGCTGCTGTTCATAGTTTGCAGTGATGAACCTCTCAGAAGGGTACAGCGTATTCCTTCTTTTCTTAGTCTGGAAGATTAGCTGAAACCTGTTCAACACAAGTGACTGCTGCTATTTGACATTTCAACCGGTGAAGGAGCTTCCAGCATCACAGTAACACCCAAGCTACCACGGTGCAACAAGCCGACAACAGAATCATGTCATTAGGGTTTCTTCACTTATGATTAAAAGAATATAAGAGTTTCTGCTAAAGCATCCACGGATGACACTGAGGTTCTGAATGAGCTGTGCAGCCGAGAATGAATAAAAATGAGCAAATCATCCGACTCCACATTCAGCCTGTGGTAGCCATTAAAAAATTATTTTCATTGAAATGTCGATGAATTTTAATTTAATATTCCAATTAATACTATTATAATACTTTGGATGCTTAAAAACCTTTGAAACCCTCTTATCTAATATATTACTGTAAGATTGGCAACATGGTTTATCCAGAGAAAAAATGGTTATTAGTGAAATTGCACTTAACCATAGCTATCCCCTCCTCTCTGCTGTGCAATGTTTAAATTTGCCTTCGCTTGTCCACAGAGTAGAAGATGTCATGTACTGGGTATGTGTGTGCATATATGTGTGTGATACAACTTAATTTGTTTATTATAGAAACCTGCAGGTAAAGATCTAAGAGGAATCACAGATCCGAATCCAAGTACTAAAATGGTAGGTTCCTATGATTGACAGCACCTTTTTAGATTCCTATTGATAATATCTACATGCAGTCTCTAGTCCCCAATATTAGCATCTCATCTGAATACTTATCAGCTCACCGAGTGTATGAAGACATTATTTTCCCTAATCAAAGTAATATAATGGTTGGTATTTCCTTTTTGTTTTTACTGCTATATCGAAATTCCGACCAGATTATTCTGCAGAGCATGCTTTAACCCTAGAGATTTCAATCTGGCCAAAGGAACAAGCTGTGATTTCACAAGATCAGAGTTGATACATTTTAGAAATTATTTAAAATAAAACCCAACATTTCATTCATCTATTCATTTATTTATAGTGAGATCCTAAAATGTGCTGGGTACTGGGTTACCATCTACCTTTCCCCAACAAAGCATCCTTACAAGGAACCCTGCATGCACCACCCCTGTTAGAGACTGACAAGCAAGCTTTCTAATGGCCCTACCATGTCCTCATGATAGACACTAACACTCTCCTGTCATTGGGAGTTGAATGTGAAAACCCTGACTTGTGGAAGAAATAGCCATATGCAGAAAACAAAAATAATCTTCTTTTTTCTGACACACTTTATCTCAGTGTGTCAGTCATTCACTTTATATAACCACTCCAAGAGCCCTTAAAGCTGGAGGAACTAGGAAAAAGTCTGAATCAAGGTAGTATAATAGTTTAATCTGTAAATGTTATCCTATTTTGTTGACATAAGCAAGTCACTAAAGTACATGTTTATAGCTTTGACAGATAACAACTTATTTTTCATAATTTCTTTCTATTTAGAGCCTGAAACTGGATATCCAAAATGGCTTTGCTGGGCTAGGCTGAGAATTCTGGATCAAGATCTTCTCAACTTTCCATGGATATCTATGGCCTACATCTCTGGTAGTTTTTAAAATGCTCTTTATCCAGAGAGGACATGTTTATGAGAAACAGCCCCTATCTGGAATAGTTACCTATAGAATTCCCAGAGGCATGTACTACTAAAAATTTTCATGGGTGTTTCCAATGCTTTTTTAGCTAACTGTAAAAATAGTCTCCTTGCTCTACAATTCCCCTACCCAATGTTAATCCAGTGACTTTTAAAAGACTCAAGACATTGAGAAGAATAAATTATAATCATGAGCCTTAGAAGCAAAACATGCTTTAGAGAGAGTCATTCTTTGGGGATAGAAAGGTATTTCCCCTGGTCTGAGCATGACATGGTGACCGCGAATTCTCCCCTCAAGGAAATTATTTCCGGCAGGAAAGAAACCACGAATACCCAGCAGGATGGCATCCAATTGCTACAGACAGCTAAAAGTGAGAGGGTTGACCTTGTGTATTCCCTATCTATGAAGGGTGGGAGGTTCTTAGGTGTCTCAGGACAGTCACCTTATTTATGGACTGGTCCTTGGAACCATAGTAGTACAAAGGAAAAGAAATACTCCCTGTAATTCTAAATCCTTAGACATGCCTTTCTCGGGGTTCTCCAGACGCTGAACAAGGAAGCCAAAGGGCTATGGGGATGTTGTAAAATTGACTCCCGCTGAGAAACACTCGTGATTCTTATAGTGGACATTTGAGATGCTTCTAATATATGGGTTCGAGCACTTGGAATGCACTTTTCTCATCCTTGTCCATTGATTGTGGTATGTGGGGTGGTCCTGGGAATGATCTCCGTTACTCCGTATATACCTGCTTCTCTGTGTGTTCTCAAGTTTGCTTTTTGCAAACAGCTAAAGGAACATGCAACATTTTTTTCTCTCACGGAAATAAAGTGTTGAAGTGCAAAGTGAACACTTTCTGATTCAGTTCAGGAGAGGCTGTAAGGAGGTGGGAAGGCGCGCTGTCCCGGGTGAAATAGCTATTGCTCTGCTGAATCCTTGCACGTCCTGTCCCAGAGCAGCAAAAGAGCAGCCAAGGACAGCAGTGACTCAGCTCTCTTTCCCTCTGCAGCTTCAGTAAACATTTGCTGTTCTGAAAATAAGGACAAACGTGTACTTAAACCCAGTATGCTATGTTAACTCAGCTTCAAGTCATTTTTCACTCACAGAGGACCCATTTGACAAAGTAGAAATGCCCCACAGGGCTCTGCTGACTGTCATTTTTACATCGTTTCGGCAGCATCTTGCCAGCTGCGGTCACCAGGCCTTTTCTGCCCAAGGGCAGTGAGTGGTTCTAACGGACAACCTGTGGATAGCGTCCAGATGCTATGACCATTGTTCCCCCCAGAACAACAACAACAAAGTTCACTGGGTAGAACTGCTTCTGCGGGTTTCTGAGACTGAATCTCTTTATGGGAGTAGAAAAGGCCATCTTTTCCCCAAAGAGGTTGGTGGCTTCAAACTGCCCACCTTGCCATTAACAGACTCATAACCACTCCGCCACCAAGCCTCCTTTAATATGCGTCTATACTCATTCTTTGACACCGACTCACTTATGACTCATGGTGACCCTGTAAGACAGAGAAGAACTCACTCCTGTGGTTTCTGAAGTTGCAAATCTTTATAGAAACAGAAAGCCTCATCGTTCTCCCACAGAGCAGATGATGGACACCAACTGCTGGCCTTGTGCTAGGACACAAGAGCTCATTTAGACATGGCCTAACGCACAGGAAAGCTCTGGGGGTGCATAATGGGTACAAGCCGGGCTGCTAATTGCAAGGCCAGCAGTTGGAAACCACTAGCCCCTCCCCAGAAGAAAGACAGAGATTTCTACTCCCCTATGGAGCGACAGCCTAGGAAACTAACAAGTGCAGGTCCATAGGGCTGCTATGAGTCGCCATCAATTCTATAGCAGTGAGTTTGGTTGTTTGGCGCCCGTATTAAAGCAAACACTAAGCCTTCTGATTACCAATCTCAAGGGACAGTCCCCATGACCAAATAGTTTCATATTTTCCTGAGCAAATTGTTTGTTGAGGAACACACGTCTCTATTCAGGACAGAGGGGGGGAGGACTCAGCTATAGAGAGCAGCACAATACCCAGCACTTGGAGCCGGTGCATTTCCACCGCTGCATAGGGATGCTCTGACCAGCAAGCGGAGGAAGCTTAAACTTTGGGGCTATCACACGACTGCCGCTGCCAAGACATTGTCTCTCATCTTAGATTACATTTTCCTGGTAACAATCCACGGATTTGATTCGGGAGACAGGGATACCAGATGATTTATTAGTTACAGTGACAGAGTCTAAAGGAAGCATACAGGAAACAGAAACCAAATTCCTCTCTGTTAGACAGTTTGTGATCAGAGCTGGGACGGGGAGTGCACAAGACGGGGAAGCCGAATGGGGCGCACTTAGAGATCAGGGAATCGTGGATGGTTTTGACAAGTTCTTCCCTGACAAACTTCAGAGGACTTGCATGGGAGTGGAGACCCAAGAAAGCTCCACAGCAAATGAAAAATCCTCAAGAGGATTAAAGGCTGGCTGAGCTTTGAGTCCCATTCGAAACCCACTCAGGGATCAATGGCAGAGACCCAAAGCTTTACAGGTTCCTGGGATTTGTGCAAAGCCTTTGCATAAACCACCGGCTGGCCATTAAGAGATGCATACCCAGAGGCTACTCGTGGACAAGAAGAATCAAGTCGAAAAATAAGCCTTATAGCTTGAGAAGAGCCATACTGGCTGCAGGGGCCAGAGGTGGATGGGGCAGGGGGGCGGGGGAGGATGGAATAGATTCTGCAATTTAAATGTAGGCAAGTAACATTGACAACATTCTACAAAATAAATTAGATACATATTTGGCATATTATTCAAATACTATTGGTCCAAGCAATCTCAAGTATACATATATACTCATACTGGCAGGAATTCAGTGATAATTCAAAACAGTATAACACCCTCACCCATAGACGATATGTCTAGCATTCAAGGTTCAACAATCTTTCTATAGCTGCTCTGCCTTTCCTTGAAGGTACATATCCTACAAGATGAATGTAGATTTACAAAACTGACGCTGGATGATCTGAAATCATTCTAAAGAAAACAGAGTAGCCTTCTTCTTACTGTGTGCTAAGTGTACTAGCCTGCAAATGAAACCATCCATTAAGTTCCCAGAGTGCCCAGTAGATGGCCACATAGGAAATGAAATCGCAGTTGAAAAATCTTTAAAAAAAAATGCTATCCCTTTTCTAAGCCTTCAAAGTCATGACTTTAAATAAACTCGTTAAGAAATGTGTTAGGCTCCGTGCTCCGGCCTTGGAGACAGAGATCTGGGTGTATTTTCCGGGACAGCACTTCTTTCCTTGACAGGGTCACTGGTGGAAACAAACAGGAGCCATAAAACCCAAACTCCAATCCCCCTGCGCTCAGAACCATTCCAACTCTCCATGAACCATTAGACCCTGTAGAACTGCTCTCTAAAGGGTCTGAGGAGCACAGTGGGGAAAGCATGACACTGCTAACAAGGTCAGGAATTCAAACCCAGCAGCCTCTCCATAGAAGAGAAATGAGACCATCCCTGCTTCCATCAAGATTCACAGCCTCTGAACAAGGGGCAGACATACCCCTACAGGAGGGGAGCGCTAGGCTGAAGGCTGGAATGGAGATTTTAAATTGGGATGATGAATCAGACCCACTCTTGGTGCTGGAGCCAAATCTTCTCGGTGCTTATGTACCAATAGACTTAAGTATCACGCTCCCTAAAACTACTCCAGGTGCCTAGTTCTTATTGTGTTTTTTTTAATTTAAACATATATATTTATTTAAGATAAACAATATTACTTGATATATTGCTTCCATAGAAACCCAAAGAGCTCCCCACCTATCCACCCCCACACCCACCCCTGGCCCTGATGTATAATGGATACTAAAGGTCAGGAGAAGCCAGTGGCCCAAGTGACTGATCTATCTTTGTGGTGGGCTTTGGATAACAATTAATGTACCTCTACTAATCATCACCAAGGGTTGAAAACCATCAATTAGGTTCCTGAGGTTATTAGAAGCTTCCTGATTGTCATCTAACTGAAGGTCAGGCTTTTAGGAAGCTCCGGAGCTGTTATGTAGGGAAGTGGCTGTCTCCCTGGCTTGACGGAATCCATTAACATCATTCGGCAGGAAAAGCTGTGATTGTGACCTCTACGTAATGGATATTGATTACTCAGGAAAGAAAGGCACTTATTACTGTAAACTCAGGAGTCTCCATGGGCCAACGTTACAGGACAGGGGTCCTCAGGATCCCAGGAAATCTCAATGGCAAGAGAGTGCATCTGTGTTGTTGTACAGAAGACTCTTAGGCAAGTGAATTCAAAAGCCAAGGGCACTGCGACAAAACTCAGCACCAGCAAACTCCTTAGGGAGTGGACATTCCTGGTACCTCCGACACGCCTTCTGTATGATTTCACTTTACTTCAAACCAAATTGCGCTAATATTAGCATCCTCCTTTTTATGCTTTCAAAAACACTGAGTCCCCCAAAAGTTATACCTTTGCACAAAGAGATACAGTGGGTTCAGTAGTGTAATCTGCATACTAGCAAAGCATGAACACAAAAAGCATGCTGTCACCAATACGCTGCCACTCTAAGTAGAATTTTAACAGAGAGAAGAAAAAGAAAAACCAAGTCCCTTCCTAATGCAGGATGTGTAATGAGAACAAACACTCTCACATTCTCAGTGCCCAGCCACCAACCCACAGAACCTAAGAGAGGGTGAACTGCACTGACAAATGGTGGCTGAGAATGGCCAGCAAGGGACGAAGAGGGAAGCACACCTCCATTTGGTCTCTCCATGGCTGAGATGTATGCTGATAGATCTGAGTCTTCAATGTCATTTCTATAGCCCTCGTGGGCCACTCCACAGGGGATGCTTATGATTCTGAAACTGTTTTTTGTTCAACAACTACTTTGGATTCTGTCCCCAACTGATAAGGCCTCTGAGCTTCATCCTCCATACCCACCCCAGCCCCACCAAGCTTGAAGATATCTTTGTTCGGTTTGGCATGCCTGAAAAAGCAGGTTTTTGTGGTCTCAGCAAGCTCTGGGCAGGGAAGGAAAGCCAGAGGAACTGTGGCCATGGGAGCATCCTGTGAGCCAAAAAAAAAAAAAGGATGGCAGGGGTCAATAACAAGGTAGCCTTCACTCTGGTTTTAATAAAAGGAAAAGATATCCATTATTGAACAATGTGCCAGATAACAGCCGCTTTAGCACAGAGAACGGAGAATATCCGCAGAACACCCTCTCAAAGCTCTGGGAACCTGCACGTTTCGCCTTTGGTCCCCCTTGTAAAGCTGTGGGGCAAGTGTTTCAAAGACTTGAAAATTGGGGATGAGAGGGTCCCAATCACACAGTAGGTAAGTGGCAAAACAGCCATCTGAACATAGGCAGCAGGTCAAAGCCATCGCCTGAACTCTTATCTATTGAGTTTTGAGACTGAACTGCATGACATCACCTTTGAGTTCATCCCTGGAAAAGGGACTTTGATCTGGGAAGGAGCAGAGAGAGGACCATCCACTCTTCTCGCCTAAATTTTTTTAGATAAAACCTCAATTTAATTTTCACTTCTTCTCTAGGTTCTTCAATAGAGTAACCAAAGACTCAGAAAGTTTCAGAGATTTGTTGCCATTCTCGTAAAAATCAAGAGAAAATCCAGTGTGTAAAAAGTACACACAGACAGACACACACCATAGGCTTGAGGGAGAGGAGAAAGTTTCCAAAAGTTCTTGGATAAATTCCATTATCTTGCAATTACACTTTTACACAATATCTTTGACAGCCCTTTATATATGTGTGTGAGGTGCCGCTCAACCTCATCCTCCTCCAAGCGTGAGTGCCTGTGGACGATGAACCGAGCATCCTATTAGACAGTCCTTTGGACAAGACATGGCTAGACCTGGAACTGCTGCTGATCATGGAAATAAGCTGTAGCTGTTTGGAGAACATGCCTATCCCAGTGTGGACACACCCATGTCCTTGACAACCCACCTCCACCCCAACCACCACTAACTTAAACTTCTGCTACAACTGGGTCAAACCTTGACAGACCCACCCTTGGAGGGTGGAGAGTGAAAAAGCACAGTCAGAAGAGATTTCAGCAGAAATAAAATCAGTTCTCTCTTGAAATATATCAAATCAAAACAAATTAATAGAGATATGATTCTATATATGAACCTCTATCTATATTGATAGATACATACTCGTACATACATAGATGTAGAGAAAGATTGATCCAGCTCCCTGATTACACAGGGGTTCAATAGGAGTGAGAATCAGCTTCTTGGCACTGGGCATGGTTTGGAATGTGTGTGTGTGCCTGCACGGTAGCACTTTCAACACAGCTTCCAGAATTTAAAATCATTGTTTCACGTCATTATAAGCATTGACTGAGTGTGAAATGTGGCCAGTGACCCCCACGTTTCCAGGTTACATTCTGACATCTCTTATGAGACTGACTTGACTTGGGACCATGCCTCCACAGTTCCCCAGCGAGTGTAGCTCACTGGGGGTTCATCTCATCTGCTTTAAAATGCCTTTGGTATGCCCTCTGAGAAGAACGGCACTGCCACAGTCAAGAAGTCATCAACTACTGCAGCCTTTGGGCTGGCTAAGAGAAGGAAGGAGCAATCTCCTTAGTAGCACTGAACAAATTTGACGTGTCAAGATTGAGGCACTGCCAAGCAATTTAGAAGAGAACTAAATCAATTCATTCTATCATTTTAAAGCTGCCTTGGTAATTTAACCTGTTTCGATGCAGAAACCATCACCAGCTGTACACTATGAGACTCGGTATCCCATCTTCAGAAGCGAATTGTCACTGACAGGTCCAATCTAATACCACACTCTCCTCCTGGTTTCCTTGGATCTTCAAGTGAGAGAACATTTACATTCAGAAAGGCAGAGTAAGAAAATAGTGTCAGCACACATACAGATTCTCTGTATCAGAACAGCTTTTAAAATCTACACACTAGCACCCCACCAATGACTCTCCTAAAAAATCATAAAACAAGAGAAAGAATTGCAAACACACTATATTTGAGGTAGTCTAGGTACTCAAAGACCCTAAGCAAAGCATGTCTCATAGGAAAGTAACAGGCATCTAAATAGCCAGCCATGGAATATGATGATAAATGAGGAAAGGATGAAACAGTAGGTGTTATTGTCCAGAGACATATTCTGTATAGAACAGATAGGTAAACTTTTATCAAGGTCTTACCAGCTCCGTAAAGGTTCCTAACGCAGGGAGTCACCTGGGAAGAAGCAGCGGCGAGTCTCCCCAGGTTCAGTACCTTCAACACATGCACAGTTTGGTCACCATCACCAGTAACTTTCCCCAACATTTTTATCAGCCACAACAGTGACCCTGTACCCACTGTGTTTTAACTCCCCAATGACGCTTCCATTTAAAACATCATATTTTGTTTTGGGGGTGAAAGTTTACGCAGAAATTGGGTTTCTGTTTGACAATGGTTACATAGATCCTTCATTAGTTACGTTAGTTACACAATTCACATGTGTCCACATTCTCTTGAGTTCGGGTTGTTCCGATTCCAGTACTCACATCTCTGTGCCCTGTATCTTCTCATTTTTCCTTAGACCCTTGGGTCTCATATGCATAGATTTTTAGTAGAACACCATTCTTATGGCAGCATCCATCATTTTGTGTGCTACTTCACTCTTCCACTAAAAAGTAGTCTCAGTGGACAGCTTCAGATCAAGGTTTAAAGAGTGCTTCCGGGTCAGAGTCTTTGGGGGTCCTCTGGTCTCAAGTGGTCCTGTTAATCTGGCCCGTTTTTCCTAAAGAAATTGAATTAGACCCTGTATTTTTCTCTCATTCTATCCAAGACCATCTGTGGTTCCCTGATCAGAATGGTCAGTGGTGCCCCTGGACATAATCCAGGCTTTCTGGTCTGAGTTCACAAAGCATCGGCTTCTATAGACTAGCAGCCTTGTACATTTGTTTCTTCTCTGAGATTCTGATTAGTTCCACATCTTCCTGTACCTGGTAAGTAGAATCCAACTCTGGTGGCTGCTCTTAACCTTTTAAGACATCCTGGTACCATTCATTTCACTAGGATATAGAACATGGTATGACCTTTGTGGGCTACATTATGCCACTTGGCTGACTTTACCCATGAGAAAATACTATAAAACTTCTGAATCTAGAAAATCTGTTTTAAAAGAAGTTTGATTATGTTTTAGGACTCTCTGTAGTTGTGTCATACAGATGTAGATGTGCAGGCATAGAGATCATTGTACAAAGATATATTTCCATCTGTTTTTTATTTTTTATATATGTATGAACTGATATATGTGTGTGTGCAAATTTATGTATATGTATTTATGTTGTGGGTTATGAGTTGAGCTACTTTGAAAACTCTGAGGAAGAACAATGGAGTTTTTTACTCTCTTAAAGATTTACAATCTCAAAAGCACAGTTTTGCTCTGTTCCGTATGGTCTTTATGAGGCCCCTGGTGGCATAGTGGTTCCACAGTGAACTGTGAACCACAAGGTCAGCAGTTTGAAAACACCAGCTACACCTTGGGAGAAAGACCAGGCTCCCACAGGGAGTTCCAATCTTGGAACCTCTCAAGGACAGGATCACCCTGTTCTATGGGGTCGCAAGGAATGAACATCAACTGTATAACAGTTTTTTGTTTTGTTTTTTAAGTAGGATCTCTATGAGACCGAATTGACTAGCTAGAAGTGAGTTTGGGATCAATTAGGATGTGACTACACATTCCGTTTTAGATCTTCATTGGAATGGCTGCCGTACCCCTCCCCCCCCCCTCGCCCAAATCGGGAGATTTTAAAGGTTCTTGAAAGCAAAACTATTTGCATCCTGGGCAATAGTCAAAGGGAATTCAGTAGAGACTTCATCTGTATGGGGATTCTGCAAATGGATTTTGAGTTTTCAATATCCTGGATATCATATTTTTAAAAGCACAAAAATACCAACAACAATGACAGAGGAAAACCTCAATTAGAGAGAAAGTAGAAAATAGTAAAATCTAGAACAAATATAAAATGGGTCAAAGGGGTGAAGAAAAGATAAATGGTTACCTTTTACCTTAATTACGTGTGCTTTAGCTCACTCTGCGGTGCACTCTGATAGCAAGGCTGTTCACCCGTGGCCAGAGAGGATTCATCAAAACTTTTGGGGGAGGGAGGGGGAGGGGATAAAAGAAAATGAGCTGATTCCAGGAACCCAAGTGGAGGGCAAATTTTGAGAATGATGAGGACAACGAATGTATAAGGGTGCTTTACTCAATTGATGTATGTATGGATTGTGATGAGTTGTATGAGCCCCTAATAAAATGATTTTAAAAAATTAATGCACATGGTGACCTTGCAAATGGATTTTGGGCTTCCAATGTCATCCATAGCCTTCTGTAAACTGGGTGCTCAAAATTTAAGTGCTACTACCATTCTTTCCTCTATTCTTCAATTTTATTATTTATAATCCTTGAATCACACAGGCTAGTGAGCTTCTTCCCTGTGGCTTTAGCTGACACTTCACTTAGATGACTTCTTTAGCTTTAAGGTCCCAGATGCCATTGTTTCTGATAGCTGGGCACCATTTGATTTCTCCACCACACTTTGTTATCACCCCCATATCAATCAATCAATCAATCAATTATGCACAATCAAATGAACAGAATTTGATGAGGTTAAAGCTCAGGAGGAAAGCATGGAAGAACAGAAGCAGTAAACAAGGGAAAGGATTAGGAGAGTGCTGTTACATTATGGGGTCTACAATCCTGAAATAAAATGTGCATCCATTTTCTCTGTAAACTTTCATTCAATAAAAGTTGGGATAAAAAAATGAAACAAAGTCCTAGAATAGAAAGATATCATCTTGAAGACCAAGGAGCGCTTGTCCCAGAGTATAGTATTTCGGATCATCATATATGCCTCATAAGACTGGACAATGAATGAAGAAGGCTAAGGGAGCATTGGCTCATTTGAACGATGGTGTCGGTGAAGGATATTGCATATACCCTGGGCTACCAGGAGGATAAACAAATCTATCTTGCAGGAGGTTTAGACAGAATGTTCCTTGCAGTGAGGACAGTAAGACTCAGTCACGTGTTTTTGGACATGTTGTCAAGAGGGACTAGTTCATGGAGAAGGATGCTGTGCTCAGTAAACAGGAGCATCCGTGAAAACGAGGAATGCCCTGAATGCAATGGCTGGACAGAGTGCCTTCCACGAGTGGTTCAAGCAGAGAAATGAGTGTGAACCTGGTGCAGGAACAGGCAGTGGGCAGGGTTTGCTTCTGCTGTAAATAAGCTCGCTGTAAGTTGGGATTGACTCAACGGTGCCTAACAAGTAATAGCAATTAATGGTAGCGTTATCTCCTACTTTTTTCACTCAAAAGCAGAGGAAATCGAAGGAAAATATGTGTGGAGGGAGATTTTTCACTTTCTTTCCTAGATTACACTTCCTCTACTTCTGATAAATTGATGATTGATAGATCCTATGTCAATTGCTCTTACCTTAATCTTTTAAAAAATCTACACAATATTGAGATGACACCATTGTGCACTTTCTATCAGAGTGCGCAATGACTTCTCCAACTCTTCCTATGTCTTTTGTCACTATAATGTAAGTATTAAAATGGCAGGATAGGTCCTTGCAGTGAAACTCAAGTTGACATCGTAAATTACCAGAAGCATTTAGGTCTTTGAAACTTTAGTGGTGTTCTAGTCATTGTACAGGGGACTTAGTTAACAATAACAATAAATACAAAACAATGAAGCATAAAGTTCCAAAATGTCACAAGTCAGGAACTTGATGTTTTCGAAGCAGTTCAGACTACTATTGCCCCATGTGGAGGCCATGAGCATCTTATGTAATAGGAAAATACAACATTTGGGAATTAAAAATATGATACTTGAAATGTTTTAAAAATCAAAAAGAGAGTTTGGCAACACAGTTAAATAAGGGCCTCAAAAAGTAAGGGAGAAAAGGAGATAGAAATATTTTAAAGAATAAAATATGAATATTAATAGATTGATAAAAAAAATCTAACATTTGACTTAAACAAAATGTTTGTAAGTAAAAAATGATTAGAAATTATATTTTGATCATAAAATATTAAGGACTGTATATGTTACAATACTCCAGAGAAATATCAACATTTTATCTCCTTCTAGGTATAATAGAAAGCTACATTCTATCCATGTAT